>NC_136710.1:11673485-12359120 GCF_947650265.1 Symphodus melops | reverse complement strand
GGAGGTTTTTTCTAACACAGCATCCAGAGCTTTCAACACAGTTAAGAATCCACCAGGACTTCTATCTGAGAGTGGTCTGATGGAGCTTCCAGTCATTATGATGCTGCTAGAAGTCACCGCCAATGCTGGACAGACAATTGGCACGCTTATTGATCTTGCTTCAGACACCAACTACATCACTCACAAAGCAGCGAGCCAACTGAACCTCAGAAGTGAGGAAATCACTCTTGTTGTCCATGGAGTAGCAGGGATGACGGTTGAAGTTGAGACAAAGAGGTATCTTCTAAAAATCCGCGTAAAGACTACAAAGGGCACAGTAAAATCCCACCAGTTGATTTGTTATGGTCTAGACAGCATTGCTGATGTTCACAGAACAGTAAAGGCTCAAGAACTGCAAAAATTCTTTCCCGACATCCCACAAGAAGAACTGAGGCGACCGAAAGAAATAAACCTGCTCATAAGCCACAGAGAAGGTAAACTGGCACCTCAACGAGTCAAAATAGTTGGAGACCTTGTGCTATGGGATGGACCCCTGGGAAAAACTGTTGGAGGAACGCACCCAGAGCTATTTGAAAAACTCACTCTCTCAGATCACAGATCAAAAACTCATTTTGCACGTTCAATGAGAGCAGCTGCTGTTATGTATGAGGAGCTTGCTGGAGAGGTTCGAGGAGAACTTCCGCCGAGCCAAAGCCTAGGAACCAAATCCCTGAAAGCAAGGACTTCAACAAGCAACCGGGACTTCTTAGACTGGTGGAAATGGGAGAGCATTGGCGCTGCATGTGAGCCGAAATGTGGAGGCTGCCGTTGTGGAAATTGCCAGCCAGGTGGGAAAGAAATGACCCTTGCTGAGGAGAGGGAGCTCGAGGTTGTAAAGGCAGGGCTCACTTATGTTACAGGAGACGACCACAGCAAAGACCCACACTGGCATGCCAAATACCCCTGGTTGGAAAACCCAGCATCACTCCCAAATAATAAAAGAACAGTTGAGGCCACCTTCCTCAGAACCGAAAAACAACTGGCAAAAGAAGTAGAATGGAAAGTTGCCTACACTGCACAGGTGCATGACATGGTCAGTCGAAGAGCTGCAATGAAATTATCCGAAGAAAGTATCCTCAAGTGGGAGGGTCCAGTCTGGTATGTGAGTCATCTAATAGCACCAAACCCCCACTCTGTCACCACCCCAGTAAGGCTTGTCTGGAACAGCAGCCAAAAGTACAGAGGCGTGAGCCTAAATGACCTGCTCATGAAAGGCCCAGATGTCTTAAACCCAATTCGTGCTGTCCTTTTAAGATTTAGGGGAGGAGTTTACGCTGCATTGGGCGACATCAAGAAGATGTACAACTCTGTTTGGTTGGAGGACCGGGAAGTACACCTGCACAGATTCCTCTGGCGGGACTCTGAGGATGAAGAGCTTCAAGAATATGCAATAACCAGAGTGAACATTGGAGACAAGCCTGCAGGATGTATTGCACAGCTAGCAATGCGTGAGACTGCTAACCTTCCCTTTTTTACTCACCTCAAAGAGGAGCGTCGGGTGCTTCACAAAGACAGCTATGTCGATGACATTCTCACATCTCACAACGACCTCGACCAGCTGAGAACTATCACAACAAATGTGGAGAAGATTCTAAAGGCAGGAGGGTTTGAGCTAAAACCTTGGGTGTATTCTGGTCACAGTGGGAGGAAGGAGAGCAGCCAAGACCAGGCTGAGAGAAGCATTAAGACCATGGTCTTACCAAACCAGATGCGTGATGACGATAACAAGGCACTAGGTTTGGGGTACCTGGTGGAAGAAGACAAATTGCATGTCATGGTAGGCATCAATTTTTCAAAAAAGAAGAGAAAAATGAGGCTAGGCCAAGACCTTTCACAAGAGCAAATCAGAGCCCAAACACAAAACCCCCTAACAAGACGAGAACTGCACAGCCAAGTAGCAGGACTCTATGATCCATTGGGCTTAGTAAGTCCTGCGAAGCAAAAGGGATCAATTCTGGTGCGAAGAGCATTTCAAGAGGCAAAGAACGAAAGTTGCTCAGTCAGGCAGACATGGGACCTGACACTCTCAGATGGCCTCAGAGGAGATGCAACTGATCTTTTTGAAGAGTATGCTCGACTCTGAAAAGTCAAATTCCCCAGGGCACTAACCCCTCCCTCCTTCACTAACAAACCATTGGCAATTACATTCTCTGATGGGAGCGAGCATGTTTATGGAGCAGTAATGTACTTGAGGTGGAACACGGACAGCGGCCCAATCATCAGGGTGGTTGAATCCAAAGCCAAACTAACCCCCTTGGATCATAAAGGCGAGGCAGTTAAAGCTGAGATGTGTGGAGCAGTGTTTGCCTCACGTCTGAAGAAGTACTTTGAGCAGCACAGCAGTATTGAGGTTGAAAGGTGGTATCATCTGGTTGATAGCCAAACAGTCCTTGGTGCAATACAAAGAGAAAGCTATGGCTATCAAACCTTCTTCGCAAACAGGATTGGTGAGATACAAAACACGACAAAAATCCAAGACTGGTGGTGGATTCCTGGTCAGCTAAACATTGCCGATATAATCACCAGAGGTGCAAGCCCAGAGAGTATGGACGAAGACTCAGTGATGGGTTGAATAATATAATTGTCCCTAAAGCTGAATCTATCAACAGACTGGAAAATACTAATGCAGCATAATCACGGCCGTGGTTCTATTCTGACAGATACACCGAGACGCTGTGCAGGCTGAGGAATAGACAACTTTATTAGTCGTTGCAGAGCCCTTATATACTGTTCAACAGATGTCACAAATTCCTTCCCACTTTAGATACTTCTGTACATGGTATGAAGAAACACATGACCTTTACTCTTTGAATGTCATTCCTATATCTGAGGAACACTTTAACATTGAACTGTCTACTGAGGCAAAACCTTATACTTTCATGATACCTCGTGTGTCTCTCCCAATATGGTCATGTCTTCTCTAAATAGATCATGGTCTGCTCACAGCAAAGTTTCCTCTACAAGATATATCCAAACTGAACGTATTCACAGAAATTCGTACTATCACTCAGAATGGCAAAATGGACCAAAGTTTCTGAAATTCCCAGTAAATAAGTGGCCGATAAAAGCAGCCGAGGAAATAGCCCTGACTGCCAGAGAGAACATCAACAAATTGCAGAAAAAGGCATTTGTTGCCGTGCTAACCAGGTCAAATGTAAAGAATCAAGGACAGAAACAAGAACCAAAACCAAGTAAAGACAAAGTCCAAATGGAACTAAGGAGACCACCAGGAGGGTCAGTGATTCAAAGGCTTGTAGAGGTGAGGCGATTCAGTGTCTTAAACCGGCTGGTTAAAACAATTGCATGGATCTGGAGGGCTGTGAAAAGGTTCTTTACACAAGTTAAATCCATGTACAGTTCAAAGTGGGAGGGAATTCCTTTAGCAGGGGCCATCTCTGTGAGGGAGCGAGAAGATGCTCTCAGGGATATATTTCTTGCAGCACAAGAAGGCATAACCTTCCCAACTACTACTACAGACAGGCTGGTTGTCTACAAAGATGGCGACACTGGGCTTCTGGTATGTGGCGGACGAGTGCAAGTCTTCAGAGATGACAAAGTTGCTGTACCACTCTTACCTTATAATGCTTGGGTGTCCACACTGCTTGCCCGGGAAGCTCACTATGACAATCATGATGGCGTGGCTGGGACCTTGCTCAGAATGAGAAGGAAAGCCTGGGTGATCAGGGGAAGAAAAGTGGCCCAAAAAGTTGTTGATGGCTGCATCATCTGCAGAAAGGCAAAAGCAGTAAGATGCCAACAAGTGATGGGTGATGTTGGGAATTTTCAGGAGCGAATACCTGACCAACGGTTATGTTGGGTTTTATGACGTAAAATTTGATTGTCAAAATAAATTAATAATTAAGTTTATTTAATTATTAATCTAAATCAATAATTGTTATTAAACTGCGTTTAATAAACCTCGGGGCACCACCCTGTAAACAGGGAACAACCAAAATATTACCAATATCAGTCTCAAATTATTTAATTAAATACCAATATCATTAATAATTAATAATCTGTATTTAATTGAAGGTGTGAAATCCGAACACAAAGCCCTTTCACCCAGCCTAAGTCACAAAGCAAATTCACAGTGATCACAAACAACGACTTTTTAAGATATAATAGAATTTATTTAACAAAGCAACATCAAGTAAATCAATGAAACCCAATCAAACAAATAACCATCATAAGCCAAACTACAAGTAACAAACAAAACAAACAAGCGTGGCACGTGTGTGTGTGTGTGTGTGTGTGTGTGTGTGTGTGTGTGTGTGTGTGTGTGTGTGTGAGAGAGAGAGAGAGAGAAAGGGGGGGGGGGGACAGACAGACAGAGACAGACAAAATGGTAGCGACCACGCGTGGTCACGTGATGGCGGACACAGAACGTGATCTACGTTTCTGCAGCGTCTGGAAAGCCACAGGTCTCTATGTGTGTGCGTCTACCGAAAGGTGTGTGTGTAAAGGCGAGAGAGCGAGAGAAAACAACGCACCTCAACAGCTCAATCTCGGACTGGAGCTCACCACAACTCAGAGCACAGTTTACGTCGCGTACCAGAAGCTAGTGGCCGGATTTGTATCAGACGGCGTTCACACTAGTCTTTCTGATAGTGAGTCTATTACCCGGTTATGACGTGGGAACTCACAGATAAACACCCGGGACACAGCGGCACAAATAAGGAGAACAAAAGAGATTTTACTCTGGTAAAATCTAAGACACAGTGGTCAAACAAAGAGAACAAAGGAGATTTTACTCTGGTAAAATCTAAGACACAGTGGTCAAACACCAAGCAAATATTATCACCGTTTCACTATAATAACTCAGTTATTAAACACACTCTCTATATCTAACTGCCCAGACCTAGCTAAGCCTCACTTGAAACCGTTTCGTCCACGGTTGATGAAAGGAAGCAAAGAGGTTCTGGAGCGGCCTTTCTGCAGTTGTAAGGTGATGGCGGTGCGTGTCCAGTGGGGTTGAGCAGGGCCGTCGTGTCCTCCGTCGAGCGAGGTGATCTCCGTGGGTGTCCTTTCTTTAAAGGACGGAACGAGACGTAATCCTTACAGTCTCTCTCAATACCGTTTTAATACGGGAGAAATAGAACGCTATACTTCTGAGATGCGTTCAAGTGGATGATCTAGGCTCGGAAATTAGGACGTCGGTGTGCTTCAAGGCCTTGGATCAGCTGCGCGCCAAAAATTTTAAACAAAGAGATGCCTGCTGGAAACAGGAACAGAGTTGGGTATCCTCGGACGTCGCCAGACGACGTTTGAAAGAGAGTGAACAATGGGGCATGGCCGGCTTTATACCTCCCAGACTTCACACCTATGTGTTAGGTGTGGCAAGGCATTCTGGGAGTACCTGCAAGGCATGCTGGGATAAAGAGTCTTTTGTCGTAGTTCTCCAAACATACACAGCCTGAATTTTGCCATCCTGGCTGGACCCAACATCCCCCCTGGCCTGAAGAGCGGGATGCAGGTCATGGTCTTCAGGGCACTATGGGCCACCAGTCCACGTGCTTTGGAGATACTTGTACAAAAGTTAATTTGGCAAACAGTCCATAAATTCAAGAGGCATTTGGTCTGGGCAGGCATTGAGGCAAAGTCTGGGCAGACTGTCTAACTATGTCTAACGCTAAACATCAAAACATAATCAGACATTAGCGAAGCTTTGCTGCTCAAGGTGCATTCTTGGACAAAACACATGAAACAAACAAACAAGAGGAAGAGAGAAAGAAAAGAGTTTCATGTGTAGATTTGTGGGCTAACTCCTAGACTGGGCAGGAGAAAGCCTGTGTGTGTTTGTGGCATGTCAGTAATGTGTAATGTACATGTACATGTAGAGTCTCACTATGGGTGTGAGGCCACAAAACAAAACAACAACAACAAAAGCGTGAGTAGAGTTACTGGATTTTGAAATGGGAGCTACTCCCCCCTCCCCAAAGTGGAGTCAGAACCTGGTTCTTTGTAAGGGCTGGAGGCCTGACACTGTCTTACCCCAGCTATCACCCCCCTCGGAATTGTGCTAGTCATTTTACTGCCGAGACCTGCTTCCTTATGAAGCTCTTGGGAACTCTGGTTATACCTACCCTTCTGACTTAGGCTTCGGCCATCCCGAGAGTTCCTCTTGGGAACTCTGGTTATACCTACCCTTCTGTCTTAGGCTTCGGCCATCCTGAGAGTTCCGTTCAGGTCTGTCAGTGATTGACTCCTCAGGCTGGAACCTACCCTATGGCTGGTTCAACCCTTCACCTCCCTGGCTCTGTCGTCTTCTCTGCCGGTGACGTGGTCTCTTGGACTTCTTCATAGCACGAGGCAATTTGTTGCCTTCAAGTGCTACGCCACCACTGTGACTTTCAGGCTCAGGGCGTATGCGTGTCTCCCACACTGCCTGTGCTAACTCCTTGACCTCTTGCATACTCGGCTGATGAGTTCGGTAGTGCAGCTCAACAGTTGGCTGCACACTGCTATGCAGGTTGTACACGAAGATGGACTTGAGAGTTCCATCCTCGTCCATACCTGGAGCCCTATGTCCCTGAAAGTATGCTGACCTTAGGCGCTGGTAGTACTTTCTGGGGGCTTCATGTTCCTGGTGGAGGACTTTGAAAGCACCAACAAGTTTCTCTGCAGGGTAAACAAAGGTGGAGTATTCCTCGCACAAAACATTGCAGAGTGCAGAGTACTTTTCTCTAATCCTGGGCCGGAGGGTACTGATGAAGTCATGAACACTGCTGGAAGTTGTCTTCCAGATCAGCCTGAGTTTTTCACAGGTGGATGCATCAGGGATTTCACGGAGGAGCAGGTTGATCTCTCTAAGATAATCGACTATTTTAAAGTCTGTATTATCTGGATCGAAGCGGGTCGCATCATCCACCAGAGAATCAATGAGCTTTGTGCGCATTATTGGATATCTGGGTGAATAGGAGCCATCCGAGTCATCAGACGTGTCATAACTGCTCAGCTGTGTATCCTGTGGTGGGAACCTGCAGGTGGCAGCAGAGGGCCTGATGTACTCTCTGCCTGTGGGGGCTGAGAAGTCACCCCCCTTCCCATAGGAGCCATCCGAGTCATCAGACCTGTCATAACTGCTCAGCTGTGTATCCTGTGGTGGGAACCTGCAGGTGGCAGCAGAGGGCCTGATGTACTCTCTGCCTGTGGGGGCTGAGAAGTCACCCCCCTTCCCATAGGAGCCATCCGAGTCATCAGACGTGCCATAACTGCCCAGCTGTGTATCCTGTGGTGGGAACCTGCAGGTGGCAGCAGAGGGCCTGATGTACTCTCTGCCTGTGGGGGCTGAGAAGTCACCCCCCTTCCCATAGGAGCCATCCGAGTCATCAGACCTGTCATAACTGCTCAGCTGTGTATCCTGTGGTGGGAACCTGCAGGTGGCAGCAGAGGGCCTGATGTACTCTCTGCCTGTGGGGGCTGAGAAGTCACCCCCCTTCCCATAGGAGCCATCCGAGTCATCAGACGTGCCATAACTGCTCAGCTGTGTATCCTGTGGTGGGAACCTGCAGGTGGCAGCAGAGGGCCTGATGTACTCTCTGCCTGTGGGGGCTGAGAAGTCACCCCCCTTCCCATGGGGTGATTCAAACCTGTCAAGGTGTGAAAAAGTGTGACAACTGTCTGTGTACCGGAGCGTTTTCTCAAAGGGAGGGGCTCTACAGTCAAAGTCTTTCTGTTCAGGATTAACAGGGGGAACAAGACTTTGTTCAGTCATTAGACTATCCTGGCTGCTCGGTTTTCTACTGAGCTTTTTCAGCAGGGGCGTTTGATCTTCTAAGGGGCTTGGTGCACGATCAGAGTCATATCCTGACGACGTGGCTTGCTCTATGCTTACCTGTGCTCCCTTAATTAATTCAAAGGCGTCTAACACCTTCTGCTTGGCAGTTCGTAGGTGCTGACGAAGAGATTTGTTCTCTTCCTGCAGGGATTGGACCTCTGGCTGGAGTGTCTCCATTGAAGCACTGACACTCTGTCTGGTCCATAGACCATGAGTTACAGCCTGGTGGGAGTTGCCCGAGTCGTCTGAAGACTCATAAGTCCTCTGGTCGTCCAACATGTCTGTCTCCTTCCTCCAGGGATCTGGTTCAGTATCCCATCCCTTGTGTAGGGCTTCCTCAGCTGGCGTGGGGGCTGCGGTGCGTACCTGCTCCTCCTGAATTCCGGGTACCATGACACTTTCTTTCATTCGTCTGGCTAACCTGCAGCTTTCTTGCAGTATTTTATTCTCCTCCTGCAGGGCCTTGCATTCGACTTGCAAGGTCTTAAGTCGGTCCTGCATCCTTTTGAAGCCGTCCTTTAGGATCTGGTTATCTTCTTGCACCTGGGCGAGCTGTGCCTGGTGTCTCTTTTGCTGCAAATATGATTTGCGCTGAAAAGGGAGGAGAAGTTGGCCGAGAACATTCGAAGATGTGTACTGTGGTTTCCCTGTTCGATGAGTCATATACTCAACCGACTCATTTAATTTATCTTCGCCTGTGCTGAGGGTGGAGGAGTTCAGACTGTTGACCTTTAAAGGGACATGGTTTAAACCTGCAACTCCAACCTGAGGGGGTGGATTGTGTGATCCACAGGGGGCCTTGGTCCCTGACTGCTGAATGTCTTTCGCAGACATTCTGTCTTTGTTGGGGTTGATCTTGGCTCGGGGGTTGGCCTGGTCACCTACCTTTCTCAAGGTGTCCTTACAAATGCTAATGAAATAGCTGTTCAGGTTGGCAATCCCCTCTAAGGAGAGCTGCGTCAGACCAGCAACAGTTTCTTTTGGTGATGTGTGGTGGTCTGATCCAAAAGGAGTCTTAGCTCCTGGCTCACAAGAAGTCTTGGTAGACATCTTAATGTGGTAAAACAGAATACCTTAGTGGATTTACTGTTTTCAAAGCTGCAAGGTAAAAGTCAGCAGGAGGAAATTCTGATCTATGGTTCTGAACCGGATCAGTGCAGTCTGTCCTGGCAGCTAGGTGCGAGCATTCACACCTCAAGTCCTTTTGAGGATTGGGGGAAGACACACCTCTCAGGCAGCTGGCTCTGTAACAATTTTAAAGTTACACTCCTGACTGAACAAATGGCTAATTTGTTGTCTCCAACAACAATAAGCACAAAAAAAATTTATTAAACTACTCACTCATCAACACCAAAGCACAACTAACACACAACTTGATGTTTGCTTTGCTTTAAAAACAATAAAAAGTAATCTCCCAAGGAAAAGAGAATTTCCCTTAGAAGACTCACTTCAGGATTAAAAAGTTTGGATCACTGTGAACAAACAATGTAACAAAGCTGGTTTATTAAGGGCCTCACACGGGGCACCATTATGTTGGGAATTTTCAGGAGCGAATACCTGACCAACGGTTATGTTGGGTTTTATGACGTAAAATTTGATTGTCAAAATAAATTAATAATTAAGTTTATTTAATTATTAATCTAAATCAATAATTGTTATTAAACTGCGTTTAATAAACCTCGGGGCACCACCCTGTAAACAGGGAACAACCAAAATATTACCAATATCAGTCTCAAATTATTTAATTAAATACCAATATCATTAATAATTAATAATCTGTATTTAATTGAAGGTGTGAAATCCGAACACAAAGCCCTTTCACCCAGCTTAAGTCACAAAACAAATTCACAGTGATCACAAACAACGACTTTTTAAGATATAATAGAATTTATTTAACAAAGCAACATCAAGTAAATCAATGAAACCCAATCAAACAAATAACCATCATAAGCCAAACTACAAGTAACAAACAAAACAAACAAGCGTGGCACATGTGTGTGTGTGTGTGTGTGTGTGTGTGTGTGTGTGTGTGTGTGAGAGAGTGAGAGAGAGAGAGAGAGAGAGAGAGAGAGAAAGGGGGGGGGGACAGACAGACAGAGACAGACAAAATGGTAGCGACCACGCGTGGTCACGTGATGGCGGACACAGAACGTGATCTACGTTTCTGCAGCGTCTGGAAAGCCACAGGTCTCTATGTGTGTGCGTCTACCGAAAGGTGTGTGTGTAAAGGCGAGAGAGCGAGAGAAAACAACGCACCTCAACAGCTCAATCTCGGACTGGAGCTCACCACAACTCAGAGCACAGTTTACGTCGCGTACCAGAAGCTAGTGGCCGGATTTGTATCAGACGGCGTTCACACTAGTCTTTCTGATAGTGAGTCTATTACCCGGTTATGACGTGGGAGCTCACAGATAAACACCCGGGACACAGCGGCACAAATAAGGAGAACAAAAGAGATTTTACTCTGGTAAAATCTAAGACACAGTGGTCAAACAAAGAGAACAAAGGAGATTTTACTCTGGTAAAATCTAAGACACAGTGGTCAAACAAAGAGAACAAAGGAGATTTTACTCTGGTAAAATCTAAGACACAGTGGTCAAACAAAGAGAACAAAGGAGATTTTACTCTGGTAAAATCTAAGACACAGTGGTCAAACACCAAGCAAATATTATCACCGTTTCACTATAATAACTCAGTTATTAAACACACTCTCTATATCTAACTGCCCAGACCTAGCTAAGCCTCACTTGAAACCGTTTCGTCCACGGTTGATGAAAGGAAGCAAAGAGGTTCTGGAGCGGCCTTTCTGCAGTTGTAAGGTGATGGCGGTGCGTGTCCAGTGGGGTTGAGCAGGGCCGTCGTGTCCTCCGTCAAGCGACGTGATCTCCGTGGGTGTCCTTTCTTTAAAGGACAGAACGAGACGTAATCCTTACAGTCTCTCTCAATACCGTTTTAATACGGGAGAAATAGAACGCTATACTTCTGAGATGCGTTCAAGTGGATGATCTAGGCTCAGAAATTAGGACGTCGGTGTGCTTCAAGGTCTTGGATCAGCTGCGCGCCAAAAATTTTAAACAAAGAGAAGCATGCTGGAAACAGGAACAGAGTTGGGTATCCTCGGACGTCGCCAGACGACGTTTGAAAGAGAGTGAACAATGGGGCATGGCCGGCTTTATACCTCCCAGACTTCACACCCATGTGTTAGGTGTGGCAAGGCATTCTGGGAGTACCTGCAAGGCATGCTGGGATAAAGAGTCTTTTGTCGTAGTTCTCCAAACATACACAGCCTGAATTTTGCCATCCTGGCTGGACCCAACAGTGACTTACCACCAGAGCGAACTGAACCTGCCGCACCATTTCAGTATACTACGGTGGACCTTTTTGGACCCTACCAGGTTAGGGATGATGTTAAAAAGAGAGTAACGTTAAAGACCTGGGGTGTTGTGTTTTGCTGCATGGCCAACAGAGCCATCCATACTGAGTTAGTCAGCAGTCTTTCAACAGAAAGTTTTCTTTTGGCCTATCAGCGATTCACGGCAATCAGGGGTCACCCTAGAAAGATCTGGTCAGATCCGGGCACCAACTTCATTGGGGCAAAACCCGTCGTGGAGGAGATGCACAGATTCTTGGATGGCCAGAACAAAGCAGGTCTCGAGGAAATTGCGGCCCGGAATGGCACAGATTGGATGTGGAAGATTCATCCTGCTGTTTCCCCTCATAGAAATGGTGCTGCAGAAGCTGCTGTGCGCATTGTCAAGCGCGCACTACAGAGCATTGGAAAGGAGTCCTCATTCAGCTACAGTGAATTTCAGACAGCCCTTCAAACTGCAGCAAACCTTGCAAATGAGCGCCCAATTGACGCAAGAGTGCAAAGCAGAGAAGATTGTATTCAGTATATCACACCAAACTCTCTTCTTCTTGGGCGGGCATCACAAAGGTGGGACCTTTGTGATGGTTCAATGGTCTCCATTTGGTCTCCATGGCATCTCCGTTTGGTCTCCATGGCAACCAATCATGGTTGCCATGGAGACCAAACCGTACTGGCGCCTGTGACTGGCATTGCCACGGTTCGCTCTCTGTTTTGTAGATTATTGATGATTATTGTTTCACTATATGTGATCTTAGCAGCCCAGATGACAAATGGAAGTGTCCTGGCTTTACTAACCTATGATCGGGACTCTTTATTTCGTATCAAAGAGTCATTGGAGGACATGTTTCATACCTGGGACCGTTACAAACAGGCATTTCTGCCTCCGTTTGAAATCGATCCCGACTCACAGGACTACTTGATGCTGTATCGGGTGCCGGGAAAGACCCGCAGGAGATCCAGGAGATCCAGAAAAAGAGGCTCTCGGTCCGGTATCCAAGTAAAGCGAGGGTGTGCTGCGGCTGCCGGGGGCTCCGTCGTCTTCGGCTGCCGGGACCACACTCGATTCCTGCGCCGGATTCCTCTCCTCGATGTGTGCGCCAGCGTGTCCTCGCTGCCGCCTGCCCGCGCTTCAACAACTGTCCTGGACCCTTCACAGTGCTGGAGCCATGGTCAGGGGTTTTCATCGCCATCGCCTACTTCCGTGTTTATGCCGGCTTTTCCAGCGTGGACCAGCTGGAGCTCACGTGACCGCTGGATGTGCCTTCGTCCAGTCCCGCTCCGCAACACGGACACTACCTCCGAGACGTCGATCCACGTCGGCCTATTGGATGCTCGTTCAATGTGACTCCGACACTTTCAAGAGTCAACTGGGGACGTTTTTATTTGTCCAGGCTTTTTGGTTGGTCTCTTTTAGGGCTGCTATGATCTCTGTACTGTCTGTTTGTTGCTTGTGATGATTTAAACCCTGTTTGTGAAGCACTTTGTGGCCCCTGCCTGTGAAAAGTGCTATATAAATAAATTTTACTTACTTACTTACTTACCTAAGTACCTTTGACTTCTCCAGCTATCCATACAAAAGACTTCAAGCAATGCAGTCAGAGGTGACAAAGTTTGGAGGAACTGGAGCCAACTGGCAGGGCCAAACTTATTTGTAAGGAGCAAGTGGCACACTGCACAAAGAAACGTTTCTGTTGGAGACATAGTGTGGATAGCCGATCAAAACGCACTGAGGGGACAATTCAAGCTGGGAAGAGTCACAAGCACCAATCCAGACAACAGAGGCATTGTCAGGGACATAAGCGTCAGGGTCTTTCCAAGTTACTGTGTTCCCGTGAGCAGAGCTCAGAGAACTGGAAAACGCCATCAAACCTCAGGTGGACAACCAGAGAAGATCATAAGCACTACGCTTCATCGGGATGTCAGGCGACTGGTGGTGTTACTACCGGTTGAAGAACAGATGGCCAAGTCATAAAATCTTAGCTTCTAGAGAGGGATCAATAGGATCTAGGCTATATTCAAATGTGGCGATCTCCCCCAGTGTTTCCATAGGGAAGATCGAGTGGGAGGTGTAAAGTCAAACTGGACTTTGGTCCGTGAAAAAGAAAATATTTGATTGAATACTTAGATCAATAAATTAAATTAATTTTAAAGAAGAAACTGCAGAAATACAGATTTTTATTTTTGTTAAAATGCGCTAAAATTCGACCTGACCGGAAGGAACCAATCTTCGCACTTTTGATGGAGCACAAGGTAAAAAAAGACGGACTTGATTGATTAATGATTTGATATTGTTGCCACGGGTGACGTTAATGAGGCGGTTTGTTTACTTTGCACGTGTGATTAAAACAGAAGTAGAATATTCATTTGTTAAAAAACATTATTAAAATTAGTCTAAAATACAAAAACATTTTGTTAAAAACATTATTAAAATTAGTTTAAAATACAAAAACATTTTGTTAAGAACAGGATTAAAATTAGTTTAAAATGCAAATATTTGTTAAAATGTAAAATGCTAAAATTAGTTTAAAATGCAAACATTTGTTGTGTTGTTGTTTAAAATGTTAAAATGAGTTTGTTATGAGTTTCAAAACATTTGTTAAAATGCAGGATTAAAATATGTTTAATATACAGAGAAGTATGTTTAAAGAGTAGAACATTAAAATGTTTAAAAATGTTAAAATTATTCCTGCATGTGTCTCAGTTCAAATGTTTAAATTATGTTGATTTTGATGTCATGTTAACATTTTGTGTTTTCTTTTTGTTTCCAAGGTTTTTCACCTAAACGGTTACCTAAACGGTTACCTAAAGGGTTACCTAAAGGGTTAAACTAAATGGTTAACCTAAACCTATCCTAAACGGAAACCTTTCTAAACTTAAAGTGAAGCAGCCGAAGGCTAAAACTCATGAACTGAACTTCAAAATAAAGGAATTGAAAGGAAACGTTTGAGTGGAGTCCAGTCCTTTGGGTAGAGGATCAGTCCCTTTTCAAGTTGGGAAGCACAGAAGAGAAACTTGACACTAGGATTGACCATTGGCTGGTTTCAAGCCACTTAGTATGTTATGAAATCAGTTCAGATATCTCAGCTGCTCCGCTGACTGATCACAGTGTTATTTCTCTTCATATCAGGCCTGGAAACGGAAGAAACCATTCGAACAAATATTGGAAATTTAACTCCAGTCTGCTAAAAAAACAAAGATTACTGCCAAAAAATTAAATTACTAATTGTTAAAATTATGAATTTGGATGAACTGACAACGTCTGTGAAGAAATGGGAGTTCCTTAAATACAAAATACGTCAGTTTACTATATCTTTCAGTAAGAAACTGAAAAAAGAATTTGAGCATTATCAGAGACCTAAATGTCAACTGCAATAAACCTAACTCTACCGATTATGACAGACAAACAATACTGAATCTGCAATCCAAATTAGATGAAATTTATACTCAAAGAGCACAGGGGGCTTTTATCAGATCAAGTGGATAGAAGAGGGAGAGAAAAACTCGGCATATTTTTGTGGTCTTGAAAAAAGAAGGCAAGAAATAAATAATATAAAATCCTTAATGATTGATATCGAGGTCAATGATAAAAAAGTAATCTCGTCTAAAATCTTTCAATTTTACAGCCATCTTTACAGCTCCAAATTCTCAAAAGAAGCTTGTGAGGAATTTTTAAAAGATATTTCTAAATATATTCCAAAGGTAGATGATAACTGTAAACAAACGTGAAAGCCCAATCACAGTTGAAGAACTTGATGCAGTAATTGGTCGCCTCTCTCTGAACAAATCTCCTGGTTCAGACGGTCTTACAGGAAACTTTTACAGATAGTTTTGGGACGATATCAAAGTGCTGCTGCATCAGGTTTTCTCCGAAATCTTTGAAACATGTTTACTTCCTCCCACAATGAGACAAGGGATAATCGTCTCAATCCCAAAGCCCAACAAAGACCCCAGATTTATAGAAAACATGAGACCTAATACTCTCAGAAATTCAGACTACAAACTACTAACTTACATCTTCAGTATTCGTCTACAAACAGGGATCTCAGATCTTGTCTCAGAAACCCAATCCGGTTTTTTAAAAGGTAGATCAATCCACAACCATACAAGGCTGGTATTTGACATTATCGAATACCGAAACTTAATTGAAGATGACGGATTTCTTTTATTTTACAAGGCCTTTGATTCAGTAGAACACTCTTCTATCTTGTCAGTACTTGAACATTTTGGCTTTGAATCCAAATTTAGAAATCTTATTAAGGGTTTATATCAGGATATCAGCAGCTGTGTTGTATTACCTAAAGGCACTACTCCTAGCTTTAAGGTTAAGGTAGGAATCCCTCAAGGCTGCCCAATTTCACCATATTTATTTATATTAGCTACTGAAATGTTAGCAATTCACATAAAAAATTGTAACGACATCAAGAAGTTAAATGTATTGGGTACAGATATTCTTATCAGCCAATTAGCGGATGATACTACAATTTTTCTAAAAGATAAGCATCAAATTCCACTAGCTATTGAAAAGATAAAACAACACTCCAAGATATTTGTAACATTCCAATCAAGTCAGAAATCAAATATTTGGGAATTCACCTTACAAAAGACCAACAACTAAGTCAATCATTGAATGTAGAAAACAAACTAAAAGAATGTAAAGCAAAGTTAAGTTCATGGCTCCAAAGAGATTTATCAATTCTTGGTCGAATTTATTTAACAAAAATGGAAAGCTTGTCCAGATGTATTTACCCAACTTACTCTATTGCTATCCCAAACAAATTAGTTAGATCAATTAACCAGATCAATATGAATTTCATTTGGAGGAACAAACCACACTATATGAAGAAAAGTAATATGGTTAAAGACTTTAGGGATGGAGGCCTGAAAGTTATAGATTTTGATTGTCTTAATGGAACCTTAAAAATAAACTGGATAAAGGCCTGGATCCAACATAGCAACTCCTTCTGGTTCTGTATCCCGAATTACTTATTTAGTAAAATCGGAGGGCTGAAATTTCTTCTTGTCACAGACTTTGACATCAACAAACTTCCTATTTTTTTATCAGATTTCCATAAACAAATTTTATTGTATTGGAAAATGTCCATAACTTCTCACCCCACTCCACTGTACTCTGGAATAATAGATATATACTATACAGAAAGAAATCTTTATTTTTTGAAGAATGGTTCAGAAGCGGTATTTGGTCCTTGGTTGACTTGATGGATGACAATGGTCACTTATTAAACTATGATAAATTCTGCACTAAACATAACTTCAACCCAATGAAAGTTGATTTTGATAAACTACATAAAGCACTTCCTCAAGAATTCTTCCTGAAGAAAAATATAATGACACATCAGACTATTCAACCGCGACTGGCTCCACTTTCAATTCAAGGTGTCTTAATATGTGATAAAAAATTTAATAATTCCTTTGTAAGAAAATCTTTTACGGACAAGTCATTCCCAGGAAAACAAAATGTAAATGTACTTGAGCTTGTATAGCACTTTTCTAGTCTTCCGACTACTCAAAGTGCTTCTTACATCACAGAGCACACCTACCCATTCACACTGATGGGCTGGATATGTGGCCCATCCAGTAACTATCCATTCACGCACATTCATACGCCCCAGATGATGCTGAGTCTGGCCAAATTCTTTATACACAAGAATAGATTTTTAAAGTCATCCCCCAATTTTGTCTACTTTCTGAATGATTTCAAACTGTATCACCAGTCCTTAAAACTAATTAATGGAAAAAAAGCAAAGTTGATATATGATCTTTTGAAAAACTTTCCCAAAGAATTGGACAACTAACATATTGTATACCCTTGAATATTTCATTCACTATTTATTTCTACATAATTATTTCCTTTTTCTTCTCAGTTCATTTATTATTGACATTGGCAACAGAGCTGACAGCGGAGCAGCATTGATTGCACACAAAATGCCGATAAAAACAGATGAACTATAAAAACCCTGTAAAACACTACAGCAGCTACACAGCAACAGCAAAGAGATGTCTTGCAAAGACGTTTATGCTTATTTGTTGAGCAACTGGAAACTGCTGGGAAAGATCAGCTCTACAGCAAAATATGGATGGGCAGACAAGGAGGATGAAGAAGAAAAGCAGGATGAATAAGACCAAAAAAAAGATTAAAAGTCGATCATTTTTGGTTGTTAAGTTAGTATTTTTGTGAGCATTTTTTCTAATTTATTATTTATCTTGTTACCTTGAAAAGGGAGATATTAAAAGCTGGATTTTCTAACACAAAGAGTTCATATTTTCACATTATTTGAAAAGAGAGCTATTATTTTGTTACAGGTAGTTACATATTTCATTTGATTTCATTACAGAAGTTACATTTGCACCATTGAGGCATAATAAATCATGATCATAGACCTCTGAGAAGCCTGTCTGAATTTGTGTGTCATGGCCGTCCCGAGTGTCCTCTTTTTTGGAAATCATAATATGGTCACCCTACCATAGACGTTAAACTAAATATTCTTCTCCTTCTCGTGATGTAGGCCTTTTTCTAACTGGCGCGTTACTGCCTCTGGTGGTCGGAGAGTATATTGCAGGCCAACAATCACGGCCCACAGATGCAAATATATTATCCCCTCGCGGCCCTGCAGGTGGCGCTCGCGGCCCTTTGAAGGGTTAAGAAACCCTGGTCTAAGGGTAACCCTTCAAACATTTGGGACAGACAGTATGTTTTAACACAAGAAATCAATTCCCTATAGAAATGAAATAGTTCTAAAATTGTCTTTTTCTTTGTTGTTCTTTTCACTTCTAAATTATGCATTCACATACTTACAATCTTTCCATTTCCACTCTGGTGTCTTCCAACATTGGGTCATAGCGGGGTGGGGCTGTCTGGGGTGCTCTCCCAACTTCTCCATCCATATCTCTAATTTTACCTGACATAAAGACAAAGAAATTGTAAGGGCAGAAGGTCAGGGACAGAAAAGAAAGCAGCAATATAACCAAGTTTTTTTTATACAGCACAACAAACCTTTACTGAACTTATATGGAGTCCGTCCTCGGAGATCTATAATGTGCTGTCTGGCCATGCCAAGTTTGTTCTGTAAGACTCCTTTCTGGCTCTCCAGCATAGCAACATGGGCTTCCAACTCCTGTATGGTGTCCTCCATGTCTCTCTCCTTCACACTGCTGGACCCAGGATGTGCCTGACGAAGACGCATCAGTCTTGCTGACATTCTGTTGCAAAGAATATGGAGGTTGAATTTGAGCTGGAGATATTTAGCTAAAGGAAACTTCTCATTTGCCCAATTCAAGTGCCTAAGTGCAGTCTCAAGAGTAAATGTCAATGTCTGTGTTAATTAATTACCTGCGTAGCCTTTGTTCCTGTGTACATGTGTGTTGTCTTAGTACACTGTTTTCCTCTTGCAGTCTTAGACAGAGGTCTTCCAGGTGCTCTCTGGGAAATCGAAACAGGCGCTGAGGATCTGCCAATGAGAGAGTCAGAATAATTAATAAATCAACAAGTGAGTGAAAGACTGAACTATTTAAATGGACATGTGCCATCTAAGTGGTTTTACCTTTTGTCTTCAAGACATTATGCTTTTTCCATAGCTTCAAATCGTGAGTATCTGGATAAAACAAGAAAATAGCAGATACAAGTCACTGAAAATGTAAAACCAAATGCATTTTATAGCAAACATTTAATAAGACAACGTTTGCTTCTTATAGGCTAATATACCACAATTTATCATTTTGATATACATATTAACATTTTAAATTGGGGGTTGATACATCAATCACCCCATTAAGAAATTACAAGAAAGTTCAAATATTCCTGGTCACACACGAACCTTGGAGAGTTGGTATCAGTCCCCTCCTCGGCAGTCCAACATCCCTGACTGGGAGGTCTCCTGCTGTCTCATCCACAACATGCGACATCATACCTCTGCATTCAGACGTAGTCAATCAGAAAAGATAAGGTGTTTGATCTGTAATATCGTAATCTACTGCAGGTTCATTGGGTTTCATTGTTGTTGCTATAAAAAAGGGAATGTGGACAAATATAAGATTATTTGATTTTAGAAGACCAATACACTCCCCACGTTAAATTCAGGAGCCTTAAACTTCCGACTTGGTAAAACAGTCATGTCCAAAAGTATAGCCTTCATTATTGATAAAGGAAAAATCATATCATCATATAGGCTACATGTTAATCATGCTAGTAATTACTGGAACGATTATGTTTAACGTCGTTAAGGCATTTCCACCGTCACAAATAGGATATCAAAAATTACTTCAACAAAATTCCAGATTTACCTCTTTACGTCATCCAAAATGGTTTCGGACGTTTCTTGCTGTCATCTTTTTCGTAGTATCCTGTGGGCTCTCTACATCTCAAGTTATCACTTTGAAGATATCTGTATCAATCAGTTTTTACCAATTGATATTTTAATTTACTCTATGTCTAGGCCTAAATTAATCTCAATTTATGTTATATAGACGTTAAAATAATGCAATTAGGCTATTATGTGTCTACATGCATTTAGTTTAGTGGCATACCTATTGTGCTGTATGTACTGTATATGCCTTATCCTCCTCTGACTCGCCGTTAAATCTTGGGTGCACCATCTGCCCAATGACTAATCCCATCTCTGCGCTAATCTGATTAACTAACGTGAACGTCCAAGACTTGGTCTCAAATCAGTATTGTGTTAAATTCGAATGACTAGGATAGTTATCGGAAGTTCTTCTGATCTGTGATCAAGGTGTTACTTTTAAACACCACCTTCTTGTAGGAGGTATCGGACAATAAGGGATGAAAAACTGTTTAAATTTGATTGGTTGTATTATTTTCTATCTATCTATCTATCTATCTATCTATCTATCTATCTATCTATCTATATATATATATATATATAAAGAGAGAGAGAGAGAGAGAGAGAGAGAGAGAGAGAGATATTCCCAGATAATGAATTTTATTTTCTAGGATGTTGAGTGTAGTGTATGATATTGAAGAATAAACTCCTTGATGTTTCAATGTTTAATTGAATGAAAAAATGAAAATGAGACAAGATGTTAGTTATGCAGAAATACTTTCGGCACATTAAAACATATCCAGACTAAGGTCGCTGGCTGCATTAAAATACATTTCGGGAAAGTGCTAAAATGGGGAATAAAGAACAGAGACAAAGAGAAGGTGCGTTCACCAACAAAAACATGGTAGATTAAACTTCTTCCCCAATAATCAAAAATTTGCCATTACATGCTCCTGCTTGAAAAAAATCTTATGAAAGCACAACATTTGTTACGCAGTTGACCTCCAACCTCCTAAACCCAAAAAATCGATCAGACTTCAATTCTCTGCAGTGCCTGGAAGAAATCAAATGATGGCCAAAAATCTCCTACAACAACTATGAAAAGAAAACGGAATTGGTTCTTTTTGACTCTCTGATGCCATAAAACAAGTCCCACGCAGTTTAGGTCATCTAGCTCACAGACGAAGGACATTTGAGTAATATTTAATTCTGCCTTCACATTTGAACACCAGACCAAATCAGTATAAAAAGTTTATTTCAGCTATGAACCATCCCAAAACTAAACCTATCTATTGGAACCATAATGTGTGTTTTTTGGTAATATTTTGCTCCTTATATGGGTTTGATATTGTTACTGGTAATAAGCAGTGAGCGTTGGTTACTTTATTTTTTATCTGTGCAAAGACGGTGAGTGAGTTTGAAACATTTTCTGTTGACCATCATGTTCATTGTTATCTAATCATCACCTTAAGGAAGACGTTATAAAGGAAAAGGGAAAGGCAAAGTTGCTCTGAGAATCCAACAGCATTTCCACAAGACTACAGTCGTGATAGGAGTTGTTAATATGCTAGCCACAAGGCGGCGCCAAGACAACGTTTGACCTAATGCAAATGCAAGACAATACATCGGTGTATAGAAAAAGTGTTGCTTACCTGTTGCATGGACACCTTAAAAGAATAATATAAAAAATAAATAAACACGGATAGGCCTGTGTGTTTTTTTCTTAAGTTTTATATAAAAACATAGAATGGTACCAGGAGTGTTCTATGATGGCCCTAGTCAACAGTCCAAATATTTTCACCTGCTGCAAAATACATTTCACTTGCTGTAGAGAAGAGTTCTACAGTTTATTAACATATACGTCAGGAAAACTTAAACTTTATGAAAATACGATAAAATAAAATAAAAATTCAAATTCACTTATAATAAAGCTTGAATCAAATGATTTTGATGAACGTATGAGTATTCGTATAAGTAGCCATCTTGGTCATCAAGTACAAGATGATGTTGATGTTGTACAAGATCAAGTACAAGATCCACATGTAGTGGATCGTAGGGTGCAATAGCGTGCATCCACTACACGTGAACACAATTCGTGAAAGTATTCAGTATATTGTGTTTTATTGAAATTGGATATTCTGTGTGTTTCCTTCTTTTACTTGCTGTCCGGGTTTTATTTTTTTTTAATATACTTTTATTAATCCCACAAGGGGAAATTCGGTTTTCACTCTGTCTAATGAACACACACATAGGCCGAGATACACACTCATGCACAAACAGGGTTCTAGTGACATGCATTAATGGAGAGGTCTCAGAGTGAGGGGGCTGCCCACAGTGAGCGCTTCAGAGCAGTTTTTGGGGTTCGGTGCCTTGCTCGGGGGCACCTCGGCAGTGCTCAGGAAATGGACTGGCACCTCTCCAGCTACTAGACCAGTTTCCGGACTTGGTCCGTGCCGGGACTTGAACCGGCGACCCTCCGGTTCCCAACCCAAGTCCCTACAGACTGAGCTACTGGCGCCAAAAAAAAAAATAAAATATATATATATATATACACATGAGGACGAAATTATTAGCCCCCCCATGAAAATTTCACTTTTATTTAATTATTTCCCAAATGCTATTAAATAGAGCAAAGAATTTTTTACACAGCCTTTTTAAACATCCTAGTTTTATTTTGGATGATTACATTATTTTACTTTGCACAGAGAAATGAAATTATATCACAAAAACCAAAAACTACCTGGGTCAAAATTATTAGCCCCCTTAAGAACTGACCTTTTAAATGAGCCATAGAACAAAACACTGTTGTGCAATGATGTGCATTACCTTTGTAGTGCTCAAAGCTTGTAAAATCAAGTTAAAATTGAGTATTATCTACCAATTTACACACAGTATAAAAAGGTCAGTTGGGATTGAGCTGTCACTTGAGAAAGCATCATGGCAAAAACAAAAGACATCAGTTTGGACCTGAGAAAAATAATTGTTGATGCACACAAAGCAGGAGAAGGATATTCAAAGTTATCACAGCGATTCCAAGTGTTGGAAGACAACAGACGACGACCCAGACCCAGTTTTGCTGCTGACTGCTTGAGGTTTTCTTTCAAAATCTTCACATATCCTTCTTTCTTCATTATTCCTTCCACTTTGACGAGATTCCCAGTTCCAGACGCACTGAAACATCCCCACAGTATAATAGTCCCACCACCGTGTTTCACTGTAGGGATGGTGTTCTTTGGGTTATACGCCTCTCCCTTCTTTCTCCAAACATAGGCAATGTCTCTGTGGCCAAAGAGCTCTAGTTTTGTCTCATCTGACCAAAGGACATGCTTCCAGTATGCATAATCTTTCTCCAGGTTGTCCTTAGCATACTTCAGTCTGGCTTGAAGGTGTCTCTTCTGCAGAAGTGGAGTTTTTCTTGGTCTGCAACCTCGCAGTCCATTCCTGTGCAGAGCTCTAGTGACTGTCTTCTTTGAGACTACAATTCCTGACCTGGCTAAGTCGTTCACTAGTGTCTTGGCAGTTGTTCTGGGGTCTTTAGACACATCTCTCACTAGTTTCCTCTCCAGAGTCTTTGAAATCTTTTGCTTCCTACCTCTGCCAGGCTTGTTCTGTACTGTGTTGGTCTCTTTGAATTTCTTGAGGATACCTCTCACTCCAATTCTTGACACTTGGAATCGCTGTGATAACTTTGAATATCCTTCTCCTGCTTTGTGTGCATCAACAATTCTTTTTCTCAGGTCCAAACTGATTTCTTTTGTTTTTGCCATGATGCTTTCTCAAGTGACAGCTCAATCCCAACTGACCTTTTTATACTGTTTGTAAATTGGTAGATAATACTCAATTTTAACTTGATTTTACAAGCTTTGAGCAGTACAAAGGTAATGCACATCATTGCACAACAGTGTTTTGTTCTATGGCTCATTTAAAAGGTCAGTTCTTAAGGGGGCTAATAATTTTGACCCAGGTAGTTTTTGGTTTTTGTGATATAATTTCATTTCTCTGTGCAAAGTAAAATAATGTAATCATCCAAAATAAAACTAGGATGTTTAAAAAGGCTGTGTAAAAAATTCTTTGCTCTATTTAATAGCATTTGGGAAATACTTAAATAAAAGTGAAATTTTCATAGGGGGGCTAATAATTTCGTCCTCATGTGTATATATATATATAATAAAAAAATATGGGTTGTCATATTCTGTCCAGCTCAGTCTTAACACAATACCGTCTAGTGTTTTTATATTTTGTAGTATATGGTGGCGTCACACCCGAGTTGAGCGTGTTCCAGTTGCAAGTCGGAAAAGCAACATGGACACCTCCAGGATTACCGTTGTGGAGATAGCTAACACCAGAAAATGACGGCACGTCCACAGAGAGAACTGTCACGATACTATCGGTGTATTTGATTTAATCACACAAAAAGAGCAACAAGCGGTTAATAAACACTGTAGTTACAGCTTAAAGTACTGTTGATGCACGTAGCAGCCATGTTGGATTCTAACTCAGGCTACTCCAAGTTGCCACAACTTTCCGGCAAGTAAATATGACTTCAGGGGGCATTCCAGTTCACACTTCTGACTGAGAACTCGAAATTTCCCAGTTCAACTGGAACGCAGCATATGAAACATTCATGTGGGGGGAATTTCAAATTAAAGGCGTGTCTTAACGATGATGTCATATATTGATGTTTTCACTAACTGGATTGAATCTTTGTTCAACCAATCAAAGCATCGATGTGGAGTGATGGCTCGTTGAGCCCCGAGGTCCCCTCATTACAGAAAAGACATAAAGCCATGTACTGCTTCCTGACACCACTATGAGGTTTCTGTCACTCGCTGCCTTGAAATGCAGTGACTCTGCCCACTGAGACATCTATAAAGTAGCGCTATCAGTGGTTTCATCTGATTAGTAAATTCATGTTTTTATAACTTCATGTATTTCACTGTTTTCACAGATGTGCAGCTGCTGGTGGTGAATCAAGACGAGGTTTCCCCTGAGCAGCAGGATCTGAGCCCTAGACTGGACCAGAGTGACCCACCAAACTCAGGACAAATTAAAGATGAAGAGAAGGAACTCTGGGGCAGACAGGAAGGAGAGCAGCTTCAAGGGTCAGAGAAGTTTGATATCAGCATGTTAACGTTCCAACTTATCCCCGTGAAGATGGAAAAAGACGAAGAGAAACCTCAGTCCTCACAGCTCCATGAAAACCAAACTGAAGAGAGCAGAGACACACAGCATATGACAACAGAAGCTGACGGAGAGGACTGTGGAGAACCAGAACCAGGCAGAGACTTTAATCCAGACAGTCATTTACAGCCAGATATTCCTGACAAGACTTCACACTTTTCTGGATCTTACCACTGTCTCCCAATCTCCCACTCAAGAAAGAAACCATTTCGCTGTTCAGTTTGTGGTAAAAGATTTGCACGAAATGAACAGCTGAGGCAACACTCTTCAGTTCACTCAGCAGAGAAACCTAAATGGTTTCTCTTGTTCAGTTTGTGGTAAAAGATTTACACAAAATGTAACTCAGAAGTACCACATGGCAGTTCACTCAGGAGAAAAAACATTTAGCTGATCAGTTTGTGGTAAAAGATTTGCACAAAATAGGGAGCTGAGACGACACTCTGCAGTTCACTCAGGAGAAAAAACATTTAGCTGTTCAGTTTTTGGTAAAAGATTTGCACAAAATAGAGAGCTGAGACGACACTCTGCAGTTCTCTCAGGAGAGAAACCATTTAGCTGTTCAGTTTGTGGTAAAAGATTTACACTAAATGGAAATCTAAGGGGGGCACTCGGCAGTTCACTCAGGAGAGAAACCATTTAGCTGTTCAGTTTGTGGTAAAAGGTTTACACAAATTAAAACTCTGAAACGCCAACTGGCAGTTCACACATGAGAGAAACCATAGAGTTGTTCATATTCTTGAAAAATGGTCTCTCAACATGATTGTTCCAAATGTCACATGCTTGTGTTTGCGTAAGAAAGAAAATCCAAAATGTCTGTAATGCCAATTAATTCCTGTAGGAGTCTATCAAAAAAGGTCAGACACATCTTAACGATGTTCAGATAAAAAAAACACAAAACAGACTCCAAAATAAGTCTTCTTCAGTTTTATATTTTCAGCAGGCAAAGTCACATGATTAAATAAATTATGTATTCTGAACAGTTATTCAAAAACGTTGTACAAATATGTACCATTTTGCTTCGTATGTAAAAAAAAAATTTGTTCCAAACATAAAATAAAGTCTTGTTTGTTTTTACCCTGCCTAGCAAAGCTCGCAATGTTTGTCTGCGTACTTTCTGTGCATGGGGCCCAGATGTAGAGAAGGTCAGCCGTCTGGATCAGTCTCCATCATCAGGACTTTTTAGAAATACAGCATATGTTTGTTTGAATTTCTTGTGATTTTTTTTATATAATATAATCCAGTCTTTTGGAAACTCTGCTTTTATTGTATGTGTTCTGCTGAGAGTGAATGGCCCGAAACGCTGCTAGAATACATCAGCTCATCTTTAGTAATTCGACTTTGAGGCACAGACTGTAAAATATTCATGAGCCTGCATCGAGACTCCATCTGTAGCCATCCAGACCTGTCTCACCTGTGATGCCTCGCTGTGTTAGGCCCACGCCCTGCAGCACCAGCAGAGGTCTGCTCTGAGGGAGCACATATTTGTGGAGATGACGGGGGAGCTTCTGTCTTTGATGTGCAGGGAGCTTCGTGATGAACTCAAACTCTTCTGCACAGATGAGAGAGTCCCTGTGTACTGTCTGTGTGTGCTGTTGGGCTCGCACAGGAACCACCAAGCGCTGCAGCTGCATGAGGCCTGTGCAGACTACAAGGTGAATAGGAACAAGCGTCTGTGGCATGTGTGTTTTATTTTCTTGGGCGTTATTGCTGTGCTCTTTGTCACACCTATAGGTCTGTTGTGTTTCTTTGTTGAGCATGTTGGACCATGAGTCAGCTGCTGAAGAGGAGAGGGGAAGCAGAACACACCATCAAAGACCTGGAGTCGCTGTACACAGAAACAGTGGTGCAGTCCGTGTGGAAAATATAAACCTTTCTTCGTAAAAATCCTGCCGTCTATGCACTTTATTGTTTGTTTTATTTCCTAGAAGTCTGAAGCGGAATACGTACGTTTACGTTCAGTGTTTCATACGCAGGGAAGGTAGAGAGAAATCTTGATGAAGAGAGTTTCTGACGAGATAAACAAGACGGGTTAGTGTAGGAGAGAGTGACTACGAAAGATGATAAGGGCCAAAAAGACAAAATTCTGATCAACAATCGCCATTGTCAAGGGCGAGTTTGAACTGTGTGATCCTCCTCAGCCACCGTACCTGACAGAGCGCATTGTTTTATGTGCTGTGTGTGAGTTTCAGAATAAAGCAACATAGCGTTAAAGGGAACATATTAGGAAAAATCCCCTTGTAAAGTGTTTTTGAACATTTATTTGGGTAACTCGAGTGTCTATTGACCTACAAAATGTGGAAGAAATCACTCCAGTCATTCGTTTGTGGTCTGCAGAAGTCTTACCACAGACAAAAATGCTCAGTTTCAAATTTTCTCAGTGTCGTGGCAATCCAGCAACCAAAAAATATGCCACTGCAGGGAATTTAATTCCAACACCTGGTGAATAAAGAGATGCTTGTCAGTGTTTGATATTCATTTGTAAACAAAAAGATGAGTGTATGCTCAGTAAACCAAAAACTAACACGGCAGGACCACCAAACATTTTTACACAGACAAGGTTGAAAACCTGTGTTGCTTTCCTTCAGTTCCCTGCCACCACTGTGTTCACCTTTTCTCTCCATCTGTGACTGTAATTATCACCTATGCCCAGGGGCCTGTACTACGAAGCGAGTTCAACATATCCAGGGTCTCTATGGGTTATCTGGCTACAACCTATATTAACAATATAAATACGTTAAGACAAACAGGCTCCCAAGAGACACAGCTTTGTGACATTAAACATGAATGAAAATACAATTCAAAGCCACAAGAAAATATTCGTAATTGTACATCTTCAACTAAAATTTTACAGCGCTTTGTTCAGACTCAGTGAAAAATAATCTTTAACTAAACGGACTATAGTCTATTGTAAAATCATGTGGGACACATTAAGTGTCCTCCCCCTCTCGATCAGCTCAGGGAGCTCCACGATCAAAAGATCTGATTGGTCAATGGCCGAAGATTTTCAAAGTTTGATCTCTTATCTCCAACATAACCTGCCCCGGAGCAGGTTAGGTGTTCAGCAAAAGTTACTGTGGTGATATACCCAGGTAAAAAGTAATCGACCCTCGTAGGACTGAAAACTCAGGGGTAACCCTGAAGTTACCTCACTAAGCTCAAATCCTGCTTCGTAGTAAAGGCCTCTGTTCACCTAGTTGATTGTCTTAGATGGAGAGAGGTGGAGGGCATGGGAGCGGAAATCTTCTGTTAACCGCCATCACTGCTCTGCATAAGTTGATTATCTTGTCTGTTTTTTGTTGGGAAGAATAAATGACTAAAGGCATGTTGATAGAGAGTAACACTTGTGTTTAATAAAGCCACACACTACATTGTTTGTGACTGTTTCTCCTGTCCTCATAAAGTGCATTTTTTAATCATAGACATAACCTATAGCGTAGTGTTACTAGTCAATTGACAACATGATGTTCCATAAACGGGCTCCTAGCGACAGACCAAAACAGCAGCAGTTATTGCAGTGAAAGAAGCAAGCTCTTCGCAAGGCTTATGTTTTCTCTTTTGTTTGTTCTTTTGTTTTCTTTAGATCCCTTGAAAATGTGGTTAAGCTGTATTAGCAAATGCAAGGCTTTTGTCAAACATCTGTCCATTTCAAGCCTCATTGCTATTGTTTTGGGTAAGTGAAATCATGATTGTATGAGTAATTATTATGTTAAGTTTAGCACAATTGCCTTCCTAATCATGTTTGAAGCTGGTCCAAGTATTGACAAAATCCTTTAGTATACTGCAAATCATTCGTGTCATTGTTACTCTGCAAGTTTTAAAACACAACTGTGTAATATGAAGACATTTCTATGTTTAATGTTGTATGAATATGTCTAATGTACATGGGAGGCAGGCTGCAAATGATTCCAATGCAAATAATGTGAAATAGTCCCAAAAAAAAAGCAGCCTACAGTGAAGTAAAAAAATAATTTTAAAACAAAACAAATCTCTGCTTATCCAGTCAGACCAAGGACAGCAAT
This sequence comes from Symphodus melops, assembly GCF_947650265.1. Taxonomy (NCBI): domain Eukaryota; kingdom Metazoa; phylum Chordata; class Actinopteri; order Labriformes; family Labridae; genus Symphodus; species Symphodus melops. The sequence continues at coordinate 12,330,437 of NC_136710.1, read as the reverse complement.
ACCAATCTTTGTACAGACTACATGGGCACAGAATATAAATCTGTGATCAGAATATAATGTAAAATTATATTATTGTATTGTTTATGAAAGCTTTGCTGTGTTGTTACATTTACCTCGTTTTAGTTTTTAGTTAGTTATGCTTTTGTTCTCAACGGTTCAATCCGTTCCTGTCATGAAACTCTTACTATTCTATGTAACTATGTAGTTTTTTTAGGGTTTTTTTACAGGCATTGACCTGGGTGTGCTTTTGAGGCACCTCCCTCTGTCTACCTTAAGCAAAATCACAAGTGATCATAAATAAGGCAACAATGATCAAACTATCAATTGCTACATAACAATATAAAAGTAATAATCAGAAGTATTGCAATGCAGGAGAAAAAGGATCTTGGCTTGTTCATGCAAGGTTACCACATGACATCTCGCACCATTGTTCATTAGCAAACAGCTAAAATGCAGGCATGCATCTGAATCAATCTTAAGACATCAGAGGCCTCCCAACTCCAGTCTAAATGAACACAAATTATTTTCAAATGCACCTATACATAAGGGCTGGGTGATATGACCTGAGATTTATATCTGTTGGGGTTTTCAGGAGTGAATACCTGACCAACGGTTAGGTTGGGTTTTGTAACGTAAAATTTGATTGTCAAAATAAATTTAATAATTAAGTTTATTTAATTATTAATGTAAATCAATAATTGTTATTAAACTGAGTTTAATAAGACCTCGGAGCACCACCCTGTACACAGGGAACAACCAAAATATTACAAATATCAGTCTCAAATTGATTACTTAAATACTAATATCATTAATAATTAATAATCTGTATTTAATTGAAGGTGTGAAATCCGAACACAAAGCCCTTTCACCCAGCTTAAGTCACAAAGCAAATCCACAGTAATCACAAACAACTGCTCTTTAAATGACAACAGAATGTATTTAACAAAGAAACATCAAGTTAATCAATGAAACTCAATCAAACAAACAACTATTATAAGCTAAACTACAGGTAACAAACATAAACAAACAAGCATGGCACAGTTTCGCAAAAATAACTCAGTTATTAAACACTCTCTATATCTAACTGCCCAGACCTAGCTAAGCCTCACTTGTAACCGTTTTGTCCACGGTTGATGAAAGAAGCAACAAAAGGGTCCTTCGCTGGGATGGTCTCTAGCCGTCTTCCTGCAGTTGTATGGTGATGGCGGCGCGTCCAAGGGGTTGAGCAGGGCTGTGGTGTCCTCCGTCGAGTGAGGTGATCTCTGAGGTGATGTTCTTTCTTTACAGGACGGAACGAGACGTAATCCTTACGATCTCTCTCAAAACCATTTTAATACGGGAGAAATAAGACGCTCTTCTTGGAGATGCGTTCCAATGGATGATCTGAGCTCGGAATTCAGGATGTCGGTATGCTTCAAGGCCTTGGGTTAATTACGCGCCCAAACTTTTAAACAAAGAAAATTGTGCTGTGAAAAAGGAAGCAGAGGGGTATCCTCGGACGTCGCCAGACGACGTGTGAAAGAGAGTGAACAATGGGAGGCAACCGGATTTATCCCTCCCAAACTTCACACATATTGTTAGGTGTGGCAAAGCCTTCTGGGAGTACCTGCAAGGCCTGCTGGGATAAAGAGTCTTTTGTCATGGTTCTCCAAAGGGACACAGCCTGAACTTTGTCATTCTGGCTGGACCCAACATATCACTGTTACCTTTTGCAGCAACAGTCACAACATGTCACATCGTCCATATGAACATATGCTCATACACACAGACCCCATCTCTCTCCTTAAAAAAGCCTGTGATGCTGCACCGCAACTCATGTCTGTGCATAAGACCAGAGAAAGATACTAACTTCCATATTATAGGTCACTCTGTGTTCAGTTCTTCCTAAGATTTTGGAGTTCAAATTGATAGTTATGTTTATTTACTTAAAAAAACCGAAGGATAGAGAGGTCCTTGAGAAATGCAGACGGGAGTTGGACTTACAAGAAAAAAATAGTTATTTTGCTTCACTTGCTTCCCCTTTTTCCAAACTTAATTTGCTTCTTCTTTAAGGTTGAGCAACAGGAGGCATCAAGGTTGCCCTTTGTCAGTGTGCAGTGTTTTATCCAGCATGATGGTATTGCATAAATACATTTCATGGCAGAACCTAATACTGCTGCCAGTGTTGAAACCAGTTCAATGCTTAGTAAACATTGAAACAAACATTGATAGAGTGCAATGCTTACGGTGGTGGTGGTGGTTAATAACTACTTGTCAGTTCATAACATTTCAGTAATGCAACCCTCACAATTGATTCACTGATGTTCAACCCTTCAGCTACAATACTTCAGCTCATGCTTTTTTATTGTTGATAGGACTTAATGGACCTAGGCTCACTATTTCCAAAACGCTGGCCATGCGTGCAGCAGTGTACTTCACAACAACCACCCTTATGGCTGTCACTTTTGGTAAGAATAGATCCCATGTGTCACTTCCTTTGTAGGATTAATTTTGAGGACAAAGTTCCTGGACCTGTTGAGATGGTAAAGTATAACTGCACCACAGACTTGCTTCCATGTGACCGTTAAGTTTAATCCATCTCTCTTAATAATATCAACAAAAAGAGAATATTTCAGTCTTAACAAAGAAGGGGATATTTGCATATCTTCATACACATCGTCAGCAATTTGACATTTGTGAGAACATGTGACTTTGTTATGTTCATTTGAAATGAAAAAAAGGTTGTTGTCATGTTCTTCCCAAACATTCAAATTTGGGTTTTTTTTGTTTTTTTAATATTGGTATCTTATAGTTTTAGAGCTTCAGAGCAAACATCTTTGGTTTATTTGTTGCAGGAGTAATGTTGGGGATGTTTTTCAAACCGGGGGTCATTGGTGAAGAAAAATACAATGAGGATGATGATGAGGCTCCTTCTCCTCAGGTCTTGCCTTGGCTGATCTAATAAGGTAAAACAGTTTATTTAATCAGAGCTTCTTCATTATCCCTTCTTCATCTGAACTTTATTACTTTCCAATTCAACAAGGTCTGTAGTTCAGTCTGCAGTCATCTTTTTGCCATTTTTTTTTATTAAAGGCCCCATGGTGGTGAGATTTACTTAAATCATTTAAATCATGTTATGTTCCTTAAAAGTGGCTGCGATCATCTTGGCTGTTGTCATCGGGATATGCCTCAGGAGTTTTGGAGAAGTGTCCCAAATAGTGGTGGATCTTTATATCACCATAAACCAGATCACCAATGAAGCAGTTTATCATATTACAGTGTAAGGTTAAAAAGAGGGATTGAGGCCATTGCAGACTCAATGTTATATTCATTTATATTTACAAAAAAAGGCCACGCCCAGATATTATGTATGCACGCCTGGTCAACACGGAGAGGGAACGGCATATTTTCGGCTTTCAGTACAGATTAAACTGAATACAACATGTGATTTAGACAACACCCAGCCTTGGATGTTCAGGTTTCATTTAAGGGAATTTACATAAGAATTCTTTATCCTGTGCAAAAGCACCAACTGAAACATGAACATCCAAGGCAGAAGTATACTGTCGACTTTCTTTAGTTAATATTTTACACAAAAGTACTGACTTAGACATGATGCTCAGGCTCTGCATAGAATTCTTTTACTAATTTTTATATTAATAAGCAACCACATGATACATTTTGCCTGTTGAAAGACTAAAAAGAGATTGTCCTTGTCTGCCAGGTGCGGACATTTCTTGAATACATATCTTAAGCCTGGTTCACACGGCAGGGTAGTTACGCCGATTTTGGCTCCGATTCTCTCCTTCCGATAATCTTAAGGACGCTCCGATCCTCATAAAATAATCTTATAAGATCATCCTGCCGTGTGTGGTGTGTTCAGACCGTTCTCGTCTAGTCGGAAGAATGTCGGGACCGCTCCGATCTCAAATCGGGGATATTCAACATGTTGGATTGTTTTGGCCCAATCTCTCATCTGTGGTGTCCCCCGAGGAGAAAACGAGCACGAGCTTGTTGAATGTGACGCATAGCCAATCAGAAAGCGAGGTAACGTAGTAGCGAAAACACCGGTAGCAAAACAACAACTACTCACCTCCATATCAGCATGTAGCAAGTACAGTTCTTGCTCCCATTGTCTCCACTCCTTTGACCGACGCCTCTTTTTAAAACGTGTTTTTTTTTTTCAGCTAAAAACAGCACAACTACCCCTATTACACCCTCTTCGTCCGTTTGTTGACTCTGGAATCACGTTTGATCTCTAGAGGTTTTGCAAGATTTCCCGTCTGATCTGGGGACGTTCGCGAGTGAAATCGGTTCGTGTGTGGTGTGTTGATGTTGCCGTGTGGCCGCACACCACACACAGTACGACCAAAACTGTAAAACCTCCGATTATTTATCGCCGTGTGTGGTCTCTCAAGTTTGGGAAATCAGCCGACAATTTTAAAATCCTGCCTTGTAACTTCTCAATAGTTAATTATATCATTTTCCTGGCTCACTACCTACAACATTTTTTTCAAGAGGTACTTGGACGGGAAGCCAGTAAGATCACATCATTGTCCCATGTTACAAAGTACCCATGTTTGAGTTTGGGGATCAATATGTGAAACTCTTTACCTGCAGAACTAAAACTGGACAATGAATGGGGTCATTTTAAACTCAAACTGATTTAAAAGAGGACTCTGTTGTAGTCATGTGTGATCTTGTGCTGCCTGTTTTTTGTATTATGTCATGGTCTATCTGTCGTACTGTGGAGTTCTGTTTAGTCCTTTCCCCTATGTTATTGAGCTTTAGGTATTTTATAGGCCCATATAGGAACTGGCATAACAAACTAAGTTAGGCTCTTTAAGTGCTACAGTGTGTGGCATTATTTTAAGTATTCCATTATTGCTGGCCATCATCAAAGGCAAATATCAATGTAGAAAGACAGTGCTGGCAGTAACAGGGCCAGATCAAAAACACAATAAATGACAATAATAATATGAGCCTCACCTCACCTACAGTTAAGTAAACACACCTGGGCATAATGAGGGAAAAGGTTTAAAGTCCTATAACTTCATATTTTGTTGTCACATTGGCAGGTTCTTTCCTGTTGGACTGTTGTTCATGACTGCAAAGAACGTAGATGAAGTTGGCCTCGACTTGAAGACTTTTTTACAACTCCTAAAGTTCACCATAATGGCTTTCAGTGGGTATGTTTTTTGTTTGCACTTTTTGGCAATATAGCTGTTATTTTTAGATGCGTGCAATGAATAACATTTGCTGCCGTTGTTTGGAACTTGACATGTACTGTAACTTCTCTTTCCAGGTTCACATCCATGGACTATTTGTCCTACCTCTGATCTACCTCCTGATAGTGAGACGAAACCCCTTTGCCTTCATTAAGGGGATTCATCCTGCCTTACTAAAGGTAAGTAGTAGCTTGTTAGTAGCCTTTGACTGTATGTATAACATATGTACGTGTGTATCAGTCACCCGCCTGAACTGGAGCCAGCTACTTATCTTTGCGTAAGTCACAGCTACAGTATTCCGTCTGTCACTCTTATTGTTTTTGTCGATTAAAGCTGAGAGTAAAAGTTATGAGCGCTACAAACTAATTTTAGTTTAAAGTTTCATTGAGGAGTTTTAAGATGCTACATTACGACCGAAAGAATCATATGACTAAACAAGACCATAAGCATCAGGGCTAACTCTGCATGTATTGTAAATAATCAATGCCAGTTACAGCTGCCACAGGGGATAGTGTCAGCAGAGGCAGTGTGATAAGGACTATTTTCATTTATTTATTTTTGTACATTTTTCCAATGACTACCCAGATATATAATTATTAAGTATTTAAGTCAGAAAACACTACTTAGGGACATGGTAAGCAAAGAGATTGGTCCAACTTTGTTCTCAGGAGGTTCAAACATATAGGCCCTAAATTACATGTTCTCCCATACAGTAAGTGAGCAGTAATGTTGAACTGGTACATGTTTGTTCTTTATATTTTGACATGGCATGATCAACTCTGTATTGAGTCTTACCCTTACTCTTCCAGTGTCGAGATCCCTCACTTTACATACAATACAGGAACATTGATCTGTAGGGGTTCTGGACTTTGGTTCATGTATTAACACAAAAAGGAAGACCCATACAATGTTTATGTTTAGAAGATCATGTTGTGCACCATGTTATTATTAGTGCAAATATCTTTAGGTATTAATTAACAAATGTGAACAGTAAATATTTAAGGCCAGCAATAGTGAAATGTTTTGTGTCTGTGGGGCTGGATTAGAGTCTGTATCATGTGGGGAGGTTGACAGCACTGTGCCTGAGGGTAGGATCTTAAAGAGACTGTTCACAAAGTGCACTCTGACAGGACTCTGTGTTTCAGTCTACAGTGTTACTGTAGCAGTGACAAGCTTAGGAGAGCCAGGGATTCCAGCTACAGAATCAGTCACCACCATTTTTACTTTGAAAGTTCTTGGGATACCTGCAAGGGACACTTGCCTATTGTTGATCCTACAGTGGGCCCTGTAAGTTTAACCTATGTTTGGCAGGAGTCAACACATCTCATATCAAACAACAGTGGGTGATACAGTGACAGGTTCATTTGCACAGTGCTTTGTGATTTTCAGGGATTGCATCAGCTCTCCTGTTATTATCCTGGTAGACTGTGTTGGTGCAGCAGTTGTTGCACATCTTTTAAAAAAAGAGCTTGAAGAAATGCATGAGCAAGAGGAGGACGTGCTGAGGTAAATCACTGATTTTGTATGGAGAACATGCTGCAGGCGTTCACAATCAATTGAATATCTTTTTTGTAAGCTGGAAGAAAAGATCCAGATTTGCAGACTTGAAAATGTGACGTGTGTTCAGATCCAGCTTGAGCTAACAATTTCAAAAGGAGAGCAGTGAGCCATATTGGCTGTTTGTGGTTGCTGGCCATGTCAAACATTTACATATAATTATGTACAAACAGCACATAACAACTCAACAGAATGACAATTTAATGCAAAGTTTGTTTTTGATATTCAAATGTGATTTGGAATTGTTTTTATTTTTTGAAGTCGCAGCCCATGAGGCTCTTTTTATTTGCCAGTGTCTGCCACCTTATACACAAACATGGATTAAATGATTTAATTCTAAAACAAAGGAAAAAGTACAAAATGATGTTCTAGCAGGCTGGAGTAAGTCAGTTGAAAGAAGTAGCAGAGTGTCCTGCTCATATCTCACTGTAAGTATTTATAGAAAAGTTTGATTCTTCTCTATATGTCTTTCAGAGAGGACAACAGAGTTCAGAGGAGAATGAGGGGATCCATGTCAGTGTGAGCCAATAAACCTGCTGACACGTGAGTTTTTCTGTTTTCTCATTAAAGATCATCAAAGATTCCTGGGGTAGTCCCAGTTGCAGAGCATAATTTATACTTTCACAGGATATTGTTAAATTGCATAAACATGAGTAACAGTTTGTCATTGGTTTTAGCTCGCCCTTGTAAATAATAATAATCATACATTTTATTTATGGGTGCCTTTCAAAAAAAAAACAAGGACACCTTATAAGCAGGGTTAAAAACAAACAATATAAAACATAAAACTTAAAAGGAGATAATTAACAGTTTTGCATAACAAATTGTGGCTACGCCTTCTGCATCGATGAATCTCTTTTGAGTCAATAATAGACAATAGTATCAGTTTAGTAATAATGCAAATTGGCACAGTGGAATAGCAGTGACTTCTTTTTAAGGAGTGCACACAGTCTGTAAGAACCTTCTATGCTCGGATAAAAAGAAGTACAAGAGTGCATATGTGAAATGCAGGCAAGGCCATACAGAGAAACTGGTGCTAAATGGTGCATGGACATCTGAGTTGTGTTCTATATATATTTATGGAAAAGACGAGAGAGAGACTTACTCGGAACGGAGGGAGAAAAATGTCAAGAGGACCGAAAAACAGCAAAATAAGACACAACAACGATTCCCTACATTCTACTGGTGGTCAAACAGGCACACACGATAAACTTTATTTTGTGAAAGAGGGAGAGACATGTCAACCATGACAGCCCGTGCATATCCAGAGACTTAAGATACTCAGGGCGAATCTCAGCCACCCCTGATGTCTTGGAGGTCAGATGAGAGGACCACAAAGTCTGTTATCGACCTCTGGCCTTGGGTGTTCTGGAGCCACATGCACTTATGCACATCCTTGTGCTTGAACATGGTATTTGTTATGGACAAACTGTTACTAGCACAAAGTCCAACGACAGAATACCACTCTGGTTGAGATCAGGGAGGCCGTTCATCCCAATCACCCCCTCCAAGTTTCACGGTTGTGCCATGTGAACGTTGAAGTCCCTCAGTAGTACAATGGAGTCCCCAGTCTGAGAACTATCCAGCACCCCTCCCAGGGATTCCAAGAAGGCTGGGTACTCCGCACTGCTGTTTGGTCCGTTGGCCTAATCAACAGTCAGAGACCTGTCCCCTTCCCTAAGGTGTAGGGACGTGACCCTCTCGTTTACCAGGGTAAACTCCAACACACTGCAGTTGAGCTGTGGGGCTATAAGCAAAGCCTCACCAGCCTGCTGACTCTCATCCCAAGCCGTGACTATATCTAGCCGGTACCTCTCGGACTCCCGCACAAGCTCAGGCTCCTTCCCCCCCAGTGAGGTGTCCCGTCCCAACAGTCAGAAGCTGTGCCCAGGGATTGGGTTGCCGGGGCCCTGCCTTCAACTGATCCACATTGCACCTGACACTGCATAGCTCTTGGGATCATTGGGTACATAGTGAAAGTAATTCAGAATTTCTGCTTTTTTAACTAAAAAATTAAGTTTTATGTAAATTTAGTCTGCAATACTTAATAATATGTGTAACAAAAATGTTAATGTGTTGGTTACAAGTTCACTAAAAAGGTGAAACAAAAATATGTGGTGATCATTTTATACCTCATGCTTTATAAGCATTCAAAATAAACCGAGTCAGTTCAACCAAAGAGGACAAAAGGAGCGTAATAAATGAGAAGACAATACGAGGGTTAGGAAATGGAGATTGGAGAACGATATTGCTTGCTTAAAAACACAGTGCGAAAATGATCATCATCTTCCCACCGGTGGGTGGCAGCAAAGCACATAGCGTGCCTAGTCTACCGGAAAAGAAGAACATTGACTCTTCTCGCTTTCCGTCAATACTATACATTTCCAACATGGCTGCCATCAGGAACGGGGTGACTCCGTGTTGCCTGGCAAGAAGTTTTCTGAGACAGGCTGGAAAACCGCGGAGGGGCAGTCACTCTCCTTCAGACATTTTAAACCAAGTATGTCTTCTTCCGATTTGTACTTCCGATACGTTATCTGTGCATTTAAAACAAGGACGAAAACAGCGACTTTCCCAAGCTAAGTCGCTAGCCGGCTAGCATCCTCGCTTGCATAATTAGGAGTGCATGCCTCTGTTTGACTTTGACAGGTTCTGCTTTAATCTGTTAGGGAATCATTCCATATGTAATACATCTTTCTTTTCCACAGTTAATGTACGAGTACAAGCCCCGGTTATTTATGATATTTAAGTATTGAGATACGTTCGAAAGAATAAAAAACAAACTTATATGGCCTCTGTGCTTTCACAGGTCAGTAGGCTCTTTTCTCTTTTTGCATCTGCAAGCTGTCAACAACGGTCACACCACATCACGACACTTTTATTCTGATGTGAAGATAATGATTGCTCTGTTTTACATAAGCTTTTTATTGTGGGCGCGACTTTCCTCTAAAATTATCAACTGATGCACACCTGGTTCTTCTAAGGTTTTTATTACAAATGTACATAATAAATGGAGGTCAATACCTTTATTTGTCATGATTATACACTGATAGCTATTTTATATGCAAGCCAACATAAGCAAGTATTGGGCAAACTCGAGGAGGAATCTGAGTTACCTTTCATAAAAGGTAAATACATTCATAATAATGTGAGACTAATACTTAACATACTAGATGTCATATCTCTTATGAAATCAAAAGTTTGATCGTATTGATTGACGTTTGCAAAGCATTTGATTCTATCCATCAACTTTTTGTAGTACTAAATGTTTTTGACTGAAATAAACCTAATTTTGACCGATACATTATCAGAACTGATATATATCATGCATCCCTACTTAAAAGTTTTAGTTAGGATAAACATGTTAAACCATAGATAATTAATGTAACTTAACCCATAGCACAAAATCCTCATTCAGTTTGTGGGATTTAGTGTCAACTGTGCTCCTTACCAACTTTCTGTCTTGCCAATAAACAAACAGCGGGTGCTCCAGAGGTCCCTTCTTCACACGGTGTATGAGTGTCAGAGTCCTACTTCCAGGACTCTGCTGGGCAGCAGCCAGCACGGGAAGTTTCACTGGGTGAGCACTGTGGCAGTCAGACATAAAAGCTCACAGGTAAGTTTATAGTTTGCTTATCTTTATTAAATAGCAGGCCCATTGTTTGATTGAAACTGTTTGAAATGTTTTATTGTGATTTTTTTTGTTAGCAGTTAAAGCTAATTACATTTGGCTGGTTATAAATGGTCTTTATAATCGGTGGGGAAAATGATTTGTCAAAATCAAGATTCTTCTCTTCTGAGATTCAAAATAGATTTTTAACTTCCAAAAAAACAACACTCCCTGCTCAGTAGAATGTCATATAGAGCAACAAGAAATTCGGCCAGTCTCACAGATGACTTGAGAATATCATCTAGTGTATTGATTCCTAAATAGACTTTGGATCAATGAAACCATAATCGTTTTGAATCGAAAGTCGATTCTGAATCAAATTGTGACCCCAAAAATTTAAATCATATCATTAGACACCCAAAGATTCCCAGCCCTCGGCTTGATATTAAAAAGATGCCTACTTAATTTTTCATGTTTCAATGTTGGAAATACTAATATAGGAAAAGGATTCACCCATATTGTTGCTAGAATTTCATTTTTCTTTGCACGTCTTTATTGCTAAGATATTAAAGCCAAGATGATCAGCTGAATTATTCTTACAGATGTTCCATGTTGATATTTCAATATTTTTGATATTTTTAGAGCCTGCCTGAAGAGGGAAGCTTCACACCCCCGGTGTCTTTGCCTGCTGACTCCACCCCCATCGCACAACCAGTCTTGCAACAGGTGGCTGAGGCTGTATGTTTTTTTTTTAAATAAATAAACTAAGACCTTTGTTACAATTTAACTCAAATTCTACTTTTATTTTTATTGTGTTCAGGTTCCAGTTGAAAATTCAACAGCACCAGTAGGGGACATATATTCACCTCCCCCAGTCCTGGTTTCCTCCCCTGAGCTTGTGTCAGCAGACCCCTCCCTTGTTTTTACACAGCCAATTATTGCACAGGTGTCTGATGCTGCACCCACTGCAGTAGAAGTCCTGCAGGCTGCGGGTACAGAGACAAGTTTAGCAGAGTTGGGATTAGCTGGCCACACACCGGTGGGGCTGATCCAGAACTTGTTGGAGTTCATGCATGTTGATCTTGGTTTACCATGGTGGGGGGCCATTGTGGTAGGTAAGTACAGGTTCATGAAAAAAAAAAAATAGATAGTTAGATCTATTAACTTTATTGATCCCAAGCTGTGAAATTGTGGAAAGATAAATCAGTATGTCAAAATTCATTAAATCATTATCTGAGGCTGATATTTTCTCAGTGCCTTTTTCTTTAAAGAGCATATTGCAGGTTAAAAAAAAGTTGAGATTAACACTTCATGTTGTCAGATAAGGGCTGTAGAATAAGTACATCAATTTTCTGTATATTCTTCAACACATAAGTGCTCTAATTTAGAGGAGAAAGTGGCTGGTTTTAGCGTTGCTGTTTCGAACTCGCTTTTTTTTTCAACAACGCGTCATATGACGTCACATAAGGGAGTCGCGTTCTGTTACTCTGCTTTGATCGGCTTTATGCGTATGTGTATGAATGAATGAATGAAGCCTTTATTGCCCCTGGGGGAACTTGTCTTGCACCGAGAGCATGAAACACTTTACAAACAAACATTTAGAAAGCAGCACAAAAGAATTAAAGCACAAAAAACACGCTAAACATGATTTAAAGAGGTGTGATGATACATGGTAGTGAGTGAGAACAGACAGGATGCCTCCTTGCAGCACACACTCTTCACTGCAATAGTTTGTAACTTGCGCGGTGCACATTCAGGTGCATAGTGTAAGTGGCTTGATTATTCAAAGTGTGTTTTGGTGAATTATTCCCACAACCTCAGAAACGATCGAACAGACACATTGAATATTTCGGCATCAGACACAAAAGCGTTTCCTTATTAAAGATTTAAATCTCTGGGTGTTTAACATCAAATATTATATACGCAGACAAGCATTTAATGATTTGATCTGCTGGAATCCTCTGTTATATTCTCTAGTGTGAGCGTAATAGACACCGGACAGTCTGTATTAATATATGTAGTCATACGATTTATTATAAATCCAACTCTGTTGCAAGAGAGCGCGTGTTTTTGTGTGTGCGCAGTGGGGAAAGACGGAACGCGTGGTTTGGAAACATACAGAAACACAAGCTTTACGTCTGTCGGTCGTCTATCCCATTAAAACTTTAAACTTTTTGTAGTAGCCTAATGCATGTGCACGTATTAAACTGTGGAGTGTGTGCGCTGTTGTGCATGTTTGTGTGGATTACGTGCGCTGTGAACTCACGTCAGGAGAATCCTGCAACATAAACTGTATTTTCTATAACAACGTGAGCACTGGGCTGCATGAGGAATAAACAATAAAGACATAGTGCTGCATTTGCACAGGCCGTGTAATCGGGTTCTCTCTCTGTCTCTCTCTCGCGTGCGCACAGCGCGGCACCGTAATACGTTGTACAGATTTGCCGTTTTGACGATTAACTCCCATACAATGTAAAGGTGAATGATCGGCACTCGCACCTTCTACAAATTGTTTTTTAATGGATTGAATGTGATTATAAACTTTACATATGCTGATGTGAACACAGCACTCGCCCATATATGGCGAGCTGACACCTGTCACTCAGCAGGACGCCTGCTCCGGGTCTCTCCTCACACCATAGCTTCTCTCCTGAGGCCGTTATTCCTCTAATCCTGCCTGTTTCTGCTCTCTATCACATCTAACAGGTTCAGAATAATAAGCCAGTGGACCATTATATGTAAAGGAATACATATTTTCTTCCTATTTATTGACGGGAGTGACACTCGGATCCATGCTTTTCTATGTTAAACAGACGGGGATTCAGCGGGACTCCCTTATGCTACGTCACAGCCGAATGCGGAAGTAAAAAGCAAAGACGTGCGAAAACGTACTAAAACGTCTCCAGGAGACCCTGTGCGTTATTAATTTCAGAATTTCTTTAAAAACAGTATTGTTAACGTATTTTCCTATGATTAGTTAAGTTTTGTCTTTAACCTGCAATATGCTCTTTAAGCTATCAATTGAATGTCTTTTGTAATCCCTGCATTCTTCTTGTCCTATATCATTGGATTTTGCCTACTCTTGCACAGGAACCGCGTTGGCACGTTTAGCTTTATTTCCAGTCATAGTGAAGGGCCAGAGGGAGGCAGCCAAGCTCAACAATGTTCTACCTGAGATGACCAAGCTCACTAACAGGATGAATGAGGCCAAACAGAGCGGAAACAAATTTGACTGTAAAATGTCCCTTTTTCTTAACTGAATTTTTCTTATAAGTCACATTGAAGATGTTAATATCTGTGCGTGTATTGGTAAGAATCCTGCCTCTTCATAAGCTGCTGTCTGCTTGTTACAGTCGCAAAGGCCTACTCTGACTTGAACTTGTTCCAGAAGAAGAATGACGTAAATCCTCTCCGTGGCTTTCTAGTGCCATTGGTACAGGTCAGTTTTCTTATTTGTATTTTTTTCCTTTTATATTGCACTGTGCTGTGACAAAAAAAGTCTTCATCTTAACTATTCAAACGTATAAACTAGGGCTGTTAGTGTCAACTAGGTAATCATAGTTAATAAAGGTCTAAAAGTAGTGAATTATTGTCTTTACCCAGCTTATCGCATTTGTCCTCTTCAGGTAACCATGGATGAGCAGATTCTCCCTTTAGTCACAGTAATGGAAAAGAATGAACGTTACCGATGCATTTTTGAATAGCTAATTTGACTTTAAAAGCCTTCTAGACAGTGCAGTAATATCCACCTTATGTTATCAAACATTTAAGTTTTCTTTTAGCTGTTTGCATTTTTTGGGAGGGGATTAAAAGTTTCTTTTACTGGGGTTAAGACATAATGTTGTAACCTTATATGTTTAAAAATAAAAGCAGGGTTATATGAAAGTGCTATGCCTTTGTGCTCGGCTTGTGAACATCTGTGTCCGATCAGACTTAAAGCTGTTCTTCATCTGCTTAGGTTGTTTCACTCTCTCTCAATCCTTGCTTACTCTGCTATTTTAAAATTGAGTAAGTAAAACCTAAAACTATAACATGCACCAAATTTATAATTTGCTTTAGTTGCTCTTGAAAACTTAAAGGGATACTTAATTTGTTGAAACATGAATCTGACATTAGGTCATATATGTAGAAGAAATGTGAAATGTTGGTGCCTTCTTAACGGAGAAAAGGCAGAAAGTGTCTTTGCTTATGTTGATAAAGACAACTCCCACAATGCACAGCACTGCAGGCAACTCCCACTGAAGCTACAGTGCACTTTCAATTCAAAAAAACTTTTTTTGTCGCCGGAGAGCAATTCAAGGGCACACAGAGCAGTAAATGAATGACAGTGCAGCGACTTAAAGTTTAACCAAAGATAAAGTGTCAACAAAAGAATAAAGACACTTTTACACTGTCTGCACTTTTATTGTCTACAATACTTACAGCTATTTTATCAACTGATTACAAGGTTTCTTCAAAAAGGAATTGACATCTTAGAAATTCCTGGCAGCAAACGGACTCTCTCTTTGTCCACAAGCCAACACTGAGAGCATCGACACCACCAGTCCGCCCCAGCGATGGGCAGGTCTTGTGCCCAGTCACTGAGACCTGCCTGTTGGCAGCAGACAGCTCCCTTTCCTTCATCAGCCCCAACTGCTCGCCGCTATATTGCAGTTAGAGTTGATCCGAGCACAAGACCTTCAAAATCACCTTGATCCATATCAGTTAAATGTGGAAACATACATTTTCACCATTCTCAGTTCTTATCAGCTTTCTCCACAGAGAAAGCCTCCTATTAAGATGGATGGGAGTGAGCTCCCGCCCACTGTAGGTCTGTAGCTTCAGTGGTTGACAATATAAAGAACTGCCGTAGTTATGTAGTTTCACCCTTGCTAACCAAAAATGCCTTTGATGATGCAAATTAAGATCTTTGCATCTTCAGAGGCTCCTTTTCAGAACATAAATGAGGAGCTTTCTCGTTTCTGGGTAAAATGAGGGTGGGATGCACAATTATTATGAAAACCTTGCATTGGAAATCAAAAGCTGCAGTGTCAATTAAGCAAATTTTGCATTTAAAAAGGTACATTATGATCATATTACTCAACTGTCTGTCCTCACAGGCCCCCGTGTTCGTCTCCTTCTTCATTGCACTGAGGAAGATGGCCTACCTGCCAGTGCCCAGCTTGCAGTCAGGAGGCATGCTCTGGTTTTCAGACCTGACTGCCGCAGATCCCTTTTACATCCTACCTCTGGCCGTCACTGGAACCATGTTCTTCATCCTGGAGGTCATTGAGACCTTACCTAACCTGTAGAAGTATTATCAACCATGTTAATGTTTAATTGAGTGATTAAGTTATGAAAACAAGATTGAGATTTATTGTTTTATGGATTTATTATAACAAAAATAATAATAATAATAATATTTAATTTCTTTAAATTACGCTTTTTTTTACTCTTGTAGTTGGGTGCAGAGTCTGGAATCGATAACCCCAACCTGCGAGCCATGAAGACAGTGTTCAGGGTTATGCCCTTTGTCATCCTCCCCCTCACTGTCAACTTCCCCACGGTCAATCTAGCTTTCACTGATTTTTTTTTTTTTTTTTTTTTTGATAAGTGCCAGAACATCTGCTGCATTCTTCATATATTCAATATCTAAATTAAGTTATTTTCAAACGCACTACAGGCAGTGTTCACCTACTGGCTGACCTCCAACTGTATCTCCCTTGGTCAAGTGGCCCTGCTCAGACACCCCCTGATCAGAGGTAAGCTAAGGATCCCGGAAAGGATTCAACACCCGGCCTCTGCCATGCCTCAAAACGACGGTTTCATCGAGAGCATAAAGAAAGGTTTGTGTTCAAACATTTATCCAGTGGATAAAGATTTTCATTGAAGTTTTTCAGTCAAGTTACAATTCAGAAAATAATGCTAATTCACCCACTAGGTTGGAAAAATGCTCAGCTGGCACAGCAGCTGGAGGAGAGAGAAAGACGAATCAAAAATCATCTGGACCTTGCTGCCAAAGGTCAGTCTTACCATGACTCAATTAGCTTATTCCTTGTTTGGCTTTTGTGTGCCATAGAGAAACAACCACTCTTATTGAGAATTAACTTCTAGCATGTATCTAAATCTAGGAGCAACATTAATCAAACAAGACAAATACGAGAGTATTAAAACAATAAAGTACTGTAATTTCAAAAATAGGTTCCCGTTTATTTTCCAAACAATCCACTACAGTGATGTCCAGTATATTACGCATCCATGTCTTTTTGTAGAATTAAAGCAGTGCCGCTTTGTGGCAAGAACCTGGTATTGCATTAATACAACTAAAGAGTCAATTGTTGGAAAAAAACATTTTTTTATAGATTATGAGTGTTGTCAATTCTTTGCAGTTTGAACAAAGCTACAATTGTGAGGTGAAAAATAAATTCCCTTCATCAGGGTAAATAGGTAAAATTATCAATCTTTAATTGTTTATTCAGAACACCATACTTTCAGTTGGTGGTTTCTTTTCTTAAGGGTTTCTTAATGGATGTTCAGCTTGCTCTTAGATTGTCTGAGGTGTGAATATGGATTTCAATGTATTTTTAACTTCATTCACTGCAAAAGCTGTGAATTTAGCTTCAGTCTTTTAATGTAGCTCTCTAGTTTTGTTTTATTGCTGTTAATATTTGTTCAGCAAATTTTAGACTCGCACTCACAAGTAACCAGCAAAAAAATTTCAATCTACATATTTCATTGTTATAAATATTTTGGAGCAAAAATGTCTAAGTTCTCATATAATTTAATTTCTCTTTTTCCAGCATGAGTTTAAATCAGTAATTAATAGTTTAAGAACATGGTTGATGCCTTTATATTTTAGTAAATTGAACATTTTGTATTTATTGTACAATAAATTATAGGTTGATGTTTTTAAATTACAGATTCATTTCTCTTAATTTTTTGTCAATTTTCTTTATTTTTCCCCACAGGCCCTCTAAGACAGACTTTTACCCACAATCCCCTCCAGCAGACTGCGGCACCAAGTAAGAACAAGCCAGAGTTTGGAAAAGACAGGCCATGGAAGGACACGATTGGATAGATCACACTGGCTAATAGAGTGAAAGTTAAATGAATTATGTACATATTTATGGATGGAAGCAGGGACATCGAGAGAGAGTGGTCATTATGTATCATTCTAATTAAAATGAAAGATCTGCATGAAAGGAACACTTTGTATATTGTGATTTGAAAACACATCATTACTAAGAAACTACATGTGAGCAGAATAAAGCACATAATCATATATTTAGTCAAGAAGTTACTTTAATATAAATACATATTTTTAGCTTAATTGTCTCAAACTGTCCTATTAACAGCCAGTGTTTGAGCCAAATGGTACGAGGAGCCCTCAGTAGACTACACACCTTAAAGTATAAAACATTTCATGAATATAACCTTTCTGCAGTATATTCTTGTTTTTTGTTAATGTTTTTATTTATGCAAACATGAATGATAAAACACTTTCTATGGTCAGCAGTGCTTTTAAAAAAATAATAATAATAATAAAAAAAATATTTTTCTGAAAATAAAAATGTTAACATTACCATTTTTTGGGGGGAAAATCAAAAATGTAATATATAATACTATGTAATTTCATACATTAATTTAATAAGTCTACTTATACATAGTTGTTTAATTAGAAACTGATTGAGTACATTTCTATTTTCACTTCAAATTTTCAGCCAAATGGAAAGGTGTCAAAAAGCACTCAGACATTTTTCACATTAACATTATCGCTGTTTGATGGTGATTGGCAGGTCAGAATGCTGGGGTCCAGCTCAATCCTCAAATGTTTCGTGCATCAGTAGCAGCAATCGGCCACCCTTGATTTCTGTTCTGCATTTGTGCGTCATCAGTCTTTGGTCGGGTGATAAAATTAAACATTATTCTGCTTTGTCGTCCATTTCTGTCAGAACAGAGTAACACACCTTCTGAATCAGCAAACCAGATTTAGCTGAAAGAGGAGGAGATGGAAGTAAAGTTAGTAGGCTATAGCATATTCAGTTATCAGCGAGAATCATACTGCAAAAATAGAACTAAATGCGTGTATTTTTGGTTCAGCTAGGACAAAATTCAGGGATGGACATGTATACAAGCATAAGGTGCAAAGAGCCAACACAATATGACAGTAGACAGTCTCTTCTGTCTGTGCTGTATACTGTTACGAACTTTTGTTCAGTAGGCACGCAAAGGAAGGTCAATATTTGTTCCTACTTTGTCTGATTCATTCACTGTGTAAGTGAGTGTGGAAGTCAATAACCTGCCTCATGTTATTGACACTCCAACTCAGATGTGATATATGCACGATGGCTTCATAAATAATAGAAAAGTCCCATTTCATGAAAACAAAGTAACAACCTAACATTTTGAAAGTGTTACCAAAACCAGCCTCATCTATTATGTTTTATTGTCGTTTGTTTTGATTTGATTCATTTCCTGAAAGGATGCATCCAAATCATACTGCACAAAACCTGGAAGTTAGTATCCAACCTGAAATGTTTAATCTACTGAGGTAGAAAAATGCCGAAGGAATGACCGCAAGGGTTCAGTCTATTGGAATGGGCCACTGACTGTCACAAGGTTAACATGGGTAAACACTTTAATATTTACAGTCTATGTTAACTATCTGTTGGTGAACGTGTTGTCTTTTGCACAGGCCATATTTGTTAAGACATGCATGAAGATTATTACCACTGAGGTCTTAAGTTTCAGCAAATAGTGAAAGACAATGGTAAGCTCTGCAACAAGGTTTTTGTATTTTTATTTCATGTAAGTGCATATAGTATTTTTTTAAAACATCTATTTAAATCAGACAATATTAATCATAGACTCTATATATTAATGGACAACACCTAAGTGATGTCAGTCATCTGCTATGGCAGGGGGTTTATCGGCAGTCGCAGCCATGCTGGAAATTCTGTCTTGACCTAACTTTCAGTTAACCTAACGACAGGTCTAGAGCTGGAGCAGCAGGTTTTAAGTCTCGTCTAACCTTTACATTGCGCCCACCTATCAATAATGTCAGCTATGTTTTTTAAATGAATCCCGACAGTGTGTTCAAGTGATGAAAATAACTAATCAGATTAATTTCTTGATACATGTCACAGTTCCAGCGGCATGTAGGTCTGGTTGTTACTAAAATGAAGACGAGAGCTACACACAAAAAAAGCTCAAGCAAGTGTCCAATTATGTCTTTTTTTTCTTTTCTTTTTTTCCTTTTTTTTACAAATCTTGCTTTATTAATCACTGGGACAATCTATTTATCTTAAAGGTATTGTTTAAGTCAGACACGTTCCCGGTGCGTACTGGTCTTCACCAGGGTTGCCCTTTGTCACCAGTCCTGTTTGTGAATGTTATGGACAGGATGTCAAGGAGCAGCTGGGGGAGGAGGGTTTCCAGTTTGGGGACCTTAAAATCTCGTCCCTGCTTTTTGCATGACGTAGTTTTGTTGGCTTCCTCATGCTGGGACCTCCAGCAGGCACTGAGGCAGTTTGCAGCCGAGTGTGAAGCGGCTAGGATGAGGGTGAGCATCTCCAAGTTCAAGGCCATGGTTCTCCACTGGGAAACAGTGGATTGCTCTCCCTGGGTGGGCAGTCTTTGCCCTAAAATAAAGTGTTCAAGTGTCTGGGGATCTTGTTCACAAGTGAGGGACGGATGGAGCGTGAGATCAACAGACGGATTGGCTCGGCATCAGCAGTAATGCAGGTGTTTGCTGGACCAGTGAGGCAAAGATGGAGCTGAGCCTCAAGGCAGCTTCACGATTTACTGTGCGATCTTCGTTCCAACCCTCGGAGTAGAGCTGTTGTTTGCATCATAAAGAGCCAGTTGAGGTGGTTTGGGCATCTGAAAGGATCCCTTGACATGTATGTACGCCTCACTTTAAAGGTTTTCCCGGCACGCCCAACTGAACATGTTTGTTCAACTTAAATTTCACAGAATATTGTTTTCATTTCTGGCCGGTATTGTTTTCCTGTTTTAATACTTTCATTTTCATTAAATGATTTAGACTCTTGCAAATCTTCAATCGAAGTAGGCTCTAATTTGTTAATGATTAACCCTTAAAGGCTGCACATGCCTGAACCACCCTAAATGAACAATGACACATTATCAAAATGTAGCACAGCAAGGACCTGGCCAGGAACTCACAGGTAAATCAAGCGGGAAACTCTTGGTTCAAAAATCATCAAAGATTTTATGTCTGAAAACATAGATAACAGACTTACCAATGGCACGTCGGAGCCACAGTGGCCTCTTTTTGGCTGGAGTGTAGATGCACAGGAAGTAAACGGGTACACCTGACAGTGCGATGCCAATGCCGATCAGAGAGTTGATGGTGTCACTGTAGAGCGGCACCACCACGAGGAAGACAGTGAGGAAGCAAAAAATGATGGGGTAGAAGAGACTAAGCTGAGGGAGGAAGAGGGGAAAAATAGGTAAGGCCTTGTGTAAAACAGAAAATCTAATATTTGAAACTGTCAATTTTGTTTTCGTGTTTAGCTTAAATGCAAGTTGCTTCAAACAAGTAAGAAAATACCCAAACACACTATAATAATTGGATTTTCATCCAATCATTTTATTTCATTGGAGCCAAAACCATGAGACTTTAAAACCAGATGTATTTTGTAATTTTCTACCCTTTGTTTAAAACAAGTTTATTCAGTAGCCCACTACTATGATTGTTTCATGCTTACAGGCAGCATTAGCTGCTACTAGCATTGTAACATGTCTGAATATTTGACTGATTGCTTTGTGGTTATTTTAACAAGGAAAAATAATGACTGCAGTAATCACAAAACTATCTTTGGTTTTGCTGCATTTATTGTTTTAAAGTGTCCATTTTAATAGTTACGGCAGAAGCCAACCTGTCTTTTTCTAACTCGCAATGTGGTGCAGTAAAGGTGAGTTACCTTTAGTGGTCTCTTTCTCTCTGGCTGCTTCCAGCGTAGATACAATTGTCCCAAAATGGACAGACCAACAAAGAACCAATAGCTGAAGCTGTAGTAGTTGATGAGCCTGAAGACGTCTTCTACACACAGGTATATCAGAGCCATGATGCCCTGTAGAGACAGATAAGAAACACTAAGTCCAACCATTAAATGTATGTTTTTTTTCTAAGGATTTAACATTGGGCTAAAAACAAAGTCAAAAGGGAAGGTGGCTGACGTTGAAGAGTAAGGCAGGGACTGGAGTGTAGCGGTGGACATGGATCATGCACAAGTAGTCCGGTAAGTGGCCCTCTCTGGAGCCGACGAAAAACAGCCTTCAAACAAACAAAATAATGCAATAACAATGTAATTAATGATGGACAAAGTATGATGAGATGGCAAAAATAGTGTTTAAATACAACCCCTCACCTCGATGAAGCCAGGATGGATGCATTGAGTCCTCCAAAGCAAGAAAGAGCCACAGCGAGAGGAATAGTCCAGTTCATTACACCAAACACCTGGTCTGCAAAAGTCTAGAAAAAGTAAATACAAGTCCATTAACAGAAGTTTATAGATGACAATGAGGCCAGAAATGTGCAGCTTCTGCAGAGCCAATCGTGAGGACATTATCCTGCTCATACCGTGGTGAATTACGAAAGAAAAATTCAAACAGAAAACTGAGGGTCTGCCTTATACCAGGAGAAAAGTAATCTCTATCCCATTGGGTTACATCCATCCATCCATCCATCCATCCATCCATCCAACCATTTTCTGCTGCTTATCCGGGGCCGGGTCACGGGGGCAACAGTCTAAGTAGAGACGCCCAGACTTCCCTCACCCCGGACACCTCCTCCAGCTCTTCCGGTGGGACCCTGAGGTGTTCCCAAGCCAGACGAGAGACATAGTCTCTCCAGCGTGTCCTGGGTATACCCCGAGGCCTCCTCCCGGAGGGACATGCCCGGAACACCTCCCTAGGGAGGCGTCCATGGGGCATCCGGACCAGATGCCCGAACTACCTCAACTGACTCCTCTCGATGTGAAGGAGTAACGGCTCTACTCCAAGCTCCTCCCTGGTGACCGAGCTCCTCACCCTATCTCTAAGGGTGCACCCTCCTTCTTCATCACGACGGACCGATACAGCGACCGCATGACTGCAGACACTGCACCGATCCGTCTAATAAGAATTATATGCACTTACCACAGCCACTGCATCACTGTCTAAGATAGCATTGATGGGGAGGATGGTGTAGTAGGCCACGTTGGTAAGAATGTAGATCACTGTCACTATGGGCATGGATATTGCGATGGCCAGCGGCAGATTCCTGAAAATGACAAAATTAAGCATCAAAGGGGATCAGATATGGACCGTGAAATGATTTCTGCAGGAGTCTGTGGTCAAGAGGGGATGGACCTCATGTGAGAGGCGTGGATGGGGATTGTGATGAAGTGTGTGTGTGTGTGTGGGGGGGGGGGTTAATCTGCCTGGGAAGTCTAAGGGAGACTGGGGATCCAGTCACATGTGTAGTCTTTAAAACAGGAATGTAACTTAACAAATCTAATCAAGTTCTCCACTTTTCTACTACGTACTACCTTTATGCCCTGTAAAATCCACAAATCTTCCCTGATTGGGAACTTATTCCGCTGTGGATAAACTTGAAATTGTTTAAGGCTAAATACAGGAATCTTTTTCTAAACACATTAAAGGTTTTTACTTATGGAGACTACAAAAGAAAAATCCTAAAAAAAGAAAAACAGATGACTCCTTTGCTCTGTATTTAAGTGTGTATGAATGGATATGTGTTGGACCCCAGGAAGAATAGCCAATGTGTATGCTGGTGCTAATGGGGATAGTAATAAAAATATGAAAAGAAAGAATATGATGCACTGCTTTCAAACATTATTATACTACATGACAGAGTAAAAAATAGGTCCAAATTGAATGTCTACAGTATTTAAACAACATACACCTTAAGCATTGGGAATACCAACCCAAAATATCAGTAAAACACAGTATGATTTTGAACATTATTGATAGGTTGAGTACATTTTGCCTATAGTTAATCCTGTTACTGAAGTAAGGCTTTGCATGCTGCACACTGTGGTTTTTGTTACTATCTTTTATCTTGTAGAAAAACTTTAAACCTCTCCCACCAGGTGTAAATAAGAGCATAAATCTCAAACATCCACAGTCAAACATCACAATACACCCATTCAGGTCTTATCCTTCCTTTGATCATCACTAAGTCAAACTGTACTGTTTGATTATTAGTGAATTACTATCAGAAAGTGCATCACTAAATGTTTAGAGAGGATTTTGAAAATGTTAGCGACATTTGAATCTTTGTTTATATTGGCAATTACCGTAATTGCCCTTGATTTAATACGCTCTCAAAGTTATTTTCCAATGCAGTGACAAATACCTTTTTCATTGTTACTTTAAGAGAATTTTCTCAAGTACCTTATTGAAGAGGGGGAGGAATTGTGTAACAAAACAAATATACAAATTTATCCTTGATAAATATTAGATTTTACTAAATCAGGCTTAAGGTTCAAATATGTTTTCCAGTGCTAAAAATGATGCCAAAGTCTGGTTTCCAGAAAGCGCAGTTCTTAAAGTGGACACCTGGTGCTGGTCTCAAAAACTAGTCCATTGGCACAGAAGCTACAAAATGATGTACATTAGCGAGAAAGTACAACACAAGCAAGAATCTAGAAAAGAGGAAACAATGTCAGTTGGTGCAAAAAAACAGCTTTAAGTCCGATAGGACACAGGTGCTGACAGGAATTGCACAGAGGCAAAGCACAACATTGACAGCAGAGCTCTAATCAGTATAGAAACCATGTTAAAGGTCATCGTTTTCAAACAAACCCCATCGTCATTACCAGTGTCATCACTTATATCCAAACCTTCGTCAATATCATCATCATCAATATCATTAAGGTCGTAGATACTCATGAAGGTGCAAAGGGACTCTGCTGATCGAATAGAGTTTGGAAGTTCATTCCACCACTGGAGGGCAACAGAGGAGAAGAGTCTTGTTAGTGTCTTAGGACCCTGTTGTGAAGGTTGGATCAGTTGCCTTTCGTTGGCAGAGCATAGTGGGAGTGTAGACCTGGATTATAGTTTTTGTCACTGTTTTTTTAGGTGAACAGCAGAGTATTAAATTTGATATGAGCAGTAACCGGGATCCTAGGCAAGGAGATGAATAGTGGTTTGGCATACTCTTTTTGGTGGGTTGAAGTGCTGTTGCATTTTTTACGATCGTTTGATAGTTGGTGATATAGGGAGTTGCAATGTGTGATATCACAAGAGCCTGTACCAGGAGCTGTGTAGCATGTTCTGATAGGTAAGGTCTAATCTTCTCTGATTCCTAAACAAAGCAAATCGGCATGACTTGGCCGAGGCAACTTGAACCTTAAATGATAGCTTGTCATCAATCATGACACGTTGGTTCCTGGCAGATTCCAGCTCTTCCGGTGGGACCCCGAGGCGTTCCCAAGCCAGCCGAGAGACATTGTCTCTCCAGCGTGTCCTGGGTATACCCCGAGGCCTCCTCCCGGAGGGACATGCCCGGAACACCTCCCTAGGGAGGCGTCCACGGGGCATCCGGACCAGATGCCCGAACCACCTCAACTGACTCCTCTCGATGTGAAGGAGTAACGGCTCTACTCCAAGCTCCTCCCTGGTGACCGAGCTCCTCACCCTATCTCTAAGGGTGCGCCCAGCCACCCTACGGAGGAAGCCCATTTCGGCCGCTTGTATCAGCGATCTCATTCTTTCGGTCATGACCCAAAGCTCATGACCATAGGTGAGGGTAGGAACGAAGATCGACCAGTAAATTGAGAGCTTCGCCTTTCAGCTTAGCTCCTTCTTCACCACGACGGACTGATACAGCGACCGCATGACTGCAGACACCGCACCGATCCGTCTGTCGATCTCACGCTCCATCTTCCCCCCACTCGTGAATAAGACCCCGAGATACTTAAACTCCTCCACCTGGGGCAAGGACTCCCCACCGACCCGAAGATTGGGTTACAATGCAATGAAAAAATTGTAATTGTAATTGACAACCCACAGCTAATCAGAATCAAGTTTCCACCCAGGCCATGGTATAATAAGAATTATAGGGCAACAGAGGAGAAGAGTCTTGTTAGTGTCTTAGGACCCTGTTGTGAAGGTTGGATCAGTTGCCTTTCGTTGGCAGAGCATAGTGGGAGTGTAGACCTGGATTATAGTTTTTGTCACTGTTTTTTTAGGTGAACAGCAGAGTATTAAATTTGATATGAGCAGTAAACGGGATCCTAGGCAAGGAGATGAATAGTGGTTTGGCATACTCTTTTTGGTGGGTTGAAGTGCTGTTGCATTTTCTACGATCGTTTGATAGTTGGTGATATAGGGAGTTGCAATGTGTGATATCACAAGAGCCTGTACCAGGAGCTGTGTAGCATGTTCTGATAGGTAAGGTCTAATCTTCTCTGATTCCTAAATAAAGCAAATCGGCATGACTTGGCCGAGGCAACTTGAACCTTAAATGATAGCTTGTCATCAATCATGACACGTTGGTTCCTGGCAGATTTAATTGGTTGTTCCAAGCTCATACTAAAACGTCCACATTTATGACTTAAATAAACATGTTTGCCTTGGCAAAAAGAGAGGTTTGGTCTCCATTACTAATTTTACAACTGTCTGCGATGAGAATTCAGTCTAGATTTTTTTACAAAAACTTTCATGTTTTGTGTTCCAGGAGCAATATAGAAATTAGAAATTAATGTAAGCAAAACCTACTTCAGTCTTCAAACTAACAGGTGAATATTGTATTTATAAAAACATGAACTTGATCTCTTTACCTCTCTGGGTTCTTGATCTCCTCTGTGACAAAGTTGAGGGTGTCCCATCCAGAATAGGAGAACAGAGCTGAGTACAGAGCCAGAGCAATGCCTCCTGGATCCCGAGAGGAGCCCTCAAAGAGGCCCTCAAAGTTCTGTGTGTGACCTTAAAAAAACACGAATAAATTATTTTAGTGTTAAAAAAATAACCTCAACAATATGTTTTTCTAATTTAACAAATGTAATTCTATATACAAAATTAGAAGAGTAGCACCTTGACCAATCTTCACTAGGCCAGTGATGATTACTGCTATGAGAGCGATGACTTTGGCATAGGTGAAGAAGTCCTGGACCCTGGTGCCCCACTTCACATAGGCACAGTTTACAAAGGTGAGCAAACCTGTGTGGAAGCAAAAAAACCATCAACTTAATCTGTTTATATCATTCACAAACACGCACCCATACTGTAGAAACAAACCATTTAAGTGCCAACAGGCGACATTTGCTCTGTAAACTGTGTGCCAGCATGTTTCAGTGTTAAAGAGTATGATGACTTGTAGGAAACACTGCTGCTGACTCAAGCACACTTGTCTGTGGATTTTCCGATGAGGAAACAGCCAAGTGCAGTATGTACAGCCTCACTAGACACATGCATACATAAAAACAATCACAGGTACTATCTTGGAAGAACATTTCAAAATCAAAACAGCTGGGTTTAACTCTTCTCAATGACGCCATAGTGTTCTTAGTAACCATTACTACTTATTGACCCGACAGCTGCAAATAATCTGAAAGTGGTCTAAACTAAACAGCTACTTCCTTAGTTTTAAGCAGCATTGGTGTACTTAAGAAAAAAAATATTGGTAAAAATTGTATGGAAGTAATGATTTTAATAGTCATACTTAGGAGCATGGTCAATTTTACTAACAACTGGGTGCAACTGTGTTTTCCTTAAGGCTCACCTCAGCTTGATACATCAAAAGTGAGTTTAAGTTTTAAGAGAAAAAAATGTGCAAATAACTGCACATTTTCTCATTAAATATTCCTCCTGGCTCAATAAATGTTAAAATTCAACACATTCTGGATAACCAGAATTTCTTTAGCAAAAATCATTTTTAAGTGACACAGTGCACCAATTTTGTTTTAAAAAGATTGAAGTTTACAACTGCAGTTCACCACTGACCTCCACATTACCAAGAGATTTAAGGATTAGTCCAAAACAAGGACTATATCCCCGTCCTCTCCTCCATGTGGACCAGCAGTGTTAAAGAGTCAGGAGACAAATCATAATATTATTATCTAACATTATTGACAGGTAGTATATCATAACAAGTCCATTCACAACAGGAGCTCCAGTCAAACACAACAAAAACACAACGCCCTGGACTGAGGCGACCAGCACAGAGTGACGAAGAGGAAGCTTTGCCCCACAAGACGTAACGGAGTGGTGTGTTGACAATGAAAGGTTAGAAGGGTGGGAGGTGTGAGATTGGGTTCAGGAGGCTGGCCCACTGGTAGTGGAGTATAAATATGGTCTACATGTGAAGTGAAATGGAGATCTTCAATAACTAATATGGTTGCCCACTGGCTGTGTAGTCACATGTGAATGGTGAATATGATATCCAGGACTTTGGTTTCAACTGCAAAATGATTTATGTACTTTTTTTTAAAACCATGGGTTTTTTTTAACATGTTATCTTTTGAAAGGGCTTAAAAGGTAACATGGAAGATGTTGAAGTTATACTTTCCCTAATTTGACAGTTTGTGGTATCTTGTGTATTTTCTTTCAAATTTTCTGTCATTTTTTTTTAAGATAATCATGTTCATATTTTCTTTCGTATGACTCTAGATAGTGGGGAACCAATTAGTTATTTATCATTTAGTTAGTTGTTATACCCTATAGTGACAAAGCCTTTACTGCTTTAGGATTTACTCTGACTCTTTTCCCATTTCTTACATGTCATCCCTGCTTTCTCTTCCCTGTATGTCCTGTCTCTCTTCAGGTGTATTATCACTAATGGTGAAGGCCAAAAAAAGAAACCAAAAAAAAAAACATTTCCCTTTTATGCAAGGAAAATATGATGGTGTTTATTTTTAGTCCTTTTCAGTCGTATTGACTATTTATGTTTAAAGGCAGGGTAGGTAATTTTCGAAAACTAACTTGATTTTGAAAGTAGCATTTTCTTTGTGCTCCGTCTTCATCTACCTCCTCTCCTTGTGCTCCCTTAAAAGCAGGTCCAGAATCGGATTTCAGCTCATGCTTTGAGTGTGGGCTTGTGCATGCATGGGGTAGAGAGCAAGCAAGGAGACAGGGAAGCTTGATTGGTTCATAAAAACATGTACAGAGTGCAGACATTGGTCAAAGTTTTTACGTGTTTACAGTTTTTTGTTCTTTTTCAGAGCACATGAATTATTAATTACTCCCAGGACCTCAAGACAATTTCAACCAACATCTTAAAAAGTGTATCTGGAGGAAATTACCTACCCTGCCTTTAAGTGGGTATGCATAACAACAACAGAGAATTAATTAAACACATTTCCACACAAAAAAGAACTGTGCGAGAAAAGTAGGGATTCTCTGAATTGATTTTCTGGAGATTTATGTCTGTGTGAAAAGGGTTGCCAGTGTGTGAGTCGTACACCTTTTCTGATAAAGATCTATACATCTAGTCCTATAGCTCATTTTTAAAACAGACAAAGAAATACGAAGAAGTAATGAAAAAAAACCACACACATCTATATCAGGATCTGCAATCAGCTAAAGTGTTAAAAAATCTCTATCTACAGAATTTTCACATCTATAGGATATAATGAAGTAAGTAAGTTCCTGGCAGAAGTGGGCTTCCATAGATATTGGACCAACTTCTTTTTAAGCTAATGTGAAGATTCTGTCTGTTGTCAAGTAAAACAGAATGCAAAAAAGTAATTTTTATCATTTAGTATGGTCAAAAGGTGTTGTCTCTTTAGCGCAACTTTAATATGAATACAGAGTCTGTAATCATAGAAGCTGTAGATGCATAGTTTACAAGACTATAGGCCTCCAAGAGAGTGAATGTTTTCATACAGACAGAAGTGTATTTAGTTTAGTATTAAGCCTCCCACTTGTGCTGAGCTGTGCAGTAGCGTGTTAGCCTCTCAGGTCAGAGTCTCCCTGGAGGACTTTACCTCACAGCTATCAGCCCTCATGCTCCGAACACTGCTTACCAGTACAGGCCACAAATGTGCATGTTTGTTTTCAAGTGTTCATGCATGTGTGACGTTTAGACAAGTGGCTGGATAAGTGAGTAGTATTTATTGCAAAGAAGCACAATTTGTATTTTTCTATTTTTTAGGGCTTGTCCGCAGGATATCACCTTGAAAACCCTTGTTTTTGTCCATGGCTGCTTGTTCATTGCCTGGTTGCCTGAGTGTTGGTATTTCCGTTTGCTTCAGAGAGAAGTTTTGTAAAGGTCTTGCTGTGATTTTGTCAGTTTGATTAAATCAGTTTATCAGCTTTGCTCTTTGAGTGCCTCTTCTCTGTTTGGGATTCCTCTAAAGTAATGTATCGCTTTTTGCTTTTCCCACAGATTAAAAAAGTAGTGACTCAAGTATGTTGGTAGCGTGAAGAGAAAATTCAAAATGCACAACTGCACTGAGAACAAGTAAGATATTTTTTCCATTACTCTTCCTCATTGCTGCACAAGTTGTAAGGGACGCTCAGTTCCTGTTTGACTGATTGTCTGTGAGTTTTTCTACCACAGACCTGCTGACTGAAGCAGTGGTGTCACTAATTTTCACTTCTCTAGTCTATGATACTCACGTGCTTTCCTTCTGATTTGAAATGAACTGGGGTTGTTAAATATATCATCTATGTCTTACGACTGCACTTGCTAACATATATACACATTAATTCACACTCTTGATGTGTACTTACATATACAAGTGGCAGCCAGCAGCCTGTTGGCCACGTATGGCGCTATACAGGTGGGGAAGACGGGCTGCACCATGTAGTTGGAGAAAGTTATGGCTATGATGGCCTGGCTGGTTGGCTCAATAATAAGCAGTGACGTCCACAGGCGGATGAAGGCCATGAAGCCCCCAAAGGCCTCCAGGATGTAGGCATAGGACGCCCCAGACTTGGTAATGGTGGTCCCTAGCTCGGCGTAGCACAGGGCGCCAAACACGGAGAAGATCCCCCCAATGGTCCATACCACCAGGGAGAGGCCGTAGGAGGCGCTGTGGATGAGAACCCCCTTGGGTGAGACGAATATCCCTGAGCCGATCATATTCCCCACGATGAGGCAGACGCCATTAAGGAGGGAGATCTCCTTCTTTAGCTTCATCGACTCTTCTGAGCCTTCAGACTTTGCAGGAGAGGGGCCTCCATTTGTCACCTCTTGTGTTGGGGCAGTGCTGTAGGAGGCCATTGTTGTTGTTTTGTTGGTTTATTGATTTTTTTTTCAGAAAATTCCCTTTGAATAGTCACAAATGTAGAGCTTTCCCCTTTAATGCGTGACTGAAAATTTAAACTTTTCTGAAACCCCCTCCTGCCATCTGTGGAGGAAACACAGGAAAGTTTAGTTGATGCTGTAACATCAGAAACAGACTGTTCATAGCAGAAAATGTATATACCGTTTCAATCCTGACTAAATCTAGCCAAAAACACACAGGGCCACTAATCTACAGAAAAAATCATGTAAACCACACGAGGGTACAAGCTGTTGTGTTTTAGAGCAGTTTAGTGGAGTGCAGAGCCATTAGTTCGCACAGCAAATGGCCTTTTAAGGTTGAGTGTATTGACAGAGAGGGAGAGGAGCAAACATGCCTGAAAACACTGGTTCTTCATTAGTAACCAAACATGTATCTGAGGTAGAATTACCACTTGAGCCAGAAACGCACACCAAGAAATCTGCAAAAACAGATACATATTGGCAGAGTGACAAAATAGTGGCTGGTTACATGTTTTCCAAAGTTCATCATCCTCGGCATTAAATAAATTGTGATGATGAGACAATATCATGTTTGGCTGCTTGTTCTTTCACCTTTTTTAATATCATTTACAAATTATTTTGTAAAATAGCTTGAAATTTGACAAAATGCTAATGGAGTTTTGAATGAAAGTGAGCACTGAGTGTTGCGCTGTTGTTTTTGCTTTTATTTGGACCTTGAGCCTGTAATAAAGTTTGAGTCGAATTGACTTGAAGGTGACCGTTTCAGTTGTATGACACCAAGCCTGCTAAGTTAAAATGTGTTTCCATTTAATAAACACACATCGCTGGGTGATATATAGGCCAAAAATGTTTAAAACTACATAATGTAAGTTATTTTAATGTAAAGGTCAAGGTGTTCGATTTCAATTTGATTTCAAAGAATATCCTCAAAAACACCTTCATGCATTAAATTGTCTTGAATTTGAAAAAGAAGTTTTAAAAAAAACTAAACAAAAAGAAAAGGCCTATGGTTTACATATTTTCAAGGAAAAACTTGGAAAAAGTAGTTCCAAAGTGATTTTAACGATTATCCTTTACTTTTCCTATATTACAGGTAAACCAAAGTTAGAACTTTGCTATTAGAACTACCATGAAAAATTCTTTAATGATACAATGTGATAAAATATGTGAAGGCATAGACTTTAGAGATATGACATCAAGATGTATAAAATTGCCCTACTGCTAAGAGCATTTCTATTTGAGAGGACACATTTTGTGAAATGCTGTTATGTCAAGGGGATTTCAACAGTCTGCAATTTTCCCTATAGTTGAATTTATAAAAGTTTTACTTTTACCATCCATCACTACAGATTAAAAAGTCACATTTTGAGTCAATATAAGGGTAAAATCTGTCAGGAATTAGGAATACATTTGCTGAAAAGGAAAGGAATTTAGATTCCAATGATGTTTCAAGGTGATTTTAAAGACAATTTGTAATCTGTGACATTACGTAGCTGAACCACAGGCTTTAACCGTCATCTTCCTCATTCCTTCTATCAGTTGTCTCGTTAATATGCGAAGTTCACTGACTTCAATCTTAAAAAAGTAAGTTTCTTTATTTGATACGAGGGAAAAATCTATTATAAATTAGGAACATATTAGCTGAAAATTCTAGATGCACATGATTTTTCAAGGTGATTTCAAAGACAATATGTAAACTGTAACAATAACTGAAACAGGCTTCAACCTTCACCTTCCTTCTATCAGTTGTCTCGTCACTGTTCGAGGGAGAAAGTAATTTGAAAATGGCCTAATTTAATGTCACTTCAGTAAATGGAGATTTTCAAGAAAAGCAGTATTCCAAGTCAAAAATAAGATTTCAGGGATTTGACATTATTATTATTATGATTCTGGTAAAGATACTTTTGGAATGAAATACCAAAACTGAAATGTGTCTCAGAAACACATAGTTTAAGAATAATGTATGGGTCAAAGCTTTTTTGTAAGCAATTTTTTTGTATTCAAAGCAATTTTAGATAACTGTTTTACCCCAGTTGATTTTTCACCTTCAAATCACTAAAAATGCTGTTAAATGTTTTTTTTTGTGAGCCAGCAAAGATTACTGTTAAACAGGTTTTAGAAACGCAAGCCTAATATCCAGATAAAAAGAACAGCTGCATGGACCAATACATTGATATTAAGATAGTAAACAGTCAAATAAATCATTCAGTGTTGGAGAATAACAGAGACAGAGGAAAGACCATCAGTGTCCTGATATCCTGATACTAAAGAAGGATTCAAATGAATATGACAGAGGAGGTCAAAGTGACTGATACCCTTCAAGACAAAGCAACACGTGGGTTCACAAAGAAGTGACTCTAAAGGAAGAAGGACAGTAGATTGAGAAGATTGAGTGTTCTTGTGTGTAATCAAAGGCCTGCTGGAGAAACAAAGAGGCAAGGCTCTTACAGAAAGAGATCAAGGTCCAAAAAGTGCTGATAAGGCAATCTTTCATGTGTGAGACTTCTCAAGGTTACATCCTGGATTCTTTTTGAGGACCCAAAGAGTCATATTGCTGTCTCATTGAACATATTTACATATCATGAAGATTATCATTCTGAATTTCAATTGTATCCAAAGGAACACTTGGTTGTAGATTTAAGGCTCCTATCAATCTATAGCACATGTGGAATAACATATTTTAACTGGTACTGTCTTGTAATGAATCACCTGCTTGAATTATCAGTAAAAAAAAAAAATGAGTGGACAAAGTGAAGCAGAAGTTTGTGGAAAACTCACCCTCTGTGACCTTTTCAGCACCGTGTGTGTGTCCTCATTGGCCAGAGTAACGTGTTATTTTTTAATTTTCCTTCACCTCTACTCCTTGGCTCCCGCTATCTTTTTCTGCCCCACGACCACAGCCAATAAGATTCGCGCTCTTGCCTCTTCCTCATCAGAGTGTTTCCGCTGGTTGTGGCTGTGCGATCCTCAGCTGATGAACTTGTTGCATTTATGCACTGCTGGTGTATGACGCTTTACTACAGAGGAAATGAGTCAGAGGAGGGAGGGGGCTTCATTACCTTACTCCCCGTATTGTCTCCTGAGTGAGTTTCGATTTTTAATGGATTGAAGTCATGTTGTTAGCGTCAAAGAAGCAACGATTTGTCGATATTGTGATTACACTTACAGTAAAAATAGCAAATGAATGAATTGATGGACATATCTTATTGCTACACTATATGTTACAGTTAAACGATAAGTTACAATATACAGTATTACAATTATACAATTAAAGCCAACACATTGATTATAGGTTATCGTAATAGCAGATTTATTAGCTAAATGTCTTTTACATTAGATGAAAAAAAAAAGAAAATAATATAACACGCATTGCAATAGTCAAATCCGTCTCTTCATTAAAAGAATACTATTATACATTTTGTATTGCAATAGAAAGTTTAAAATTCACATCGGAAATTAGGATCAGTTAAACTTTTCTATTTTCAGCGATAACAGAATTCCTGTCAGGCAGGATAACAACGAGACAATGACAAAGGATGAAAGATATGATACCATGATACGAAGGAAAAACAAATGCTTGTTAAATAATCGTAGTTTGACATTAATCAACAATGCTTTACTTAACATTTAATTTATTTTTTTTATCCACAACTAACAAATCAATGTGTCAGTAAGCTATACATACAGTTATCATGAGAAAAGGTAATTAGGATGACATAATTATTGCTTAATTAGGATAATCTACGCACACTCTATAATGTAAATACTGTAAAGATAATTACCTTATGTTTACTTCATCATCCTTTTGCACTATACTCACCACTTCATTATTATCTTTTTAAGTATTGTACATATTAGTCTTTAATTACTTGTTTATATTTTCTAGTTAATATTTATTTTCTACATTTGAGAGCACAGTCTACCGAAGTTAAATACCTTGTGTGTTAAACATAGCATGCCAATAAAACTGATTTTGATTCATGATCAGGAAATAGGAAAGGAAACAAATACATCAAGAAAGTTAGTGTTCAAAAGGGTTCTCAAGATTTCTGTATTCAACCATATTTAAAATCTTTGATCAATTTTTTTATCGATTTTTTAATTAGTATATGCTTAAGGCGTGCCTTTACGTTTACTTAATGGAATACCCATGTATGGACCATAGCTCCCTCTTGTGGCATGACAAAATACTGATACTTGTTTTTAACAATGAAACAGAACAGAACTAATTGAAGGTCCCAAAGTACACTTTTTTAGATAAAGATGTCGAAAATTTGCAGAATTTATGCTACCTTTAGGATGGCAAGCTTTGTTGATATATAAGTTTGTGTTTTTTTAATAAAATTAATCGTACAAAATATTTTAGGCAACTATTTACATGTACAGTACATATTTGCTCCTTTTTAATTGACTGAGATTACATTTGCCATGAATTTGTGCTATACAGATAAAAATGATTGTATGATAGACACTCTCAGTTTAGTCATAATGGTGAATTAATTAAAGTTTGACTTAACCTTATAGATATTGAAAAGTATTCATTTAACTCATACTCTATACATCCTTTGAATGCAGTAATGAACTAGATGTATACAACTATATCCACATTTATTGTTGTGCAATATTTGAATACAATTCTCCCTTAAATGTCTCATATTTTAACATAAACATAGAATTATCTAGAATAATTTGGGTATCTAACAAGAGCGACCCTTTTTTGAACATATTTTAAATAGATTTTTTTTTTATTATTTTGCACTGTAAACAGTATGCTGAATAAATTTGTATGAAGGGTAAATCAAATCAAATAATTATCTTTTTATACACCAGTGTTCTTTAAAGCTGCAAAAAGAAGGGGTAAAAGAAAAATAAACATATCTACTCACAACAATTACGAGAAAATGGTGGGAAATGCTGTTCAAACAACACTATCTGTAAAAGATTTTGTATGAGATCAAATTCTAGTTGAAAGTTAGCTGTAATTAGCTAAATCAGCTGAACTTCACTATTATTCTTGTCATCCAAATGGTTGTTTCTTCTTCTTTTGTGTGGGTTAATGTCAATGTTAAACTTGACATGTAATGCCTCCAGAAACTTGTTCTTTCTCTTGTAGATGATTAATGTCTATAGGAAAGGGAATGCTTATTGATTAGTGGATAAGAGGGTTTGACGAGATTAAAGCATGGAATTGTCATCACAACACCCGTGGCCTTTTGGCATGATAGGATAGACAGATCGGGGCGGCTGTGGATAGTTGGTAGAGGCGTCATTTCTCAGCTGAAAGGTCGAGAGTTCGATCCCCAGTTCCTGTGGCAACACTTCTTGTGTGTCCTTGAGCAAGACACTTGATCCTGCTGCTTCGTCTACAGAAACGGCACTGCCAGCAGCGTGTGAATATCGGTGTGACATGCGGTCTAAAGGCGATTTTAGTTGTCTAAAGATTAGAAAAGCGCTATATAAGCTCAAGTCCATTCACCATTTACCATAGAAAGATAAGCAGCATTTATTGTCCCAAAGGCTTAGTCTATTAATATTTACAGATTCAGGTTCTACTGCACTTGACTATCTAGGTTGTAAATCAGTTAAGTGGGTAGTAGTTGAATCATTTGCTATTGCTGTAACAGGAGTGTTTGACGGCTGTAAATAGGGAGGTTAATAATCTTGGCAATTTCCCTGAATGTTGTTGTTGCTTTTGTGGAATGGTATACATAGTAAAAAAACAGTAACGCAAGATAGGTTGAATTATGCTTCTGTAAAGTAATAGCAGCAGGTTCTCAAACTTAAGTTTCTTATATAGATATTGAAAACTTTTTAAATGACTTTACTTTCTTCTTCTCCTTTTTTTAGTTGTTTTTGATTGAGATATGTCCCTTGTCTCCTTCGAACGCCTGTGGACAAACTTCTCACACATGGCTCCTTTCATTCCTTTTGTCCTCAACTCTGTCTTGAGCATTCTCTTCCTTGGTTACTGGTTGTCATGGATTCAGAAGCCCTTGTAGGCTACAAAAACTGGAGGGATTAAAGGCAGCCATTTTGGGGACAGCTGGGCCAGGTTGGTCCCTGTTGCCCCCTGTCCCACCCCCAGTCACTTTTGGGGGAAGAGGGGTAGCATTGTGTGAGGATTAGAGCTTCCTGTGTGTCAGCTCATTACATGGGGTGGGAAGAGGGGTGGGAGAGTACAGGGGTGAGGGTGGTGAGCAGAAAAAGTGAGGGAGAGAGAAATGAAAGAGAAAATGAAAGACCATATGGGGGGATGGGGAGAATGGGGGGTCCTCTACAGCTGCACCCTCAATCACACTCATACAGGCTGTGGTTATCCTTTTCAGAAGACACACACAGTACTGGGAAACTGAAACATATTAAATGATACATAAGGCAAAAAAAAGACTCAGACAGCAAACCCCGGGCCCCAGACAAAGGGACCCCGATTCAGACACACAGAGAGCTGGAACAAACAAGCAAAAACTGACAAACAATGTTTAGACAGAAGAAGAATGCTGCACACAGAATACATAAACAGATAAACTAATTCAGAGACAAACTCTCAACTAAAGCCAGTCTGAATGAGTCACCAGTCACAAAAAACACAGGTCTCCAATTCCAATTCACATTGCCTTTGTTTTATTAATTTTTTGTACATCACATGGGAAGCATGGGAAAATTGTTACAAAAGGGTTTTACAAATGGTAAAGCAAAGCACAAAAATACTTCACTGTGCAGAGCAGGAATGCAGGAGCAGAAAACTCTCAAGTACTTTGAGAGAGGAGAGCTAGGGGAGGAGGAAAAAAGAACATAAAAGGGGGAGGAAGGCCAGGATTCATCCTTACTGTAGATTTGGATATTCAACGAACACCACACATTCTGCTGTAAGTGAAGTAAATTCAAAGTTTACAATTGAACTGACCATCTTATACAATGCTCATCATAAAAACCCATTATGGACATCATCAGGGTTAGGCTAATTCACTATATTCACTCCGTGGCACTTTCCTCTGATGTCAGGCACATGGTGCAAAGTTAAAATGCATCAGTTGTATAAATGTTGCCATATGATATTTTAATCATTTTACAGTTTTCCAATTGATCATATTACATATATGACATATATAACATATTATGTTTTAGCTTGCAATATAGCAAATGTTCCCCTGCCTTTCAGTTGCTGCTACTAAACAGCAGTGTAATATTAACATAGTAATTGAGCTGAAGTCAGAGTTACATGGCGGCTCAGCGAATATTGTCTATTGCTCAGATATTTCTATAAGTCGATGTTTTGGTAGCACAGGACACAGTGCAAGTCACTGTACATCAGAAATATGCTTTCAGCAGCATTGTGTTCAAAAACATTGAAGACGAAAATAACAATTAAAGGCATACAATTTACTGAAGCTTTGTATTTACAAATGCTGGGCATTATTAATTTGGCCTGTTTTGGTATGACGTAAAACTATGGAACATCGTTTTATTCAACTCAGCTTGTTTACAATATGTCCTGAAAAAAAGCGTATACAATCAATTCTCATTGTGGCAATGTTATGACATGTGTAAGTTAAGGCATCACTGCGGTCTTTAAAATACAAAAATACAACTCTAGAGTACTACATTCACATATCTCTCGTAAAATTACTACAATAGAAACACGTTTGTCTATTACAAAAGGTAAACATGAATTACAATTAATGACTGGAAACAAATCGTCAATGAAAAAATACATTCCCTTGTCAGGACCCTTTAAATGCTAAGACGTCTACACTGTAGTTTCCATTGGCTCGTCTGCCATACTAGAAACAACACTGATTGGGGTGGGATCTGTGCTGTCATCTTTCTTTGGGGATTCAGCAGATCCCAGTTCTTCTTCCTGCCGTTCCTTGTTGTTACTAGCTGGATCAGAAGTGTGATCCTCCACAACGTCATTGTCACTGATTTGAGGTTTGGAGGGGGTATTGGTCAATGCTCCCGGGTGAGTTTTCATATGGCCCTGTTGATGGGAGACACAACACAAATAGTCATTAACTATAAAGTACAGAATAAAAATATCTTTTGATGTAAGAATCTGTCCTCCTACAACATAATTATGATTGTAACAAGAACAGATCAAATCTGCTGTGGATCTGTAACTCTTACCTTAAGTCCACTTCGGCTGGCATATGCCTTGCCACACTCCGTGCAACTATAGGGTTTGTCAGGGCGAGGAAGCTGAGTGTCTTGTGTTTGTGTAGTGACAGAGGGCTCTGGGTCCTTTTCTGGCAAACTGTAACCCTCCCCCTTTTGAATGTCCCTCTCTGGGTCTGGATCCAAAGCTACATAAGACATTCTTCGTGTATTGGTCTCAATCTTGGCTTTACTTTGGGTAGCATCTGCCTCTTGTGCCTCCAGTGGTTCACTCCCACAGGCATTCTCTGCTTCAGTGAAAGCTTTGGGGCTACTCGGTGGGATAAGTGCACATAAGGTGTTTTCAGCCAGGGGTTTGGGGTTAGAATCAGAACTTGTTGAGGGGTGGTTTGTTGAGCAGGATTCATCATCATTTATCCCCCTGTGCAATGTTTCATTTTCTACTCCAGATTTCAAAACGCATAGAGAAAGAGGTGCGTCATTCATCTCTGCATCTCCATTCACTGATGAATGAGAACTAACCATGGGTGCTTTGAAAGGGTTGGTGCTTCCTTGGTCAGGGTGGTTCTTCTCCTCCGAGTACATAGAGCCATTCATGGGGCTACCATTAGCTAGGGTGTTATCTCCCATATGCAGGGGGTCCTCGGCTCCCACTGAGGGGGGATTACGGGTCACGGGTGGGCTTACACTGGGTGTTGAGCCTTCTGATTCCTCTGTCTTCACAGAAGTATCATCAGCAGCTGTGGATTGCTTATCCATTGAGGACCTAGAGTTTGTGGTCAAAGCTAGTGGAAGGAGTTGAGGTGTTGTACAGAGTGAGCCATTCTTGCTATCATTAAGGATGGAATTCTGCATTTCTGGGCCATCTTCAGGAGGCATATCTTCGTCAGGAGGTAATTGTCCCCCTAGATGTAAGCGGATATGATGCTGAAGAACCAAGGCATTTGTGAACTTGCGGGGGCACAAGGGGCAGGAGTTTAAGGCACGGGAGTTAGCTGGTCTTGCACGGTGAGTGGCAAGGTGGGCCCTAAGACTGCCCTTAGTGGAGAATGACCGACCACACAGCTTGCAAGGGAATGGGCGCTCTCCCAGATGTGTGGCCTGATGCAATCGCAGAGCTCTTGGACAGCTGAGGATACGAAGACACACTCCACACTGATTTGCAGCCTGGGTTGTAGGAAGAGATGGTGTAGTTGTTGTTGTGCTAGAGCCTGAGACTCCCTGGCTGGTCAATAGTCCAACAGCATTGGCACTAGGGCTCAGACCAAGAGCAGCCAACATTTCCCTGCGATAGGCACTGGAGGTGGTGCTCAGGTCATAACCATGGGTGTCCCCATTGGTCTCAGCAGAGGTTATTGAGGAGGTGGAGGAAGAAGAAGTGGCTCCTCCCTGTGGCTGCTTTTCAAGTTTCTGTACCAGCCGTTGCAACTTGGAGGTGTCAGAGGTTTGGCTAGAGGCGGTGGGAGAGGATGAAGAAGGGGAGGATGTTGATGGTTTTGGGAAGGGAGGAAAGGGAAAGGGTAGCTGATGAGGAGAAGAGAGGTGGGAGGTGGATGGGTGGCCTGGCGGTCGGAGAAGTGCAAGGTGGTGAGGAGAGGTACCCCCAGGGAAGAGAATCTTGGGTAGGTGGGCCAGTTGAGAATATGGTGAAGCTGTATGGAGGGTGGAGTGAGGAGGTGTGTTTTCATCGAATCGCTGCTGCTTTGCTCCTTTGAATTGGCTCCCCAAGGAGGACGAAGATGACGATGAAGACGAAGAAGGCAATGCAGTGCTTGATGCACTGGTGGAAGTTGCAGCTGAGGCTCTGTTCAGCTGTAGTAGGGAATGGGCAGTGGACAGCAATGCCATGTCCACTGATGGTGGCAGAGGTAAGGAGGAAGTTGAAGGACGAGTGGATGCGCCAGACAGGAACCCTAATCCCATGTTATCTGGCATTCCAGGAATGCTGCCTTTTACTCCATTAAATGACTCATCTTCATCAGCCCGCCGTTTTCTCCTTCTCTGGATGGCACCAGAAGAAGGGCCACTCTGGGTTTGCTCTGACAGTGCAGGGGGTAACAGTGAGAGGGACAGCTCAGGGTTCTGCTCTCTATGACGCAGAAAATGGGCTTTAAGGTTCCCCCTTGTTGTAAACCGGCTTAAGCATACTGGACACTGGTAGGGCCTTTCACCTGTATGTGACCTCAGGTGGATCTGAAGTGATGAATCACTACTTAACACCTTCCCACAAAAACGGCACACATGTTGAGGGCGTCCTGAGGAGGAGGCAGAGCCCAAAGAGGAGCTCGGCTGGTGATCCTGGGAAAGGCTGGTGGTTGGAAGGGGAGGAGTTGAAAAACTGATACCATTGCTGTGCCCAAATGAGGGGTTGTTGGATGATTTCTCATGGAGGTAGCGTGGCGGCAAACCCAGTGACAAGGACAAAGGATGTAGAGAAGCAACAGAGGAGCTAATAGAAGAGGCTATAGATGAGGAAGAAGTAGAGGAGGGTATAGCTCTACTGCCATTGACATTTGAAGCACCTGATTTGGGAATGGATGAGTGGTGGTAAAGGGAAGTTTGAAGGCCACTCAACAGCGATGATGCTGTTGTCATTGCTGTGGCAGTAGAGGCATGTGTTGGTGATATCGATGCATTTCCTGTCAATCTCTGGTTGGTGTCTGCACTACTTGACTGTGTGTTATTAGCTTGGCCAAAGACAGCTCCCCCAAGCCTTAGAACATGCCTACATATTTCCTCTGTTATCTGCATCTGGTGGATTTGCCTTTGCTGTAACACCCTCAGCTCCTCAAGCAGTACAGCCAAGGTTGGAGGAACCTGGATCTGTCCTTGTTCTCCAGGAGAACTGGAGTTCTGCTGCTGGCCTGGGCTCAAGCTGTCATGATGAGGTGGCACATACTGAGAGGATGAGGAGGAGCAAGAGGACGAGGTATTGGTTGTGGCTGAGCTGCCCATCGCTGGGGAGGTCATGGTGGAGTGAGAGTTTCCTTGGTGGGGCAGGTTGTGGGAACC
Organism: Symphodus melops; assembly: GCF_947650265.1. Classification (NCBI taxonomy): domain Eukaryota; kingdom Metazoa; phylum Chordata; class Actinopteri; order Labriformes; family Labridae; genus Symphodus; species Symphodus melops. The sequence continues at coordinate 12,288,739 of NC_136710.1, read as the reverse complement.
TGACATTTGTCCAAGGGGAGGAGGTGAGTAAGTCTGTGATGAAAGCGAGGGGTGAGGAAAGTCTGGAGAGAGGGAAGAATGGGTGTTTGGAAGGGAGGTGGTGAAAGGGGAAATGTGGCTAGGCCAGTGGGGAGGAGGCGAGCTCTCGCTGGGTAAGGAGGGCGCGTGGAGCCCACCAGGGGATGGGCGAGGGGCCAGAGGCGGCTGGCAGTCTTGAAGAGAGGTGGGAGAGGAGGAGGAAGATCCTGATGAGGTCACTTCTGAGCCAAGAGATATGGAGGGGGACTTCATGCCCAGGTGTTCTTCTGATGATGACAAAGAAAAGTAAAATATTAAAGACTTTTCAGTTTTGTTTTTTTAAAGGACTTTATTATAAAAGTTCAAGCTAACAATATCAGTAAAACAATACCCAGGTTATTACCTAATTACTCAAAACTTTTGGCATCATTTAGATTGTTAATTTCATTGCTTCCACTTAATGTTGACACGTGTATTTTGCAAAACTGGTATGCTAACCAAATGATCCAGTGATTCCAAAAAGGGGATGGCTTTGAACAAAAAGAAGATAAACAAATGGATGATACTCTGCATTCTGTTAGTCTTTGTCAAATCTTGTCTCAATCTGAGCTCGGAGAAAAACTACTCAAACATATTGCAAACACAAAAAAGCTTACAGACACCTTGCTGCTATGGCAACACATTTCAGAGGACAATGGGCATCACCAAGACAACCCATAACCCCTCTTAACCCACCCCCTCCTTACTGCAGTTACGTCTTTCATCTCCCTATTCACCCTTCCCCCCTTACGTCACAGTGGAGGTCAAGGGTCAAACCATGCTAAGGGTTCTGGGCACTGTCCAGACACTCTGATTGGTCAACTAATCTGACCTCTGCAGCTCAGGGGTGAAATTCTTTTAGAATCTTGAGCACAGAGTGAGAATGAGTTAAAAGAAAAAGAAGGGGGAGGGTAACAAATGAACAGACTTACTATTCCCTCCTGGAGAGATATAGTGATGGAATGAAAGACTGTACCTGTGAAATTCCATTTTGAAACTTAGAATCAGACCTTCACATGCAGGACACAAGAATCTCCTGGAGTAAACTTCCATTTGTGTAAGTTGACCTGTACAAAGACTGGTGCATTGGTTTGAAGATTTGCATTTCAGAACAAGTGCAAGTGCAATCTCTCTTTACCCTCTGAATACTTTTATTCTCTCAGCCCCCCCCCCCCCCCCTTTGAGAAGACCAAGTGTGTTGGGTATACTGTCAATAGAGCTGGGGGGGCAAGAACAAGGGAGAAAGAAGGGGGGAGGGAAGTATTGAGAATGTGAAAATTGTGTAAGAGGGGTGCATATGAGAGTAAGGCATGGACTAAGAGTAAAAGACGAAGAGAACAGAAAGGTGGAAGATAAATCTTTACCAAAAACTCTGCTCCCTCATTCACCTAATTGTTAACAAATAAGAGAGCTCGCTATACTTAACAAAGACCTCCAGCAGTCAGCGCTGAGCAGCCTGTTGGTTTCCTGGAGGACAAGCAGCTTTTGAAAATGGCCACTGCTGTATGTTAGTTAATCCTACCCTTCACTTCACAGGAACAAGTATATTGGCCCCAACCAAATTGCCTTCGGCCTTCATTTAGTCAGGCCCATTATAGTGAATGTGGGGGGGCTTGACCAAAAAATAACATTTTGTAAGATTATCCAAATCAGGTGCAATTGTGGAAATGTGGCCATGCATAAATGAATTGATGAAAAAGACTGAAATCAACATATTGAATCATTCTCTAAATGCAAATCTAAATTAGAACTTGTGTAGGCCTATAACAAAAGTTACATAAAATGTTTGAAAATGATTAGCCTTAAAGAGAGTTCACCATGCAAACATTGGCGCTGTTTCGTTGCATGATCTCTCAATGAATAATTTCAAAAGAAAGGCATGCACACTCGTAAAGATGTTTACTCACCGTTTGATAGCAGCCTTGGGGCCCCTGGATCCGCGTTAACGAGATGCTGGGGTCGCTTCTGCTTCCGGCGTGACATGATTCACGGCGAGTCAGCCCGAGAGGGGGGCATCAGTCGGTTGAACAGCACTATACGCACGTTTTTGCGCACTTGAAAAGCGCTCCGGAAACCATCCAAGCATCTAAACCTCGAAACTTCAGCAACCCTTTGGATTAAAAAGGAAATTTTAAGTAACCTGTATGATGACTTTTGGATGTAATAAACTCCCAAAACAAAGAAAGGTGTTTGGAAATCCGTAGGCTATGTCTGTCGCACTGTGTCATATGAAGCCACAGAGTGCGTGTGTGGCTTTTCTAAAGTCTCATCGCCCCCAAAAAACTTGTCCAAATTTGCGCCCCTCCTCTCCCACTGCTCCCCCGCTGTATGCACATACAGGGAACACACACACTCATACACGCGCGCGCGCGCACACACACACACACACACACAGAACCACTCCTTGTTCTTCAATGATATTTGCATTTCAATGGAGTGTAACACACAGCCTCCCTGCTTCTCTCTTTCTCCCCAGCTTTAGTTTTTCTTTAAACTTTCTCACTGCAGCTATATACTTTCATTAAAACATGACAATGAGGTGTCAAAGCCATTAGACACCCAAAACAAATTTGAATGGATATAACAAAGTGTTTTTGGAACATGGGCTATCGCCTACATGATTCCTTATAGAAAACTCAATGAAATGCAATAACTGTCTTAAATAAGTAGGCTATAACAATTGACTTATCGATCTTGCGACTTCTTTTAAAGACAACCAGATGAACTGCGCCTACTTTCGTATTGTTTGCAAAGTGGAAAATAATGACATTAAAATCGAATTGATTGACTGGCAGGTGATGTCAATCAGCAAAAGTCAATACATACAATGTTATCATGACGGATGAATTGTAATCAGGCAATATTGCTACCCTTTGATTTGCATAGGGCCAATTATCAACAAAACTGCAGTGAGTGGCTTTGTGCAAGTGGGGCCACACAATTATCCCATATGCATGCATGTTTTTCGGGTGTATGAGCAAGCGCATATACCCCCACCCCTCTTACTCGCCCCTCAAAAAAGCATCTTACATTGGAGCTCTATTTAAAAGGCAGAGAATAGATGGGAATCTTTGACAATGGCGTGCTGGACACAGTTGAGTGAGCATCTCCCCTCTCTCACTATGAACCCCCGGATCCACTGCTGCACAGCACAATGCCGCTCTTTCACCCCCCGCCTTTACTCCTGTACCACGTGGAGAAACGGATAAAAGAGAGAAAGAGAACAGGGGGGAGGGGGGATATTTAAGTAGGTATCTCACATTATTGTCCTAGGCCTATATACACTCCAAGGCTGCGTAAGAAAAAAGGTGTAGCCTGCTTTCATTTTGAGAGAGGAAATGACTTGGCGTGTTTCTCTCATAGACTGTTTCTCTCCAGGATGGAAAACGAGGCTGCCCTCATCTAATCGATAATGCATCACTTGCAAATACATTTAAAAAACGTAAAAAAAGTGTCATATATAGGGAAAAAAAGAAGATAGCCTCAGTAAACTTCAAAGTCACAGTAGTCCTACGATTTGGTTAAATAGCCAACGAAAAGTTGAATTCCCGAATATGCGTAAATAGCATTTAAACTATATTCTATAATCTATTATTTACCTTTAAGATGTGTGATTTATTATATTGTAAATGTGTAGACATAATGGTTATTTTTTTATTTAAAAATCTGACGAATTATAAACTACCTTTGACATTCTGCGACGCAATTGTTACTAAGGTGCCTTAAGTGTCACCTGCGTAGACCTGCTGAGTGGAGGCCTGAACTGGTAGGCTTATTAAAAGAAAGAAAGAAATTCACAAAAAATAACGGCGTTACTTCCTTTAAACTTAAGATATCCATGTCATTTTGCGATTATACGGTTTTTAAAAGCCAAATGTGTTCCTTCTCAATTGCCGATGAATTGGATGTGGACACAAAAGTTCTACTGCTAATAATATTTTCAGGCAGTTGATATAGCATTAAGCTAGCTATCGAGCAAGTCCTATGCACCAGATCATAAAGTGATATCCTGGGTTTGTAATCAGTCTTCATCCATTATTCTCGATTTAAAAGTAGTCTTATTTAAACCCAGTAAACACTTAAACTAGTCTTAAGTCTTAGTCTTAATTGTTTTCAGTTTTAGTTGTTTTTAGTTTTATTAGCAACCATACAAAATTCATAATTGATCTACTATAGTCATACTTTTTGCTGTAAACAGAAATAACAACTTTGATTGTTTTTGGCATCCTGTGAGGGGCTCAGAACGTTTTATAGTGTAGCTGTTACTACGATATACAATTTTAATGTATTTTTTCTGCTTGTAATTTGGGGATTATAAAGAACTGATGGACAATGTTATTCCAAAATGTACTTTTTATACAGTGTTTTATTCATCATGAATCAAAATATAACGGGTTTTCCTAATATCATTAAACATGATGTTTGTTTGATGGACAAATGGACAGACTTAGCTCACTTTTATTGAAACTTTTCAGCTACGACGATGTCCGTCTGTGATGATACACTGTTGTGTAACTACCCAAAGTGCCGAACCAAGCTGAGTGGCTTTGCATGGGTCACAGCATGCTCTCATGTTTTCTGTGATCAGCACGGGTCCGGTGAGTTCAGCCGCTCCCCTGCCATCTGTCCAGCCTGCTCCTCTGCATTGTCAGGAAAGCTGGACATTGTGAGAACAGAGCTGTCACCTTCTGAGGAGTACAAGGCCATGGTGCTGGCAGGTCTGCGACCTGACATAGTCTTGGACATTAGTTCTAGGGCTTTGTCCTTCTGGAGCTATCAGGTCAAATGTTATGCTTTTATATGTTCATATTTAGCTTTGCATCCATTAAATACAAAATCGACCCCTCTCCAACACATCAGTTTATTCTTTTATAAATAGGTCCATCAGGAGCGTATGTATCAAGAGTACAGTTTATCAAGAGCAGAGGCACAGCTGAAGCAGATGGAGAAGATGCTGAGCCAGCAGAATCAGAGCAGAGAGCTGGAGTTAACTGCCATGAGAGGGGAAATCGCCTCCCTGAAGAAAGTAAACCACAATTCTGAAACTGAAGTGCTGAATAACATTTGAATGAAGCCTCTAAAATCGTTTTTTTTTTTTTTGCTGTACTGTATTTGTAAAACCATTGAGAAGCTTGTACTTACTTGGTCTTAAAGGGTGAATGAAAGAGTGGTACGTCAATGGTTGTTATTTAACCTTAAATAATCAGAATACAAGACGCTGAAGAAAATGTATAATGGGTGTTTTATGTCTTTACCTATTAGCATGAAGAACATGTCATTTATAATTTGGTCAACATTTTATTTAAAAAGGTTTTAGACAAAAATGATAGATAGGTAGGTAGGTAGGTAGGTAGGTGGGTGGGTGGGTAGGTAGGTGATACTTTATTGATCCCGAGGGAAATTCAAGTCTTAGGTTGTAGATAGGTTGTATCTACAACCTATGTGAACATTGGACCTTGTACAGTTGGTGATTCTTGTTAAGGCAAAACAATTGATTGTCTCTTGTGTTTTCCCTCAGATGATGGATGAGTATAAAAGGAAGTACAGTGAAGTGTCTGAAAGGCTGATGGAGAGGAACAGACAGTACCAGAAACTACAGGGGCTGTATGACTCTCTGAGGCTGCGCAACATGGTGGTGGGTGTGGGGGAAAGAGACGTACTGACACAACAAGGACATCACGACTATAACACTGGTAGGACAATTTTAAATCACAATAATTCCATTACCAGTTTAAAGCTATACTATTAATGTTCAGATCTCCTTTAATTGGAAGTTGGGAATAAAACATCTTGTTAATTTCTTTTCTTTGATCAACTTTTTAAAAAAATGTTTAAAACAAGCATGTTAGCAAGACTTAAAGCTTGCAAAGTTTCATTTTTAAGTTAAAAGTGGACATTTATGAAAGAATTTTTGTTGCAAATAGTCAGAATATTATTGTCCATCAATTTTAAAAGCATCCTTGTTGTATTTTCCAGACTAAAACAGGACTCAATTGATTACACCATTTAGTCAAAACTGGAAAATAATGTGTTGCAGTCAATTATAGACATTACACTCATTAAGGTTCTAATCGAAAACACCTATTTTTTGCTGAAAATATCAATTGAAGGATACATATGAAAAATCCACTTTTACAGTTTTTTTTGAACATATTCAGTGGGTATGGAAAGTATTTAGACCCCTTTAAATTTTTCACTTTGTTTCATTGCAGCCATTTGCGAAAAAAAATAAAATAAATCATTTTATTTCTCATTAACGTACACTCAGCACCCCATCTTGACAGAAAAAAAAATATTTTTTTCTTGCAAATTTATTAAAAAGAGAAAAACTGAAAAATCACATGGTTTCCTTTGCTCAGTTTTGAATAGAAGCACTCTTTTGAGCTAGTACAGCCATGAGTCTTCTTGGGAATGATGCAAAAAGTTTTTCACACCTGCCTGGTTTTCTCCACACATAGAGCCTAGAATTAATGCCAAAAAGTAAAATGTTGGTCTCACCAGACCAGAGAATCTTTTTTGTCATAGTCTGGGAGTCCTTTATGTGTTTTTTGGCGAACTCTATGCAGGCTGTCATGTCTTGCACTGAGGAGAGGCTTCCATCAGGCGACTCTGCCTTAAAGCCCCAAATGGTGGAGGGCTGCAGTGATAGTTGACTTTGTGGAACTTTCTCCCATCTCCCTACTGCATCTCTGGAGCTCAGCCACAGTGATTTCTGGGTTCTTGTTTACCTCGCTCACCAAGGCTCTTTTCCCACAATTGCTCAGTTTGGCTGGACGGCCAGGTCTAGGAACAGTTCTGGTCATCCCAAACTTCTTCCATTTAAGGATTATGGAGGCAACTGTGCCACTGTGTGAACCTTGAGTGTTGCAGAAATTATTTTGTAACCTTTGCCAGATCTGAGCATTGCCACAATTCTGTCTTTGAGCTCCTTGGGCAGTTCCATCGACCTCATGCTTCTCATTTGCTCTGACATGCACTGTGAGCTGTAAGGTCTTACATAGACAGGTGTGTGCCTTTCCTAATCAAGTCCAGTCAGTTTAGTTAAACACAAATGGACTCTAATGAAGGAACAGAACCATCTCAAGGAGGATCAGAAGAAATGGACTGTGTGTGAGTTAAATATGAGTGTCACAGCAAAGGGTCTGAATACTTGTGTGATAGTTCAGATTTTGTTTTTTAATAAATTTGTAAAAAATAATACATTTCTTTTTCTTCTGTCAAGATAAGGGGCTAAGTGTATATTAATGAGAAACTTCTTTGATTGTAGCAAATGGCTGCAATGAAACAAAGAGTGAAACATTTAAAGGGGTTTGAATACTTTCCGTACCCACTGTATTTGGGTAACCTTACTATCTACCAAATATGAAATAAACCCATCAGTCTTTTTCTGCATAAGTCTTACAACACAGAGAAAAGTCCTCCTTTTATAATTTGCTCTCTTTGTGACGTCACAGTGGGATTCTGATGAAAAATACCCTTGGTATGTTCAACCATGGACTCCACACCACCACTAGAGCAAAACCTTTGCGCGGGTCCACTATTTTTATTTTCACTGGCGAAGGAGTGAGGTCTAATGAGAAACTCAGGAGGGGCTCATTGCATTTAAAAAGACTACCAAAACTGAGCATTCTGAGAGAAATTGTTTTTACAGGGTCACAAACCTCCTTGATTCATTTTATATTTTGAGCAAATGTGTTACTTAGACCACAGGGGATTATTTAAAATGGCTAAAATGATATGTCCTCATTACAAATGTGACAGCTATTTATGTGATTTTCAGCCTTTGCCTAGAATTAAAGGGTATTGTTAAATCAGTACAGTTGTGCTCATACTGATTAATGGCGAGCAGAAAGAATAATGTTGAAACACAGCTGTAGGTCTTTGTAAAGAAGAAGGGGTCACTCAGAAGGAACTGCAGGAGTAATGAGCTGATTGTCTATGTTAAAGATTTTTATTTGGTTGAACAATGACAAACATCCATCAACCCCTTGTGTGTCACCAAGGGCTGGCTCGGCAGGCAATTCCCCAGAGAAGCCCTCAGTTCCTCTCGCCGGGTCTAGATGGGGACAGTAGATTCTTCCCCTGCCTGGAGGCTGAAGGAGCCAAAACTTTCTTCCAGTTTAGCTCCCCAGCCCAAGACCGATCCAGACCACTCATCAAGAAGCACTAAGACAGCAGCAGGGTTTATACAGACTGGCATATTCCCTTCACTGTTCTGTTCATCCTTACAATCTATTTCTGTGTTCTATGGTTTTATGATTTAGGAGATTTGTTTGTGTCAGTGTTTGTTTTTTTTTGTTCTTTTTTTTGGGGGGGGGGGGGGCATTTGATGCATAACAAAAATTGATTTAAAAGAGGATTGAAATAAAAAAAATGCATTCATCTTGGTATATACTTAAGTGTACATGTTGTGTTAGTCACTATTAAACCCCTGTGAAATTGTGTCAAATTTACTTTTAGATTTTTATTATTTTTCGGGTGGACATTCAAAGTACAGAAAATGCTTTCTTCTGACTTTTACTGCAAAACTATACCCTTGCAACATACAAATGGAATTATGAGTTATATTTTCAGTGTTGCAAAATATCAAAACCTCTGATGAACATTTCAATCTGTGTTGCTCGATGGATCAGACTTGAAACTGTGCTTAAAAGAGTCAATCAAAACTGCAGTTCAAATGGAAAATGCAGACCACAAGAATTATTGTCTGGTGTGCAAAATGTACACATCTGAAAGGTTCAACTATAAGAACATGTAAACATTAGTAAACACTTATAAAGACATGAAATGTTAACATGACATCACAGTAGGAAAAGCAATTATGTACGTAACATTTTAATGAATGTAGTTTCAGGGTCCTGGTATTGTGCATGCAGCCTTTCATTGAAAATCTGATATTAAGATTATGATATAACATCTGCGCTTTCCTACATAGACGTGTATAAATGTCTGCTGTATGTGTTTTTAAAACACCACACAAACATTGTGTTTGAGACAAAAGGTTTTTCTTTTTATCAGTGTAAACGGAAGCTTTTACAGAAGACTTATTTCCCCATGAACTCCATGCTTTCCCCCTTAAAAGAATACAAAAAGAAATATTTATAAATATACACAACGTGTCTCTCAACATAAAAGACACAGGATGAAAAGTATTTACAGGACAGCACATAAAATAGGAACAAACTTTAGAAACTTAACACCTTCAGAATTAACGAAACTTTTGTTCAAATTCAAAAATTTGGTCATCTTGCTTGTTGTTGGGCTCATTCGCTCTGTGGTTTGTAGCTGACAGAGGCAGCAATCTGACTGTGGACATTTTGCTTCTTGCCGTTGACAATGAGGAGCAGAGGAGAGTCCACTCTTATACTTCTGAAGTCGAACGACTGCCAGACAGAGGAAATGCAAAAGTTAGATCATTTACAAAGACATTTTTTGCCTACTTAAATGGCAGAGTAACACTGACCTCGTATTTATGCGTTATACTGTTTCGTTTGACCTGAGGTTCAGGAATGACAACAGTATCGCCTATTAGGACGCCCCAGCTGTCCGCTGTGTTGTACACCATAACCGCGATACATGTCTCCTCACTATCCACCATACCAAATGTGCTGCAGAAACAAAGAGCGTATAACTTATGTGTACAACACCACTCAAAAAGTCCATAAGCGTTTCTCCACTTTAGTCTAGCAAGTTAAGTAGGTAAAGTTGCACTCACAAGGCCATGCGACCCTCAGTGGCCAAGCTGAAAACCACCTTGCCCAAAGCGGCCACCCCAGGGTGATGACCGTGTGTGAGGGAGGAAAGCATTCTGGGCTCCAGGCTGCCAACGTGGCCTGATGGGGAGCGGAACTGAGGGGAGGAGCAGGGGCCCAACGCTGAGGTGTTGAGGGTAGACAGCATTGTCCGTAACCGACGCGCCTTCACCTTCCCCTGAAAAAATAGACAGACTGATGGGTAGGGCTGAACTAGAGATAGTGCTGCCATCTAGTGGTTGTGAAGCAGTAGATCTTTTCGTAAAAATGTATACATGTATCTAAATTTGACAAATTTATTCCAAACACAGAAAAATAAAAAAAAACTATACTTCAACATTAAAAAAAAAAAAGAAAAGAAAAAAAGTTGAAGTTATTTTGTTACGCCCAGTTTTTGATCTACATTTTTACATCATCTCTTCATCACCTGGATACAATTTGGTCCAATATTATTTATTTTTCTCTTTTTAGAATGTTGAAACAATGGAAAGTTTCCTAAATCCACATTGAGTTTCCTAATTCAAAGCTGAAAATTGAATGTTTTCCAAACTAGAGTCAGTTTATTAATGAGGTTTTGGTTTACAAGAAACGTAAGACTCAATTGAGTTACAATTAATGAGGAAACGCTAGAAGTAGCAGGAGGTTACCCAAATGTTAGATCTTTACTTTTGCCTTTAGAACCCTGTTACATATTTCTATGTCAGTATGATTGTAATCATTGTCTGTTAGAAAATCATTAAACAAGTTTTAAAAACAACATAGTATGCTGTAAATGTGATCTTATCCTACCTTGTTCTGTATGAGCTCTGTGATTTTCCTTAGATACTCAAGCAGCTGCTTCTCTCTCTCTGGAGGCTCCGCCCAGTTAGGGTCAAGTACCGCTGCTCGGCTGTAGCCCCCCAGCGCCGAGCTGAACATCTCCTCATACTGGAACAGAGTGGACCTGTTGAAATGCAGCTCTGGGTAGCAGGAGGCAGCTCTGTCCACTTTCTCCTGCAAACAGGAAAGTGGTATGTATGTATTAGTGCAATGGTTGGACAAGGGCTGATAGAGTTCAACATTTTTAATGCTGAATACTCACAGATTGTGCATAGGCACTTAAAGCTTGTTGAGACAACTGTGGATTCTGACCGCAAGTAAAGAAGAGGGACACATAAGCATTTCCCAGGATATCTGGAACAAATAAAAAAACTATTTGTACATTGATGACAATATATTTGAATAAGAAATTTAAAACATAACTTTTATAGTTTTATATCAATTTTTGGACTTTGAAAAACAACTTAACCCTCACATTTTACAAACATGATTATTTGTATATTAGTGACATTTTTTTGGATGCCACAGAAATACAACTGTATAAGCTTTTATTTTAGAATAGAATGCCTTTATTGTCAATATACAGTTGCACAACGAAATTATTTGGCTTCAACTTAAAGTGTACAAAAAACAAAGACAACAAGGAAGAATATAAAGAATACAATTAAAATAAAAGTCACTAGTTAGGTGGGGCAGGATATGTATGGTAGGACTTTTGAAATCTGTGGAGCAATTAATCTAATTGCTAGCCTATGTACTCTCTAAACAGTCTAATATTTTTTAGTCGTTAACATACCTCTGTATTCAGATTGGATAATTAAGTTTAACTTTATTCTAACTCTGGGAAACGAACAGCTCCCTCATTGCAGACAGAAAATAATAATAATTTAGATAGCTCATTTCTGTCATATTATCCGCTAAGTAATAACCCAGAAGCTCTACTACTCACACCAAGACATCCCGTCTGTAACATCCAGCTGCACTGCCTGTCTGGCCATATCAACACTCTCCATAACCTGCTTTCCATGTGCTTCACTGTCCACTGCCGGCAGCTGTCTCAGCACCATAGACAGGTTACGAAGAGACACTTTGTTTTTACTCTGCAAAGGTGGAAGATGAGCAAGGTAGCATGAGTTAATTGTTAAAAAAATATAAACACGTATCAGTTAATTAATGGTTTGTGCTTTTCAATGTCAAAAACACTCACCTGACAACAAAATTTAGTTTTGATGTGTTCAAAATCAAACATGTCACTCTCACTTTCTTGTCTCTTTACCTGTTGCAAGGCTCCAGTGAAGCAGTTCTTAGCACCAATAAGGTCTCCTTTTTTCCAGTACTGCTCCCCTAATGTGTTCCAGCCATCCACCAGGCCAGGCTCCAGCTTCACAGCGCGGGAAAGGCACTCTTCTGCTACAGCACTGAAGTCAGGAGCTACATTCAGGCACCTGCCTTTTAGCAGCAGAAACTCTGCTTTGTGTTTTAAATAATCTAAAAACACAGAGGGACAGTTGGTTTAATTGATATCACTCAATTTGAAGTCTGGACTGTAATCGTCCCAGAACAGCGCTCACCTTCTTTCTCCTCCAGCTTCCTCAGCGTCTTTTCCGTCTCCTGTGTGACATCGCTTTGTTTTCTCCCTGCCTCCTCCTCACTGTGTGACTCAAAATAGCAATCTCTGAAATTATACAGGTCATCCACAAGCTCCTGTGAAGGGTAGGGAGTTGATGGTAAGTATAAGTGGTAAAATCTTCAAATATTTTAAAATAGATCAAGCACATTTCTCACAGCTAAGTCTAACTTCAATAAAATACTGAGTTGGTATTAAACTAGGACACCGACATTCAACAACACTGTAATTATGTCAACATGTAAAACGTTTCAATAATGCATACATCTTGTGTAGCATCATAGATATAATACCTGGGCTTCAGATTAAACGTTTTTAAAAAAAGAGAGCCTGCCATAAAATGAATGGGTTTTTTTAGGATTGTGGTCGTCTGTATTTGCTGTACTTGGTATAAAACCTTGGCTAAAAGAGCCATTAGTTTAAATAATACAAATATTAGGTATCCTGCCCATGCAAACTCCCAATTGTTCAAGGTGTTAACGCAGATACTGACTTCAGAGAGCATCTACCTGCTTCCAAATCAATTACGGTATAACTTATGCCATTGCAAGGAATTGAGAAAACGATGACTCAGCAAGGGCAGAATCAATGCAATGGATGCTGGGCTCAGTAAAATTTCGCAAAACAGAGGGACGTCATTCTTAACTTAAATAAAGATTTTTTTTTTTTTTATCAAAAATAAAGAAAGGGAACCTAGACAGGTTTGTAAGCTTTACAGTTTACGCCTGTTGTTTCAGTAACGACGTCAAACAAATAATGACAATAAAAAAAAATATATATATATATATATATATATATATATTAGGGGAAGTCGACAACGCATGTAGGCTCGCGACGCCCTCAGTGTGATATACTAAAGGGATCAGTACCTTCAGTGTTTGCAGCTCGCTTTTTTCTTCTCCAGGTTCACCACTCTTCTCGTCTTCCGCCATCTTTGTGCTACCAAGCTAAAAGCAGCAATAGCCTGTTAGTGAAGAAGAACGACTGCTGTGGAAAAAGAAATGCACAGTCACGGATCATGTGTTCTCTCTATTAAATTGAATTTTCTTATTCAAAGCCAGTTTCTCCAGAAATAGAACTACTTCACGAGATTTAAGATACGACACAGGCTTTTAAATTTCATTTACTTCGGAAGTTAAGTGTCAACCGTTTCTTAAATGAGTCCGATTAAGAACAAGTTTACTACACAAAAGTGAGATGAATATTCTGTTTTGTTTTTTACAAGACATACGACGTACGTCGTTAAAAATAATTATTAAGAAATAAATAAGAAAATAAGAGTATATTCGTTTAAATCAGTAAATATAGTTGTAAATAATAAACTTTAAATAATAATGCAGGGCGGAACCTTAAATCTCTCGACCAGGATGCTGGCCCGAGACTTTTAGCCCGTGGACCATACATTCTTTGCTCCAAACAAGGCGGGTAGTGTTCAACTTTTTTTTTACTAAAGCTGTTCTGCGAGACTAAAAGAAGTGTTTAAATTCTCACTTAATTCAGCGCGTTATGTCTGATACATGGAGCAACATTCAGGCGCACAAGAAGCAGCTGGACTCTCTGCGGGAGAGGCTGCAGCGGCGACGGAAAGACCCCGCTCAACTGACCGCAGGTATAACTGAGCTGCTACGACTTATGGATCGTGTTATGAAATTCATCAATTGGGTATTCATAGGATCTGCTCATTGTTGCAAGTGACAAAGTACAAATACAAAGTTATGTGTTTACCCCGCGACAGACTCCTTTTATCTGCAAATGTTATCAATGAAAACTGGAAAGGCTACGTTTAGAAAGGGAATCATGTAAAACAAAATAATGTAGATTTAATTGTTCCAACAGGTACAAAACATAGTTATAACTTATTTATTTTACTTAGCGATGTGTTCTTGATAATAATGATACTTGAAGAGAAATACATTTGTAAAGCACACTATTCTTGGCTCAAATATAATTTATTCAAGACATTTGTTTTGTTTCATCAACAGATTTTAACCAAATCTGAAACTGAAAAACACATGAGAGGAATTTATTGCTCAATTGATTTATAAAAGGGGATTTATTTCCAGCACATCCTAAATGGTTGATTTCAATGATGTGATATAGTCATTGTATGCCAGGAATTAATTTTATCTCAAGCATTAAAGTGATTTAATCCAATTCCAGACATTTGAGGAAATTTAACCTAACTATGATGAGTGTTTAACTCGATAAGAGACCTCACTATCAATTGTCACAATTTACATATTTTTTCTGTCTGTAAACTTTTCTTTTAAAATCCAAATATTAGTTGAAATAGTGGCCAACTGTAAATGGTTTTATATCAATGGCAGCATGGTTTGTCAACATATATCATCATATCAACAGTAAAAACTCAATTAAAAAAACATGATCATTCTTTTATTATTGTTGTATAGTTTACAGCAGCCACTTGTGTCCTTGGGCAAGAGTGAATGGGTGTTCAGACCTGTGGTGTAAACATTTTTTGGAGTAGTCAGAAGACTAGAAGACCACTATACAAGCTCAAGTTCATTTATCATTTTCATTATTAGTGATACAGATTAAAAGCAGAGTCCCTTTATACATCTAAGAACCATGTTTAGCCATGCTCCATGGAGCCGTGATATATCCAGATAATTTTACAACAGGTTTAATCTGTAATTATGTTATTATTATTATGTTTACTTTTAGTCACATTGGGAGCTTCTAAATCTTGTTTCGGGCTTATTGTATACAGAAGGAGGGGGGGGGGGCAGCAGGTGTGTATTGTAACTAATGTCTTGTGTCCTGCATATGTCTTGTTTACTGCTACTGGATGCCTTGAATTTCCCTCTGGATCAATAAAGTATCTATCCATCCATCCATCATAATAGATGGAAGCTTCTTATGAATGAATGTCCAGTTTTCGTTAATAGTTCATTAGTAAAGATAGACTATTAAAACAGGCATCCAACCGAATAATTGCCTTAACATTAGAACTGACGTGTTGTGTCAAATTTCTAATGGGTCCTTTAAAGTTGTGAAACATTACTTGTGGAGAAGTCTTTTCACTTGGCATACATGATTAGAACATTTGTTTGAAATAAAAATAGTTGATCTGTGTTGTTTCTTCTCGGTCAGACGTTGGAGGCAGCAGCACGGAAATTTCCGCAGCACGGAGTGACAGCCCGGCTCCATCTGCACCTTTACTCCCTCAAGAAGAAACTGAAAAACCACCAGACCCTGAGCTAGAGAAGAGGCTGCTGGGTTATCTGTCTGATCTAAGTCTTACTATGCCAACAGACTCCCTTGCTATAACAAATGATCTCAGTGTAAGTGTTTGTTTAATCACTTGCTTGTTGCAAAAAGCACACAGATTTGTTGATTGTATCATAAAGCCTTCTTTCTCTTCTTACAGTCTGAAGCACCTGTTAGTCACAGATGCATCCAAAGTCTGCTGCTAAAGTTTTCTGCTCAGGAGCTCATCGAGGTTAGGCAGTCCAACTCTTCCTCTTCATCTACTTCCACCTCCTCCTCAGTGGTTGTATCAGTGGACCACACAAAGTTATGGGCCATGATCGGGTCTGGAGCTGGAGCCGGAGCCCAACGAGCCGGAGTCAAGAGAAAAGCAGAAGATCAAACCCAACACAAAAGTTCTCCGGGCTTCTCGCCTTTGCTCAAGACCTCTGCTTCTCCTCCTCACTCCTCCTTTTCTTCTCTGACACCTGCTGCCTCCTCACAGCTGGCGGGAACTTCTGCGTCAGGGAGTGGGGCTGAGAAGAAGGGTAGGAGCAGTAAGAGCCAGTCGTCACATGTTGACATGGAGATCGAGAGCCTGCTGAACCAACAGTCCACTAAAGAGCAGCAAAGCAAAAAGGTAGGTAAGAAGTGTGTGGGAATACAATTATTCTATTAAGGTGTTCAGAGGAGAAATAATTGGATGTTTTTAATGGTTAAAAATATCCTAAACTGTTTTTTGTAGGTTAAAGACGAGGTAAATGGATTAGCACATCATTATAATGTAGACTTCCACAAATAATAATGTTTGATTTTACATCCGAAAGAGCTGTCAGCAGCTCTGCGGGGATGCACCTAGATTTGTCAATGAATATGAGCAGGAAATGCACACCTTTTTTATTTGACGGTCTGAAAATCTGATTTCTAATAACAATATTGATAAAGAAAGGCCTCAAACCCTTGGTCAATAGAGTAAAACAACAATTTAAGCTTCAGAGCAGCCATTGTATTGTGCGATGTCTTCATCAGTACCAGAAAGTGAAATATATTAGTTTGTGTGTATTATTGAGTATATGGTGCTTATGCTCAGGTGAGCAGAGAGATTCTGGAGCTGCTCAATGCCAGCACAGCGAAGGAGCAGTCTATCGTAGAGAAGTTCCGATCACGTGGACGGGCTCAGGTCCAGGAGTTCTGCGACCATGGGACCAAAGAGGAGTGTGTGCGCTCTGGGGACACACCTCAGCCCTGCACTAAGCTGCACTTCCGGTCAGTGTCTCTCAGCGTTCTGCACTGTAAAAGTCTTTATTGTCTGCTAATCTGTTTTTTATTTATCAAGATGAAATCTTTTTATCAAACTCCTCAGAGCAAAGTGTGTGTCCCACATGTCTCCTTTAATGATACATTTACAGTAGGTCCAGTGTTTTACCAAATGACCCAAAATAAATCAAGTAAAATGAAACAACTTCATTGTCCTGAAGAGGTCACTATTAACCAGGTTAAAAATAGAGGAACAATATTTTCACTATGATATTGCAAAAAAATTACTTTCAAAAGACAATAGATTTAACCTTTTAGTTGTTTTTCCTTTAGTCGAATCATCAACAAGCACACAGACGAGAGCCTTGGCGACTGCTCCTTCCTCAACACCTGTTTCCACATGGACACATGTAAATACGTCCACTATGAGATCGACAGCCCTCCAGATATCGAGGGGAGTCTGCTGGGGCCCCAGGCAGGAGCCACGGAGCTTGGCCTGTGTGCCGGAGACACAGACAGCAATGTGGGAAAACTGTTCCCCTCGCAGGTGAAGAAGACTAAAAAAGAAAAAAAATGTGGAGACACACACACATACACTGGGTCGAAAAAGTGTTTAGTCAGCCAGCGATTGTGCAAGTTCTCCCACTAAAAATGATGACAGAAGTCTGTATTTTTCATCATAGGTACACTTCAACTGAGACACAAAATGTGGAAAAAAATCTGGGAACTCACATTGTAGGATTTTTTTAAGAATTTATTTGTAAATTATAGTGGAAAATAAGTATTTGGTCAATAACAAAAGTACAACTCAATACTTTGTAATATAACCTTTGTTGGCAATGACAGAGGTCAAACATTTATTGTAGCTCTTCACCAGGTTTGCACACACTGTAGATTTTATTTTGGTCCAGTACTCCATGCAGATCTCCTCAAGAGCAGTGATGTTTTGAGGCTGTCGCCGGGCAACAGGGACTTTCAACTCCCTCCACAGATTTCCTATGGTCTTGAAGTCTAGAGACTGGCTAGGCCACTCCAGGACTTTGAAACGCTTCTTACAGAGCCACTGTTTCGTTCCCCGGGCAGTGTGTTTGGGATCATTGTCATGCTGGAAGACCCAGCCACGTTTCATCTTCAATGCTCTGACTGATGGAAGGGGGTTTTGGTTCAAAATGTCACTATACATTCCATTCATTCTTTCCTTAACGTGGATCAGGTATTCTTGGGCTGCAACTCGGCATTCTTCTTTTCTCCAAACACAACGAGTTGAGTTTGTACCAAAAAGTTCTATCTTGGTTTCATCTGACCATATGACATTCTCCCAATCCTCTTCTGGATCGCCCATATGCTCTCTGGCAAACTTCAGACTGGCCTTGACATGTACTGGCTTAAGCAGGGGAACACGCCTGGCACTGCAGGATTTGATTCCTTGTCGGCGTAGTGTGTTACTGATGGTAACCTTTGTTACTTTGGTCCCAGCTCTCTGCAGGCCATTCACCAGGTCCCCCCATGTAGTTCTGGGATTTTTGCTCATCATTCTCATGATCATTTTGACTCTACGGGATCAATCAATCAATCAATCTTTATTTATATAGCGTCAATTCATAACAGGCGTTATCTCGAGACACTTTACAAAAGCAGGTAAAGGACCTTACTGTTTGTCTGTTAACATTAACAAAAGAGCAGGTAACAAGACCATGCTCATTGTTATGTTTACAAAAAGCAGGTAAAGGACCTTACTTATGGCTATATTACAAGAGCCCAGCTTAATCCATCATAGCGTGGCAAGAAAAAACTTCCTTTTAACAGGCAGAAATCTTCAGCAGACCCGGGCTCATGACGGAACAGCCATCTGCTAACTGTGCTGGGCTTGAAAATGGGATGGGGGAGATGGGACAAGATGCAGAAAGAAGAATAGGATAGGATAGGTTGGGGGGGGGGGGGGGTCTGGGCAGGCCATCCTCGGGGGTGGGGGGGTTGTTTGGGCAGGCCATCCTCACCAACAGTCCAAATGAACCTAAGAGAGCTCAGGAGCTCCCAGAAAAAGGAGAGGTTAGAATATAAAGATAGTGACAAGCAGTAATAAGATATGAAAGCTGGGAGAGAAAGAGGGAGAGAGAGATAAGAGATCCTGGTGCCAGTTCCCCCGGTAGTCTAGGCCTATAGCAGCATAACTATGAGCTGGTCCTAAGCCAGCCCTAACTATAAGATTTATCAAAAAGAAAAGTTTTAAGTCTATTCTTAGAAGTACCTAGTGTGTCTGCCTCCCGGACCCCGACTGGTAGACGATTCCAAAGGAGCGGTGCCTGATAACTAAAGGCTCTACCTCCCATAGTACTTTTAGAGACTATAGGCACCACGAACAGGCCTGCATTCTGGGAACGTAATGTTGTAGATGGATAGTACGGTACAATTAACTCTTTAAGATACGATGGTGCCTGACCGTTTAGAGCTTTGTAAGTGAGCAGAAGGATTTTAAATTCTATTCTAGATTTTATAGGAAGCCAATACAGGAGTAATGTGGTCCCTTTTCCTAGTTCTAGTAAGAACACGAGCTGCAGCGTTTTGGACGAGTTGGAGGTCTTTAGAGATTTACCACAGCACCCTGCTAAAATAGAATTACAGTAATCCAACCTGGAGGTAACAAATGCATGAACTAATTTTTCAGCATCATTTTGTGACAGGATCTGCCTGATCTTAGAGATATTATGAAGGTGAAAATAAGCTGTCCTTGAAATTTGTTTAATGTATGAATCAAAGGACATATCCTGATCAAACAGAACTCCTAGGTTCCTGACAGTGGTACTAGAGGCTACGCTAATACTGCTAAGGGCCGTCATGTCGGCAGAGAAAGTCTCTCTAAGGTTCTTAGGTCCAATCACTATAACTTCAGTCTTGTCTGAGTTGAGCAGTAAGAAGTTTCTAGTCATCCAGGTCCTAATGTCCTTGAGGCAGGCTTCTAGTTTACGAAGCTGGTTGGTGTCTTCTGGCTTCATTGTTATGTAGAGCTGAGTATCGTCTGCATAGCAATGAAAGTTCATGGAGTGTTTTCTCATAATACTACCTAGAGGAAGCATATATAATGTAAATAGAATCGGACCAAGCACTGATCCTTGAGGCACTCCATAGCTAACTTTGGTGTACATAGAGGACTAATCATGAACATGCACAAACTGAGATCTGTCTGATAAATAGGATCTAAACCAACTTAAAGCAGTCCCTGTAACTCCAAGCAATTGTTCTAGTCTCTGTAACAGAATCTGATGGTCAATTGTATCAAAAGCAGCACTAAGATCTAACAGGACAAGCACAGATAGAAGTCCTCTGTCTGAGGCTAACAGAAGATCATTTGTTACTCTAACTAGTGCAGTCTCAGTGCTATGGTAAGCTCTAAATCCCGACTGGATCTCCTCAAACAGGCTGTTGTTGTGGAGAAAATCAGACAACTGATTAGCTACCACTTTCTCTAAGATCTTGGAGATAAAAGGAAGGTTAGATATAGGTCTATAGTTAGCTAGAGTTCCTGAATCAAGAGTAGGCTTTTTAAGGTTTAATTACAGCTACTTTAAATTAGTGGGGTACATAACCTGCCGCTAAAGATGTATTGATCATATCAAGTATGGAGCTGCTAACTAGGGGAAAGACTTCTTTAAACAACTTGGTTGGGATTGGATCTAAAAGACAGGTTGACGGTTTAGACGCAGAAATAATCGAATTTAGTTCTGTGAGGTTAATTGGAAAAAAACAGTCGAGGTTAGTATCAGAATTTGGAACCGTTTCTGCTGTATCTGAATTATAGGAGGAATCTGCACTAAGTAAAGGTAGTAGGTTGCTAATTTTGTCTCTAATGTTTAGAATTTTATCATTAGAAATCATTACTGCTAAGGGCTAAAGGAATATATGGCTCAAATGAACTATGACTCTCTGTCAGCCTGGCTACAGTGCTGAAGAGGTATCTAGGGTTGTTTTTATTTTCTTCAATAAGAGACGAGTAATAGGCAGTGCTGGCCTGCCGTAGAGCTTTCATATATCTATCATGACTATCTTGCCAAATTAAACGAGATTCTATCGTTTTGGTGGAGCGCCAAATTCTTTCAAATTTACGTGACATTAGTTTTAGAGTACGGGTTTCTAAATTGTACCATGGAGCTGATCTCTGTCTGTCTCTCTATGAGATCTTGCGTGGAGCCCCAGATCGAGGGAGATTATCAGTAGTTTTGTATGTCTTCCATTTTCTAATAATTGCTCCCACAGTTGATTTTTTTTTTTACACCAAGCTGCTTGCTTATTGTAGATTCACTCTACCCAGCCTGGTGCAGGTCGACAATTTTGTTTCTGATGTCCTTCGACAGCTCTTTGGTCTTGGCCATGGTGCCATTTGGATTCTGACCGTCTGAGGCTGTGCACTGGCACTAATTGAAACAGGTGCCATTAATACAGGTAACGAATGGAGGACAGAAGAGTTACAGGTCTGTGAGACCCAGAGATCTTGCTTGTTTGTAGGTGACCAAATACTTATTTTCCACCATTATTAAAAAATAAATTCTTAAAAAATCCTACAATGTGATTTCCTGGATTTTTTTTTCTCCACAATTTGTCTCTTACAGTTGAAGTGTACCTATGATGAAAATTACAAACCTCTGTCATCATTTTAAGTGGGAGAACTTGCACTTGCTGACTAAATACTTTTTTTGCCCCACATTGTGTGTGTGTGTGTGCATATGTATGTATGTATGTATGTATGTATGTATGTATGTATATATGTATGTATGTATGTATGTATGTATGTATGAATATTCTAGACATTTTCATTTGCAATTGTTGAGAGTTGGGCTGTGTGAAGTGCCCCTGCAGGGGGTATCTAGAAGTGGCAGCAAGCCTGTGAGCTGTGACTTGAAACAGCCATATCAAGCTGTGAGCCTCGGGATGATGTTCTAGCGGGGATCAATAAACAGAATCTAAGTTTGGCCAGACCAAAAATGTGAAACTGTGTCTAAGAGTGACACTAGCAGCACCTGGTTCTCATGTGTGCGTGGAGCTGATTTATTTTATAGTAATCTTTCACCATTATTGACGGACCCAATTTCTGTAGTTTTAACTTGTTGCAGTGTTACCACAGCACCCCTAGGTGGGGTTTCCTTGGCAACTCTGGGCTGTGCTTGACACAGATTGAAGAAACTGTGAGCCATAATACATGAGAAGCCATTCTCAATGTCTTATTTTTTCTTTGCAATATGTCTGTTTTTCTTTTAGATTTTGTTTCAAAAAACTTTTTTTTCTGTTTTTCTTTTGATGTACTAGGTCAAACATTTACAATTGCCTTGTTTCTTAAATTGTTTTTTTTTTTTTTTTTGTGACAGTGGATATGCTGTGATATCCGCTACCTGGATGTGTCCATCCTGGGAAAGTTTGCTGTGGTGATGGCTGACCCTCCATGGGATATCCACATGGAGCTCCCCTACGGTACACTGACAGACGATGAGATGAGAAAACTCAATATCCCAATCCTGCAAGATGATGGCTTCCTCTTCCTCTGGGTCACTGGCAGGTAACAACAACAGCAAAACTGTCTCACACAGTTCCAATATAGGTATTGAGGAAAAGAAGGGAAGGAAATAAAGCCTATTACATTTCCTCTTTATTAAAATGTTCTCCTTATTTATAAAAAAGGAAATGACAACTGTGGTAAGTAATACAAGTATATATGTATTAGTATGTTGTTGACTTCTTTGTTGTAAAAAAACAACATGTTTGTCATATTTGCACAGGAGGAGCGAAAGCGAAACCATAATTCTTGATGCATTTTATTCTATGGTCTGGCTTAATATTCACAAATATAAAACCATGAAACACAAACGCTACACAACACATGCACCTATTTCTTTTTCTGTTTAAGTTGTTGCTAAAAATAACAGATGCTCCACCAAATAAAAGTAAACTCTGACCTAGTTAAATAAAGTAGCCATAGTCATGTTCATTATCTTATGTAACATTAGTCCTCAATTTATACAACGCAAGTCTGCACTGTTAAATATTTCCAACAAGTGGATATGCGTCTGCTCAGAACTTTGTCTTCCTGATTTCTCTTCCCGCAGGGCTATGGAGCTGGGCAGAGAGTGTCTCAGTCTTTGGGGGTGGGTATTTCTTTCTTTATATCAAATAACATCTGTTAATCAATCAACCAATACGGACATCAGATTGATTTGGGTATGTTTTTGATACCTTTATCAACATATATTTCCCTTTCCCTCAGCTATGACCGTGTTGATGAAATTATTTGGGTGAAAACGAACCAGCTTCAGAGAATCATCCGCACAGGAAGGACGGGACATTGGCTGAACCATGGGAAGGAGCACTGCCTGGTATGTTCAAGTGTATACTCACTGTTATTATTGCACTTAATGAAGAAATCTTTCCATCAGAATTTTTTGCATGCTCACACTTGATGAGGCTGAGCCTTAAAACATGGGGGTGTTTTGGAGTGAGCTTCTACAGATGTGTTGTTTGTAAACATGTAAAAGAAGAAAAAGTGTAAAATATAAAACTTTCTTTATGGTCTGTTTCTTTACAGGTGGGAGTGAAGGGAAACCCTCAAGGCTTCAACAGAGGGTTGGACTGTGATGTCATTGTAGCAGAGGTAAGTAGTAATTTCTTCTGTAATCCTAATCCTAAAATGATTTGCAGCCCAAGAGGTTACTTTAATTTAAACACTCCGTTTCAGGTCCGCTCTACCAGTCATAAACCAGATGAAATCTACGGCATGATAGAGAGACTTTCACCTGGCACCAGGAAGATTGAGCTTTTTGGTCGACCACACAATGTCCAGCCTAACTGGTAACATATTATCATGCTTTAATTGAATATAATTGTTGTACCAACTTTACATCTACTGAAGTTTCCCGTTTTGTCTTGTAAGGGTTACGCTTGGAAACCAGCTTGATGGCATCCATCTCCTGGATCCCGATGTCGTGGCTCGTTTTAAGGAGCGTTATCCAGACGGCGTTATCTCTAAACCCAAAAACATGCAGTGATGACTTTATCAGTTTTGGATTGCACAGGTTTGGAGAAGTAGACTTCTTTTTTTTTTTTTTTTTTTTTGTATAACCAGGTGAACACATTTTCTTAAATAAACCTTGTTTACAAGATAAACAGCAGTCTGTATCTTTGTTAAAAGATTATCAAAACAACAAAGTGGACCACTATAAGAGCAATATGAAACTCTGACATGTAGTATTTCAAATGTGCACTGCAGTCATTTTGAGGAACCTTTTTAGCTCCTGCTTCAGAGGAGGTACCACGGTGGTGTGAATGCAGACATTGTGGGTAGTTTTCAGGGAATTCCCCAGTGGATAGTTTATATTCAAAAAGTCACCTTAACTGTTTGGTCGGAAAACACCTGTTAAACAGCACTGTGTTATATCCTAACAATGACAATACAGTGCAGCCAAATGCACGCTCCCTGGCCTGGATGCTACTACGGTACCTTTATTTATAAAATATACACTGCTCAAAAAAATAAAGAGAACAATTAAGCAATACAATGTAATTTCAAGTCAATCACACTTGCGTGAAATCAAACTGTCCACACAGCAACACTGATTGACAACTAATTTCACATGCTGTTGTGCAAATGGAATAGACAACAGGTGAAAATTATAGGTAACTAGTAAGACACCCCCAATAAAGGAGTGATTCTGCAGGTGGTGACCCAAGACCACTTCTCAATTCCGATGCATTCTGGCTGATGTTTTGGTCAATTTTGAATGCTAGCAGTGCTTTCACTCTCGTGGTAGCATTAGACGGAGTCTACAACCGACACAAGTGGCTCAGGTAGTGCAACTCATCCAGGATGGCACATCAATGCGAGCTGTGGCAGGAAGGTCTGCTGTGTCCGTCAGCGTAGTGTCCAGAGCATGGAGGCACTACCAGGAGACAGGCCAGTAGACGCTACTGTTCTGTCTCCTGGTACCGCTACCTCCATGTTTGTGCGAGGGAGAACAGGAGGAGCACTGCCAGAGACTTCGTGGAGAACGTTCTGCTGCCTGCAACATTCTCCTGAATGACCGGTTTGGCATTTCTTTCGGGGGGCTGCCCAGCCCTCCATGGGCTCACTAGATGTAGCCTGACTGCCATTAGGTACCAAGATGAGATCCTTAGTCCCTTTGTGAGATCATATTCTGGTGCGGTTGGTCCTGGGTTCCTCCTAATGCAAGACATTACTAGACCTCATGTGGCTGGAGTGTGTCAGCAGTTCCTGCAAGACGAAGGTATGGATGTTATGGACTGGCCTGCCCATTCCCACGACCTGAATCCAATTGAGCACATCTGGGACATCCTGTCTCGGTCCATCCACCAACGCCACAAATCACCACAGACTGTCCAGGAGTTGGCAGATGCTTTAGTTCAGGTCTGGGAGGTGATCCCTCAGGAGGCCATCCGCCAACTCATCATGAGCATGCCTAGGCGTTGTAGGGAGGCTTGTGGAGGCCACATACTACTCAGCCTCATGCTGACTTGTTTTAAGGACATTACATCAAAATTGGATCTGCCTGTCCATTGGTTAATAGATTTGATTTCCATTGATCATTTTCGTGTGATTTTGTTGTCAGCACATTCAACTATGTAATGAACAAAGTATTTAATAACAATACTTCACTCATTCAGATCTAGCATGTGTTATTTGAGTGTTCCCTTTATTTTTTGGAGCAATATATGTGTGGAGTGTGAGGAACATGATGTCCATTGTTATTTGTGTAGGTCATTCCAGTTTGTTCACCACCTTATTAGCCTCTATGAAGGTTTATTCTCTGATGGGCCCACTGTCCAACAGAACTGTAGTACTGCTTAATATGTAAATTATGTAATCTGAAACACACCTGATCTAATCAAATGTGTAGGTTCCTCAGTAGTCCAGGTTATGGTAAATCACCTCTCCTGCATTCCTTGTTGTACTGGATAAACAACGTTGCTTTGCTTATCATGCTATGGTAATGCAATACACTATCTGGACTACGATAAAAACTGGAGGATATTTTACAGACACAACATCCCGGTAGACTTCAAACCATCCAACACCTTGAGGCAATTGTTAGTCCACCCAAAAGACAAAACTCCCAGGCATAAGCCAAGCCATGTTGTTTATGCTATCGAGGTCGATGAGGAATGCAGAGATTTATACATTGGAGATACTAAACAAACACTACAAAAAACGCATGGTGCAGCATAGGAAAGCTGACTTCAGTTTCTTTACAGACTAAGTGTATGTAATCCTCAAATTCACAATGCATAAAAGAAAACAGGATACATTTTGTAATTCATTTGTTATTTTGTTAGCAGAGAATAAGCGTCATGTGACATACTGTAAAAAGGAACAGCAGTTTCAGCATCAAAGTACAAACATTTTCAATTTCAGCATGTTTTAACGGTCATTTAGGATCAGCACTCATTCAGGTCAGTTTAAATCAGGCTCAGGCAGGTTTATCTCAGGCAAACCGAACCCTTTTCATCTTAACAATCTGCGGTACAGTTTATGTAAAAAATAGTATATACAGTTTATTGTCAAAAATAAACAAAGTATTCAGAGTGAGCAGTAGCCACGCATGTTTGTCAAAATACTTTAGATAAAGTAGTATTCGCTTTTCAAGGCAAAAAAAAAAGCAGCTGCAGAGATTCTTGAAATTTTGACTGCAAATATAAACTATTGTCTCCACAAGGACGATATACATTCATTCTAGGGTTAGGGTAAATGCTTTTGAAAGGCAAATCTCTGATTTATGATGTTTCACTGTGAGTTTTCTGTGTTTTGTCAGATCAGTAGAAACGTCAACATCAGATTTAAATACATGATTCAATTCCTTGGTAGTGACTGGTAATGATCAGGGTGAGATAGACATAATTATACCTTTAAAGGCTTAGTCTTGTATCCTGCTATGTGAAACACCTACAATTACTGGATTGAAAACTTAGCGGTTTTCTTCACAAAGGTATCCCCAAAAAAAGAGAATGCTTCCCAAAACAAAAAAAACAAAAAAGTAGTGGCACTTCTGGCTATGAATGCCGCAAACAAGTCTCTTCCTCTTCTCTCTGAGGCTCAGACGACGTCATGTTAAGAACAAGGTCCCTTTCAGTCTGTTTTCCTCTTTCTATTGTTAAATGGAAACAATCATTGAGAGTTTTTTTATGGCAGCAATCAAAGAGGGGTTAAAACTACAGCTGATGTTAGGTGTTCAGCTATCAGGCTCCCAGGTCCTAGTTTGGACAACAGAAAAATGTGATTCTGGAGTCCAATGTTCTCCTTCTCAGCCTCCTCAATAGGTGGCATCTACGGCATTGATGTTGCTGTCCAGCTGGTGTCTAAATGACAGCCTGGCCTTTGTGGAGAAGTATATTTGGGAGCCACGACTCAGACTTCCTGCTCCTTCGCTGTCGCTGCCCCAGGATGTGGTGGAGGAGAGGCGGGGCTTCATCTCTTCAATGGGAACTGAGGGGTGGCAGACAGAGACAGAAAATCAGGCTTTATATGGCTGTATAGGTATTAAATGCCTGTTTATTTGGTCTGCATCTACTGTTTTGTCTCCGTTCAGGGGGCCACGTCCATTCAAAAGGTGCATTTGAAACGGATGGCATTACGCAGTGTATGACCACTTTCAAAGGCTCCTTCAAAAGCAGCAAATAAATACAGATTTACAATAGCACCTTTAAATGTAAGTATTAGTTGAAAATCTATCAATACAAATGGTAAAAACAACAACAAAGAAAACAACAATGGCACCTTGAACATTTAATTATCTCTAAAATTATGTTTAGCGGTTTTGTTTGCTATCTCCAGTGACAGTCCTCATTAGCAACAAGAGGACTGGCGCTTAGGAAGAAAAGATTGATACAGCAAATGATGCAAACCAGGAAATCTTCAGTAGACCACACGGTCTCATTTCCTTGTGACCTGAGTGGTCTTTACAGGCTAAGAAGGCTGGGTCCTTCCAGGGCTGGGTCTCTTTAATAATGTTATCCCTGAATCGGGACACAGCTGACTGTCCAACAAGTGGAATTAGTCATTGTGACTTTATCCACTTGTCTGTGGATTCAAGTTTGAAGTCTCGTAGGTGACATCTTATTTTTTTGTATGGCCATTAACAGTGTTGGGACTAACACATTACTATGTTAAGCATTACTGTAACGCCACTACTATTTGGGGTAACTGGTAACAAGTTGCCCCAAATTAGACTCAATAATTTTGTTTGTGTTATTTACATTTAAAAGCACTCTTTACTTTATGTCAAACAGCCAACAAGAAGCGGGGGAGGTTACATTGACGTTAGCACTTTAGCATCCTATAAGAAAGAATGTTGTACACTTTAAACAAACATGGGCATTCAGCCGTCAGCTTTCTGTCTCAGAAATATCAACATAATTTTTCCCTGCTCAGTTTTAATGACGAGGATATAGCAGTTAGTTGTATTCCATATGCAGGAATTAAAGGGTGTCTCCCAACAAAGAAGCACCGTGCTAAACAAAAACATGCTTCCACTAAACTAGCTCTCAGAAAGCTTGATTCTGTGGACACAGGTGAAGCTCACATTAGCTCAGCAGACCAAGGAGGTGACACCGCCTGCTACACAGCAGGTCTAGTAGACTGATAGATAGGTATGTTGACAGAGACATGCTTCTTCTCAATTGCTTAATGTTGCTTTCTAATAGTAGTAAATAGAAAATGTAACTAATTACTATTTTTATTAATGTGCCCAACACTGGCCAGAAGTGACCACATTTAAACAAGACTGTAAATACACTTTGGTCTATGTAGCTGTTTAAATCATAGGTAGCCAAACCCTGAAAACCTGCTGAATCATAGGTTTCACTTTATATTATGCTGAAACATACAATATTTAAACTATGCTGTAATGAAAAAGATTTAAGAATATAAATATACATTGAGAAATAAGCTTTCTTTGAGACTTTTTTTAAACCAGAGGAGCCTCCCGCTTCTGGCCAATGGGAAGAGTGCAGCCTATAAGTACTGAGGCATGAGGCTACATCTACTTCGTACAGTCACCGGTGTCAGTTTGATTTTCTTAAATAATGACAGTGAAGTCACTGCTCACCTGCTGCTGGGGGGCACTGCCTACTCTTGCAGCGCTCTTTACAGCGCCTGTAGAAAGGAAAACACTGCAGCATCTTCACTCCCATAGCATAGATGTCTGTTGAGAAAGGGAAGTCAACACAAAGATAAGAGGTGAGCAACTGTGAGTTTAGCATTAGGATATCCTCATGCCACTTCCACCCTCAGACTGCCCGTAACTTAAGACTTTTCAGCAAACCATCATCTCTCATTGGTGCCACATTAGTGACCTTGACCTGCTGACAGCAAAATTGAGTCCCAGGGCCTCCTGAAAGCTCCCTGTGTCCTCACCAGGTCAAGCTTTAATGGAATTATGATCCTGCACCTCAGGTGCCTGATGGTCTAATTTAAGCTGACAATTTCACTAAATGTCAGCTGATCAGTCAGTATTTAATGTGCCACCATTATTATCCTTCATGTTGTCTAATCATGGAAAAGAACATCAACAGGCCATAGCAGGCTAAAGAAATATTAAGCCCTCTTCTGAAAATTACTGATTACATAGAGCTCATGTGCTGGTAAGTTATAAATAACCAACAGAGTTCTATTTATCAAAGCAGAGCAGCAGTTTAGCTACTTTATATCCATTCCATTGCAGATTTGGAGTGGACTTACATGTACTCTAAAAATACTATGCAGATATAGTTGATCAGATCAATTGAGCAAGTCAAACTAAGTTCCCTGAGGATCCAACCTCTATCTGTTGTACCTCCACATGATAAGATAAAGCCAGGGCCAACACTGAGCTCTATTTAGTTAGAGTGAAAAATAAGGTATTTATTTTGGTCTTATCAAGTTCAGAAATGGGTCAGGTGAAAAAGAACAGACAGGGGGTGGTTGATCTCAAAAGCAGAACAAAAGGATCACACAGTTCTTTTTAAATCAAATAATTTAAAAAGTAACGTCATTACATTGAAATTCCTTTTGGCTTACTCTATTACAGGAAATTATAAACTGTAGAGTGACAGGATAAGAACAAATCAGTCTGTCTTGGCTTGTTAGATCTCCCTTTTCCCATATCTTAGGGTTGCTATAAAAAAAACAGTCTCTCTTGCAAAAAAAATAAAAATAAGACAGATTAAAGGATTCACACATCTACAAAAGGTAGAGTCTACGGGCTTCCTAAGACACAAAGATAAAATAACCACAAAATCGATAAATATGAAAACAAAAAATTACTCCAAGATGCAAAAAACCACAACAAGATGCATATGGCGATCAAAAAAATGTCATAAAACAATGTACAGATGAAAAATAACTACAAAGACACCAAATGACTAGACAAAATATTAATTCAAAGATACAAAAACCACCAGAAAAAGGGGTGTGTGTCTCACATTGACTACACGGAGTCAGTAATAATTGCCTGAATCTACATCAATGTTTTGTGATATTATTTTGAGGTTTGGATTTTTAATGACAAATAGTGTGATTGCAACACATGAATAACAGTGTTTAGCTTACACTTTTTTCTTTTTTTCTCCACTGTTTACTGTCGAGTGAGTGCTGCCTGACTCAGAGGGACGTGACAGCTCACACATACACACCAGAGCTCCTCCAACATTTTACAAACTAACCAGGTGGAGAGCTGATGTCCCTAAATCAAATCTCCAATTTCTTTTTCAAAGCATTTTAACATAAAGAAGGCTCTCTTTTCTCCACCTTTTCTTTACCATCTGTGGCACCTTTCTTCTAACTTTCATGCAGGTGTGGCTGTGAAATCGTATCCCATTTACAGGCACAGTGAATCCATTATGTTTGGGTCAATTTAGAGGTTCAGTCAGTTAAACGAGAACTCAAAGTATAAGATGTAAAGTTAAGAGAACAAGGACAAACCATGTTTATCTATAAATACACTTTAAATTCTTGGTGTTATAATGAATAGTTTTTTTCTACTGAAAACTTCTGTGTTTAAGCCAGTTCCTCACAAAAGCACACATAGTATTAAGGTCGTAGTCAGTAATGAGGAATTTGGGCTCAGATCAGTGGCTGTGGGGGTCTGGCAGCAAATAGCAGCCTAGGAGCCTGAAGGAGAAAAACAACCTCAGAAGGCAAACACACACACACACACACACACACACACACACACACACACACTGTTTACTCAGACATGCCCATAATGGAAACTCAGCAGAGGGTTAGAAAAGATAAGTAAAAATAAACAGTTTTGACTATAATAACATAATTGAAAAACAAAGCTAGAAAAATTATGGAATCAAGGCTGAAGAGGACAGCAGCTACTGTAAGCACCTGAATAATGCAGTTCTACTTGTTTAATCAGTGAAGGCTTACTGAAAAGTTGCCCATTCCCTCTGGAGAAACACAAACAGGGGACTTTTTATAATCTTAAATGCATTTGTTTGTGTGCATATTTTTACAGGAAAGATTGTCAAGGGGACCTTAACATGTTTGCACAGCTTGATCCCTATATATTCTCCATTTCTAAGCCCAAGTGGGGCTTTTCTCCCTGCAAACGCCCCTCACAGCTCTCCACTTAGCCCTTTCTCTGCTGTGTAAACAATGTTAAAGCAAGCAGTAGAGCAAATACTCTTACAGTAACATGATAACAATCATTGCTCCACATTTCCTCTGAGCCCCTTTTTTTACACTGTCCCCTCAGTCGTTATGTAAAAAAGTCATTCAATTGCATGAAGCACTCCAATTGTCCATCAAATTAATTAAAGCTAAAGATCTAGCTAGCATAAATATAAATTACAGCATAGAACGTAAAATACGCTCCAACCTACTTTTTGTTTTTAATGTGGTTATAATAGCCTATTTTAAGTCAATAGGAAATATTTCCCTTTTCACCTCCGCCTCTAATAATTTGCATATAGTCTCTAAACCTTGATGCTGCTTTGTAAAAGCACTTCTAAACGCAGGTGACAAATTGCATCACAAAAGACAATAAATGCAAAACTTTCAGATAAGCGTGCAGGAGGCATGGCTTCTCTGTTCGCGTCAGGTGAGAAGGTTAACACTGCGCCAGACAGGATAATCTAACCCTTCATCTGGATCACTACACGCCACTTATCCTCTGTCATTGCGAATAATCTATTAAAGACGCGCTTGTTTACATAATGGCAGCGTGAGAAGCGGAAACACTCCTTTTCATCTCATTTAGGTAAGAGGGAAAATGCCAATTCAGTGATGCAAATTAAACCTGGAGCCTGACAGGAACGTTACAATCAACAAATTCAAGCCCGTACTCAAGCGTTCAAAATAACGCGACAAGTTGGAGGAGAAAGTAGCGTACAGTATCAAAAAAGACCCCAGCATACCAAAAACACGAGCCCCCTAACTGACACACCTCCGTTTCGAAAAGCCCAGAAAAACCCTCGTCAAATATTCATCCACTTTAAAGTAAGCCTACTTACATTTCAGACTGTGGCTATATGTTGTTAAAAGCAGCCGTTTAGTAGCAGTGTGCTATTTCATTTAAGGTATAATATATGCTTAATTTGCGTTACCTTTCCAGCGAAATAAACCCGCAGACCTCAAGTCAGGCTCTGGAAATTGGATTTTCTTGTTCAGTTTCCGGATGTAAATACACTATTCTCGCTTAATGTGAGTCCTCCCGTCGTACCCCAAATTAAAACATATGATTCAGCAGCGTGTGTCCAGCTTGCTCCGTTGCGTCCTCATGCGTCCTTGTTGGCAGCGTGGAAAGGTTTCTGTGACTGAACTTTAAATAGCTAAATCCCTGGTGGAGCCTAGGGAGTGGAAGCGCCTTCTTTCTCTACCCTCCTTTCCTCACCACTCCTTTCCTGATTCGCTGCCTCTCACCCATCCCACATACGCACGCACACACACTTGCACATACAAGCACAGCCGCACACCATGCGCACGCACAAACACTTTCTCTTGGTTGGGTCCTTTGGTCTGTTAATGCCTTCAGCTGCTGTTTGAAGCTGCTGTTTTTACAGATACTTCTTTTCTTCATCAGAAATAGCTTCAGGTGTACAAATAGCTTCACCACCATGTAGATATAGGAAGTCATGTGCCAGCAATAAGAACATCAAAATTACCCAACAAGATCATGAGTTAAGGGTACTTAAATTCTTAGATTTTGATCAACAGGGTGCTGGTATATTCTAACAATACACTTATTGTCATATGTGAGGGTATTATTTCCAAATAAATCATCTTCTTTCTCCTTTTTCTATTACACAATGTGTCCTTGGTACTGACATGATTCAATCAATTGATACATTTGTGTTTGTACAGTGCCAATTCATACAAATGTTATCTCATGACACTTAAAATGAGTCCATGTACTAGTTGTTCTGGACTTAGATGAACAGACCAGAAAAAAAAAATAATTTAACATAACCCCAATGAATGTGCCCCTGCTGGTCAGAAATCACCCAGGAAACATTTGTAAGAACATTTTCCAAAGCTTATTCTGCAGTAGGGTCCTACTCACAACTTAATTATTCAATATTTTCCCTTATAGTTGATATAGATGTGGCAATAAAAGGTTTTATTTCTAACTGTTGCATATTTTTACAGCAGCAGGCTGTCCAGTCTAACCCCCTTGATATTCATGTGTTCCAGTTCAATATGTGCATGTTCACACACGGAAACATGCATGGATTTACACCTGTGGCTGTGAGGGAGAGACATACCTCAGTGGGACATCGTCTCTAATTACAAATCAACCATGTGTTTATGATTAACAGCAAACAGCTGCTTTGAAGCATATAGCAGCTTTAAAGTGATAGTTTTATTAAAGATTAGGAGCTTTAATATCATAGCATTAATGATGTATATAAGATATATGTTTTATTACATTATATATATGTGTGTGTGTGTGTGTGTGTGTGTGTGTGTGTGTGTGTGTGTGTGTGTGTGTGTGTGTGTGTGTGTGTGTGCGTGTGTGTAAAAACATGGGGAGTGCAAAATGTAGTAACTTTTTCTCCAAAATGTAACAAGTTGTTACATTATTAGGAGAAAAAATATTTTTGCCTGCCCAATAATGCAATAACTATTTACAGTCTATGGTAATAACTGATCTAAAACTGAACTTATAGGGTTTTTAGGGTTTTGTCACTTTTTTTTTATTTTTTATTTTTTTTTACAACGTTTAGGGTAGTTATTACATTTCGGGCTCTAACAACCCCCCTTTCCACAAAGTTATTGCTATTTCCACCTTCAAAAGTTGGGAATGGAACCAAAATTAGGGAGCCATACTGTCCTGTCCGTCTCATTTGCACCAGAGTGAGGAACAAATGACGAGTTCATAATTTCTGTAAAATTGAGGTTTCGATCCCCAGCTCCTGCTGTCACATTTCAATGTATCATTTGTAAAGACAAAGAGCCCGAAATTACACCAGTGCTGCTACACCAGCAGCGTAGAATGTGTATAAATGGGAACAGTTCATACTTATGGGCACTTTAAATAGCAGCCTCTGCCATTAGTGTGTGAATGCGATGTCGATGGGTGAAAGTGACATGTAGGGATAAAATGCTTGGAATTGTTAAAAGACTTCACAAGTTCAAGCCCATTTATCATCCATTCTCCATTTGGGCATGACAGGTTGGGTTGGAGCTTGGGCTCTGGTAAGGATAATGGTAGAGAGCACTTTTTAGGGTAACTTTTTTTCCAGTTCATCTTTTTGTTTCAGGAATATCCAAAATGTCAGGTTTCGGCAGTACTTTATCCCAAGCTATATTATTCCTCATTATGAAATCCACCCCTGGAAATGATGTGCAGTAATATTAAGAAATCTTGATATCATTTTTGACCTGATATGCACACAATGAATGGTGGCCGAAATGTAACCCTCTATACAACTCACTTTAACTTTTTTTGCAGGAAGATTCAGAACTGAGATACAGGACTTCAGATATGATGAAACACTATGACCCATGTACAACAGATTCCCAACTTGCACTGATAATTTTGTCATGCCTACACATGGAGTCACAGTCAAGTGGTCCTGCTTGCGGTGTCACTCGCTCGCTTTAGGTCACTTGTTCCTCTCCTTGTAAGGTGCCAAGTGGCCCTGCCAATCTGCTGATGGCCTGAATACAATCACTTTTTTAGCTTCCTGTGAACCCACGTAGCAGTTTAGTTTTATCAGGAACTTAACCACTCCCACTGTCCAATTGGCCTTTAGTGCCACCTTGATATTAAACACTTTCAGACAATGGAATCAATGTGGTGGCGAATGGAAAGTGACATTGTCATAATACTGACATCATCCCCTGTGAATTTGTGTTTTGCGGGTAATTTAATCCTTTGGTAGCACTGCTCCACTGGCCCAGAGACCGAAATAGAAGAGCTGTGAACGTGCAGTGGGGACGAAGATAGCAACAGAAAGAACAAGAGACATAGAAGGGGCTCAAGTTAACCTTTCATAATGTTAAAACACTAAATAAAAGATGTTCAAAATATATTTCAGTGGGATCCTTCTTTCAAAAGAAGTACTTGGAGACCACTAATAATTTAGGGCAAAACTGCATCTTCCTTATAGTCAAACACAGGGCATTGAAACATCCTTTGCATCAAAATAAAATTGCTTAAAGTGATTAGTGCTCCTCTCCGTTTTTTAGATTCTCTCTTAAAGAAGGAGTCTACTGAATTTTATTTTAAACATCTAAAGTCCCTATCTGAGAGTACCTTACTCCATTTGTTGGAGTGAGGTGACATTCAAGAATGTCTTTCCACTTAACTAAATCCAAGACATTTAGATAAAAAAATTGATATAAAATGCCCACTAATGCAAGAAAGTGGAAGGTTTTAAACTTTGACCCCAATTGATACAGTTGGTCATATTGATATACCAGGATAACGTATGAAAACAAGCAGAAAGGATTAGACAATACAAAACAAAAAAGGTATAGGACAAGCCTGATCAAGTCTTGACCAAAACACATGCTTTTGACTATTACTCAGTGAAAAAAAAGGTGTTTGATAAACTTCTTTTCCAAAACCAAGTACCAATCCAGTGTTTGATCTGAAGTGTTTAAGAGAGAGTGCGTTAAAAACGGGCAATGAGAAGCATTACATCGAATGGAAAAAAACACTCTTTCTTACTTTTTCTCCTTCCTTTTCTTACATTTATTTTATTGGGTATGTGTTACTAAAGCCTTGTTTTTTATTCAGACAACTCATGTATTTAGTTTATTGGCTTATGCTGGATCTGAAAAGGTGGTTTATGAGTGCAGTTTAAAACTGTACAGGAGTTTATGATTTTTGGGAACTTAAATCTGTGTATGTCATCACACTAAATCCATGCTAATTTGATTTTAAATGGCCTATGGCAAAAATAAAAATACAATATATATAAGAATATATATACTTATCAAAATTCAGTATAAACAAACTAAAACCAGTCTCCTTTGTTTAATGGTCCTCATTGTTTACAGCTTCATGTTTCTTGTTCCTTTGTCCTCCAGGCATTCCCACACCCAAGATTTCTTGATTTTCTGTTGATGTTGACTTTCTGTGGAGCTGGGACTTGGACTGACTTGGAAGCTGGCTGTGGTCACTCAAGGCTGAGTCCAGCACCTCCTTTATTCTCTGCAGCCCAATCCTCTGAGATTGAGAATGTCAATTGTCTCAGTCCTTTTGCTTTGTTTTGATGTCATCAACATTTATTGTTCCTCATGATTTATCCTGAAGTGAACCGGGGTAGTCGTCTTAACATCCATTTGCATGATATGTAGGGTATGGATGCATTTGCATGATATGTGAGGAGTTGTAAAAAGACAACATGAGGCAAAATACACATTAGCTTTACTTCAACCTGAGTTTTATATTTTTATATATAAAAATATTTTTTACACATAAAAATGTCCTATAATTTAAGAAAAAGGTCCAAACATTGTTTGGGCATAGTTTGAACATCTCAGAC
This sequence comes from Symphodus melops, assembly GCF_947650265.1. Taxonomy (NCBI): domain Eukaryota; kingdom Metazoa; phylum Chordata; class Actinopteri; order Labriformes; family Labridae; genus Symphodus; species Symphodus melops. The sequence goes on along the minus strand of NC_136710.1, from coordinate 12,252,040 downwards.
TTGCTGACAATGTTTTAAGTAAACTGCTGAGTTTTCCTGACTGTGTTCATTGTGGCTTGGCTTTGCTGTATCATAATGTGGATAATGTGGTTGACATAATAATTGGTTGGTGGACACTGCTTACATTTGTCACAGTTTGTACCACAGGTCACAGCTTGACTACTGCTTTTTTTTGCGATTTGTTGGTACACTAATGGGAACTAGAGAAGGTCGGCCTACTGATGGCAGATTTTCAACAACACAAAACTATGTATTCAATTGAAAGCTTTAATCATCTTGTGCAGGTTTTCTGTACCAGTGTCCTGCTCTGTTAAAGTCCTGTTTTCACTGGTCTGCCCCTCCCCATTCAGACTGAAAAAGATCAGGCAGAGAGCAGAGGCAATGGGGTCACTCAAGGATCCTAAACAGTATCCAGTTTTGCACAATGATTTTGTGTTCTAATGACCTTCTTTTTGACCTGTAGTTTCAGTCAGTCTTTTTAAAAAATGTTCTCAGTGCATGTGTACACTTGTCTATCCACCACAACATTAAAAAAAAACTTTCTTTGCATCTCCGAATTCTTTCAGAGGGCCAACGATTTGCATGAAAAGAGACCAATGACAACTGGGCCCCTTTCCTGTTTGCCTGCCTTTCTCTTATTCCAAATTCTAATATGCTCCTCCCTCAGTTGCGAGTGCTTCACCAATGATTTATTGTCACTACATAGGGAACAGACCTAATTTCCAAAGCTACGTAATTTCCCCTCAATATCCTGGAGGTTTATAACATGGTAACAGATTGAAAAAAAAAAGAAAAGTTTTAAAAAGGCTGTAAGTCATTTTTAATGAGACCACAGAAGCACACCATCATGTATTTATCAGTACAGCCAGGTATTTTTGCTTTAGCTTTCAGCCACAGTTTTGTGTTGTTTGGCCTCCCTCACCACACTGCCTATATTTACCTACCTACAGCTCTGCACCAGGCTTTTAACTTGAAAGTTAGGTAACTATTACCAAGAAAAGGCTCCATGACAACAAAAGATTATGAGCTTAACCTGCACCTATGCTTACTTGCACTGCTTGGTCCAGTTAGTGTACGGTTTATGCAGCTACAGTGTGCAATGTTTCCAAAGGGGACGTTCTGATCTTTCGACCTCTCCAGTGCTCAATAATCCTGTTAGATTTGGCTGTCTAGCACAGTATGGGATGAGTAAACGACAGTGAAGTTTCTTCAACCAGAAAATCTGAGTTTTAGAGTGTCACAGTTTGTGCATATAGTTCCATAAATGCAAGTGTGTACGTGGGAAACAAATAAGACTAAGAAAGCTCATTAATAACACACATACAACCATAGCCACAAATAAATAGTTAGTAATGTTAAATGTGTATTTTAAATAATCAGCTCATAATTTATTGGCAAATTCCCCTCTTGTAAATTGTGTTTAATCTTGTACCATACAAATGAGAGACATAAAATGAATCAGGGAAAACATTTAAACCATCAGTTAGAAGACAATTCATACATCAGTGAAGTAAGACTTTCTTGTATTCAAGATCCCTGAATTAAACATTTCGGGAGCTAACAAAATGCAGGGAAAATCCTGGATCTACTTAAGGTGAGGTATAATCTTCGTCTCTTTCACAATCCACCGTCATCCTGTAACAGGAAAGAAGTCACATGTTTATGTTTTGTTTGGAACAGGAAGCGATCTCACAGATGACTGACAGTGCTGTAAATGAATGTGAGTGTCATGTTAATATGCGGGCATTTGTTGATGCAATACATATGTGGATATCTGGGAAAAGAAACTAACGGAGTACAAAGAAAGTTTTGATTCTTCAATTGTTCATGCTTGATTAGTTTTCATATACATTATGTTTGAGATCCTCTGAAAGTCAGCACAAATACCTTGTTCAGTCATCACTATTTGTTCAACCATGTGCCAAATCCAAGTTTAATTTTCAACCTGTTGATATATTCTTGTTCAAAACCACATGTCCAAAGTTATATTTTGACAATTTTCAGTTGACTTACAGTATTTAACAATTATAGAGTTCCCATGTCGAGTCACATTTTTTAAGACCCTTTCCCCAAAAGATTTTTCAACAGATTAAAATTAAAAAAGGACTGTTTCAGAATAATTAATGAATTACTTTACACAGGAGGCTAAATCGGAGCATTCCTTTTTTTTTTTTTTAGAAAAAGAAAGGTATTTTGTATGTATGTTCAACCTTTCAATTCCTTACGTGTGGGGTTTAAGGAGTATGTTAGGGTTTTACATGGGCTTATTGACTTTCCTGCTGAGGGTTAAAACTATGCTATCAGCTGATGAGCTTAGTGCAAACAAATAAAGAGTTTGCTTGGCTTTGTGAGCTATCTTTAAACAATCCAACTCCTTATTTGAGAATGCATCTACTAGCTTAGCTTTGCAAAAAAAAAAAAAAAAAAAGTGAATGGTGACCACCACCCCTAAAGTTTATTACTCAACTGTTTTCTTTGTCTTTTTTGGATAACAAAGTAAAAACAAAACATAGGCTATGTAACTCTCATGTCTGTCCTCTAAATTTAAGCTAGTAGCTGTATAACGTTGGAATACGCAGCCTTCTTCCTGCAAATGGATAACAAGCTAGATTTGATTTTTTTTGTCTCTTTTAACCTTGAGGTGTATAAATTAGGTGAACACATTCAGACTGAATGTGTGTTGATGTCACATCTGGACATACTGAAAATTTTATGATTAAGGACACATGAAATAACAACATTTAACAAGCTGGTTAGCTTAGTGCAAAAACTAGGGACAGTCCCAATTTCTTTCTGTTGAAAAGAGCTGCTTTGATAAGACAAAATATGTCAAAAAAATTCATATAGCTTAAATGAGTACATTTGGAGCACGCACACCTGCTATATTGTGCAACTCTTACTACAATCCCTGCCAATCTACCCACTTCTTTGGGCACATTTTATGAACAGTGGTCACCATACGTTCCCTCTTCCTCTTTACCATCAAAAGCACAAAATAAACCCTGTACTGTAGACAATACTGTAAGGCAATGTCTTTTGGAGATGGCACACTATGAGGACCAAAAATTTGTGGTTTCAAAGTGGCTTGGTTCAATTTGATAAAGTTGTTCAATAATGTAGTACTTCCCAATTTGTTTTTATCCAATAGGTCTTATCGATCATTTAAACAGTTTTCATGATTTTTGAGATATCATGATTTGTTCACCTACATCTTTGCTGTCCCGACAGTCTCCACAGATGCATCCCAAGCAGCCGTTGATCACCTGGATGCCGCAGAGCACCAGCTGCAACACCCCTATTGACAGCAGAATGGAGAACAGAACGACATGCCACATCACTGCGTTCTCGGGGAACTTGCAGGTTGTCCACAGAGTCTGGTTTGTGAGGTAGCTGCCATTACCACTGCAAAGGAGAACAGTAACAGAACATAAACAGCAACAAAAAAAGCAGTTTATGGAATATGTGAAGCAGGCCAAGGTTTGGGCATAGGGAGAAAACAAAATGTCAGTCAGAAGTTGATTGGAGCAAAGAGTAAAGAAAGAAGCACAAGGGGAAAATAGGGAACTAAGATAAATACTTTTATTTTAAATATATAGAGTTTTACTTTTAGCATTATATTAAATTGTCAAATATTTAAGAGATTGAGGGGCATTTAGTCAAATCTCCTTTTTCAAGTTTTTACGAGTTAGATGTGAAAATTGATTGGTCCCACATGATTGCATAGTATCTTTACCAGCTGAGGTTGTCAGCTTGGCTTAGCACCAAGACAGACAAAGGGAACAGTCATCTGTACTCTGTCCAAAGATAACACGTTACTTGCAAACTAGTAACTGTAATACTCAGATTATCCCTTGCATGTTTTAAACAACACAACAGCCCACACGATTTTTTTATTTTTTATTTTTTTAGTTGAACGGTTTGCTCGTATTCCCAATTTCTATTTCATATGACCTTCTAACCTTTTGCGAGGTACAGCTTTAGTCAAGAGTAGTGCCGTCCTACTCCTCTTAATTACAGGAATTGTTTATTTATTAATGTACACTTTGAAGTGTTTGTTTTCACAAGTGCTTAAAACTGCAGCATTTTTTTACACTCACAATACGATACAATTGATGATACTGGGTTCGCAATACAATCCACAATTTATTGTACAAAATTTGACTGTAGACAAATTACATTAAAAGGTGAAACCAAATTGTCAGTGTGATTTGACCTTTTATTTTTTATTTTTTTCTCGCAACAAGGGGAGGGGATTGCAAGTCCTTACCACATTATTCTAATGTTAAACGAAAGTCTTTTACAATTCATCACGGTATATAAAACCTAGCTGGATATAGTTTTTTATTTTACAACAATAGTCCGAAAATAAAAAGTTACAAATGTAGTTTAATTACTATTTGACATACTGGGTAATAAACTTGCTATTTAGTCACCTTCCACAGCAGAATTGAAACTGAATGTGTGGTTAATAGAAGAACTACACTCTGAACAAACAGACACATAAAAGGGGAAATTGAGGTTTGAAAGAGGAAGGACAATTGGAGGTTGAAAATTATCATCACACAGTGTTTCCCTCTCTTCTAAAATGTGGCTTTCAATCTGCTGTCATCAGGAACAACATTACATATTAACAATACGTTTACTTGTTAATTATTGTTACAATCAGGTGATGGGCCTCAATCAGTGAAGCATTCTTTCGTGCTTAAGCTAAAAAAACCCTCAGTGTTTCCAATCCTGTTATCATTTTAGCATTATCACTTTAGCAGGGCCTTGTGTTGTTTTGGGGCCAGTTAGGAAGTACAATTGAGCATTTGTTCCTCAACCCCAAAACCCAAGAATGCTAATCTGTAGCTTAGCCATGATCAAGCTAAAACAAAAGATTTTCCCAGGCAAGAGAGTTCAAGAGAGTTTGCAATCTGACACAAAACTGCCACTGGTCCAGTCTGCCACCTAGTGGATTTTAAATAAGAATAATCAATTTTGAAGAGAAGGAGTTTCTCTGCTCTTCTAGAAAGAATTAGATAAGTAAATGTGAATAAAGGAGACAGGGAAGTGCAAACATACCTGCAAAACAGCAGTTGTCACACGAAAATGCACTACAGAAAAAATTACTTTAAAATATGTGTGAGTTATCATCGACAAACACTCACGAGTTTTCAAATGGATATGTCCAGTCGCCACTCTCCACAAGACATTTAGGTCCAACAGCCAGACCAGCTGAGGCCACACTGGTGCAGTAGATCGCGCCGACCACTCCAAAAGCAGAGGAGAAAACAGAGTTCAACATCTGGAGAAAAGACAGGAACACAGACTTATTTTGCTATATTTTCACATAAGAAATGTTGGTTTCTATGAGACCTCAGAATGGGTTCACTCTTTCAGGAGTTTAGTTTGCTTGTTTGTTTCTTCTCTAATTGACTTTTCTTTGCTCGTTTTGTCTTGCAAACTAATTTTACACATTACTGTCCTCCTTCAGCCTCCTCATCTGTCCTGCCCGCATGACCACCATGGGGTCCAGAGCCTTCAGCTGCTCTGCCTCCCTCCTCTGGAACTCCCTCCCACCTGACATCCGTATCGACTCTCTGTCCATTTTCAAATTACATCTCAAAACCCACCTGTTCAAACAAGCCTACTCACTCTGATCCATCCATTTCACTCCTGTTTTTAATCTTGTAAAACTATTATCTCCTTTTAACTTTTTGTTTATATTTTATTGTTTTTTAAACTCTGCATGTAAGGTGTCCTTGAGTTTTTGAAAGGCGCCCTCAAATAAAAGGCATTATAATAATAATAATAATTATTATTATTATTATCATTATTATTATTATTAATAATGATAATAATAATAACAAAATATTTACACAAATGAAGTTAGGTTGCATGAGAATTAATACTTGTGGTCCTTAACAGATACAATATAGTGGGGGGGGGAGTAGGGTACTCTGAAAAGAAAGTCACTCATTTGTTTCTTTCAGGACATCCATCCATTTTTGTTGTCTTCCTTGACAGATGGAGATGCATCAGATTTATCCCAAGATCATACAGATACCTAATTGTATCCAAGTCCACTGAAAAAAACTCTACCTGCAGAGGAAGACCAAGAAATATAATTTGAAAAATCGTAGGGGAGCTTTAGTTCAATCTGTTAGGTTCTAGATTTAACTTGCTTTCTCCATGAAAAACAAGTATAGCTGTGACGGCCACTCACTTCCTTTAGTGGTTCACCAGCACATATTTATCTAGCAGTCAACCAAACAAAAAGTTGACATTCTTAGTTGGATCTGTTATTTGTTTATATTTGCATCGTTTAAATTTAGTGCACACAGTTTATACATTGTAAGATTAAACACAGTTGTACGAATAATTATTTATTCATTTTGAGTTATCTGGATGTTGGAAGTCTTGCCTTAAGGAGCTCTTATGATGGAGCCAACTCACTGTAACAGACCATGCGTGTGACATCAAAGGGGGGATTTGGGTTTAGTAAGCATTTCCTTGCATTTAGTTAATTTGTCGTCCATTTTGTCTACCCCTTGTATTTGATTTGGTTTGGCCAAACCACTGTATAAGTTCCCTTTTGTCTCGGTGTGTTAGAGTTATACTAAATTGACCTTTATAAGCTTTATAAAAAACCCACCTATTCTTTAAAATGAGCCCTGTGCCTCATGCCTTACTGCTTGGTCCTTGACAACATCATTGCAAAATTCTACTTCCTGCCTATTGAAGAGAAGTGAGTACTTCTGTTAAACATACGTAAAACAAACTTGTGGCTTTCAATATCTTATTTTACTGTTCCACAACTGTTGTGTTTGAAAGAGCCTAAAACTGTGAACGTCAAATAAAAAAGAAATACAAAATAAGGAAGTTAAAAAATGCACACACACACACACACACACACACACACATATATATATAGTTGTTCTTGTGCTTTGCCAGTAAATACACTTTTTTGCTCCTCTGTCAGTTTTCGCCTTAATCGTTGATCTTTATCTGGAAGTCCATTAACTGAAGTGCAAACCTTTTATGACTTGACTCACCCGGCATCGGTTTCCACAACATCCTGCTCCACAGCAACCCTTGCCCCCAGCCCTGATAGCTGAACAGCTTGGACACAGCATCTGAAAAGTTAAACACATATTTTTTCCACTATTGTCAAGAATATCTCAGATTACATGCAAACTAGAAGCTCCCCAAATATTGTATTATCTAGCATCAAATGTGTGTGTCCTTGTGTGACTATTCTCTTATCTCCTAAACCAAATATTTGTAAATCCTGAATTGAGTTTCACTCTCCTCACTACCCAGCAGGCACTGACATCAAACATCCACTGAATTTGGAGCAGGAATAGAAAAAACAAACTTCCTGCTCAGTACTCCAAACTGTAATGTCACAGTAATAACAATGCTACCTTCAGGAAGATCCAAAGGTCTCTCCGATATACTAATGTGATAAGTTGTATAAATAATTTATTGTCCTTGTAAACCTTTAAAACACTGATAAAATGCTGCCAGAAACTCACAGACCCAATCACTCCACTCTGCTAATGCTAAGTTCCCTTTTTTAAAGGTCAAAGTACAAAACCCCAATGTAAACTATCTCCCTTATTGTTAGTAGTATTTCTTGATAAAGTTTTACCAACAAAGTGTAACAAAAGAAAAAGTAGATATTGTATGTTGAAAAAGGTGGGGAAAAAGTATAGTGCACCATTGGTAAAGATAGAACAAATTGAATTCACATGTTAATTTAATGTTACCCATTAATCTGTTTTGTTTTATCTTGTTTTTAAATTTCCCAAAATAATGCAGTGTAGTAAATTAAGATTATTATCAATTATTATTATTATTATTATTATTAATAATAATTATTACAGACAGTAGTGGGTTGTAGTATGATTGAATTGAAGTATAATGCCTCATCAGGTCAAAATCTTCTTCAATCCTACAAAGCAGACACTTTTGTCCATATCAATGCACATCAGAGAGCTTCAAGGAAATCTTTAAGTAAAAGATTCTCAAAATTAAACTTGATTTCAAATACTTTGTAATAAATTCATTATATCTACACAGTTGTTACTTACAAAAAGGCCTCCTCCAATGAGCCCCCCCATGAGCCAAACCTGCATGGAGATCTGACCATGTTCCAGTTTTTCTCCACTAGGGAAGAAAAGCAGCAGGTTGGAGATCATGCAGATGAACGCCGTTGGCAACAGTATCAAGCCCACCAGGCGGGCACATTTCCCCGTACAACACATGTTTTATAAATAATTGGTATACCTTTATCTCTACTATTTCTGCTCCTTCTTTGTATCTAACCTCTCTTGGAGTGTGTTCAGATTAAAGGAAGTCTGTACAAAGTGGGCGAAACCAAAAAGGGAGGCGTACCAGAAAGCACTCCCCTCTAACACAGTAAAAGTCTAATACAGGCATTGATAGTCAGAGCAGGATGGAGACACAGAGAGAGAGAGAGAGAGAGAGAGAGAGAGAGAGAGAGAGAGAGAGAGAGAGAGAGAGAGAGAGAGAGAGAGAGAGAGAGAGAGAGAGAGAGAGAGAGAGAGAGAGAGAGAGAGAGAGAGAGAGCAAAGGCTAACTAGTGGTGTGGCTGCAATGTTATTTGATTTTATAGCTGGTAATCTAATACAAGGGTCAAAAATTCAAAAATGAAAAATAGTATCAATGACAAAATGTTCTCCTACTTGTCAAGATTTATGTACTTACTTAAAAAAAGAGGGAATAAAGAGCAAGGTTATCTGTGTTTGTTGTGTTTGTCGAAGGGGCTCTAGTCTGATGCACTTTGGTTCCAGTTGATATGAGTCTGTTCTATATATGGCCTTGTGAAAACATAAGAGAGGGCTGGCCAACAGAATAGCTGAATAAATCGGTAATGATGTATCTGTTAAGTATGAGGCGTAATTGAATGGTCTCATTTTCGGGTTTATATACCAGAATGTACCTTATGGGGACTAAAGTCATTTCAGAAGTCCCGATTGGGATTTAATTTATCCTAGTTTAAGTTTGTTATTAGGCATGAATTGCTTATGGGCTTATTCATTTAGGAGAGACACAATTAATTAATCAATGAAACATTTATTTCAAATGTATAATACTGAATTATTGTCAAGAATCTTTGGCACTTGAACTCTGCATAGGGAAATCAAAGATGTCTGCCCTGATCAGCAGCAAGATCTATCCCCCTTGGAGTCCAGAGAGTGGTGGGGGAGGCAATAGCTGATGGTGTGGTCTGAGGCTGAGAGGCTGATCATACAAAAATATCAAACAGCACGCACATCCAAAAAATTCAGTAGGCCTACTGGGTGCTGGACAAAAATCATTGAAAAGCAAACAAACGCTAAGTCTGCATACCAGATTACATTATCACCATTTGTAACATTTTGGCCCCTCACATTTTATCAGACAAGAGCTGATCTAACTCAAGGATGGGGTTGATCGAAATAGCTGAATATGTCATACTGTATGTCATACTGTGAAGACTGGGTTGACCAGATGAAGGCTGATGATGCGATCTGGGGCTGTTGAGATGAAGGAGGTGATGAAACTACAAAGGTTTGGTGGTGATAGGGAGGCGGAGAATGTAATAAAAGTAATGATGACATAAATATACAGGTGGAAGAGAAAGCCATATTTAATAAAGAAAGCAGAAATATGACAGCCAAAAACTAGGTAATGGAGCAGTGCTATTGGAAAAATTTGACCAGGTGATTATTGCACGACCAGGTAATTTACTTAGCATGTGTGAAGGACTACATATACTGTAGTATAAGAATGAAAAATAAAACCATCTGACAGAATATAGTCTTCTTGACTGGACTTTTATAGAGCTACATATTTACAGTTTGAAGGTTTGGATTAAGCTGTCCACAATGAATACTAGTCAATACACTCTTGTGTGTGTGTGTGTGTGTGTGTGTGTGTGTGTGTGTGTGTGTGTGTGTGTGTGTGTGTGTCTGATTGTGGTGAAATAGTTGAACGCGTCTTTGCAAAATTCAATATTATTATATATCAGCTTTTGTGTGGTAATCAGTCCACACATTTTCTGTCTTTGCCAGTTTATGTAGCTAAAGTTACAATATCATATTTTCAATGACCGCATTTAAGTATATCATTAATACAGGCAGTCATGTCATAATCCACGGCCTGTTGAGGTCATTTGTGTAGCTAATGTTGTATCTCAAATCAAAAATTGGAGGGCTTTTTTAATGTTTTAGTTTCTGGTGGTTTCTAGTGAGCAAATGAAAAATAACATAGCCCAGGGGGAGACTGTCTTAACTCTGGCACATGTTATCTTTGGTTAGTATATGCTCAGTTACCAACATGTTTTACTTTGTTGTCCACACATTTATTTCCCACATCACTGCCACTATCAATGGCAATGGGTGTTGTGTATTTAAAGTTTTTTGTCCCCAAGTACTTTTTCAGATTGGTTTTGCTGCTGATACCCTTCGTGACTCCCTCATGTGAGAGTGATGCATCTCAACCACAGGAGCAGCCGAGAGGTGTTGTGAATTTTAAGAAAGCATGTTGTTGTTTTTTTTGTTTTCTTTTTTACATTTGAATAAAAATAGAGTGCATTATAATTAAAGTTAATACAATATCAATTGTTAGTTCTGTAACAAAAACTGAAAAGAAAAACAATATTCAGTGGTTAGCTTTTCTTGTCTTTTTATTATGTTTATTGTTGTAGCTTTCTCTCCCACTTTTTTCTTCCGTTGGGGAGCTTTTTAGTTTTGTTTATTGGAATTGCAGTTTTCAATGAAAGAGCAGCTTACATGATAGAGTTTTTAAAGTCTTTCTGATACATTTGACGTTGTAATGTGTAGCTTTGGGTTAGTAGAAACACTAAGGCTTGTCTCACCTGGTCCAGGCCCTAACATTGCTCATATTTAACCAGCCAATGACGTGAAGGCAAACAATGCGGGTGCGGCTGACCCCGAGTCCCTCACTCATGTCAACTTTGTGATAGGCTGGATCAATATTCATTTTGAAACCATTAACAGGGTGGTTATCCTTTCGACGGTCCGCGATGGTCCAGCTCTGTATGGTGACAGAGTCCGAAACTATCCACTAAAGACAGCGACACTCTTCTTCTTCAATGACAGGCAAGTCAGCCACTTTACAATGTTTTATCTCTTTAAAACATAGCCCTAATCATGAATGATAGCCAACACTGTTTTGTCAAATGTGTCTGTCTCTTGAAGATAAAGTTAAAGAGCTCGTGTCAAGGTGCCTGCAGGCCCGGGACATGGCATACTGCCCATACAGTAGGTTCCCAGTTGGTGCCGCCATATTGTCAGCAGGTGGCGCCATAATCACAGGTAACATCAGCTAAAGTTACGGTATATGCCTTATTTTTAAAATGAAAACGTTTGCTTAAGTGTTTGAGGCAAAGAAACAAACAGTATTAGTCCAACAGAAAAAGAGCTCAATTTCGAAAAGCTATTTCATAAAAACGGTCCTCTACATCAAAAATCAGTTGTCCTGTGCCTTATAAAGACAAATCAGGGCTTCTGCTAAATGACTGCACAAAAAAAGGGGATTTTTTTTTTAATGCAATCCTTGTAACAAATTATTATTATTGACAGATTATTGACAATGTGTGTAACACTTTCATGCATGAAAGTCAGGTAGCCAGAGTTTTTTATATGATTGTTTTTTTTTAGTGTTTTTTTTACTTCTTAGTAGTACAGTTTGACCTTATTATTATTATTCATAATAATAATATTAATATTTTATTATTATTAATAGTATAAAACATGGTTGTATTTATTCATTTTGTAGTGCATAAACAAACTGATTGTTTTTCTTTCAAAAAACATTTTTAGTCCTCACATGTCCACTGGGGTGTAGAAAACCATTTAAATAAAACATTTTAAAGGATGATGGTATTTGAGGTTTGGAGTTTTCCTATTTAAAACGAGAAAACACAAGATGAGTTCCAACTACCTTCTCAGATTTTGCCTGGAGGCTGCCAGAACAGCATAACAGCAGCCATTTAATGGGAGAAACACAACTGATGTGGAGTTACCATAAATATCTCCACATCCGTTATTTTCATGATCAGTATTGTCATTGAAATATTGCCGGCAATGCATGATTTCCAACTTAGTCGACAGCTGCTCAATCAGGTTTTTCTTCAAAACTAAAATCAAAACTTTAAAATGTTCACAATACCATTGCTACTTAGTTGTTACATTATGTTTCAAAAAAATATAACCTGCAAGACTCTTCTCGATCAACAGGATTTGTAAGATATTCCTGAACCACATAGCATAAGTGAGTTACACAGGCATTTTTGATTTTAAAGAAATTTTTGGTACATTAACTGGCCACTGGATGACAGTGTATCGGCTGACTTGTGCTAGAGTCCACTGGAGTGGCTGATGTGAAACCATCGCATTTAGTGGAAAACAGCTTTTGAAAAGCTGTCCACTGTAGTGAACAGTATGCGTGAAAGGGTTAAACAAATAAAAGATTAATCCCCCAAAAAATGTGCAATGGTGTAAAGTAACGAGCCTAAGTTAAAAAACTTCAAGTCAATAATCACAACAATACAGCTTGCTTTACAATCTTGAGACACAAGATATGAGAGTTTTCAAAATGTGACTTCCTCCTGGCTGTAGTCTCAGCCTACCTCATATTAATGTATGTATAATTTAAGAAGTTGTGTTTAAAAAAACAAACTATAGAGTGTATCAGAAATAATATTGTACGGATCAAAAATCGGTGTCAAATGTATTTGTATGAAATTTAAACTTTTACATGGCTTTAAAAAAATTATCTAAATCCCTTTTCACCACCAACAAGTAGTCCATGATCTACTGTATATATTTATGTGTTTTCAGGCTGTAATGTGGAGAATGCCTCCTACGGTCTGACTGTGTGTGCTGAGCGAACTGCCATCCAGAGGGCCGTGGTGGAGGGACACAGACAGTTCACTGCAATTGCTGTTACATGGTGAGACCCTGAGCATGACATCATTAAAAGTGTGACATGTTCTTCATTGTTTATCCTTTCATCCTGTCTTTTATGTACATAGTGATATCAAAGACCGTTTTGTTGGGCCATGTGGGGCATGTCGTCAGGTTCTTATGGAGGTAAGATATTTCCTTTATGACCAGTACACTGAATCAACCTGTGATTGGCAAGTGACACTCATAAGGTCAAGTATTTTCTGTCTGTAACTTTGTAATAAAAAATGTGACTTGCCTGTTTTACTTGTAAAAAGAAAGAAAAAAAAAACATAAATGCCCAAATATTTATACATATTTTGAAGGCACATGAAGGCACTGGAGGTTTGTACATTAGAACAAACCATATTCTGGAGCCCATTGTACAAGCACAGTCAAATATTGTGACAACCTCATGAAGTACAGCAGCATTGTTCTGTATGAGTCATTTTGATGTATTTATTTGCAAAGGCAATTTTTTTTACCTGTGTTTTCTGTGAATGTTGGACACCACTATGTCTTTAGTATTAGAGTCCAACAATAACTTACTGGATACAAAATATCAAAACTGCGAACAGAAAGAGACAATGGTATCACACCCCCTGTTTTTCTCTCTCCACAGTTTGGATCAGATTGGGTGGTATACTTGACAAAGCCAGATGGCTCCTTCAAAGAAACCAGCCTCAGTGAACTGCTGCCTCTAGCCTTTTCCCCAGAGCACCTTGGAAAGAAATGATTAAGCCTCATCAGCATTTCAAGTCATGTGTTGTTACTTTTGTAGTTTCACTTTAAACATCTTCAGAAGGTTGTTACAAAAAATAAGGATTTGGTCACAATAAAATCAAACCCATTCGGATGTGTGTGTTATTATCTTTTTTTATTATTATTATTATAATGAATTACAATATGAAGAGCATAATATCACGCAACGGGGACTTAACCAGAGAACTGTGACACAAATGTCACGTGATTAATGTGGGCTGGTCAGGAATCCGTTTCCGGAAACATGGAGGCTGTGGTGAGCGATGTCGTAGCTCCTGAAGACCTTTTAGTAAGTTTTATAATCATATTACCTTTATATATTTTACAAAACGAATTTAAATTTATTACAGATGCTATTACAAGATGTTTAAACTTGGAAAATGCGGACATTACGGAGAAATGGAGGCTGTCGGAGGATATTTGGTTGCGTGACACAGCGAGCTGACGCTAATGTTGATGTTTTTGATCTTAAACGGGGTCGGTGTCATAAACACTTCACTTCATATATTTTTATCATTTACATTAAGCTGCTGATTTGAGAAGTAACTGTTCCTTTACTGTTACAGATGGAGACGAACTAGGTTGCTATGTCAGCTCTTTTCTACTGATGATTTTTTTTTCAATGTTTTGCTACGCAGAATAAAACTAAAGCATGAACGATGGTTACACGTGTACAAGGCCAGTGCCTTTCTCAAGGGATGAGTAAATAGAATGTTGCCTTCATTTCTTTCTGCACTTCATGTAGAACTGTCTCTTTCTTCTTTTTTTATAGAAATTTGAGAAGAAATACAACAATGAATTGGTGAAAGGAGCTGTCTCCAGAGACACTAAGTTTGAATATGCCTGGTGTCTGATCAGGAGTAAATACACTGATGATATCAAGAAGGGAATTGTGCTCATGGAAGGTAAGTTAATTTAGATACAAGTCACAATAGTCTAAGTTAAATATCAGAATGACTGTACCCTATTTAGAGCTTAGTTTGGACAGGTTTTGGATGATGAAGAATAATAAACAAGTCGCCTATACAGGAGACAATTATTCCTTTTTGATACAGTCTAACACCAACGTTGTGAAATAGTTTCGTAATTATATTTGAAAATGTATTGACGTGTGCTGCTGCCCTCTGGGACAGGTCAGCCTTGTGAAAGAGATCTTTATGTCAATTGGTTAATAGAAATGATATTTTATTTTGTGTGAATATCTCAAACCACATTGTTTATAATTTTTCAGCCTTATTAAAATATATATATGTTGCAATGTCATGTGTGAAAATGTATCATCCAGACTTTTACTAAACACATTACCTGTGTGATAATGCAAAAATATTAGAATAAGGTTATTGCAGCCTCAATGTTTGCGATCAAAGGAATCTGTAACATATCGTCTTTGTCTTCAGTAGAATTTAATACGTGTTATTGTTGTTTTAGAACTGGTTCAAAAAGCCTCAAAGGACGACTCTCGAGACTTCTTGTTCTACCTTGGTGTTGCGAACTACAGACTCAAAGTAAGTGTCTATCCTAAAGTCCAGGTGACACTGTTTCACTGGAAGCATTCACTTACACTAGTAGATATAGCTTTCCCCATCAAAGCTAATACTTCATTTAAAATGTGCAATTATTTGAGAGTGCCCTCCCCTGTTGTTCTTCCAGGAATATGAGAAAGCTCTAAAGTACATCCGGACGCTTCTAAGGAATGAGCCAGGGAACAAACAGGCTCAAGATCTGGAGAAACTCATCGACAAGGCTTTGAAGAAAGGTAACAACCAATCTGTGTGCAATGACTTGATTTGTACAGTTGTTTAAGGGATTTTAAACAAAGAACTGACACTCACATTGTTTTCCTCCAGATGGCCTGGTCGGCATGGCGATTGTCGGGGGGATCGGCGTTGGCTTGGTGGGTTTGGCAGGCCTCGTTGGCCTGGCTGTGTCAAAAGGAGCTAAATCCTAACCCGGACACAGGACTATGTGTCTTGATTTTTGCTGGACTGATACACTGATTCTCCCCTGCATACAAATTAAAATTAAAATGTTGCAAAAGCTTGAAGAGTTCTTTAAGGATTTTGGTTTAATGTGATAAATATAACTCAAAGAGAACGATGACCTGTTTTCATGCATACAGTTTTAATTCATATTAAATACACTTAGCCACCTATTTGAATACCATGGCATGTTACTTTTTATTATTTGTGTAAAGAAATTAGAATAGTAAAGGTGCAGTTCTGCTTTATGTTATGACTTAGTATGCACAAAAGCTTTGCACATAACTTTTTACATTTACAATGACATTTTTTGTTTAACAATACATCCATAAAAAAGTGCAGTTGTGTTTCTGTGACTGTCTCTTCAATTGAATCACAGGGAATGTGTTATGGGGTTCAGAGGAAGGTGTAGCATGTAATGCCAAAAGCAACAGTTTTGTTAGTTTGCTGATGAGGTTGAAGGGACTCTGCTGTGGAGGCTGTTGATGTTCAATTGTATGTGGGACCTAAGGTTTCTTTTCATTTGTTCTAAATACTTAATTTAATTAAGGGAGGCAATGCACCTTTTGGAAATGAATACCTTTTGTCATGTATATAACACCCTAACATTGATCTGTGTAGGCATTTAATCGGTTGTGTTTTCCATATTGACAAATAAAAGGATTTTGAACTAAAATCAAGATTTCTGTCACAAAGAAGTCTTACTATTCAATGAAAATCCTCCTGTTAACCATTTACTCACTGATCTGTGAGCTAACTTCAGCAGGCGTAAGTTGCATTTAAAACAATGGCATTGTTTGTTTTATCAAGCAAATGGCAACACGTAAACAGGATAAATGTATTACTGAGCGAACATTTTACTCTGTTTATTTTCAAGAAAAAAGCTTGTCACGTTTTTTTTGTTTGTTTTTTGGATGCTCCTTAAAGTGGCATGAAAATGTGCAAAACCTGCACATTGAGCTTCAAACCTTGAATCACTTTGTTGAAATGTTGTCGCGGAACTTGTTGCTCACAACAATCAAATGTTTCCAACCTACCTTTTTCATGTCAGAAGTCAGATTGCAACACAAACTAGCAGTTGCTTTATGTACTCTGTGTTCCTATTTAAAGTGTCAACGCAAACAAAAATAGCACGTCACGATATTTATTTGAAGAGGTTTTGCCCACATTTTCAGTTACACTGAGGGAGTCCCTAAAAGCTGGACTGTCTTAAAATATACCCAAGTGTTATAATTTAATCACACACAATCAACAAAGTGTTAAAATATCAGAAACTATTTTGTTTCATGTTACATACAGTTTTTTGCGTCATCAAAGCAGCATGTTATCTAGATACATTTCGATAGTATGATAGGAAGAAATAAGTATGAAATGGTATTATCTGCTTGAAAGAGATATGAAAATCTTTTGCAATTTTAACTGATGTAAAAGACCAGGAAACAATATTTTTTTATTAATTAAACCTGTATCTTTTTTTCATCCAAGGTGTCTATTGATGATGGAGCAAAGTCCAGTATTTAATTCCATTCTTGTCACTGTCGTGTATTGACATTATTAGATTTGTCATTAGATTTACAATGCAGTGTTGTAGGAGAGCACATTCTGTCTCACTGGTCTTAAGCAGTAAGATAAGACTGTATGTGTCTCAACTAAAACGTGCCTGCCCTACTTTGCTGCGCAGTCAATCAGCCTTACATCTAGACCGACAGGGCGTCGCCATTTTACAACAGGAAGGCTCATAAAGGCTATCAGTTGTGTTTGGTGTTATCAGCCTGATGGGGTGTTACTCATTAACCAACATGACAGGACCGAAACTGCATAGGCACAGATCATTGAGAACAATAATGCTCTGGTGTGAAAGTGATCAAGTTTATGAAGAAAAGAAAAGGGTAAACGAAGAGATCATAAGACCCTTACATTTTTTTATTTCATATCCAAACAGAGGACAGAAAACACACTTTAAAACTAAGCAAACTTGTCTTTAGAATCAGCCTATGTAAAGTTTCCCAAACTTTTACATAAATGATTTCTCAAAGTCAGTGTAATTCAGATCCGCTTAAGTGAGTTTCAGTTACAAGGGCCAATGTTCATTGAGTACCTGCTGACTTAAACTCAACTGAGCGCTATTAATGTGTAATCACCAGGTAGAAAGGGATATGTCTTAGAACAGAGTGTATTGGCCAAGTTACACCCTGTTTTCATGTTTACATGGTAATTTAAAGTAGCTGTATAATCCAGAAGATCTCAGTTTACTCTCTGACACTATGGCAAGTGACAGAGGCAGTTCATTTAGATATATTTGTTACAATGTGAGTGATGTTTTTGTGTTATCTCCACCAAGATTTTATATTCTCCAACAACTTTTGTGGGCTGTTTATGTGCTCAGGTGTTTTTTGCAGAACATTGATCACTTAAGAGAAAAACGTGTCTTATCTTTATTGATATACTGAAGATTACAATCATTGTCTATAGATCATTGTCAATATTGTCTATAGACCGCTTAGTGGAAATGAGGTTATACAGTCACATTTATGTTTTTTTTATGTTTTTTTTTTATTATTATTATTATTTTTTTATTTACCTTTGGCTGTAGAAAACAAGCTAGTCGGAAAGACAAAGAGGTCACAATGATCATTTTTTGACTATTGAGAGCAACAAAATATTAATTGGTTGAACTGTTATGCAGTGTTACAATTGTTTCCAGGCTCAAACCACTTTAGGTCAAAAGCTAAAGAATGGAATTACTTATGCCCTTTCTGTCAAATATACCTGCGTGCACAGAACTTTGTGGTTATGTTGGTAGAGTTGGTTATCTCTCAACAGAACAGTTGGTGGTTCAATCCCTAGCATATATTCATTAGCTCTTTAAAAGTTATTTTTTAGTCCATAAAGTCTTTTTAACTTTAACGTCTCTGAAGGAACTGATATGTTACTAATTATAATCTGGAAGCACAATTAATTACCTAAAGGGCATCTTCTCCATAAAAACCATCTCACTTGGTGCAAAAATCCACTCTTGTGGCATCTCATACTAATGCTCTGCTTATGAAACCCAGCCATTCCTGTAATTCCTGCCAGATTACGTTAAAGTCTCAGCTAAAATTTTGACATGCCATGCTGATATCACTAAATGCATGAATGAACTTTGACCAAACCTCTCAAATACAGACCTCCTAGTCATCCCAGCCAGTTCCTCTACGCAACCACACAAATGATTTCCCAGCTTGGTACCAAAACAAAAGCCCCCAAAGTCTGCCTGGGATCTTGGTGTCATGACACAAGTTATGGGGCTTTAATTGCCTGGTCATGTCGAGTTGCATCAGGAAGATCAGACCTTACCTGTCCGAGCAATGCTACACAGCTCTTTGGCTCTTACGATATGGTATAGTGCTTATATTAATCCACCATGAGCTACAACTTGGCAATATGGGTGCTGATTTTGGGAATAACATCACTGGGACATGTGTATCACTCAGCCAGGTGTTGTGAACACAACTGATGAACATTACAGGGGCATTGGTAATCTTGATTATTCTCATGATACCTTACAGACTGTTATCTCATTGCTTGCACGAGACATTCAAAAAATACAGATAAATATGCATAATAAAAAGTATGCCATGGAGACATACAAAGAAGCAGAAGTGCAGCAGAATGTTAGTGTTGCTTGGGCTATTTCAGTTGTGAAACAAGTTAAGTTGGTGGTTGTTGTTTAATAGTTTGTACCATTTTTACTGCTTATAGAACCCATTTCTAATACCACTACATGAAAGTGATTCCAAACTTAAGGTTGACATGTTGTATTGAACAGCAGTTCTGAGTATTGTTATTAAACATCAGTCCTATTATATCAGTATCAGTACTGTATGGTGCCCAACCAACCCAGCTCCTATAATTTAATGCAACATTAATGCGTGACAGAATCACATGATTTTCTCTGGTGCACACACAGAGAGATGGGAATGCGTGCAGGGAAGGAGACACAGGTCAGAACAATGAATAATTAAATACACACGTGTATTGCCTATTTAACCAAACAGCAATCAATAAAAACTTTTTGCAGATTGTTAATCAAATTCAGTCGGCTAGCTGCTGCTGCACCTGAGGACATACACTACACAAAACACCCCAAAACTAAATAAATACTTCAAACAAAACCAAAAAACATATGTTCAAATATATGTTTTCTTTTAAGTGCAGTGTGTAAGCTGTATTACAAATTATAAATTTAAATTTAGGGCTTTTCTAGTCTTCTGAATACTCAAAGCACTTATGCACCGCTTGTCACACCTATCCATTCAAACAGTGATGGCAGTGGTTGCTATGTAGTGAGACCATCAGAAGAAACTAATCCCACTCATGTGCCATAAAAACATTTTTTTGTATTAGATTTCATTTTACAACATTTTAAAAAAGTTTCCTTTTTTAAACAGACCAGCCACTAAGGTGTGACCAAATTGTAGTGATCCTTTTTTGCAGTCATCTATGCTGTTTGTCTTTATGACTTCTCTTGAAAGACTACTTCAAAAAAAGTTGACGAGTAAGTGTTTAAACTCCTTAATCACATAACGGGTTGTTTTACCTGACAAAGCCTCTGAGATTTTAACATTCAGTAAGACAAACACATTAAATACCATTGCTGGGGAAAAAGTGAGCTGTAAAAAATGTGCTTCGCAAACAGCCATAAAATGAGACATTTATGGGCCTGTTTTCCAAACATCTCAGGTAGAGGTGAAGAAGACCAATGGGTTCATATTTAATCATTTGTGGTGTGAATTTCAGTCTTTGTTTAGGAAAAAAACAGGACAAATAGGGCCACAATGATTACGGTATTCTCTATTTATAAATGTAACTTAAAATAACTCTTATAATCTTATTTTACTCATGTCAGCTTAGCTGCAGCTTGACCCAGCCTCATCCTGTTTGGTTGAGAAATGAGGTTACTGACAGTTGACAGCATCCTAGAGTTAAATATTCTTTAAGGAGAGTAGAAACATATTTCAGCACAAGGTTATTTGGTGATCTATAAACTTATAGCAGAACTTTTGAAACTATTCTATGAGTAGTGTAACAATTCAGGACCTGAAAATGAAAAAAAAAAATCAGCCAAGAATGACATATTGTGATTGTATCAAAAAAAAGCTTCAGGACTCCAGTACTTGCTTATTTACTTTATATTTGAGATGATAACATTCATTTTTATTTATTTCGTTTTCGCATTGGTGTGGATCCTGAAGTTCAGATTTGAATCTACCAAACACCAAACATTTTAACTGATGCTTTTTTCCCACACAAGCTGCACGTATTCACTCCTGAAAATTTCTAAAAATTTCAGGAGGAATGTCCCTGACAGCTTCCAGATTTCTTTGTTCACACATGCATCTCACAGAGGAAGACTTTGTTTGGATGAAAGAGTGGGGGACCTTTAAGGCAATACATGACTTAAAAAGAACAACGAGTAAGTGGAGGACTAAAACAGAACTTCTATTCAGATTGCCATTTCAGGCAGCAATATGTACACGACAACAATGTCTGAATCTTTAGGGAACATGATGGGCGGATGAAGTGAGTCCACCTCTGTATCTTCTTCTAAGTAGTCAGAGAGGTAATACAGAGAATTGAATACATGAATTGAATTTGAACTCACATACTGGGAAGTCAATAATATTGTCTGATCTAGTGTCACAGCAGGCTTTGTGGCAGTCAGCGTAATCTCTTATCTACAGATTCTAGAGAAAAGGAGGTCAGATCCTAATGAATAGTGAATGTTAAAAAATGATATAAAATAAAAACTTCTTTTTTTTACATGGTGCAAATTTTTCCAACATGAATTGTAGTGTAGTTGCACAGGAAATGAAAAGTCATCATCCCTGTGAAAGAGGAAGAGCTTCTTTGGTAGAGGTGGCCATGAGGGATTAGCACCAGACTTTTTGGCATAATGGGTTGTGCTAATTTTCATGAAAAAAAATTGTAAATCTTAAGGTACAGGTTGAATGGCCCAAGAATTAAACCCTGGGAAACTCAAAATGTCCTTGGTGACCCACAACATAGTCTGTGATATGATCTGAGCCAGTTGAAGACGGTGTCCGATAATCCTATGAACTGTTCCAGTTTGTCAGAAAGAATTTTACTGTGCAAAATTATTGAATGAAGCTGTGTCAGTTTTGACACAGCTTCATTCAATAGATTTTACCGAAATCTAAATGTAATTGTCATCATTCTCTCATTGCTGGGATGTTGTATGAGGAGTAAAATCTTCTTTGGTGTGTTAGTTTACAATAAACAACTATTGAGTTAAGTCAGAGCAGCTTTCTCAAGATAAAAAAACAAGAGAAATTACATATTTTATATACAGTATGAAGATGCAAAAGGATCCATTATTTCCATTATCACTACCAACCTCCTCAATAAACTTAAGTACATCCAAAACTCTGCCACCCGCCTCTTCACCCGTACCTGTTCCCGTGACCACATCTGTCCTCCAGAACCTTCACTGGCTCCCCATCCCATTCCGTATCAAATTAAATCCTACTATTCACCCATAAAGCACTCCTTAACCGGGCCCCTCTTACCTCAAAGACAGGATGCCTGTACCCTCCGCTCCTCAGATGCTTAGCTCCTCACTGTCCCTAGGACCAAGCACCGAACCTGGGGAGACAGAACCTTCTCAGTTGCCACCCCCACCCTTTAGAACTCACTCTCATAACACATTTGAGACGCTGCAGACCCTACAGCCTTCAAGAGCAAACTAGAACCTCACCTTTTCCGCACTGCTTTTAACTTATAATTTCTTTAGTTAAAATCTAAATGTGTACAATTTTAATCTTTCTCTCCATACACTTTTTAACTGTATTTGTTTTTGTTTTTTCTATGTTTATTGGTTTATGTATTGTATATTGTTTTTATCCATTTACCTTGTCAGGTGTCTTTCTGTCTAAAAAGCGCTCTATAAATAAAATGTATTATTATTATTATTATTATTATTATTAATAATAATAATAATAAACTTTACTGTATCACTTAATGAATACTCAGCAGAGCTACTTTGGAGAATTATCGGGGGAACTCTAAGAAGACAAAACATGACTTGGGAATGGTGACGGATAATCAGGATGTGGTGACTTCACAAATTATACCAGTTTCTGTCGATTGCCTTAAAACATCAGGGGACAAAACTGAATGGCACATAAGGTCCTGTCCTGTCCTGGAAACATTCATATCAACGAAGTAGATATCATGGAGAGAGTGTTGTTTGTTATTCCCAATCATTTGTGCAAACTGAACAAACAATTCTTTTATCAGAGGGAAATAGAGAAATGTGAGATTATGATGATGCCCTCTGATGGGGTTGGAACATGTCAATATTTACACACTGCTTGTTCCCTCTCATCATCCGTGGGGGGGGGGGTTCAGGGTTCAGGTTGGATTTTGGATGTTTTCTGAAGCTTAAGATTGGTGATGTAAGAAATGACTTGAGGATAAGAATTTTACTTCTGACCAAATCTGACAGGAACAAAATGTGAAAGGCCTAAGAAAAGTTTCTATAACAATGCCGTATAAATAACAAGGGTGGGCAGAGTTAATAAAAATGTGACTTTCTTTAACCATTCATTGGTAAACAAAGTTGTGAACAGCGATAGCGGCTAATCAAGTGAAATGTCAGTCCCTAATTCTTTGTCCACATTTCAAAGCACTGGGTTCTGGTACCCAGCTCTCATCCTTCCTTCTTAATAAAAATGAAACTTGAACTGAAAAGCTGTAGATGTTCTTCCTGATTTGTTTATGGATAATTGTGACAAACATTTGCTGATCAGATCTGTTATTTGTGTCTTTCAATTTCCCAAGGATTTATTTGTGATGTAATTTGGTGTATTTTTTGCATTTCTATTTTTGGCTGCTCATTGTCTGTCTGAAACTCTGTTACTTATGTTGCTGCTTGTTTTGTCCAGGACATTCTTGAAAAAGAGTTTTTTTCATTTTTTT
This sequence comes from Symphodus melops, assembly GCF_947650265.1. Classification (NCBI taxonomy): domain Eukaryota; kingdom Metazoa; phylum Chordata; class Actinopteri; order Labriformes; family Labridae; genus Symphodus; species Symphodus melops. The sequence continues at coordinate 12,228,354 of NC_136710.1, read as the reverse complement.
TTTTCATTATTTCTTCCTGGTTAAATAAAGGTTACATAAAATATATTAAAAAACATTTCTTCTAAACCTTTGGACTAATAGATTTCCAGAGAGGATGACTACTTGCATATTTATTACCTTTTTGTCTGCATGTCTAGCATTAGCATTCACTTTTCTATTGTTTATTGTTACGAGTTCATGCTAGATAGACTTTATTTCCACTCAGAAAAGTAACTCACAATTTTAAACTTGTGATTTATAGTTTAAACTCCAACATTTTTTCCAAATAAGTAATCCATCCATCCATCCATTTTCTACCGCTTATCCGGGGCCGGGTCGCGGGGGCAGCAGTCTAAGCAGAGACGCCCAGACTTCCCTCACCCCAGACACCTCTTCCAGCTCTTCCGGTAGGACCCCGAGGCATTCCCAAGCTAGCCGAGAGACAGTCTCTCCAGTGTGTCCTGGGTCGACCCCGAGGAAAAATCAAATAAGTGATTTCGCAGGTTAAAATTGCTGCTAACAAGCTTTGGCTAATGCTCTCCAGTCAATGTAGTTAAGTAAAGCAACAGTTTACTGTTTACAGCCCATATTTGAAAGTACCTACAGTAAGAAGTAATACAAGCAATAAGAAATCTTGAGGTAGATTGGTACCTGTTTGGGAGAAACCGTGAGAATTTGGTTTTCTAAATACTTTTACTTTACTAAATACTTGAAAGCATCATTTTTCATTTCTCCTATATTTAGCTAAATTTGATTTTGGCTTAATGCTAACTCTCATGTTAAGGGATCACAAAATATATTGAAGAACTTTCACAAAAAAACACAACTCCATGGTGAAACTCATTTAATACTCTGGGATAACAAAACTTACTCGAGTTTATCCTCTGGGAGACACGTGTTCTTGTACTGAAACAAAGCAATTTTCTATTGCAACATGTACCAGCCTTTATTGCTGTCATGGAAAAATACTGTAATCAGTATTTCAGAAATAATTGCACAACAGCAGCAGCCTCTTATAAATTAAGAACAGTTTGCCATTTTTTAGTCAAGATTTTAGGTAATGGATGCTGGTAAACAGACTTGCTATGTATTTTATTTTCTATTCTATCAAGCAACAATGTCTGAAGCGCTGTAAGGTGTGATAAAATAGTTACATGTTTACCTTTTCTGCGTCAGTGCAAATCATTAACAGTTCGAGGAATTTGTGTTTCAAACATTTGTACCTCTCAATTTTCCTAAACCACCAAAAATACTGAATCCGTTCACTATTAGTTTGTTTAGTTCTATTTTTGTCCCCTCATTCTTGACCTTCAAACTAATTAGTTTGCTGGCTCACTCATCTTTGAATTCAGCAGCTTTGTCTGAAACGCAGGTTAAGATTTATCTTAATATTATCAGTGGAGTTAACTTAGTGTGCCCTGCATTTGGCAACGCTGACCCAGCAGCTATCAGGAAGATAATTAATGGCAACACACAAACACAGAAACCACAGCACAAGCTGTGTAACTAAAGACCTTTTGTCTTAGCTTTAAGCAGTGCCCTTAAATCAAACGTGATGGTAATTCCCGAAAAGATTACAAAATGCTGAATGTGTTGCTCATTGATTGTGACCTTGGCCTCAATATTTTTAAAATAAAACAATAAACTTTGAAGGTACATTTAGCTTTTTAAGAAAAGCTCTTTCACCTGAGCACAAATAAATGAGTAAAAAGACACATATGTATATGAATATTATTGTTTTAGTAATATTATCACACAAAAAAAATTCTTTGTCATCAAATCTCCTCATGATTCAGGTCATACTTTTTTAACGTTATGATTTGATGCATTTAAAAGCAAAAATCCGATATGTCTGATAAACATGCAATGTCATAAGGGATGATAAGTGACCATTGGACCCTGAGAGTGAGCTGATAAACACCTGTTCAGTTTCAGGAGTGTAAAATGCAAAAAAAAAAAAGAGGATATAGTTTTTTTTTGTGAGGGAAGGGGGAGGAGAGAGAGGGAGTCATATAAATCATTATACATATCTGTGGAGCAGGGCACATCTCACAGTGGCAAATGAGCCATAACACACACTCATTGATTTCCAACGAATATTGTGATTTTTAAGTTTTATTACTTTTTAAGAAAACGATATCTGGACTTTTTCTCATCTGCTGTCCTCAGGAGGGATCATGGATCCTATTGTGGAAGTAGTGGCTTTTGTTTTAGGGTTCGTTGGTTGGGTGATGGTGGGGGTCGCCCTGCCAAACCGTTACTGGAGAACCTCAACTGTGGACGGGAATGTTATCACAACCTCTACCATCTATGAAAATTTGTGGATGTCATGTGCAACAGATTCAACTGGGGTCCATAACTGCAGGGAGTTCCCTTCACTGTTGGCTTTAAGTGGTAAGTTGATGGAAACAATTCATCAAATTGCAATGAAAATGTGTAAAAATTGAAAAAAAGCTTGTTTCTGTGTCAGGAAAACTAATCCCTGTTACATGGTTGTCGAACTCCTTTGACAACGGGATCTTTTTATTGGACTCTAGCCGACATCAAATGCACACACTGGTTTTAATCACATGGTTGTTTTCAAGGCAGCTGACCTGTATATGGTGAATTATTGGATCTTTTACTATATTTTCCTTGCCTTATTCAGGCTACATCCAGGCGTCTCGAGCCCTAATGATCACATCCATAGTGCTAGGCTCGTTTGGACTGGTGGCAGCCCTTATAGGAATACAGTGCTCAAAGGCTGGAGGGGACAATGTTATTCTCAAAGGAAGAATTGCTGGTACTGCTGGAGTCCTTTTTGTATTGCAAGGTAATAAATACCAAAGACTTTTATTGTGCAAGAGTGCATTTTATCCTGGTTTCCTGCAAGGCTTTGCACCTTGTGTCACTTTCTCGAAGCTGCCAACTGCCACTTATTGATTAAAGAGTATTGGATTTTTCTTTTTCTTTTCTTATCTTAAGGTGTGTGCACTATGGTCTCAGTGTCCTGGTATGCCTTCAATATCACTCAGGATTTCTTTAATCCACTCTATCCTGGGATAAGGTAAGAAAAAGGGAAAAGGAAGATGTCTAAAATTCTGATCATGAGGCTCACCCTTAGTAAGTGTTGGTTGGTTGACACTCTTGTGTCTCAGGTATGAAATAGGAGAAGGACTTTACATCGGCTGGTGCTCGGCTGTGCTCGCAATCGCAGGAGGAGCCTGTCTCACTTGCTCCTGCAAAATGGGCAGAGAGGAAAAATAGTAAGTACAGTTCTTATTGTTTCTGTATGCAAAATGGTAAAAAACTTTCTCTTTGCACAAAAAGTACACATGTTAAGTTATACTAAATGAGCGATGAAAAAAAAGTATTTTCAGACACTACAGACAGATAAATTAAAAAAACAACTGTGTTGGGATTGTTTCAAACGTAAACAAAAAAAATCAAACACAGCAATTAGTTAGGACACATTTCAGATCATTCATAACTAAAAAAAATAAATGTGTGCTTAAAACAGGAAATGTTTAGCAAAATCCATGAATAATAGATGTATACTAGATCTGGTACAATGGTACATGGTCAGATGTACAGACTGTAGGCATATACAAAATATAAGTGATGCAACCAGCAGTGGAATTGTTTGGAAGGAGAACGCCTCACCCTTTAACTGGTTTCAGCCACTATGTAAAGAATTTAAAACTGAATTTGGTGCCATCTCGTGGAAGTTTAAAAATAACACAGCAGCAAGTTCACAGTTGAAAACATTACGGAGATATAAGTGATACAACCAGCATCGACTTTGATCTGAGCACAGTTTTTCATATATATATATATATATATATGTACACACACTCACACACACACACACACACACACACACACAAAACAGGGCAAAAACAGTTACAAAATGTTGGTCTTAAAATGGATCAAAACAATCACTAATATCATCATTAACTGCATTTCCTCTTTTCTTGCTTTTACAAGTCAAAATGTCTATCGCTAGATAGACTTTATTTGGCGTGGACATCATAGATATGGTGATGAACCAAATGCAGTCTTTAAATGTTTTAGCATACATGCTAATTCTCAACACCTGTTCACAGAAGGCTTTTGAAAAGAAACAACTGAAGATAGGAAGAACAGCAATTAAACAGGGCGAAACAATTAAGAGAAAATAAGGTATTTGGTCGTCGTCTTGAAAATTTGGGGAAATTTTGTACTGATATTTTTGTTTCACTTTCTTGTTTTGCAGCCCTTTGCCTTATCAGTCCAGAGGAACTGCATATTCTGGACCAGCCCCGACTAGAAGTGTTGCTGCAAGTACCTATGGACGTAATGCTTATGTTTGAGCAGGATTTGAAAACATATTTGAAATCTCTTAAAATAGCTCGGTATAACTGTTTTTATCATCTTAGTTTTGTGAAAAAGTTAAATATATCATAGTGTTCAGTTTTACACTTCAGACTGAGCTATTTTTCCATTACTTTGAAAGGCTCCATGTCTATTAAATGACACCACACTCCAGATATTTTCACCAAATATGGCTCAGTGATAGAAGTTACACCGCTGAGCTGTATTTGGTGACAATACCTGGAGTGTGTTCTGTAAAAATTATTGTATTAAATGATGTTGGTTGTATAAGTTGTAGAATACAAAGGAACCACAAGACACATAGACTGTATCTTGCAATGATTCTATTTATGTTTCGCTTATGACGCACATACATCTATTCATTTCTTCATCCATTTAGCCTACATGCAGTCACTTATTAAAGGTTTCCAATCATTTCATCATTTGTACACACTAATAGACTTTCGTCAACTTTTGGTCAAAAACTTTGATAATTCATCATTCTATGTTTTGTACAGTTTTATAAATAATGACTTTGAAAGAGAAGAGAGAAAAAGTTATGAATATATTTGGAAAAAAATGGTTTGTTTTTATACAAATGTACACAATAAAATGTTTTATGCAAAAAGAAATTGGTTTGACATCATATTCTTGTTGTCAACAAGTGGCATTCTCTAGTATTTATTCTACTGAATAAACCTGAAAACCGTGTCTCTCCAAATCGTAATAAAAAATATACTTTTGGTTTCTTTTCTGCAAAAATGTGGAGTTAACAAGCATAGCCAGTTTTTAATGGCAGCATTATATATATTTACATGTTGAGTAATGACATGCGCAGTGGATACAGCACATACCTCCTGTTATGATCTGTGGTGGCTAAAATAGTCTCTCCAATGAGAGCAGCCCACGTTTCCAGAACGACGCGGATGTGCGCTGCGTGGACCAACCACGGACATGTGGGGCAGGAAGGGAGGAGGGACTAATCCACAGGCAAAAAGGTTTCATGTACCAAGTTTTCTGACTATTAACCGCTGGACTTTTATAAAAGCATGTTATGTGAGTGTGAATTAAGTTCAGAGACGGTTTTAACACCTTTCAAAGAGAAAAAGTGCTGTTAAACCTGAACTGTTTCAGGAGGAACCTTCAAGCTGCGTGCCTCATTTCGACCCGGAGTACTGTCTTAACGGGACCGTAAATATACCCACCATCGTAGCTGCTTCTGTTGACCGACCGGCGCAGGGAAACAATGAGTATTTATTAAGATATAACACCGTGTCAATGACACAGTTCGGCATTTGCACTCGAGCAGAGAGCAGAGCCGTGGAGTTCGCAGGTTCCGGTGTAAAAGAGTGAATAATTCCAGAGATGGAGTCGTTTCGGCGGGCAGGACTCAGCGGGGTCCTGTGCTCTCTGTCACTGCTGGGTGTCATCCTGGACATCCAGCTGGACGGTAAGGACGGCTTAACATTCACGGGGACAGTATTAGAGCAGCTATATTTAACATAAATACAGATTTATGTGGCTTCTGTGAATGTGTTTTGTCAGTGAAAAGTGAAAGTTACTGTCATGGTCTGTTTTCTTATATCGGTGACGCCCTTTTGATTTTTTCAATGATAATAAAAGCTTATTTGGTACGGTAAAAATCCAAACATATGAAGGTATATAAAGTGTAACAACTCATTTGTTTCTGTCATCGGGACACCTTAACTTCAATGTAATTGCAGCAGGAAAATACAAACAAATGCAAAACACTGCAGAATGAAGTGCAGAGTAAAACCTATTCTGGGAAGAGTTATGATGATTTATTTTTTATTATAACGCCACCGTGCAATTTAAAAAACATGTTTATGACGCTCCATAGCGAGTCAAAATGTCACTCCTGTTTACGCCTGGCGACGCGTTTTAAACGCGTTAATGACGTCACAAATATTTTGACGTCTCGTGGCGATAAAAGTAAAAAAGAAAATTAAATAAATAAAGATTAAATGTATGCCAAATGGAGACTTCAACAGGCCTCCATTGGGACTTTTACGTTGTGTTGCGTTTTTAGATGCTCTCAGTCTCGGTTATGCACTCTACAACTCAATAAAAGCGATTTGCAGAAATTTAAAAGATATATATTTTAAATTGTTATAAATGAAAACGCACAATTTATGCTTTCATGGTGGTCCTAAAAAAAAGATTTAAAAACTAAAAAAACGTGCCTATTGATTGGAAACGCTGACATCAGTATACGTCAAATGCATGGTTAATGTGTTTAATTTTACTCTGTCCAATACAAATGCATTTATTTTTACGTTTCACACACACAATAGCAGGTGACAACATAGATTGTCCGCATGTAACAATGTTCCAATGTCATCGCTCTAAATTCTCCTGGTTTTACTATCAATCAGCCACAAAAAGAAATTTCAACATGTTCTGCTTTTATATTTTAGTCACCCTGTTCTTGTATTTCCAGTCTGACTCAAGCAGTGTCTTGTGTTTCAGGTGTCTTAGGGGCAACTCATGTCGAGATCGAGCACCACTTGGAGATGGGCCGCAAACTTTTGGCTGCTGGGCAGCTGGCTGAGGCCCTGTCCCACTACCACTCTGCTGTGGGTAAGGTTACTACTGACATATATTTATGCTCTCACTGCCTGACATTTCCAGTCTCTTCTTAAATCATGAGGATAACATCTAAATATTTTCTTGATATTTCACAGAGGGAGACTCCAAGAATTACCTGACCTACTACAAGCGAGCTGCTGTGTTTCTGGCTATGGGGAAATCTAAATCAGCTCTGCCAGACCTAACAAGAGCCATTCAGCTCAAACCTGACTTCCTGGCTGTAAGTTTACCAATTTGAATCTATAAAAACTGGTCCAAAATAGTTTCAGTCTTTCTTGTTCCATTCTATTTTATTCAGCCCTTCAGTTTCTCTTCCTCCTTTCTTCATCTACATGTTCCTGCACTTTCAGGCTCGGTTGCAGAGAGGGAATATCCTGTTAAAGCAGGGAAACACACAGGAGGCCATAGACGACTTTGAAGCAGTAGTGAGTTAAAGTCCCAAAGCATGCTTTTTTTTGTTTGTTTAAATTGTGTCAAATTATTGCAAGCTAGCTCATCACATGTTTCTGTTTCTAGCTGCTGCGCTCCCCAGACAATGAAGAAGCTCAAGAGCAGGAGATGAAAGCTAACGAGCTGGTGGAGCTGCGGGAGGAGGCCCACGCTGCGTACCACCAGGGGGATTACAGTACTACAACCAGTGTGCTGGAGAGAGTCATTGAGGTTTGTGATTACTAAACCTAGCATTTGAAGTCTATTTCCTGCACAATGGTTGTTGTTGTTTTTTTTAACCTTAAAAAAACGTTTCTTCTTTTTTTCAACATATGTTAAAAGAGACATCTAATGTAAAGCATTTTCAAACCCCAAACTTTTGTAAGTGCTAGTGTAACTACTGGGCTTCTTTAATATTATGGTTAGAAACATATGCTCCAAGACCAGGTGGAAATTCTGGTTCACACTGTTATTGTAAAGACAAGCTTCTCACACACACAGGCCTGAATCACACACATGCACAGTGCCTTGCTCAAGGGCACCTCTGCAGTTCTCAAGAAGTGGTGTCGCAGTTCTCCAGCTACAGTACTAGACCAATTTCCATATTTTGATCTGTATCGGGATTTACACCGCCCAAAGTTGGTGACAGTCTGTCTTTATTAAAAGGACAGTGTAAGGAGTGGTAAGGACATGCTGGAAAACTAGCCACAGGTCGGAATTGCACCTTGGCAACCTGCTTGAAGGACAGATTGTGCTGTGCTGCTAGGTGCTCCAGATCAGGACAGGTTTTATCACAGTTTAAGAAACAAAAATATAAGCAAATGAATACAGAGGGAAATCACACAAAATGGAAAGGGAAGGAGGCAAATAGGTTTACTGTACTTACCACAGATTAAGAAATTTAACCTGTTTCCTTCATCATGTGAAAAGGTCAACGAAACATTCTTTTCTTTTTCTTTGAATTTAGTGGATTAGCTTCATTTTTATTGGGCCTTCTTTATATTTCTCAGATCTCTCCCTGGGATCCAGAGTCGCGGGAGCTTCGGGCAGAATGTTATATCCGAATGGGGGACCCACAGAAAGCAATCCAGGATCTGACGCCGACCACAAGGCTACGCAACGACAACCGTGCCGCCTTCCTAAAGCTCAGCATGCTGCACTACAGCCTTGGAGAACATCATGAGTCCCTCAAGTGAGCTTTGGATGAAACAAACTAATCAATGCCAGTGAAGCTGATTATCATCTTATTTGAAAAAAAATGTCAACTCTCTGTTCTTTACTGTTTGATTGTGTGCAGTCACATAAGAGAGTGTCTGAAGCTGGACCAGGACGACAGAGAGTGTTTCAACCATTACAAGCAAGTGAAGAAGCTCAGCAAGCAACTGGACGTTGCTGAAGAGCTCATTCACATGGAGAGGTGGGTGACCTTTTCCCACTCTATAGAGCGCCACAGGAATAAGTCCTAAAACGAGGAAGTGAGTTAGCATTTTAGTGTCATGGGTTCTAAACTGTAAATGTGAATGGGAATTTTTAATGGGTTTGTGATTAGACGCCTAAAATAAGGTCTGTAGTTAACGCAAGCTAAAGAGACGTTGACATTTTGTTAGACAAGATAAACTACGTTAGCTAAGACCCCCACTTGTGAATTTTAAAGTTTTTACACATACTTAAAATGGCGGTTGTTGACAAGTAGCTAAATGAGACCACAGTGGATGTTGGGGACATTAAACGTCATCACGCCGGAAACTCTCTCAGTAATCAATTTTTCAGTGCTCTTGCAAATGCTAGGTTCGCTAGCTCGTTGCTGAATTATTACTATTTTTAATTAAATCTTTATTCAGAGTTGCGGTTTTACATCCAGGTTGTAGCATATCAAACATACTTATAGAAACACATTTAAACAGAAATAAACATACAGAACAAAAAAGTTGAAATGAAATGCCATGATTTCGTGAACATTGTTATGAGTAAAATAAAGCCAATACAGACACACATAGATAATTATTTACCCAGATGTCTTGGAAAAAGAGTCTTATAGTAGTCCATAAATGTGATTTATTTTATGTATTTATTTTTTATTGTTGATTTAAAAAGGGGACTTCAGTTCTGGGTGAAAATGTGAACATTTTGGGATTGACTTTGAATATTTTGGTTTGTGAATGAAAAACATTGCAAATAATATAATGAGATGTCAAACTGCTGAATAGATCAATGAAGCATGATGGTAGTGATGTCAAAATCAACTGACATCAAGTGTAGTTCGCTTGTAGAAAAACGTTAGATTTGTACTTCTCTCGGGTGCATTGAGGCTTCAAACTTCATAGAAATGGTGTTCATTTGTTAAATATTATCCAACTGAACAAAAGGCCTACGCATTAGAAACGTGTGTTTGCCGTTGAGCTTGTTTCCTGCAAGAGTTCAAAAATCCCATCAGCGAATTTTCGTTGAACATATGGCGATGCTACTTCCGGGTTGGCCTACAGCAATACGTCCTCACTTTTGTTCTCTATGAAGTTAAAATCGTCTCCTTTAAAATATTCTTCTGTTGAGAAAGAAAATTTCAAACACATATTCTTCTTTTAGAATATGGATGTTTTTCTAACTTTTTAGCAATCTAAAACAAAACAGAGATAGTTGCTAAAACTCTCCACTAAACTTTGCAGATACTTAACATGACTGCATATTCTCTCACATTTATTAAGGTATGAAGAAGCCATTGAAAAATATGAATCAGTAATGAAGACGGAACCGAATGTCCAATTCTACACCAACCTGGCAAAAGAGAGGATCTGTTTCTGCTTTGTGAAGGTGAAAGCAAGAGTCTTGGTGCATTTTTTTTTCTCACTTAAAAATTGACGAAAATTATGTGATGTTTCATCGGGTAAAGTTTGGTAAGCCTTTTTAATTAAAAAAAAAATTTTTTTTTTGTAATACTTGCTATTGGTTTAAGTCTTTAAATCATTTTGTTTTGAAGGTTTTTCAGCATTCATCTCAATTTATTTTTCCCAATGTGTTTTTTTTTTTCATCTTGCAAGTTTGTAAGAAAGGAGCTGTAAGTTATTGTACTTAGCATAATAGTTATGTCTTTTTAAATATAATGTAAGTTTGAATTATTTTAATGCCGACACTTGATCCCTCTGTTTCGATGATTGTAGATCAAATTGGCTCACGAAGCGATAGACGTGTGCTCGGAGGCACACCAAAGAGACCCGCGCAACGCAAACATCCTCCGAGATCGGGCTGAGGCGTACATCCTCAACCAGGACTATGAGAAAGGTAGAGTTTGTCAAACAATTACAAATCAATATATTAAGTCTTGATTCAAATCATTTGGTAGAGACTGTAGTTATTTTTACAAGCTCTCAAAATGAAACTCGATATCATTTTCTCAGTCCGAATCAAGGCTGTATTATCAAGGTATTTTAGAATGTTGTCATGAAAGCAGATATCCAGCTACCCACCTTCTTTTGGTGGATCTACATTTATTTGATTATTATTGCGATTTATTTATTTATTTTTTTCTGCAGCTGTCGAGGACTACCAGGAGGCGCGGGAGTTTGACGGCGACAGCCACGAAATCAGAGAAGGGCTGGACCGAGCACAGAAACTTCTAAAAATCTCTCGTAAGAGGGACTACTATAAGATCCTGGGCGTCAGCAGGTAACCAGTCCAACCAGCTCTGCTAACACACACCGTTTATTTCTTCTGAATGACTTCAAACACCAAACCGACCACTGAAGAAGACTTTATCAAGCAGGTAAATCTGACACTGCCTCTTTGTTTTGTTTTTTTCAGGAATGCAAATAAGCAGGAGATCACTAAGGCTTATAGAAAGCTGGCACAGCAGTGGCACCCAGACAACTTCCAGTCTGAGACGGAGAAGAAAGAAGCAGAAAAGAAGTTTATCGACATTGTGTCAGCGAAAGAAGTCCTCACAGACCCAGGTCAGAAACTCGCATCACTATTACATTGTTGTTGTGTTTGTTGTTGTTGTTGCATTTCATGTGAAATATAGACTGTAAATGTTAATGGATTAAGCCTGAGTGATGTCACCCAGTTGTTATTGAAGGGGCTTTGGTGTCTCCATGGCGGCGGTTGTCATGCTGGAAATGCTTTTTCACCTTATCTTTCAGTCAACCTAACAAGAGGCTAAGAGCTGGAGCTGTGGATGGTGTTAAAGCTTTTTGATAAACCCTTAACACAGCACCCGCATATCAGTCGGGTTAGCGACACTTCTTAAATGACAGATCCTAACAAATATCTTTCATCAAACCAAAACAGATGAGTTTTAAAAACAATCCCCTCCCATACAGTGTGCTGATCGAGACATCAGCTAACAATGCCTTTACTACGAAGCAGGATTTGAGCCTCGTGAGGTAACTTTAGGGTTAACCCTGATTTCAGTCCTACGAGGGTCGATTACTTTTTACCTGGGTATATCACCACGGTAACTTTTGCTGAACACCTAACCTGCTCCGGAGCAGGTTATGTTGGAGATAAGAGATCAAACTTTGAAAATCTCCGCCCACTGACCAATCGGATCTTTTGATCGTGGAGCTCCCTGAGCTGATCGAGAGGGGGGAGGACACTTAATGTGTCCTGGTTGATTTTACATTAGACTACAGTCCGTTTAGTTAATGATTATGTTTCACTGATATCCTTCAACAGAGACTGAAGAAAGCGCCGTAACATTGTAGTTGAAGATGTACAATTACAAATATTTTCTTGTGGCTTTGAATTGTATTTTCATTCATGTTTAATGTCTCAAAGTCGCTCTGTTTGTGATGGTCAGAACTGCAGTTTAAATATAACTTCTCAAAACTGTTCTACTCTCCACTTTAGTCAGAGCAACACATTCAGTTCAGAGAAGAAACAGAAGTTATTATAGTCAGTTCTAAGGTGAACTAACAATGGGACAAATGGTTTTACTAGCAGATTTTCCTTTTTTGTCCTTCCTGCATTTGTTACTGCAGCTGTGTCTCTTGGGAGCCTGTTTGTCTTAGCGTATTTATATTGTTAATATAGGTTGTAGTTTTTGTAAATGTAAAGTTTGTAGATATGACGGTCTGCTGACGGCAGAGGCGGTGATGATTGGGATAGGTTAAATGGCACTGACTCCGCCCCTTTTACGTGAACACGCCTTTGGTTGACGGATCAGGTTATCAAAGCAGCTTCATAGGACTGATAATCACGATCTCTTATGTGAGGGTTTTTTAAGCCAGATAACCCATAGAGACCCTGGATATGTTGAACTCACTTCATAGTACAGGCCTCTGACTTCAGATTAGCTTCATTTTTCAAACAGTGGAGGAAACTGCTTGCTTGCTTCTGTCCAAGTTATCTAAATTAATTCACCTGGTTTAACATATTTTAATTGTTCCATTTCTTCACGAAGTAAAATAGTTATCACAAATTATCAGGGCAGATATGACATCAGTCAGAAAAATATGTTTCCGTAAGACTGAAAAGTAGAATATGAATATCATTGTACTGTATGCATCATGTTAAAACTCAAGGTAGCTTAATTTTGCTCTTCTTTTTTTGACGTTGTCTCGATAGAATTGAGGCAGAAGTTTGACGCAGGTGAGGATCCTCTGGACCCAGAGAACCAGCAGGGTGGCGGAGGTGGAGGAGGACAGGGCTGGCCTTTCCATTTCGACCCCTTCCAGTCCGGTGGCAGCTTTCACTTTAAGTTCCAACACAACTAGAGAGAGACAAGGACTTCACAAACTTGAGTTGAGGGGATTTAATGGAGACGTCTTCCTCTGAACGTTTGCTTTTGGCTTTGACACGTTTGTTACTTGAACATTTGATTTTTAGTGCAGTAGAGGCTTGGCCAGAAAAATGGGACTTATTTTGATAAAAAAAAAAAATTATCCAAAAACGAGGGACTAACTGCTGAAGGAAGAAAATGAAGTCTTGTGTCAACACTTCAGAGCCTGAGGATGGACAGTTTGGTGGTTAAACTGTCAATGAAGAGGTTGTCTGCTCTAATTTCTTTGTATGTGCCATTTTTTCTTTCCCCAAAAGGATTTCTCTTCTTTTTATAATGCAGTCGCTCATGCTTGGACAGCACACAGGAGGACTATCTGTGTGTCGGTTTGTGCTCGCAGTGTTCTTAAAAAGGAATGAAATGTTTACTGATTTCAGTGTTTCATTTTGACCCATGTCTCTGTATTTAGAGAGCCAAGGTTTTTTTTTTTTTTTACACAGCGACAGCATTGTTGAGCTTCTGCAGTAATGTAAGTAGGTGGGACTTCAAGTTTTAAAAGTTTTGAAATCCTATGGATCTTAAAGCAGTGCCGCTCTGTGATAGTTTTAATGTTTTCTACATGTCTAAAAGGAATAATGTGTGAACGCTGTATTATTGTATCTACAACAGGCTAAATATGCAGCTCCAAACTCTACTTATATAATTTAATACAAACATGGTAACAACTGAAAAAGTTGTTTTTTCAGGATAAAGGTGAGCAAATAAAGACTGTACAAGACATTTTTATTTTAGGTTTCACTATTTTCAAAAGCCTCTTTGAAAACTTGCACTTTTCCCTTTTTTTTTATTTTTTATTTTTTTTTGGTTTTGGTTTACTTGAAGAGCCACTCCACACGTTCTCCACTCCTGAAATGTTACTGCTGGCGCTTTAAAGACTCTTAACAAAGTGTGTCTTCATTGGTTATTAGAGCTTCATTCATGAGAAGTGGAGCTGTTCATCAGTTACAGATGTATCAACTTTTAATACTCGGTGCAACAGACTGGAAAATACTCGGCACTCAAAGACTCCATTTGAAGCCCTTAAGTTCCAGGGAAAAGTACAACTTTGTACATGAGGACAAGTTAGGCATAGAACTGTTGAACCACAAACATTTGACATCTGCAGCACAAACTAAGTTATTTTATTGATTGAACATGAGAAACTGCTTGACTGTGTGAACCAAATGTGACCGACTCTTTGTATTTAAATGATTTGAGCGGAACTTTTCTTTTATGGGTTTTTGTTTGAGGGTTTTCTTCTGTTTGTGGCTTCACTTTTACTGTTGCCAAACTGAATCAGCCAATATGCAAAAGCATATTAAAATATTAAAACAATCTAAGTTTGTTCTGTTGTCTTGGTATACTGATACAGTAGGATAGACTGGTGTTTGACCCAGACTCTAAAATTACAAGACAGGTTTAACCATGATAACGAATAATTAGGGTTTTTTTTGAACAAAGGTGTTCTCAAGATACCAGATAAGCTGGCACTCTAAAAACAAAGGAAGAGTCACTATGTTAGGCCGAATCTAAACATGTCATTGCCATCATTAATGAGGCAAATTAAGCACATTTCTCTGTTTGGTTTGTGTTTTATAACTCTGGGAAAGCAAGATAGTTTGATGGGGCGTGAGCCAGGAGTCAGGGAGAGTATTGGGAGTGCAGCCTGATGTGCTTCACTGAGACGTGGCTGCATCAGGATGTTCCCAACGTCGAGTCCCAGACTGTCTGGGATGCAACCGAGAGCGTGAAGAAGAAAGGTGGCGGGCTCGCCGTCCTCGTCAACAACAGATGGTGTCATGTAACGACGAGCAACCGAATTTCTCCCTGGGATTAATGAAGTATTTCTGTTTCTGACAAGTCGAGAAAACAACTGGAGTAACTTGTCACAGACAGTAAATAAAATGTGGATGGATATATTTCCCAATTTAACATTACTTTTTTTCCAGACATTTTTTAACATTCTCAAACAGATTTTTTTTTCTTTCTTAAAGCTTTTCTCACTTTTGCAGCTTCATCAGTGTTTAAATTGGCTTTTGTCTGACTTCAACCTGTCACCCACATTACCCATGACACCCCTTTGCATAACATTCCGGGTAAAAGATTCTGGTTTGTCATGTGGCAGGAGGTATTGTCTTGGGCCATCTTCTCTTCTGTCTTGTTTTTTTACTTTATTAGTTTTAAAACCCAACTGATGCATCAAGTGACATCACTGAAAGAAATGCATCTGATTTTCCTGCAGCTAAAAGAGTCACCATACAACATTTATCATTCTCAAAAGCTGTTACGTCTGAAAAAATATAACTAACTACAGTCTGGGCCTGCTCTTTTTGTAAAGTGACCTGAGATAATTATTATTTGTTAAGAATTGGCACTATACAGAAAAAGATTGATTAACTGAAAAGCATGATTAAAATTGATGGAGCTCATTTTTAATAAACATGTCAATAATATTAATATTCCTGGTGTAACCACAGTTAAATGAGCCAAAATTCAAGAAGTCATTGTTAAGTTTTCTTTTCTTCAAAAAAGCAGTTAAACAGAAACTTTCAGATTGACAACATCATGGAACAAACACAGGAACTGTACATCACTGAGACATCCATGTAAGTGCCGTTTGTTCCAACCATCCCACACACGCAGTTACGCACACCCTGCACTGGGCAGATGTCATTTTTTACAGCAGAGCGAGAGGCTGAATCCAGAATACTGGCACACGAATTCTGTAACTGTGTTTGATGAGAAAAAAATGTCCACTCTCCTTTGAGCTCACTCTCAGCTGTGCTGCTGGGAAATAGTCCCACTGATATGCAGGTCTTCATCAACAGTTTGCTCAAAAGCCTTGCGTGTCCTCCAAACTGTCTGCTTCCACCTCGATGGATACTACGTGGTGACCGGGAATCATTGCCAGTCCCAGGACTCTGGGTTCACCCTGGGAGAACGTGTCTGTGGACAAAAAAAAATCCCTTCATTAAGTATTCGGATAAGATGGAGGTTTTTGTCACCGTTACAGGTCAGACAATATGCATGTTGAATTTCCAATAACATAGTCTGTCCAAGAAGACGAGATAAGACAAGTGAATATGTTTCTAAAAGATGCCAATTGGAAATACATTTTGATTTTAAAAGCTTAAATTGTAATAAGTATAACAAGCAACTTCTTTCTTTGAATTTTAGATTTTGTTTTAAGATAGTCAAAACTAACCAACCAAAAGTGCTACAAACTAAGGGATGCATCTTTTAGCATGCCAAAAGAAAATGTTAAAATTGAGACCTGGCCAGTGTCCTCGGCTACTTTTTATTTTGTACAGTAGCTACAGGGGCTGTTTCTTATTTGTTAATTTAAGAAAACATATTTCCAATAATACAACATGCATTGTTGATGTTATAGAGTGAAAAAAGCTAGTTAAATATACAAAAGGTATTAAAGCCACTTTCTTCAGCATTTTATTATTTCTATGTCAGTGGGTTTTGTTAAATTATACAATGTTTCTGTCATTGTCCTTCTCATGTTTGGCATTCTTCAGACTTGACACACCTGTAGATTTAAGGAATTCCTGTGCAGATCCTAGGATGACGTTGCAGTCTCTGTCTGTGCAGAGGAAAAGCCCGACCAGAGTCCGTCCATCCGTCATGCGGATCCTCATGTTCTTGTTTAAGAGCCCCTCCAGTTTCTGCCTTGCCTGCGACGATGAGGACACTTCAGTCTGCTCCTAAGAGTGTACAGGAGGTTAAGGGAATCCAGTAACAATAAATAAATAGTAAAACGATCAAATTAATCAATTTCTGATTTCAAAACGTAATTTTTCATAATAAGTGTGTCTGAGATTACACAATCAGGGCATCTTAAATAGGAAGGGGTCTGCAACCTATCATCTTCATAATGTAGAATCTGAATCTGTAAACAACAAATATACTGACATAGAGAAGACAAAAAAGATACCTAGCGCTTAACAGGTGTTCATGAAATTTTACAATTCTGGATTTCAAGTAAATGAGAATTAGGACCCGTGTAATTGATCAGACGAGGAAACTGACTCTGATAAGTGTGATAAAAAAAAAACCCACCTCCTAAAAATTCTCAACACAAAACAGAGACAGTTAACAGTATACTAGTAATAAATTTCTTTTGTCCATAATTAGAGTAAGTCAAACAGTCATTAAGTGTAGTTATCGTTGGATGAAACTAAAATAAATTCCTCAGAAAAGACGAATCGGTTCCCTTGATTACAAGGGTTTCTGATTGTCCATGTGCTTACTTCATAGTTATTCTACATCATATCTGGAGCAGAAAAAAATAAATGAAGAATGTTATCATGACATTAAAAAGATGGATCACTCTTAATCACTATAGAAACGCGTTTTTAATCTGAATCAATTTAAATTAAACCTGTCTTTCTACAGTTAAGATAAACATTGTTAGGTTTAACTGCTTCCAGTTGTATTGATTGTGGCGATATTAACACATGTATATATTGGAAAAGGGAACATTATCCGTTTAAATAGCCAACCCAACAGTTTTGGAAATCTCGTTTCAGATTATTCGTTAGCGACAGGCTAAGCTAAGATCTACAAAATGTATTATATGTATTTTATAGGCCATATTAATACGACAAAACAGTTGCTCTGTAACATAACATGGAAAACCATTCAAAGAATGAAAATGAAGATACATAGTGCGCATACATGAGACGACGGACCATTCTCCTCAATCATTGATGCCATTTCTATGTGCTCGTCTCAGTCTGTGGTTCTTTGCCAATGTTTGCTGACGGAGCAATTTGACTGACGCACCAACAACACCGGAAACATACTGCAACACTCTTAAAGGTATAAATCATAGACACAATAAACGTATATCCTTCTCATGTTTGGCACATAATATACGTATATTATGTATATGGTGTAAATCGTATAATAGATTTCACTGTGGTCATCTTGATACCGCTGGAGCGTTTACATTTAAAATCGTGTAAACTGGAATGGATACATTAAATTCAAAAGTTATTCTTTTAGCATGGGACAAAACGATCAGATTTGAAGCCAAATCTGTACGATAATGTTTCCGTATTCTACATCAATAATTCCACAGTCTGCGTTTGGACAAAAGATTTAACTTCTTTCTTTGAGAGAAAAGTGTCGTCCCTGGGTGGGCTCGAACCACCAACCTTTCGGTTAACAGCCGAACGCGCTAACCGATTGCGCCACAGAGACGGTGTCGTCTTTATTGGGCGTGGTTACGATATTAAGCCCCACCCACTTGTTTTTTATTAAGGATATTTTAAGTAAATTGGCAGAAACTTACTCACGGAGTTTATTCGAGTTCCGCACAAGCAACCAAAAATAAATCCATAATGATTACAAACCAAACTGCGGTTGTAAGCAGACAACAAGCTAACGAAACCGTTGCTTAATACGTTGTTTATTAAGCTAATATTTGCAAGAGCACTGAAAACCATGACTAGGCTTTAAAGAGGATTAGGGAAAGAGACGGCGGGGCCCCCGCGGCAGGACAGACTCTGGCTTTTGGGACATGGAATGTGGGGGCAAGGGAAGTCTAGGCGTCTCTGCTTAGACTGCTGCCCATGCAAACTGGCCCTGGATAAGCGGCAGAAAATGAATGGATGGAAGTAACAGAGGAAGACTGTGTGTGTGATTTTGGTTGGATTTTATATTTTTTCTAAGAGAATGAGTATACGTTTGGTGAAAAAATGGTATATTGACTGAGAATGAGTGAATAACCAATTGCCAATGAAGTAAAGATGAAAATATTGGATAAAGTGAGAAAACAGAAGAAAAAAAAATTGCATTAATTTGATGCTAAATCAGGGTGTGAAATACAGGTCTAGGGGGGTCTGAGGCCCTGTTTACACGGAGACGCTGTGACAGTAAGACGAAAAAGTTGAGTAGCGGATTGGCCTTTCGTTCACATGGCGTCAGTGTTTCTCGGGGGTGAAGACGCAAGCTTTTGAATTCGAGCTCCAGGGTGGCGCGAAACTGATACAGGGGCGTTTTGCAGCATATGAACAAAACAGAGCGAACTCTCTGGCTGCGATGACCTCACCACACCCCCCCATACGTTTGGACTTGCGCAGTAGCTGAGAACAAACATAAACAACAATGGCGGCGTATCCACTTGTGCTATGCTTCAGCAGCTATTTGCGTTGTATAGTCTCTTATAACAGAACCTTGATATGATACATCGTGTATGTAGCCGCCGAAAGAGCATCGAATGCTTGCGGCAAATAGTTCAACCTTTACCCAAGCACAGGGCGACCATACGCAGCATTTGGGTAAGATCTGGGATAACGAGTATCCTAGAGGATGTTCTGGAGAAAGTGGTTGTACTGGTGCGTGTCGCGTTGTAAAGTTCCACTGCCCACTACTGGCCATGCGTGAGAACTACATCGTTTTCACTCAGGCAAGACCTGCAGTGTAGACAGTCTGTACTTCGAATCCGAATTGGGGTTGTTTTGCTACATTTCTGTCATAGCGTCTCCGTGTAAACGGGGCCTGAGATCCACTGATTGACACTTGAACCTCCCTGAAAACCTCAAAAGCAACATGTTGGAGGGTCTCTGGGAAAAAAATATTTGATTTTATACTCTGCAGTGGACCAGAGAGAGAAAGAGAAAAGGAGAGCAATGTCCACTGTTTGGTCTTTGAATACAAAGCACACAACTACAAACGCTGTATTTTCCCATTTTGTGCTGCTGCTTGCTGCAGATGTGAATGTGATTCGGCGCTCTATTGACGTTTGCTGCATATTGATAAGAAATCCCCACACGCGGGTCCTGGATCAGAACTTTTTACAACAGGAGTTCTGTTGTCTTGCACAGAGCCACCAGAAACACTCGGTGTATTCACTGCGGTTGTCCAAACCATTGGACATTAACTCTTTGCAGTGTGCAATCAGCACTCAATGTCTGCCATTACAATGATCCCGACCCAAAACATTACAACTCTCCAGTCCACATGTTTACAGAAGTATTAAAATAAATGCATTGGCGTGTGAACAAGTATCTGACTAACACTTGGTACGTTAATAAAAAGATTGGATCACAATTGTTTTTCTGAAAAGGCACAAACTGGTGCATAAAAACTGATCAGAATGCAGGCAAATAAATGTTCGGTGTCCAGGATCTTCTGGGGAGATCCCCAAATCCTCCATAACCTGTTTGTAAAAAATATTAAACTGAAGAACAGAAAAAAACACAAATATAAAGTATGGCACACCATGTAAGGTTCAAAACATTTCATTGAGCTTTTGAGACTTTGGCTCCCCAACTAAATGCAAAAAGTAAATTCTCGTTACAATTTATGGCGTTACTACTTCCTGATCGGCCTTCAAAAATATATAATCACTATTCCAGTCTGGATTGTTTACTTTTAAATCATGACAGTCGCTGACATACAGCGGTCAAAAAAGTGTATGTGCTCCCTCCGTCTAGCAACACACCTGAACACACAAGTTCCCACCTATAAGGATTTCCCCCCTTAACCCATAGTCGACATCTGCTGGAGAAAATTGGGCATTACACTTAGAGCATGATATACTAAACGTTTGTGTGTATTAAAACGTGTGCAAAAATCCTTCAGCTCCCACTTTGCTCCTACAAAGTTGGTGCCGTTGTCTGAACGTATATTAATGACTTGACCTCTCCTACAGATGAAACGGTGCAAAGCGTTGATGCACGTATCTGTGTCTAGAGAGTTAGCCACTTCCAGGTGAACTGCTCTGCTTGCCAGGCATGTAAATATCACTCCATAGCACTTGACTGTGCTCTGTCCTGTTCTCACCTCAAGTGGACCAAAGTAGTTGACTCCAACATTAGTAAACGGTGGATGATCAGGGAGAATTCTTTCCTTGTGTATGTATGGTTGCAACCACTATGATCAAGCTGTCTGTGAATGTGCTTGATAATGAAATGGGCTACATGCTGATGCTTTGCAAGGATGAGTGGGTTTTTAGTTTCTTCTGGTAAAGAGCGTTTAGCCAGACGTTCACTAACAGAGACCGTTATCCAAATACGGATCAAGATACAGTAATTGCTCACTATATCCTTTCCAGAAGACAACACAGCAATCTCCTCTCTAAATCTTTGCTGCTGATAGTAGCGAACAACGGCCTGTTCAGCCTCCAAAAGATCCTCTGTTGACAAAGCTTGTCCCTTTGACCTGTCTCCATCCCCTTGCCTTTTGTTCTGCATGACACTCTGTTCACGAGCCTCAGAAGCCTCCAACACACAGTTACTACAGCTCCTTTCCATTAAAGCCCTTTTAACTTTAAGGAAAAAAGCTTCAATCAGAAAAGTAGGTCATCACACGGCCAGGGGCATCAGGTGAGTCTTCCACATGAACCACATTCACCATAGTGTCTTTTTTTAACCTTTTGGTCATCTGCCTCCATCACAGTGTGAACTGTGTTTATTGGCCAGTCTTCCTCTGAACTTTGGACCCTCGATCCACCTATTTGACTGAACAAAGTCTTCGGTCCTTACTCCTCTGGATGCATTGTCTGCTAGGTTTTCCTTAGTGATTATGTACCACCATTGGGATGTCCTGGTAGCTCCCCTGATAGCTGAAACCCTGTTTGCCACAAATGTATGGAAGTGCTTGTCTTCATTCTTTAAATACTTGAGCATGGAAGTGCTGTCTGCCAAAAGACAGACTGTTGTAACTGGAGCTTAAGCTCAAGGTCCACACAAACAGCAAGGACAGCAGCAGTCAACTCTAAACGGGGAATAGTAACAGTTTTTAAAGGTGTCACTCTGGCCTTTCCCAGTAGGAATGCAATGTGTATGCCATTTCTGTCATTCTGCATCTGAGATAAGCTGACAGCTCCATATTCTGCTTCACTAGCATCTGAAAAGTGATGAAGCTGAGCATGTATGGGCTGTCCCAAGTTCTTTGGTTTAATGCACTGTTCTACCTTGAACTCAGACAGCATATCCAGCTCTTCCAACCACCTTTTTCATTGATGCAAGATATCCTGGGGTATGATCTCACCTCATCCAAAGCTTCTTCTGCAAAGCTCTTGCAGCATAATTTTAGCAGGCAACATGACTGTTGCAAGAAACCCCAGAGGATCGTACACAGAACTAGACACAGAAAACATTCCACGCCTGGTGCGAGATCTTGGATGGATCTCAATCTTGAACTTAAAGGAATCAGTCTCAACACACCACTGCAGACCAAGAGCTCTCTCTTCAGGAAGTTTGTCTCTGTCCAGATTCAGTTCCTTCAAATCTTAAGCTCTTTGTTCCTCAAAGATAGATTGCAACATGTTGCGATTGTTGCTAATCAATTTGGTTAAAGTGAACCCTCCCCCCTGGCAGAGTGTATTGAGGTTTTTTACAATGAGGGCAATGTCCTCTTCAGAGGCCATGCTCTTCAGACAATCATCCATGTAAAAGTTTTACTTTACAGTTTGAATGACTTTATCAGGAAAGTCAGACTGATTGTCACCTGCTGTTTTCCTGAAAGCAAAGCTAGCACAGTTAGGAGAGGTCACAGCACTAAACATATGCACAGTTAGCAACTACTTTGGTCAGATCTCCATCTGGCCACCACAAAAAGCGGAGGGAGTACCTGACTTCTTCAGCCACTTTGATCTGATGGCCTGTATGTCCCACAGGTGACATCTGCTGGAGCAAATTGTGCATTACACTAAATACTCTATATGGCTCCTACAACAACTGCTAGAAGAAATTTTCAAGATGCTCATGGTTTATAGGATTATTAAAAGGCAGAAACAGAGCACAACTTCAACAGAAGGGCAAAAACAGTCTGACAGTCCTGCATACACCAGATAACGAGTACCTAAAGTGACATCAGAGAGAAGATCAGAAAACATGAAGCATGAGGAAGAGGAGAGGAAAGATCAAGGTAGACCACTACCAGAGACTCTGAATTACTCTGACATGACCAAAGAGAAGCTACTTGTGTTGTTGCAACTCTAATGGACTCTAACAGTGAACTTATCTAAAGAAATCAAACACTTGGAAAAAACAATCTTAAAGTAAAAAACAGAAAAAAAGACACATTATGAACTGGAGCATGTAAAAGTACTGTAGAATGGCGAATGAGCTCTGTGGATAGTTACATGTCAATACATGTGAGCTGAAACAAAAGCCTGAGAACAAAACAAGACAGGAAGACACTTTGGAGGCAACCAAAGAGTTACATGAGAAGGCCCAGGTCACACTTGAGACTGTCAAAGAATCACCTGAGATGACCAGGGACAATTCTGACATTTTCTCTGACCCATTTGACACAGACCAGGAATTGCCTAAGACAAGGGACACATTGAGGGACCTACCAAAGACAGTCCAGAAGTCAATTGAGGAAACAGTGGACTCTTCCGTGGACCCTCTTAAGACTGTCCAGGTGTTACCTGAAACCAAAGGGGACCCATGTAAGACGGTCCAGAAATCACTTCAGACAACCATCTACACCTACTCTAATTCATTAGAGACCAACAAGGAATCAGCTGCAACACTGAGGTACATACCTGACACGTCCACAGTCCCACATACACCAGATAACGAGTACATCTCTCGATGGAGGAGGTTAAAGGATAGGATTATTGAAAGGCAGAAACAAAAAACACCTTCAACAGCAGGGCAAAACAGTCTGATGAGGACAGTAAAGTGACACCAGAGAGAAGATCAGAAAACAAAGAGGAAGAGGAGAGGATCATGTTCAGCTGTCAGTCAGCCTAACAGCTGTTTATGTCTGCATAAATACACTGTATTATTTCCAGTAACACTTTTTAGTCTCTTTACCTGAAAACAAACACCTGAAGAACAACCTGCAGTCTGCTTAACACCAAAAGGACAAGATTTCATATTGAATTGTTTATTTATTATTATTATTATTATTTGTTGTTGTTGTTGTTGTTCTTCTTCTTCTTCTTATCATTATTATTATTATTATTATTATTATTATACAGTTTTAACTTATTGTCAATCAATTCAATAAAAGTCTCAATCTTTCTAGCTTTGGGTACAGCGTTTAGAATCTGTTCTGTGACATCATCAACGCCA
This sequence comes from Symphodus melops, assembly GCF_947650265.1. Taxonomy (NCBI): domain Eukaryota; kingdom Metazoa; phylum Chordata; class Actinopteri; order Labriformes; family Labridae; genus Symphodus; species Symphodus melops. Next base: position 12,204,204 of record NC_136710.1, on the reverse strand, counting down.
CTGTCATTATTTACAAGTAAACAATCCATACTGGAATAGTGATGACATATTTTTGTAGGCCAATCAGGAAGAAGTGTTTTCATGGATTCCAACGAGATATCGCCTATGGGATTTGAGAGAGAATGAGGACCCTCATGTACCTCATCCTTCGTTACATACTTTGTCTTCTAGTTTAAATTTCCAGGACACCTTAAGAACACAATGCAACAATTTCCTTCCAGAACAATATTGCTAGAAACACCTCTGGTAACTCCATCAGCTCTTTGTTGAAATGTGTTTTCTGATCACCTCAAGAGAAATGTCTGATATGTTTGGTTTAATCGATTTTTATATCCAGTCTCATCATGTCATAAAGTCAATGTAATAAAGTTTAATTCATTGTATTGAAAAGTATTGACATTATAATTTTAATAAATGCTATAAAAATGATTTTGACTGTTTCTCATGTTGTACTCAGCAAAAATTTGCCAGGGTTCATCACTGGGGCAGTACCCTCTAAAAGATCAAATTTGTACCATTTCCAAGGGTGCATTTTTATCCCCAGAACATTAAGGTCCATTATTATCCCCCAGAGGTATGTAAATGTCCCCATAAGGTACAAACTGTAATAACCCTGTTTTTACCCAGCAGTTCAATTTAGTTCGTCTTGGTTCGGCACGCATTTTGCAACGTTTCCATAGACTAAAGCTGGGAAAAATCCCCAAATAACCGATCCGTACCGTCCTACTTTTTGGGACTCTTCTGTTGGGGTGCCAAGTGTATCGATCCAACCCTAAAAGGTGGAGCTAAACACTAAAGTCTGGCAGACAGCAGCAAACACAACCCTGCCTTGTTTAAATACAGTTTTTTCATCTGCATTTCTCCCCGCAGCACAAAGCCTTCTCTGAAACAAAGCTGGACAGCGTTTTGTAAGAAAGCATCACATGCCAGTGACAAAGTAGATGAATTGATGGATGTCTTCCATCGTTTATTTAGTTTGTGTTGTTTTTCATCTTTGTTGAATGTATTAGCGGGTCAGCTGCTATTATGTGGCATGGTTGGCTGTGGAGATGGGACTTAAATGTCCGGGGCGCGTTACCAGGGTTCCTTTCCATATATATATATATATATTGCTCACCACCTCTATGAAGGTTTATTCTCTGATGGGCCCACTACCCAACAGAACTGTAGTATTGCTTAATAAGTATACAGTATAGTATACAGTATATAAATATATATATATATATATATATATACAGTGCCTTGCGAAAGCATTCGGCCCCCTTGAACTTTTCGACCTTTTGCCACATTTCAAGCTTCAAACATAAAGATTTAAAACTGTAATTTTTTGTGAAGAATCAACAACAAGTGGGACACAATCATGCAGTGAAACAAAACTTATTGGATATTTCAAACATTTTTAACAAATAAAAAACTGAAAAATTGGGCGTGCAAAATTTTTCAGCCCCCTTAAGTTAATACTTTGTAGCGCCACCTTTTGCTGCGATTACTGCTGTAAGTCACTTGGGGTATGTCTCTATCAGTTTTGCACATTGAGAGACTGGAATATTTGCCCATTCCTCCTTGCAAAACAGCTCGAGCTCAGTGGCGTTGGATGGACAGCGTTTGTGAACAGCAGTTTTCAGTTGTTTCCACAGATTCTCGATATGATTCAGGTCTGGACTTTGACTTGGCCATTCTAACACCTGGATATGTTTATTTGTGAACCACTCCATTGTAGATTTTGCTTTATGTTTTGGATCATTGTCTTGTTGGAAGACAAAGCTCCGTCCCAGTCTCAGGTCTTTTGCAGACTCCATCAGGTTTTCTTCCAGAATGGTCCTGTATTTGGCTCCATCCATCTTCCCATCAATTTTAACCAGCTTCCCTGACCCTGATGAAGAAAAGCAGGCCCAAACCATGATGCTGCCACCACCATGTTTGACAGTGGGGATGATGTGTTCATGGTGATGAGGTGTGTTGCGTTTACGCCAAACATAACGTTTTGCATTGTTGCCAAAAAGTTCATTTTTGGTTTCGTCTGACCAGAGCACCTTCTTCCACATGTTTGGTGTGTGTCCCAGGTGGCTTGTGGCAAACTTTAAACATCACTTTTTATGGATATCTTTAAGAAATGGCTTTCTTCTTGCCACTCTTCCATAAAGGCCAGAGTTGTGCAGTATACGACTGATTGTTGTCCTGTGGACAGAGTCTCCCACCGCAGCTGTACATTTCTGCAGTTCATCCAGAGTGATCATGGGCCTCTTGGCAGCATCTCTGATCAGTTTTCTCCTTGTATGAGCTGAAAGTTTAGAGGGAGGGCCGGGTCTTTGTAGATTTGCAGTGGTGTGATACTCCTTCCATTTCAATATTATCGCTTGCACAGTGCTTCTTGGGATGTTTAAAGCTTGGGAAATCTTTTTGTATCCAAATCCGGCTTTAAACTTCTCCACAACAGTATCTCGGACCTGCCTGGTGTGTTCCTTGTTCTTCATGATGCTCTCTGCGCTTTAAACTGACCTCTGAGACTATCACAGAGCAGGTGCATTTATACGGAGACTTGATTACACACAGGTGGATTCTATTTATCATTATTAGTCATTTAGGTCAACATTAGATCATTCAGAGATCCTCACTGAACTTTTGGAGAGAGTTTGCTGCACTGAAAGTAAAGGGGCTGAATAATTTTGCACGCCCAATTTTCAGTTCTTTATTTGTTAATACAGTTAGAAATATCCAATAAATTTCGTTCCACTGCATGATTGTGTCCCACTTGTTGTTGATTCTTCACAAAAAATTACAGTTTTATATCTTTATGTTTAATGCCTGAAATGTGGCAAAAGGTCGAAAAGTTCAAGGGGCCGAATACTTTCGCAAGGCACTGTATATATATATATATATATATATATATATATATATATATATATATATATATATATATACACACACACACACATAGAAAGCGCTTTAAAAGCTAAAGTCCTCCCATTTGGATATCCCTGAAAAACCTCCAAAGGGGGGCATCCAAGAGGCATTCTAGTCAGATGCCCGAACAACCTCAACTGGCTCCTTTCAATGCCAAGAAGTAGCAGCTCTACTCCATGCTCCCCCTGAATGTCTAAGATCCTCACCCTACCTCTAAGGCTCTACCCAGCCAAACTCCAGAGTAAACTCACGTTAGCTGTGTGTATCCATTATCTTATTTTTTCGTCACCATACCTCATGACCATAGATGAGGGTTGAAATGAAGATTGACCGGTAAATTGAAAATTTGCCCTCATGTTTAGGTACAACACAGATGGTCTAGTTTATTTGTAAAAATGTAGATCAAATAGGGTTTGCCCGGTCAGATGATGTGAGAGAGCTGTACAGTGCTGCAAAAGAGTTGACTTGAAGAGATAAATAAGGTTGACAACAAGAGAAAAGCAAAAGCAAAAAATGCTGAGACAACACAAAAACCACACAGCCAGTGTGAAAAAGTGAACGGTGAAATCAGTCACAATCATCCCCTTGATCAAGCCTGCCTACAGGGATGAGATCCTAAAGGTAAAGTATTTAGTATTAGGTATTAAGTAAACAACCTGGGAACACCAGTTAAGCAAAGAAAACTCATCTTTGACTTTAGGAAGCACAGCACAGACCAGGCCCACCTCTAAATCAACAGTGTCTATAGAGAGGGTTCAAACCTTCAGATTCATGGGCACCCTCATCTCTGCCACTCCTGGACTTATATCAAATCAGAAATCCCTATGATGACAGCAGGAAGAGAAGCTGCTGGCAACCTTTTACCGCTCCTCCATGAGGAGCCTCCTGTACTGCATCTTTGTTTGGTACACCAGCTGCACTGAAGCAGACAGGCAGGGGTTCAGAGAATGGTAAAAATCGCATAGAACAAAATCTGCTGCACTCTTTGCTCGCTGAATGATATTTAAAACACACGCTATACCTGAGCAGCGCAAAATCAATTTGAAGAACAGCTCACACGACAGCTTTCATCTTTTGGACCTGTTGCCCTCCAGGCACCACAGACAAACACAGTTAAGGAACATTTCTTGCCCAGAGTGCTTATCACACTGAACTAAAACACTGACCCTTTCACCATCATCACACATAAACATGCAATACAGTCCTATTCCCCGACACTTTCTACCTGAACATACATATCTTTTTCTCTTTAGACTGTACAAATCATATTTTTCCAATGAAGATAACATATTTCCTTCTCTTGCAATATTTACATTATTTATTTGTTGTACAATTGTAAAATTACAATAATGGCTTTCAATTTCTATTCAAATTTCAACCTTCAAATGGGCTCATATAGAATAAACTGTTGCGCTGAAGTGCAATACACAATGAAAACATAACAACTTTGTAAATGTGTTTTAAAGTAATGTTTTGCACTTTGTTAACTTGAAAACTTGTTTTGTGATGGGTGAAGCTAACTTTTCCTTCAGATCGTCTTCTGCCGGGAAATTATTACAACCTTATCTTCTCTGTGGCTGCCTGGGATTCATCTCCTCTCTATGTCACACTGTATAAAATCTGGGTTAGCTGGAGCACAGCACCCAGGGGAGGCGCTTTTCCCTCTCATCCTCTCGTCTCCCTGCCAAACGGACACTGAGGGGGTGTGAGTAAAGGAGGGTGGTGGTGGTGGTGGTGGTGGTGGGGGGGGGGGGGGGGGGGGGGGGGGATGTAGTCATGGCACAGTAGTGCAGTGTGTCAGGCCTGAGGCGTACAAGACAGAGTCCTGGTTAATTTAACCCCTGTTTTTCTTTTCTTTTTTAAAGTCATGAGTCAAGACATATCATACAAATGGAGCTGGTAGTCTAGTCTAGTCTTCTTTCCTCCTTGTGTGTCTACTCTCTCTTGGCCTTAAGAATTCCTTTCCACTTGTTTGATGGCACCAGGGCATCAGACTCCTGTTGCAGCAGAGGGATACAATTATGTAATTCATATAAATAACCCTCCATTCATGAAGTGACTGTATGATACGGATCAAACATTTGCTTGTTCTTTTTAGCGTGAAACATAGTTTCATTTCCATGCTGTGGATTCCAGACTTTAAACATCTTACTTTTGTTCTTTGGGATTAATTAACACTTTAATAAAAATGTGTAGACTAGAGACCAGAGAGAGGGTTTAAATAACATTAACTTTAGTTCATGGGTTGATTATTATTGCTATATTTATCTTGAAATAACAAAGCCAGTGATAAGTTGTCACGTTTCTCAAGAAAACAGAAGGTTTTTAAAAAAAAAATGTTTTAACCTTGATTGAGGTAAGACTGATGAATTTATGTTTAGTAGGTAATCCTTGATATGCCAATCAAGGTCTAACTATATTATTGTGCTGTCAAAACACCTTCTGCAAAACCTGCACCACTGATCTCTGATAAACACTGCCAGAGGAGATTAAACATTATTTAATCTTCAAAACAGGTTCTAAGTTTAAAAAAGTTTGTTTTTCCCTGAGATAATATAATTGACTTTTGATCTCAAGACATTATTTAAACAAGCTAATTAACCCATTCAGATCAAGAACTCTTTCACCAAGGGTGACCTGACCATGAGGGCAGTAGCACTTCATAATAAATATTACATGATTAACATTGCAGACATGGCCTTTCTCAGCTTCCATTGAAAACCAAAAGTATAGTCTACAACTATATTTTAAATAGAAACAAGCATCTTGAGTTATTTTTTGTTTGGGCTAAATAAGTTCATTGTATCTTTGAAACAACTTCAGCCAAAACTGTTAGCACAGCAGAGTTATGCTTGACAAATGTGTTTTAAGGAACCTGGAACAAATGAATATGAATACAATTAACAACTGCCTTTTGTTTTCAAGTTACACATGACATTAAAAATGTAATGTTATCTTTAAAAGCTGTGCAGGTCCTAATGACATGTCCAATTTTCTCCTGTTAAAAATTTGACCTATTAACCTCTGCAGACTACTACACCATGTCTTAGCCTTTTGGTTAAAAACATTTTCCAAACTTGTGATTTTCCTCTCAATGCTGCTAAAAGCCCCTGAGTTTGCTTCTATGTTATATGTTTGTTTTTGTTTTTTTAACTTTATCCAGGGTCAAGAGTCCAAAAGCAACAATTATTTTATACTTTAATGTCCATTTTTTCCGTATGCAGGTGATTCAAATGGTTAACATAAAGACATTGGGTGAATCAAAAATACTGCTCCTGTTGCTATGACTCATATTTAGATATTGTTTTTATTCTAGGCCTGTGATAATGTAATGATTTTTAGTTTAATCCTATAGCATCTGTACTTTTATGCTTTTTTTTTGTTAAAATGTTCCAATATAACATTCAAATGTGGATCCTTGTTCATACTTTAGTTTTTTTTTATCTGTGCCAGTTTTTTCAGCTCTCACAGGGCTCTAAATGTAAGCAGCAAATCAAAATTATTTTTGTCAAAACAGAAAAGTGCTCAGAGCAGCCACTGAGGGCTGGATCGGATCTCTGTACTCCCATGGCCTTACTGCCATCCACAGCCTGCAGCTTCTGATTTTACAGTAAGTGTGCACAATAAATGCTACTGTTTTCTTTCAAACCTCAGTAACAGAGACAAATAGTGCACTTTGAGCTGTCTGAGGGGCTGCTTTTAAAAAGGGGGATGTCGTTTTCTTATTCGGAATTGTTTTCATCCCCACCACAAGTAGTTAATTTTTAAGCAATACAATCTGATGTAAGTCTGGGCATGGCTGCGGCAGATTTTCCCAACCCCCCTCTCTCAATCCCTCCCCAGCACTCACACACACACCCGCACGCACGCACACACGCGTACACAACCCTGCTGCTACAAAATACTTTTTTAATACAACGGTGGGGGCTCGGGAGAATCTAAGGTGGCCATATTTGATAGATTTGTGTCGGGCTCTGCAATGCAGAAAGCGAGAGTTGTCGCGTGTGATCTTGCAAGTGACAGTGACACCAGGCAAGTCTGTCGGATTCGTGACTGATCCGGACTTGGAGACAGAGCGAGAACTAAACAAGAAAGGGAGGGAGGAGGGGGAGACATAAAAGAAACAAACAAGTAACAATGTAACTTACATGCAGCCACACACCCCTTTTTCTTGTAACAATGTGTACGTTTTAAGGAGGGAGGGGGCGCGCAGAGGGAGAAAGAGAGACGGGGAGAGATAGAGAAAGGAGGAGGGGGGTGCGCTCTGAAATAATATAGTCAGCCATTTTTTATGTAAGGGGATTTTTTCTTATTGGGGGGGTTGTTAAAAAATAAATATAAGAGGGCGGCCATCTTTGTTGCGCTGCCTAGTGTAAAATATTTCTAAACGCCCCCCACTTTTTTTCTGTGCCGATTTGAATATTAAATAAATATCACACATTCGAGCAAGAATACGCTTTTTTGCATACAAGGACGGACCCAATGACAGGAATATAATGTCCTCTCCTCTCCGGTCTTGTGAGGAAGACGAGGGCATGGTGGTTAATTCCGAGGGAGGAGATTTTGATGAAGAAGACGACGACGGAGACTTAGACGAGAACGCAAGCGACATAAACTCGCCGGCGGCGCCTCGGGAAACTGCAACACCAGTCGCGCCAGGTACAGTAAAGAAAACTGGCGGACAGGTCGGGAGCGCGCGCACGGCATAAAAACACACTTACTGGCATTAAAAAAAACGTGCAGAAATGGCTTTTTAGAAGTAGCCGCAGTTTGATCCCCATGTCTGCTTCAGCACTTCCAGTGTGTGTAGGCTACAGTAGAGCGAGGAGTCGGGTGCGTGCGTACAAATTAGAAACATACTTGGTAGTCGAGATTTTTAAAAACACAGGCAAACGTTTCATCTGCAAAACCCGCTACATGCCACCGCTATTACGCCTGGAGGTGTCATGGGTAAAGCTCGCTGCAAAACAACGCTTACAAAACACACTTTACAATGAACTGCGAAAAAGACCCGACTGGCCAAATATGTGCTTATTCTCTGTTGTTGGGTGCTCCTTTTCTCCCACTACACTTCCTCTTCACCTCCTGTACATCCCAACAAAGTTTACGCTAACTTGCCACCGCTTCTCTTTCTGTCTCCCCATCAACAAAAAGTTGTCCCTTTTGACAGCTCCCAGTCATGTCATGGCATGTAAATGTGCACTGTCTGCGGGTAATAAGGTCGCCATGAAGGGTATAAAGCTCACGGTTGGAATAAACACGGACTCCGCTGGCTGGAGGCGACATTTATTTGACATTATCTTGGGAGGCAATGATGTGTTTTGCTGTACAGACATGAAAGCTGGTGTGAAATTGCGGTGAGACAGAAACTTGCCCCCTCACTACCCTCATTGTCTCCATGACAGGTCAAAATAGGACACTGCTGCTGCTGCATGCTGCTCACTTTCAGGCTGAGAAGGGGTGAACATCTTGCTCCCCTTTAGCTTACCGTATAAAGTAGATCAGTATAGGCTACTATTCTTATCATATGCACATTTAAGCTACTTTAGTTTGCTCAATTGAACTGTTATTATGCTGTAGGAGTTGCTTTTTCTGAAGCATTGATATTGTCAAAAGGTGATTGACTGGATGTGATTCTGGAAGTTGCTGTGACAATGACTTTAGCTGGGAGGGTGCAGAAAGTCAGGGGTTGGTTAACCACATGCAATGATTGAAGGAAAAAAACTGAAAACAGCTGCCTTTTGGTTGCTTTTGGACATAATAACTTGAACCATTGTCGTTTGGATGCAATGCTGAGGTAGCAGACTAACTTAATTTTAAAGTCACATTGCATGTGTAATTATGAAGAATATCCGATAATTAAAAGAATAAACGATTGACTACGTAAGTGTCATTATATATATGAATAATACAGGAGAATACATAATCATTCATGGTTTGTAGGCATAGTCCGGACCTGCCGCCATGCTTGTGCCAGACTGATAAATTACAGTCGCGTTTAATACAGAGGAGGACCTTATATTTAACCCCATGACGACCTCCTGCCGCTGTGGTTGCCGGGGTCCCGCTGTGGTACTGACAGTGGCGGAAAAAGTGGTTTTACTTCAGCGCACCGTCCCGCTATTTGACGGCCTCTGAATCACCGAGCCCTGCGTGCGTGCCGCTACCGCCCCCGGCGTGTGTTCGGCGGCAAATGGGCTGCACCGACAAGCGGGAAGCGGGGTTTAGTTTACTGAACGGGGGGGGGGGGGCGTTGCTTGTGTTGCTAGTGGGTTAGGGCTAAACAACAAAGGCAGGCAGACAATAAAGTCAGTGAAAATGCAGCCTATTTTACGGGCTGGTAGCACGGTGGAAACCGCAGCCCATATTTCAGTTATACTTTAATGCTCTGCTGCAGCTTGCATGCAAAGCGGGGGCCGCCGCTGTCTCTTTAATTTTCCTAAAGCCAGGTCAGGTAACAGGTTAAATTGTTTTCCTAGTAGTTGTGATATTGCACAGGTACCATCGGGAATAACTGGCCTGATATTCTCTCACCTACAAGCAGAGATGAAGTAATGTAATATATTCTTGACTCACTCGCTTGAGAGTGTACCATGTAAGATACATAAGTGGGTGCTTAACCCATTTTCCTTATATTTCATTCCTTCCTTCCTTTAAGGTTTGAAAACGCAACTGTTCTTTCAGCCAGCATTTATATATTAGAATAAATAGATGTTTTTAGTTAGAAAAAAAAACACATTAGAAAAAGTTTTTTTTTTTCTTTAAGTGGCTGGTCACATGTTTAACAATAAACCAATTATCTCCATTCTATGGAAAACCAGCTGTCACATCCACTCTTACAAACTGTATCTAATTTAGCTCATGTCACAATTCAGGAGAGGTCACAGCCACCATCATGCAGCTTTTGTTGTGTAATTATGCTAAAAAGGGGATTAACAGAGTGTTGGGAAGCATTTAAGAAGATTATCACTCATCTGATATTTATTTCAAGGTTTCTTTGTCCCTTGTCTCTTCTGGGGTTTTTTTCTTCCAGAAGAAGAACCAGAGATATCAGACAGAGAGGTCCCAATACGGAAGAAAGGGCGACCGAAGAAGAAGAAGGACACAAAGAAGAAAGACAAAGAAGGGAAACCAGTGAAAGCAAAAAAACGCAAGAAGATTGTAAGTAAGATTCCTTTGATCATTTGGCATATAAGCATCTTCATTACTTCAAGTGTCTCCCTCTTGTCACATCTCCAGGACAGTGATGTAGAGAGAGACTCAGACAGAGAAAGAGACTACGGTGAGAACTCAGACAGCGTTGTTAGCGACTATGGCTCCGGAGACAAAAAGAAGAAAAAGAAACATAAAGAAAGGAAAGAGAAGAAAACCAAGAAGAAGAAGAAAGATGATGGGGACAGAGACAGCAGTCAGGAGGAAGCGACAAAGGTAAAAGCAAGGCATCTTTTAATAAGTTCAATTTCATGTTTTCTTCCTGCTCTGACCGATGTTTTATTTTTTTTCGCAGCAACCGGTTGAGCAGAAAACCTCAGCTCAGCTGGCGAAGGAGTGGGGTCTAGAGGATGTGGATCATACCTTCACAGAGGAGGACTACAGGGAACTGACTAACTACAAAGCCTTCAGTCAGTTCATGAGGTACAGCTGCTACAAACACGGTTTGGATTTGGTTTGTTCCAAGGGTTATGGGCAATTTGATAGAGTTTGAGCCATGTCACATTAAACCTATCTTGCAGAAATCATCTAACTTGTATAACATTATTTTTTTTTAATCAATTTTTACTTTCAAAACAGCAAACTTGGGCTTTAAACCACTTTCAAGGTAGCAGAATGTGCTGTTAAAATGTGACATACTAAAACATAAGCATTATTTCACAGTTTCTAGTTTCCACTAGCAAGATGTTAAGTATTAACCTGTCAGAGTTATATCAGTACGACCATGCATTCACATTTTGTGGGTTTTTTTTCACATTTTGGTTATAATACGATCAATCATTTTTTACAACATATAATGCAAAAAAAAAAATGATTGCAGTGATTTATAATTTGTGTTGATTCAGTGTAAAATTGTTGCACAATCTACAAGGGCTAAGAATGAGCAACACTTACTGTTAACAGTAACACTCACTGTGTTATTATATGCTTTAGGGAAAAAATGGCGTTATTGTGATTTAAAACATGTTGTGATACGATGGGTATTAGGTTAACATTTAATGCAACTCATTGGCTTTTTAAAATAAAAATGTCAGCGTTTCAAATTCGGGTTCGAATCCGGCCTGTGGCTCCTTTCCTGCATGTCAATCCCCACCCTCTCTCCCTGATTTCCATCTCTATCCACCGTCCTATCTCTCCAATAAGGCACAAAAAGCCAAAGAATAAATCTTTTATAAAAACCCACGTAATTTGAAGAAGGCAATTTCTATAACCAACATATTCAGTCTCTTCATTATCTGGGATTATTCAAAAGTTAACAGATATCAATTGAATATTAAACAAATTGCAATAATTCTGTTTATTTTTAATTATATTTTCAATATTACAACAAAAATGAATAATAACATGCTTGAAAGTTATGTTTTTTATGAAATAGCCTCAGAAAATGTCACAAACATATAATTAGGAAAGACAATCCAAAAGAACAATTTTCTTTCCAATTCATAAACTACTATATAACAATAAAAATTACACATTTATTTTCACTCTAAGTCTTTATCAGTCTAAAAAATCACATCTGTCAGGCTCTAGTTATGAGAATGACCATCCACCCTCTATACTTGCAGAACCACCACCAACAACTTTCCCTGCTGACACAACAGATACGATCTGACTTAAAGGGTAGGTTAGGTAGTTTGGTAGACCATGTCAACTAACGTCTGCTGTGTGTTGCTTTCAGGAAGTGATTGTCTGTTTCTGCTCCACTGACAGAAAGAGCTTTCCTAAAAAACTCTTCTAAGCCATACTGCAGATTATACACAAACTTTGACCACAGCATTTGAATGTAACTAAAAATCAACCCAAATCAAATGGAAAAAGAGTTAGATGTCTTGTTTTTTTCCTGGAAGTTTTCTACCTCAAAAGCATTTAAACAATCCTTACTTTTCATCACATAGGCCAATGATAGCCAAGAAGAACCCTAAAATCCCCATGTCCAAGATGATGACCATCCTTGGGGCCAAGTGGAGGGAGTTCAGCTCCAACAACCCCTTCAAAGGCAATGCTGCTGCCGTCGCTGCTGCTGCTGCAGCTGCTGCTATCGCTGTCGCTGAGCAGGTTTCTGCAGCGACAACTTCGCCTGAGCCACCACCACAGCTACCGCCACCGCCAATCAGAAAGGCGAAGACAAAAGAGGGAAAAGGTCAGCTGCCATCTTTAACCTTCCTTTCCCTGTTCCACTTATGTACACGCTCATTTATTAACTGCAACCCCAAACACAATAAAGTTGTGACTTTTTGTGAATGTGCAGTGAGTAAAATCCGCCACCAGGGGCCTTCCCCCGGTGTAAACGACCTCTGTGTTGACCGAAGTCAATATGAACGTGAGAAAAAGAATATTTTTTACTGACAGTGTATCCAAGTATAATTTACATATCGTTTTTTTTTTTTTTTTTTTTTTTAATCAAAGAAGCACATACTGCAACAGTACAGCAGCTCTCAATAGCAGTTCCCGCTAGCTTATGCAGTTGTCTTTGACATAACATTCGGTGTTTCCTTTGCAACGATTAACATTTCATGTTTGTCATGGTGGCCGCTGCCAGTTTATCACCTGGACTCTTTTTCATGCTTATGCATTGTGGTTGATAATGTCTTGAAAGACCTTTCCTGATAATGGAGTTGTCTATTTGGCAGGAAATGTTGCTCCAAAACCTGCATATATGGTTTAGCATAAATAGGACCCTCATAGTGTTAAGTTTACACACGCCATGTGCACAAATGCACCCCCCACATCATCCAGAATGCTGGCTTTTGAACTGTGTGCTGATAACAAGCCAGATGGTTTCTAACCTGTGGCATCTAATCACTGCACCCACTCCAAGTACTTAATTTTTAATTTGTTCTGTTATCTGGATAACTTTGGTTACAAAAATTCTTATTTGTTGTCCTTTTTTAAAATTTTATGTTAAACATTGCACACAATTTCATCTGTGTAGGCCCTGGCTTTAAGAAGCGTAGTAAAAGTCCTCGAGTTCCAGACAAGAAGAAGGCTTTGGCTGTAGCAAAGGCTAAAAAGATGGCACCCATTAGGATCAAACTATCGCCTATTGGTGCCAAGAGGAAGAAAAGTTGCTCAGTGAGTGCAAATCTTCTGCAATCTTTTACTTTTCTTCCAGTTTCTGTTAATTGTTTACCCTTTTTTCCTTGTTTGGCTGACTTCCTCTCCGCTGCCTTGCACTAGAGCGAGGACATGGACGAAGACGAGTCGGAGCAGGAGGACTCTAGCGTTCACAGCTCCTCGGTTCGCTCCGACAGCTCCGGCAAGGTCAAGAAGAACAAACGGGGACGGCCAGCAAAGAAGAAGAAGAAACGTAAGCACAGTTCATCAAGTTCATCATACAAGACTCTTGTATCAAGTATACGTAACATTTTTAAAAGATTTGATTTGTCTTTTAAATTAAGTTTAGACTCTTATTCTAAGCAAGGATATGTAATTCATAAAATGTTTAGGTGGGATGCTTTTTAACAGAAAAACAAAACAACAACTTTTCAGTCATATTTAAGACGTCTCTGTCTACCCCAGTTGTCTCGCTCCCTCCAGTCCCAGGTGAAGAGGAGGGCGATGGCTACGAGACGGATCATCAGGACTACTGTGAGGTGTGTCAGCAGGGCGGCGAGATCATTCTGTGTGACACTTGTCCTCGAGCTTACCACCTTGTCTGCCTGGAGCCCGAGTTGGACAAAGCCCCTGAGGGCAAGTGGAGCTGCCCGCACTGTGTGAGTACCACCTGCTCCTGCTTTCTATGTTTGACCTTATTTGCATGTTAATTTACACCTCCTTGAGTGAAACGGGAGCGCAAAAACAGAAAAAAAAGTGGTTTGTTTATAATTGCTTGAAGCTTTGTAGCTACACCACAAATCTCTGTGGAAAGTGAGCTGCAGTCAGTCAAACAGCACAAAGATGGATACCTGAGGTGAGCTGTGGGTGTAGATCTTACAGCAATAAAAGTCACTGCTCATTTTACGTTGCCATGTCACTGTGCTTTATCTTTATCCTAAAGCTATTCAGATTAATCAACCGTGTCAGCACTTCCAGGAAACTTATTGCACTTTCCACTTTATTCTGATGGTGTAAAGTTGTATTTGTTATACGTGAAGGTAAAATGTTTGCCAGTCCTGGGTTCTTGTTGTCCCTAAAATGAATGTGAGGAGTATGAGGACAAACAAGATTAAAACACTACTTGTAATGTAGAACGTGAAGTGATGATTCATAAATGTGGTTGTTCTATGGGGCTGCAGTATTTTCTGTTATTGCTTGATTATTTCATTTTATTTCTGACGTTACAAATGTTGCCTTCAATTCAACAGCTGTTTGAATCATAGTGAAATCATTTGTATATAGTGGCACAGGAATGAGTCCTAAAACCCGGAAGTGGGTTAGCATTTTAGCACCATGGGGGGTTTAATAAGGTGGACCAACTGTTTATGGAGGGTCGGGATATCCCTTGAAACATTTTGGACGCCTAACATTCATTTTCCTGCATTGTGATCCGTTTTATGCACCAATGTGTGTCTTTGCTAAAAAAATAAATAAATATGATCCAATCTTTTTAACAGATAAATGTTCACACAAGAATGCATTCATTTGAATACTTATCACATACTATTTGAATACTATATCCACATGGACTGGAGAGTTGTAATGTTTCTGGTCAGGATCATTTCAATGACAGACGCACTTGCACTTGCCTGCACACGCACTGAGCGCTGATACAGTATGCAGCAAGCAGCTGCACAAAACGTGAAAATGGATTGTTTGTAGTTGTGTGCCTTGTTTTCAAATACATAACAGCAGACATCGCTCTCTTTCTCTCTCTGGTCCACTGCAAGTGTATAAAGTCAATTGCGGCGATCCCCCAAATGTTGCTGCTGAGGTTTTCAGGGGGTTCAAGTGTCAATCAGGGGGCCTCAGACCCCCATTTGGGAATTTTAAAGTTTTTACGCATATTTAAAACGGTTGTTGCTAACAAGTGTCAAAATGAGACATTAAACGTAATCACACCAGGAACTCTCTCATGAGTCCACCTTAAGCCTCTCGTCATGTTTTTCAGTGCTCATGCAAATATTAGGTTCATAAACAACTTATTAAGCTAAGGTTTCACTGAAAAAACGCTGATTAGATCAGTGAACCATAACGGTTGTCACGTCAAAATCAACCGAGTCTGTTTGCTCTCATGAAGAATAACTTTAGCTCTTTACTTCTCTCGGCTGCATTAACGCTTCAAACTTCATAACAGTGGTGTTCATCTGTGAAAGCTGAACAAAACAGCTACACATCAGAAACATATGTTTGCTATACAGCTGATTTCCTGCAATCTTCCAAAATCCAATGCAGTAATCCCATTTGGGAATTCTCATGACGAGAAATACAGTACGTCATCACTTTTCCAGTCTAGTGAGGTCTGCATTAATAAACAAACATGAACATTAACATTTAAAGAAAGAGCAGTAGGTCATAAAAAATGTTTTCTTGTCTCATATTTGACCTTTATCAAAAAACTGCAAATTCTGCTGTATAATTGTGTGTGTCGCTCTACTAGCTACACAAGCTTGGATAAGACCACCTGTTACCTTAATTGCAATTTTCAAGCAACAGTCACTTGTTAAGCAAGGGACAGCTGACATTAGCAATCTGTTAGGAAGTGATGATGGAAAATAGCATCTGAAACTGAATCAAAAGCTCGATCAGTTGTCTCTAACCTAATTCCCATTTGAGGAAATGAAGTGTCCAAGAGCTGCTTGATATGTATATCAATAACATTTAGTCCCACAACTTATCAAACTTATTTTTTCCACATGTCCTACGTGTTTCCACAAATGCTAACACCTAGAGCTTACAAAGCAGAAAGACGTTCTTTGCCTCTGTGTTAACATCAAACTGTACATCAGCAATAGCAAACATTTCAGTTTGAAATAGAGATTGGTGTTTTTTTAGTATTGCTTCAAAGAAGATCACCTTTTCAGCTCATAGTTTGCAGTCCACATAGAAGTCCTGTGTAACATTGGACTTCTGTGTTTCAACTCAACACTGCTTATTTTGATGACTAAAACATCGATGCTGCTGATGAGACACAAACACATTTAAATTTGTGAAAAACGTTGTTTTCCAATGCCTGAGGTAATATAGTATGTTGAGAGAAAATTGAGTGTCATCTATGCATGCGACAGAGAGGAAAATAGAAACAACATTGATGTCTTCCTTTTGCATTTACTGTATCTGCCATTATCTGAAAACTATATTTCAAAAAACGCATCTCAGTACTTTGATATCAAAATCATTGTACATTTTCTTCCTGTTTCTCTTAATGTTTAACATGTGGGATGACTCATCCAGCACCCAGGGGCGTTTACTAATTTTAACAATCAGTTACCGGTAAATGCTTTGTTGAAGTTGATGGTCCAATCAAAGTCAATCCAACGTTATGTTCTGCATCCTCTCCTGTGATTGGTTCAATCTCTTTTCAGTTGAAAATACAACACGACAGTTACACAGTTACACACTGTGGCCTAAATCAACCTTTGCTGGACTAGTTTGGCAATAATCAGGTCGTCCTTCCTTGAGTGCATCTTTAAGTTATTATGATAAAAGTGAAAGTACCAGTGTTTTAATTTCCAACCTGAAATTGATGTTGCTAGTGCAGAAATTGAAAAGGGTCTCCTCTTCAGCATTCAGCTCATTCAATTTAATGTTTATTTTCCCAGGAAAAGGAGGGAATCCAGTGGGAAGCCAAAGACGAGGACTTTGAGGATTATGAGGAGGACAGCGAGGACCGAGTGATATCAGAGGTCTGTGCGGGGGTCGCTAGCGGGGCAGGGGCTGAGGAGGAGGATGACGACCATATGGAGTTCTGTCGGGTGTGTAAAGACGGAGGAGAACTGCTGTGCTGCGACACCTGTACCTCCTCTTATCACATCCACTGTCTGAACCCGCCACTTCCAGAGATCCCTAACGGAGAGTGGCTGTGTCCACGATGCACGGTTAGATGCTTTGTTTTACTTCAATGTTGTTTTTGACAGATTCTAGGCTCCTTGCATTCTCAAAACTCCAGACTTAAGAACTTGACTCAAACATTTTGGATTTACTTGTTTTTCTTCCTAAATGTGCACATTATCTTATTCTTAGACAAGATAAGAATAATAGATAAGTAAGCTATGGCAATGCGTCCACATAATCAACAACAAAAATTTGTCAACATGAGTAATTTGCATTGATGTGTTGTCCTAAACAACTAGATTGTCCCACACTCTAATCCAGTGGTTGTGGTAATGCACCAGAAAGCTGGTCGCTAAAGACGCTATAGTTGAAAAAGGAAGAAGAATTCACACAACAATGGCAGCGGCGTGCAATAACCGTAGCACAAGCACCGAGGAGCAACAAGGAGCAAAAAAACTGCACGTACACGGTCTTCAAATGTGTGAGAGTTTTTTACTCATTTCAATTCCACCACATCTGTGTGCGTGACAGCTCCGCACAAGCTCGTCCGTCAACACCCGGCTCTCCGTTTGCTGCACAGTCAGCTGGAATTCCTGCAGTAAATAAACAGATTCATTCGCGACAGCGTGAGATAATACGATGTACTATGTGGTATAAAACAGTATGTAACCCTTATCAACACATAAACAAACATGTACGTATATGGTTATTTTCTGAGCCGTCAGAGAGAAAATTGTTTGAAAATAAACCAGATGTTTTAATGTTGTATCGGTGTCTGACATTCCGTCCCGTTTTTTATTGGGGGTTTTTCTCGTGATGTGGTAGTTTGCAGGATGTGAAATTCAATATTTGACGAGAAAACATTCAGGAGCTCTGTGTCAGGATGGCAAGAAAACATTTTGTGTGAATAGTTACATTGATCAAGTAATGTAAATAATCGATAACTACAAAATGAATCATTTGATTGATCGGAAAATCTATCATTTGAAAAATAATCGTTTTGGACTGCTCTAATTAGTATGTATATTCCCTTCTTAGTGTCCGCCAATCAAAGGTCGGGTCCAGAAAATCCTCCACTGGCGATGGGGTGAACCTCCGCCTCCCATTCCTGTCCCCCCTGCCCCTGACGCTCCACCTGATGCTCCTCTGCCGCCTCCAATGAAGGGTCGAGCCGAGAGGGAGTTCTTTGTCAAGTTAGCCGGGCAGTCGTTCTGGCACTGCACCTGGATCACCGAACTGCAGGTAAAAATTCATTATCAGTAATGTTTTAAAATAACGCTAAAGTTCCGTTTTTTTTTTCTTTAAGCACTATAAACTCTTGAGCTGTACATGATACAAACAACATCATATGCAATCAGTAGAATGTTCATCATTCTTTCATCACTTTTGGACAAGGTTCAAGGTTCTTTATTGTCAATTCCAAAATATGTCAGACATACAGTGAAATCGAAATTACTTTTCCCCCCTCCCCACGGTGCAATGTAGATAAAAAAGGTACGGTAAAAAAAATAAAACAAGGTAAAAAAGATAAATAATATTTACATTAATAAACCTAAATGTGCAAAAAGTACAAAGTTAAATAAAATGGAGTATAAAACAAGATAAGAAAAGTGAAACTTGTGCATGCGTGCAATGTGCAATAAGTGACCAGGGTTCTGTTTCAATGTTCAAACAGGAGGAGGTTCCAATGTTCAGTGTTCATGGGGGCAGTGAGGAGGGAAGGGAGGGAAGAGAGTTCAGCTTCCTGACAGCTTGGTCGAAGAAGCTGTTTCTCAGTCTGGTAGAGCCGGCCCGCAGGCTGCGGTACCGTCTCCCCGATGGCAGGAGGCTGAAGAGGCTGTGTGAGGGGTGGGTGGGGTCACTCACAATGCGGGTTGCTTTGCGGGTGAGGCGGGTGCCGTAGAGGTCCAGAAGAGAGGGGAGCGGGACACCGATGATCCGTTCAGCCGCCTTCACTGTGCACTGCAGGGTCTTGTGGTTGGCAGCAGTGCAGCTCCCCAGCCACACAGTGATGCAGCTGGTCAGGATGCTCTCGATGGTGCCTCTGTAGAAGGAGCACATGATGGGTGGGGGTGCTTGTGCTCTCTTCAGCTTACGGAGGAAGTAGAGGCGCTGCTGGGACTTCTTGGCCAGTGATGTGGTGTTGGCTGTCCAGGAGATCCTCACTGATGTGGACCCCCAGGAACTTGGTGCTGCTCACTCTCTCCACAGCAGCACCGTCGATGGTCAGGGGGGGTTTGGGAGTGGGGGCCCTCCGGAAGTCGACAACAACCTCCTTGGTCTTGTCGATTCAGGAAAAGGTTGTTGTCTTTGCACCACGTGGCCAGTTGGCCCACCTCCATCCTGTAGTGCGTCTCGTCGTTGTTGGAGATGAGACCGACCACTGTTGTGTCGTCCGCGAACTTCACAATGTGGTTGCTGCTGAAGGATGGAGTGCAGTCGTGGGTCAGCAGCGTGAAGAGCAGGGGGCTGAGCACACAGCCTTGGGGGGCCCCGGTGCTCAGGATGGTGGTTTTTGATGCGTTGCCGCCAACCCGCACAGTCTGACGCCTCTCGCTGAGGAAGTCCAGCAGCCAGTTGCACAGGGAAGTGCTGAGCCCCAGCTGGTCCAGTTTGCCGATAAGCTGCTGAGGGATGATGGTGTTGAATGCTGAACTGAAGTCTATGAACAGCATTCTGACGTATGAGTTTTTGGAGTCCAGGTGGGTGAGGGCTGGGTGAAGAGAGAGCAGATTGCATCCTCGGTTGATCTGTTGCCCCGGTATGCAAACTGGTAGGGGTCCAGGGTGGAGGGAAGGGAGGATTTGATGTGGGCCATGACTAATCTTTCAAAGCACTTCATGATGATGGGGGTCAGTGCAACGGGTCTATAGTCATTGAGAGTGGATGGTGATGGCTTCTTTGGAATGGGTATGATGGTGGTCGTTTTGAAGCATGCTGGAACAACAGTCTGCCTCAGAGAAGTGTTGAAAATGTCTGTGAAGACATCTTTGAGCTCCTCTGCACAGTCCTTCAGCACACGGCCAGGGATGTTGTCTGGACCTGCAGCTTTGCGGGTGTTGATGTTGGAGAAGGTTCTCTTCACGCTGGCTGCCGTCAGGCACAGGGTCTGAACTACAACACATTTAGTTGTAGTTCAGAAAAATGAGAGAATATCTAGTAATATTCCATTCACCATTTTTCAGAGGCTTGTTGAAGATACCAAGATGGTTTAGTGTAAAAAATATTAATATAACGAAAAATGTTTCCATGTTCTTGCTGTGTTGAAGAATTTCTTTGCATAAATATCTTTCTTTTAATTGATTTAATGAAAACTCATTCTCTACTTTCAATAGTCTATACTGACACTAAGTGGCCCAAGGTTATACTTTGACATTTAGAAACCTTGGAAATAAAATCTTTTTGTATCTGCTTCTGTTGTTGCCCTTGTCTTCTATTATTATGTTCCATCTTAGTATATATATACTGTACATGGATGCCTAAATGTGTTTAAAATTAAGCTGATTTTGTTTTGTTATTACTCTACCTTATTGAAAGGAATCATTTTGGAAAAAGTTGGCAACCGAAACTTAGGCATTCTGATTAATCTCTAGCTAATGTAAAGGACTTCCACCCTCTCCCTCTTCTTCCGCCCAGCTGGAGATCTTCCACTCTGTGATGTACAGAAACTACCAGAGGAAGACGGACATGGACGAACCGCCCAGCTTGGACTACGGGTCAGGCACAGAGGACGAGAACGGAGTGGGGAAGAGCGAGAAGAGGAGGGCCAAGGACCCGCAATACGCCATCTTGGAGGACAAGTACTACAGATACGGCATCAAGCCTGAGTGGATGATGATCCACCGCATCATAAACCACAGGTAGCGGGGTCAGCCTTGGTAAAATACTTATTAATACTGAGAAACGTAGTTTGTCAGCTCACAGGAGTTTGTTTTTGGTCTGTTAAAAATAAGGTGCCACATTTCACACGATACAATCACTGTATGACGTCTCTTTATCAGTGTGGATAAGAAAGGGACCTACCATTACCTGGTTAAATGGAGAGACCTGACATACGACCAGTGCACCTGGGAGAGAGATGACCTGGAAATCCCTGAGTTTGGGATCTATAAGGGCAACTACTGGAGACACAGGTAATTAAAGTTGGGAACACGTTTCACGATTACTGATAGAAAAAAATGTCTTTCTGGCATTGATTGATATATTTACTCATATGTTTTCATAGAGACATGATAATGAAGGAGGATCCTGACAAACCTAGGAAGATAAGGAGCAAGAACCAGGAGGGAGAAGAGGAGGAGTCTCCAGCCTCACCAGTTACTGATGTGAGTTTACATTTTTCTTAAATTTTACTCTCTTCAGCTGGTTTTGTTATAGACGTAAAAAACTGATAAGTCTGTTACTTAAAACTCATTTGATTGAACTTTTACACACAGACTGTTTCTCTCAAAGCTGATTTTGAGGCTCTTAAAGTTGCAGCTACAGCTTTAGTTTCAGTATCATGAAATCAGATTTATATCTGCTTCCTCTCTGACTTGTGTTTTGCTTTTCATCATGAGGTTAAATCAAAATTAACCAGATATACAGACTATGGTGTCAATTTACATTAAACAATTAAGCCTTTTATCTAAGTTCTCTTCAGACTGTGTGATGGGGTTTGAAGTCAATCTACTTTTTCCATTTTCTATAGCATGAAGATTGTTGTAGCCTTAAACTGTATGTCAATGTCTTCATATCATATAGTTCTCTTTTTTCATTTTGGTGTGATTAAAAAATCTAACAATATTCCTCTACAGAATTCCCTTCACATTGTAAGCTTGCATTTCTATGCTGTATCCAACATGCGTCATTCAACTCCTCTTTGATTTTACCCTCTGTTGTTCCTTTTCCTGTTTATCTCTAGTATACAGAGTTGAAGTTGTTCAGTTTCTCATCATATATAGGCACTTAACTGGAATGACTCTTTTGACTATTCCTCTGTGTGCGTTACAGTGTTCCGGTCAACCTGTTTTATTCACACGGGGAATCCAGCTTGATATATTGTTTTGATACATTGATCTTGGTTGAACCCAAATTTCTCCAAGCAGAGGTATAAAGACTTCCTGCAAACACTCTTGAAAAGCTGTTTTATCATCAAGACCAAGGGTGTTTAATTAAAATTAAAAAAGGGTCCAGTTTCAATCATGTCCTCAAGTAAAAGGTCCTGTGCATCATGATGTCTAACATGTAAACTGAGTGAGGGACCATCGTAGTCTAGTTGAATCAAAAACTGACCATCAAATAAAGATAGTTTGATTCAATGGTATCAAAATGTTTTCATAAAGTGGAGGTACCTTGATAATAAAATGAAAAATAAAATATTAATCTACTTAATGCATACAGTTTGAAAAAAGACATCAAATGAAAAGGCTTTATTTTGACAAATTAAATTAAATGTGTAATTTGAATGACCTTTTCTTAACTAGCTTCCAAACAGATTTTTTAATAAAAAAGGAAGAGCATAAAGACATGCTTCTTTCTTATTTCCACCTTATACCTTCACACTTTGTCTTAAATGAGAAAAAAAAGCTTACGCTCCACTTTAAGATTTTTGAAACTGTTTCAGACAGAACCCAGAATAACTTAAACTTAAAGGGTACATTGTTGGCAATTAGTTGGTCAGTGAACGCTTGTGTCAGGATTCCGGTGGATCAATCTTGTTAGGCTCTTAGTTGAGTTATTTGGTGTCCTCAGATTGAATTTGAGTTGGTACGGTTGCTGAAAACAAGTACTTTGTTTCATAACAGATGTATGACACTGTCACAATGATCGTTAGTTAAAAGAAAAAGAGGCATTCTGGTTTCAAACCAAATGAACATTAACATTGTACGAAGGGTAAGAAAGTTTGTGTTTGGAAGATTATGTCTTTGTCGTAACAATTCTTCTCGGCAATAAATCTATTACCGGTGAAAAGCCTGTTAGTTTCCTTTTTAAATGTATTTGTGGGATGAGCATCAGAGCTGAGTATGTGGGTTGCGCCCATGAAAAACTTGACAAATATTCTTTGTCTTTGTTCAGGTTGAACAAAGGCAAATATCATAAATTATATCTTTTCTAGGTGTTGAGTCTGATTACCTTTTCACACATCTGGAAAGAACAAGAAAAACTCTGGAGATTACCCAGAGGGGCTGTATGTGTGAACTCAAACAGCCAACTTTTTCAATCTGACTTAAGCTGCAGTTGCTTCTGCCAAACCCCTAGTCATTTTTTCAAGTCTGAGTCGGCTGATCTGAGAACGCAGCAAAATATTCTCTGGATAATTCTCCTCGAGGGGGTTGACGTTTCTATACTATGACTGCTGCACGGTGCAAAGACTGTAAACACTTGACCACTATGACCTCTGTGCTCGTAATTAAACTGTTTGTTGTCCTCTGCTGTTTTGTTGATGTTGTCATTCTGTTTGACTACACATAGCGTTATATGAAGGCAAATATTGTCATTATAGTGCTGTGTAGCAGACTCTGTTGCTTTTTCTGCTACTTCCCATAATTATCTAGATATTATCTGGAGTGCATATGGGAAAATGGCCTAAGTAATAAAATAAGTTGAAATGACATGCTCGAAAATACTGTTCGTTCATTTGCCTCTTCTCCTAATACCTATTTAGAATTTGCAGTCGTCCTGCTTTCCGTCCAAACTCTCCGTCCAAACTCTCCGTGGCATAAAGCAGTAGAAAATGCAAATATCTGACTTAAATACTACTGGCTTCACAAGGTTTGCACCTATTATCATTCACGCAAATATTCTTAGTAAATCACCCGCAAAACGCCCACAAATCTAACTTGCAAACTTATGGAGTGAACACGCAATTTCATACTCTTTAATTGGGATCTTCGTAAATCAGGCCCTTTGTGTACAATTCTCCATCGACTGTCCCACCTCTGTGTGTCTCACCTGCACCTTGATCCCCCCCCTCCGCCATCTCTCCCTGCTTTCCTTGTGTTGGTGTAGAATCAGGGACCCTCACTCCTGTGTATTTTAATCCTCGCCAGCAGAGTTGGGAATTCGATCCCATTTTCCTTCAGCACCTTCTTTATTTACAAGTAGGATTTGTGTTTCTGCACCATGTATAGTGCGTAATCAGGATTGAAAAATGTTGGTCAGTTTTTTATGCTCTTTTGCCATACTCTTCTTGAGAAGCAATTGCAACCAGTGTCATATTAATTCTTTATTTGGAAATAATTGTATGATTACAACCTGAGATACAATTAACTTGGCCTGAAAAGGTTGCTAAGTGTTCCTTTTTCTTTCTCTGTGTCCTCACAGCCTACAATAAAATACGAGGAGCAGCCAGACTTTGTAACATCAACAGGTGGGACGCTTCACCTGTACCAGCTGGAGGGTCTGAACTGGCTCAGGTTTTCCTGGGCTCAGGGTACAGACACCATCCTGGCTGACGAGATGGGACTCGGCAAGACCATCCAAACAATTGTCTTTCTGTACTCACTCTTCAAAGAGGTACCAGAGCCCCGTTAATGTTAGAAGTATGAGTTTTACTCCAGGTATTTGTTGGTTGATGCTGAAGGAGTATATGCGAATCCTCAGGGTCACACTAAGGGTCCGTTCTTGGTCAGTGCTCCACTCTCCACCATTATCAACTGGGAAAGGGAGTTTGAGATGTGGGCGCCTGACTTCTACGTAGTGACGTACACCGGAGACAAGGACAGCAGAGCCATCATCAGAGAGAACGAGTTTTCCTTCGATGACATGGCAGTCAAAGGAGGAAAGAGGGCCTTCAAACTGAGGGTAAGGGTAACAGATGTGTACCACGAAAATAATTAAATAATATTGTCTTTAAATAACCATTGGAATCAAACTTTTAGGGTTATTTCTAGAAATTACAGAACTCTCACAGAATCTTTGCTGCTTTGACCTTTTTTTTAGTTTATTAATGTAACAATCTTTCTTACTTTGTTTTGAAAACTGTTCTACAAATAGAATTTATACTCATACAAACAGATCCATCAGACGTATTTGTAGAAAGTCTATGTAAAACGTAATTGAATAAAAAGTCCAAAATGAGACCTCATATAATTTAGGCTTTTATTCCATAATGTGGTGTATTTACTGATTTCCTCTTGATTATGCAATTTTGACACACTTCCTGCAAAAGGCCTGAAGCAACTTGGAGGATAACACACGATTTAGTTTGACCACTTTAAGTGCATTTGTCAAATTTCAACCTGTAACGAACACTTTCATAACATGAACAAAATAAGTAAATATAATAAACTTGACATAACATGTGATCCAATTCTTCCTCTTTTCTTTCCTGCTTCCTTATCCTGCAGAGAGAAGCCACAATCAAATTCCACGTGCTGCTGACCTCCTATGAGTTGGTGACTATTGACCAGACAGCACTGAAGTCCATCGACTGGGCTTGTTTGGTGGTGGATGAAGCTCACCGCCTTAAAAACAACCAGTCCAAGGTACTGGAGATATTTCTTTGTATTCTTTGTATTTCATTGATAATTTTATGTTGATTATCAGAATTTTGACCAATACATGTTTTGACTTGGATATATTAAACTACGGCGAAATAGTCTTATCAGCTTCCCCTGGTGGACAAACTATGTAATGGCAACATAAACTTTTATCTTTTTTATTTTTCTTACTTTGTAAGTCTTCTTAATTAAATCTAATAAAATCCACCAACATAATATCAATGAGAGGCCGTGTTACTCATATTAGATCAAACATAAACATCTTTAAGCTCTATTACGTCAAAGTTTGATTTTTAAAAATAGTGACAAATGTTATTTTACTGTACATACGAGTTAAAATTGTGTTTTTAATTGATCATTTAATTATGGTAAAATATATATTGAAAGCCATAAATACAATAAAGTAATTCATCAAACCAACTACAATACTTAAACTATGCATTATACACAAATAGGGCTGCAACTAACAATTGCTTATTTCCATTGATCGGGTTAAAAAAAACAAAAACTTTTTGAATTTCCACACGTTTATTAAAAAACAGAACATGAGTTCAAATTGACAGTGCTAACTAAAGTGTCCTTGTGGCAGCAGAGTTGAACCAGTCTGCTAAAGAAGCCGCTTGTTGGCTGTCCAGTAGGTGTTGTAGAGGGTGATCAGGATTATGCATAATGGATGTGTATGTTATATGATGGATAATGGATTTGTTCAGAGTCCTCCTCTCAGTCACCACTACAAAAGAGTCCTGCTTGCAGCCTGTAACAGAGCAGGCCTTCTTAAAAAGCTTGTCCAGTCTCTTAATGTCGCTGGCTCCAGCATTGCTCCTCCAACAGACCACAACAGAGAAAAGTGCACTGGTAGAAGATCTCCAACATGTTGCCTTTAAAGGATCTCAGCTTCCTCAGAAAGTACAGTCTGCTCATCCCCTTCTTGTCCACAACCTGAGTGTTGGCCTTCCAGTTCAGCCTGTTGTCTATGTTGACGCCCAGGTACTTGTACTCCTCCACCACAGTCACTTCCTCTCCCAGGATACACAGCGGTGATGGCTCTGTCTTCTTCCTTCTGAAGTCGATCATCGTCTCTCTGGTCTTGTTCACATTCAGAATCAGGTCATCTGTCGCTGTCCACTCCACAAAGTTATACACCAGCGCCCATCGCGTATACACCCCACCACTGCTCTCTAGCATGAAGCCGGGCTAGAGAGCAGTAAAAAAACACGGAACTAACATGAAATGTAAACAACACCTAAACTAACATATTCCCATGTCAACAATAAATAAAAAGCAAAAAGCAAACAATATACATGACAACGTAATTAAAGTTGGCAAAAAAAACAAAATAACATAAACATGTCTTTAGACTTGCAGCTTGATTGGTGTTGGCAAACTAAAAAGTGTGGTCCACCACTGTCATTAATGAGCTAACAATAACGTTAGTTTAATGAACTTTCATGCTTGTCAAGCTGGATAACAACACTGTCACATATTCTTACTTGAAATCAGAACAAACATTTTATTTCGTAGTGATTTATCTTGCTGTTGAGCTCCCCCATGTTTACTGCTCTATCATCACCTTGGTGATCCTATGCTACGCCATGTCGCTTTTGCAAAGCTTTCAACTAACACACGTTTTATGCATTGTGAAGTGCTCCCACACTTTAGGAGGCCTTGATGAAACTGTTCTCTCCATCTCTGCCATGTTTAACATCCAAAATACCAGCTCCCGCCTCGCGCTCTAGCTCGGCCCTAGCTTTACACTGTGCTCAACGCTGTCGGCATGTAAACGGTTCCGTGTCTACGTCACCAGAGTCTGCGACATACAGGGGAGTCACGCATTAATCCCGCCAAGCAGTGAATCAATAATGAAATTCATTGCCAACACTTTCAGCGATTTTAATTGATTTCATCGATTTGTTGTTGCAGCTCTTTTTGCAAATACATTAAAGTGACGTTTCTTTACTTTTTTTTCTGATGTAAGACTCTTCATATCCTGTATGTAGAGAGCAATTTTCTAAATGAATGACATGAATGGTAATTTTGTTTTTTTTCAGTTCTTCCGACGTCTGAATGACTATAAGATTGACCACAAGCTGCTGCTGACAGGAACTCCTCTGCAGAACAACCTGGAAGAGCTTTTTCACCTGCTCAACTTCCTCACACCCAACCGCTTCAAGTACATCACACGCACAAAACCAACTACATTATAAACAAACACACTGACATATTTTACTAAAATGTTTTTTGTCTTTCATTAATGTTTTTTCTTGGTATACTCAAATATTAACATTACAAAAATGTATTTAACTAATGCAAAAAGACTAAATAGTGATTTTCAATAGTATATTGTTTTAACTTTTTGTTCAGTTTATTTTTTATTTTTTTACAGAGTCCGACATGTATTTATTTTTTAAAGACAGACTTTATGGGTTATTTACCTCGTCCATCTTTCTGTGCAGTAACCTTGAGGGCTTCTTGGAAGAGTTTGCAGACATCTCCAAAGAAGACCAGATCAAGAAGCTGCACGACCTGCTGGGGCCTCACATGCTGCGGAGACTGAAGGCTGACGTGTTCAAAAACATGCCGTCAAAGACTGAGCTGATCGTCAGAGTTGAGCTGAGCCCCATGCAGAAGTAAGATACACATAAAAAACTAGAAAATTTGGAAAAATTCTCACATCATACACAATAAATGTATCTTTCTGGGGCCCAGTCACATGGTGGGAGGTTAGCATGAAAACATTGTCCTTACTTTTCTATCTTAAAGAAACAATGACCAAATGTTATTTTACAATGCAGGTCACAGGCAATGTGCACCGCTTAATGGTGTGGAGGCATCAGAATAACGGAGGTGTCACCAAACAGCAGTTTGTTTTAGTTTAATGCTGGTTCTGAAGGGCAACATCTACTGGATCAAAAATTCACTCAGTCTTCCTTTAAAGTAACAATATTATACTTTTTATTTATTGTCGCTGCAGTAAACTGTAGCCTGCTTCAGAATATAAAGCCCTCTTTAAACTATATAAACCTATTTATGATAGCATTGTAAGCAGAACCAGTGAACTTAACTGTAGTGCCAGTTATGTAGCAATCAGTATAGCCATTCCAGGACC
Source organism: Symphodus melops (assembly GCF_947650265.1). Lineage (NCBI taxonomy): Eukaryota > Metazoa > Chordata > Actinopteri > Labriformes > Labridae > Symphodus > Symphodus melops. The sequence continues at coordinate 12,175,569 of NC_136710.1, read as the reverse complement.
TGCATAGAAAATAGGGGACATTGCTGGAGCATTTGTACAACTCTCATCTTAAAAGAAAAAAAAAATATGAAAGGAGACCTTTTTTCTCTGCCACAAAACACAATTTCCTCTAAGTCAGTGTTGATCTTTGTTTGGAAAAGCCACAGTTTCTTGCAGTATCTTTTCAGGGTCCTGATATTTTCTGACAATGTGATGATGATGTGCCAAAAGCATGTGAAGTTTCATCTCTACAGTACATAGGTAAAGCCCCAACACAACTATTGGATGTATGTGTCTCCTATCTGCACTTGGCTGCCTTGTTAAAGTGTCCAGGTTATGTGCAGAGCCAGTTTGTGTCCCTTCATTTTACCGATATAAAAGCCCTTGCAAGTTGAAGTAAACTCTTGCACTAGGCTAACTGTTTTTTATTGCCTCGTTCTTTCTTTGTGATACCTTTACTTAAGTATAACAAGATGAAGTTTGTCATTTTCAAACCGACTGTCTTAAATTTACGAGTTTAATCTAATTTTTTTTCTTTTTTTTCTTTAATTTAGCCCTACTCCTGAACCAGAACTTGTCAATCATCTTGTTTCTGTCAGTTCCAGGGGACTAATGTTAGCCAGGAGGCTATTGCTAACAGTTCTGATCAAATGTGCATAGTGGATTTTTATTATATTCTGGGAGGGCCAATTAACTCGGCCTTTCAGGGGCCAGTCATTTCTGAAGAGGGGCCTGCCTCTTTGAGTTAATTCACCAGCACACTTCCACCCACCCTGCAAAGCTCCTGTCTCCCCTGCAGGACCCCCCATATTGCTGCTCCGACCCTCTGGGACTCATTCCTTAACTTATCTTAGACTATTTCTGTGTTTTTTATTCTTTTCAATGTTTTGTTTTGTTGGTATTTTATGTTAAGCGTCTTGGAGTACTAAGAAAAGCTGTATTTTTTTCTGTTTTAAACAGGAAATACTACAAGCTGATTTTGACAAAGAATTTTGAGGCTCTGAACTCAAAAGGCGGAGGAAACCAGGTCTCCCTGCTCAACATCATGATGGACCTAAAGAAGTGCTGCAACCACCCCTACCTCTTCCCAGTTGCCTCCATGGTGAGGGCTGTTCGACAGTGTCTCTGTTCTAAGGCCCAGTGCTTTGCTTTTGTTTCTGTACACTTCCTGTTTCTCTTCTTTTATCTACTTTAAAATGTGTATGTGCTTTTTTATGTGCCATGTTCAACCTCTCAGTGACTACAAGTTAAAAATAGAGTGTAAGTCTTTAAATCTGACTAGTTTGCAACAGCCAAAAATACAGAAAACTCAACAATAGATACACAAAAAGAAGCACAACCATAATAGAACAGTACAGGATACAAACTATCGTAAAATATAACAAGTGCAACATCAAGAGCAAGATTATACATACGGGACTTAGTCCTCTTTAAAAAAAAATCATAAAAAAAGTTTCATCATCAGTGTAGCATTTATACAAATGAATGCCACATTAAAGCAGAAAACAATTTCTATTTAATTTTCCAGGAAGCTCAAAAAACCCCTAATGGAGCTTACGAGGGCTCTGCACTCACAAAGGCATCGGGAAAACTGACACTGTTGCAGAAGATGCTGAGGAAACTGAAAGAGCAGGGGCACCGAGTGCTTGTCTTCTCCCAGGTAAACACTAACACACACGTAAACAGAATTCCCTTCACAGATGTTGAACCTCACCTCAGTGGTGAATCCAGCTGTACATACAGACGCTCTCTGTCTCCTCCCATTTACAGATGACCAAAATGTTGGACTTGCTTGAGGATTTCCTGGACCATGAAGGTTATAAGTATGAACGAATTGATGGCGGTGTTACGGGAGCACTGAGACAGGAAGCTATCGACCGCTTCAATGGTGAGATACCCATCTATGGCCTAGATCAAGACAGATATTTTTAAGTTTAACTCATCAACTCAAGTTTTTTTTACAGATCTAAACCTTTATGATTATATAAATGCATGAATGCATCATGAGACAGACTTCCGTGTCTCCCAGAGAATGGCACGTTACCTGGTCAGTGGATTTCTCGGTTGGGGAGAATTTCACCAGCTCTCATCCACGTGCAGAGACAATAACACCAGGAGTATGGCTCGCATTTTAAAAAATTCCACTCAGTTTTCTATTATTTATAGGAGCACAGCAGCAAGCAGCTCTAGATTAAAATTATTAAAAGCGAAGCTGTTACGTTTTAGTTAAGCGGACCCCAAGTGCAGAGACGGACAATCAAAAAGGTTTAACAAAAGGTAATTTAATGTTCAAAATGGAAAAACGACGACGATGACTGATTGAAATCAGGTGTGCCTCGTCTGTTGCATGGAGGAGCCAGCCACACCCCCTGCCACTCACATACCTGCAGGAGGAAGAAACACAGAAGAAGGAGGGGGAGAAGAGAGGACACAAAACTACACCAGAAAACAAAACTGAACTGAAACCTCACAAGCTTCAGTTTTAAAAAGAGCGAGGAACATCAATTGGGATTTTTCTTTTTAAACATGACTTTTGTGATGTTGCACGGAGCAAACGAGGGCTCATGCTGTGCATTAGTAAGGGCCTTCTCCCTCTCCCCTGCTCTCTTGAACATTGTATGAATAATTAACAAAGTAAATAAAAACGGGTCGGAAATATGATTAGGTGGTACGCCCAGGTATTATCTATGTGTGGGAAACTTAGACTGTCAGCACAATGAGTCGTATTAATAAAACAACACTCATCATCACAGGGTAGCTCATGATATGATAGACTACGCTATACCATCGTTACGATAATATTACAATACAGCTATTCTGAGATCACATGTACAGTGCTGGACAATCATCTAATGATGCATCATAATATCTGAAGAATGAAAGACTATACAATTCTCCAAACATGTTAAAAAGTAAAGGTGAAAGATTAATTGTTGTATTTACTGCAATTTCATGCTTCATCTTAGTCTTTTATCTTCCTGTCTTCTTCTATTCATGTTTTCCTCATTTATGTCAACAGCGAGTTAAATTGGCAGGAAAATGTCTTTATAGCACCATAGTTATTTTATGAGAAATTATTGATATTTGGCCCTTGTAATTCAAAAAAATGGACTCTTAATTCTCAAATTATTATTTTAGATGTCAGTATGGTGAGATTTAAGTAAAAATAATACTTAAAACATATCAAGATATACTTTAAAATGTATTAGTTTTAAAAAATATAAATTAGATTTAAAATCTAAATGGCAAAAATTGGTTTTGAAGAAAATAAATTAAATTTAAATACAATTGATTGATTAAATAAACAACATCTCTGGCTCTTCTCACTCCTTCTGCAGCTCCTGGTGCTTGTCAATTCTGTTTCCTGCTCTCCACTAGAGCTGGAGGTTTGGGCATTAACCTGGCCACCGCGGACACGGTGGTAATCTTTGACTCTGACTGGAATCCTCACAATGACATCCAGGTATGACACGATGTTTGCTAATGAGGAAAGAAATTAACCAATTTAACATCAACTTCATCCTTTTTTTTATTTGTCCTGTGCTCAGGCGTTCAGTCGCGCCCACAGGATCGGACAGGCCAACAAGGTGATGATTTACCGCTTTGTGACGCGAGCTAGTGTGGAGGAGAGGATCACACAAGTGGCCAAGAGGAAGATGATGCTGACCCACCTGGTGGTCCGGCCAGGTCTCGGATCCAAAGCTGGCTCCATGAGCAAACAGGAGCTGGATGACATCCTCAAGTTTGGAACCGAGGAGCTCTTCAAGGATGAAGTAGAAGGTGAAGAAAGGTTATTTATTTGTTAAATTCACCTTGAAGAGCAGGACAAATAAGCAAATGCTTTTGTGTCTCCTCGTGTTTCAGGTATGAAGAACAGTTCAGGGGATAAAGTTGAGGATGAAGGCAGCGTGATCCACTACGACAGTGTCGCTATTGAGAGGCTGCTAGATCGAAGCCAAGACGCTACAGATGACTCAGACGTCCAAAACATGAACGAGTACCTCAGCTCCTTTAAGGTGGCCCAGTACATGGTCCGAGAAGAGGACAAGGTGAGAGCAGTTTACTCGTTCAAACACTTAATTAGAGAACAGTGAGGAGTTCATTAAGAAGTGTATTGTTGTCTGACCTCGAGGACAGCAGATTCTTCTTTTGAAATTTTCGAAAAACTAGCATGATTTTGAAAGTAGCATACTCTCCGTTTTCCGTATTCACTCACCTCCTCCCCTCTGTGCTCCCTCTTTGTACCAGATTATAGCAGTTTGCTTATTCCCAACTGCAGACCCTGGGCAGGTCAACACAGATTACATATACAATACAATAAAACATAGAAATTCATATCACAATGCACATATGCTAATACTTATGACTGCTATCAAAACCTACATTTAAAATATTGTATGCATCCTCAACGTTAAAATACTGAATTTTAATAGTCAACCGATCGACAACAGTAGAAAATATATGAAGTGTGTAGTTTCTGCATTGCTGCTGCTCTGGTTTTATTTATACTAGAAATATAAATGAGAAAAAAACATTTTGAGGATGTACGTATGTTTTACATATTTGTTCCTTTTAGAGTAATTCGATCTTTGCAAAAAAATCTGCAAATGTTTATTCATTTATTAACTTTTTTTTAGTCATAGCCAGCATTGATTTTTTTTTCCTTGCAGATCGAGGAGATCGAGCGAGAGATCATCAAACAAGAGGAGAACGTGGATCCAGATTATTGGGAGAAACTGTTGCGACATCACTATGAGCAGCAACAAGAGGATCTGGCAAGCAAACTGGGGAAAGGGAAGAGAAATCGCAAACCTGTCAACTACAATGATGCTGCACAGGAGGACCAAGGTAGGAACCAGGTCTGGACCTGGTACTGTGTGGACATCTTAGTCTTTAAAAGTCAAGTAAGCCGGGAAACTCTTTTAAGTTGTTTTACGTCAATAATACCTTCCTTCATATTCATCATGTCTGATTATTTTGGGAAGCTGTGGATTTATTAAGATTTATTTTTTATCCTGTGATCTTTGTAGGATAAATATTTTGGATGATATTTCTTCTGTTTGAGTTATTGCTTGCACAGTGGAAGTGAATGGGCCTGGCCTATTGACAGACCACCATGTGCTGTTTCAGAGTGGCATGCTGACATTTCAGATAACCAGTCCGAGTATTCAGTGGGCTCTGAGGAGGAGGACGAGGACTTTGACGATCGGCCGGAAGGTAAGAAGAGATTAAAAAAAAAGACCTCAAATGGAGCTCATGAAAAAAGAAAGATTGCCTGTAGCACACACACACACACAGACTGAGTCAGGTCTGTATTGAATTACAGGTTGAGATTGATTTAGCTGTTACAGTTGCCTGGCGGGTCAAACAAGTTGGGTTGCCAAAACTTTAGACCGCCATCCCCCTCCTCCTCCCCCTTTACTTTAGACTGTTTGTGAAAAAAATCCTTGAAGCCTTTCAGGAGGTTTTTATTTCTCACTGTAAATTCAAGAAAACTTTGGCAAATAAATGATGAAAATGTTGTCCCTAGGTCGAAGACAGTCTCGTCGCCAGTTGAGGAATGAGAAAGACAAACCTCTGCCTCCTCTCCTGGCCAGAGTTGGAGGAAACCTTGAGGTTTGTTGGATACTGTGGAAATAATTCTGGGTCATCATTTTCTGCTTTTTTTTTTAAATTGAGTAATCTGTCTGCTTTGTTTTAAGATGAAATAAAGTCCATGGATATAAGAGTCATAAATCAGAGATAACAGTAAAGATGTTGCTTTTCCAACAACTCTGAAACCTTGAAGCTCATTTAAAATTCTGCTAAAAATGGACATGATTAAAAAGGTCTACATTTTTTATAGCAAGGCTGTAAGGTATATTTTAGCTCTTGTCGGCAGTAAAACCAGTTAAATTTAAGCTTTTAAAAGTTTTGTATACATGTTCTGATACTTTTGTATAAAGTTGTATTTCATCCTTCCTGATACCATATTGCGCATGCGCAGGTCGAGTAGCTTTTCCAACAAAGTCACGTGTGACCCCTGATGACCCCGACAGGTCTACATCTTTTGGTGTCATCAGAGGATCTGTTTCTTTACATCTTCCCGCTCGCAGGTGTTGGACTATCGAAGTAGCATTGAATTCGAGCTGGTCGCTAGTAGCCTTGTGGCTGTTGTCGGAGCATTATCTTCAGGTTGCCCGTTTGGTAGCTGCATTTTTCTGAGAGTGAAGGCAGCGTTTGCGCACTTACTCCCCATTTATTGTGCCCTGTTAGCCAGGACATAGACCCTTTGTCGCGTTTGCACCCGGAGATGGTGCTCAGCACCTGGGACCTCTTCGGCAGGGTGACAGGGGACAACTCAGTGCCCCCTCTGGTTCTCCCGCTCAGAGGTGAACAGACCTCTGGGTCAGGACGCCCTGGCTCACGACTGGCCAGGGGTTCCCCTCTATGCTTTCCCCACACTTTTGTTGATACAGGCAGTGCTTCAGAGGGTTCTCCAGGAGGGCCACAGGCTGCTTCTGGTAGCCCAGTTTTGGCCGGGGAGGATGTGGTTCCCACTGCTGTGCAGAATCTGTCACAGCCAACCATGGCTCTCCCAGACAGGATGGACCTCATGTCCCAGATGGAGGGTCAGATCTGGCACCCCGACCCCTGTCGCCTATCGCTATGGGTTTGGCCACTGCAGGGCCCGATTCGTCGCTGAGCAATTGCTCTATCGTGGTTCGCCGGACTGAGTTAAACGCCAGGGATAGACCCGCATCCAATACGAAAACAGGGGGCAGCTGTTCTCAATCTGGTGTTCAGGCAGGAAATTGGACCCTGAGCACTGCTCTGTGCCGTCAATCCTGGAGTCATTGCAATCACTCTTGGATACTGGTCGTTCCCGCTCTACCTTGATCAGCCAATACTGCTGGCCTGGTTCCAACCCCCACCAGGGGAAGACTGCAGTGGGTCGGCGTTGCGATGCCCTGTACGGGCCTTACGGGCCTATGTCGTGGGTACCGCCGGTATGCGTTGATCTGACCAGCTATATGTCTGCAGCTGTTGTCCCACTGGATTGTGGACGTGTGGACATGTCCCTCGGAATCGTTGTGTCTCACGAGAAGAGTCTGAAGGAAGATGACACCAGAAGATATAGACCTGTCGGGGTCATCAGGGGTCACGTGTGACTTTGTTTGTATCGCTACTTGACTCGCGCATCAGCAATATGGTATCATTCAGTGCTTAAAGCACCGCCTCTGGCGGTCATCCAGTATTCATAGAACCGAAGTTACATACTGTACGTAACCTTCATTTTCTAGAATATCCTTTCAATCTAGAACTGTCCATTTATGCCAATTTCACTCATAAATAGCTAAAGTATACTTTAATCTTCAAAAGGTTTTAGGTTTTAACACCAGACAGAGAAAGGCTTTCCTGAATGCTGTGATGCGCTGGGGGATGCCATCTCAGGACGCCTTCTCCTCTCAGTGGCTTGTCAGAGACCTCAGAGGAAAGACAGAGAAAGAATTCAAGTAAGTGATTTATAGTATTTTGACATTATCATTTCTATTTGCCTTCCACTAAATATGTTTTTTCCCCTTCTGTCCCAGGGCTTATGTATCCCTCTTTATGCGTCACTTATGCGAGCCAGTGGCTGATGGGGCGGAGACATTCGCAGATGGTGTTCCAAGGGAAGGCTTGTGTCGCCAGCCGGTCCTCACCCGCATCGGTGTGATGTCACTTGTCAAGAAAAAGGTAAGCCCATACAAAACATAAAGATATTTCACTCAACATTTGGGTCCTGTTTGTTTAGGGGTAGCTGTGTTTGCCATGGTGACAATTGTTGAACTTTATTACTTCAACTAACTCCTGAGGCAGGTGTATTTTTGAAAAGTGCAGCCTAATAAACCTGAGAGCTTCAGTAAATGAGGCAGATGAATGTACTGTACAACATTGTGTTGACATTTGATTGACATCAAAACCTAATCGTGGGTTGATATCGATCTGTTGCTGTAAAATCCTGCAAAAAGTCGGGCTGGCCCAGACACTTCTGGTTTTTAAATATTCTCTTAAAACTTATTTTAACTCCTTGGCTTTTAACTCTGAATGAAAGACTGTGTTTTTGTGTCCTTGCTCTTTGGGTCTTTGAACGTTAAACTGTGTGTCAGAACTGTGGCTGTAAAATAACCCTGGAACAAAACTGTTACTGTGAATGTACATATATGCAAATATATACTATTTTTATTTTATTTAAATGATCATCTATGGACAGTCATCTATGCACTTTAATGTAAATAATGAAAAAAAGCACAGTCTACCAAAGTCAAATTCCTGTTGTGTTACCTACCTACATACAGTACCTGGCCAATAAAGCTGATTCTGATTCTGAACAGGTGGGGTGATAGGAATACACTCTTCTGCTTAAATACGGCTGAAATAGCTGTTGACTGGCTTTAATAAGGCCTTTTAATCAACTTGCAAGCAACTTGTGAAGCAACAAGAGTAAAATGTCTTGGGTTTACTTTTTTTCTAAATTGATTGAAGAAATGTTGCATACTATTTAGTTACAGCAATATGACAGACTTTTAAAGAAAGGGGCCACTCCATTTGTAGATTTTAAGGGCTGACTCTATACCAACAACCATTTCAGCTGATTCTATAGTGATAAGAATGTACCTTCAACCACATTATTCCATTTCTTTCCATAGATGCCCTTTAATCATAACCATGGCGCTTGTGTTTGTTATTAAGAGAGCAGAAACCAGCAAATAGGTGTATAGTGAAAACTGCTTATATTTATGTGAAGTGTTAGAAACCATGTGTTGCTGTTTTATATTCTTAAAAGATTCCCTGTGAATCCTTTATGTTATAGTAGACAGTTTGAATTCAGTGTAGGACCATTACAACTACAAAAAAGACAAACTAGCTAAATGGCTATGGAGATGCCAACCATTGAAAGTATTGAAAATAGAAGTTGCTCGAAAGAATTACTGAAGGATAATACATGCTCACTTGGTAAGTTGCCCGATATCTTTAATTAAACAGTCTCAAAAGAAAAAAATCTGTCTTTTGGTCCATAAAAAAAAATAAAAAGTTATTTTGAATAATCCCCCTTGACATGTTGAAAGATGTTCTGATTACCCCACTACTTTCAGTTTGGAAGTTTATTATTTCACTTGGCTTTCTCCAAACATAAATCTGGTTTTCAGTCCAACTTGTCAAAACCTGCTGACATCCTGATCTGCTCTCTGTGCCAGAGGAATTTAGGAAACACTGCCAGGTGAACAGGGCATGTGGGTGGAGATTTTAAATCAGGTGCTTTTTGTATGGTATGGTTGTATGTGCCATCATTTTCCTGTCCATGTGTCTTCCTGTCTAGATTCAGGAGTTTGAGCACATCAATGGCCGCTGGAGTCTTCCTGAGCTCAAACCTGAGGTCAACATCGATAAAACCTGTTCCAGGGCCTCCTCTCCTGCTGTGAAGACCGCCACTCACACCCCTGATGCCAGCTACAACAACACACCTTGCACCTCCAAGCCAGGTAACCATACATACAGGAGCACACTCCTGACATCCAGCAGGGGGCGGCCTATTCAAAGAAGCAGAAAATAAGCATGAGTTGAGTCCAGTACAGTAATGCCTGACCATTTTATTGTGCTTTAACAGCGACCCCTGCTCCCTCAGATAAGCTGGAAAAGAACGGAAAAGAGGGAGAAAAGGAGGAGGAGAAAGATGAAGGAGAGGCGATGTCTGAAAAAGAGAAAGGGAAGGAAAAAGAGAAGGACGAGGGGAAAGAGGGGGACAGCAAAAATACCACAGAAGCTGAAGAGGTGGGATACTGTTGAAAAAGAGCAGACATAAATGTGAAAAATATTTAAATAGTTTGGTTCTTACAGGACAATTTCAGTGTTCTCTTAAGGCCATCATTTAGTTACATTGTCATTCTGTGACAATACCACCATCAGTTTTTGCCCACTTCAACATTCTGATTGCACAAGGAACTTTGCCCGATCATGCTAAAATCTTGAGAAAATCTCAATAGGATTTAGAAGATGCCGGGATGCATAAACTAAATAACTGCACTATACTTTAGAAAGGGATCATTCAAATTGTATGTAAATAAAAACTTGATAACATACACATAGTTATAGCTGTGAACCAATGACAAATTAATTGTGTGGTCATCAGTGACATCAGTGACAAAAGTGATCAGTTTCCACGATTGATCACAATCACATCAAAACAGATTTATAGTGAAAGATTTTAGCACCAAACACTTAATACATGAAATGATGTGTGACTTTCCTAGCTTTCATCTTCAACAAAAGAGACATTCAAAACATCATCCCCTGGTCAGAAAACCGAAGGCAGAGAGGAGAGCAACCTAAAAGAGGAAGAGAAGAAACAAACCAATGACTCTCCTGCTGCTACAACAGAGGGGAGTAAGGAAGAATTAAAACAAGACACAGATGTTAAAGAAGAGAAACCAGGTAAAAGAAGAACCAAAAATTACAAGCGTTTTTACTGGCAGAACATATAAAGAATGTTTGTGAAGAGAAATTCAAGTAAATCCTGTGTTGTTGTTTTTTTGCAGAAGGAGAAAAGTGTGTGGAGGAGAAGGAAAAAGACAAAGAAAAGCGAGAAGAGATACAAGCAGCAGCAGAAGCGACCGATGCTAAGGATGCTAAGAGCGATGGAGCTGACGTGAAAAAAGGTAAATGTTACTGACAGTATGCTTCTCTAAATACATAAGCACACTGTTTCTGCAAATTGATGCAGTGCCATTTCCTGCTACAGAGGACGTTAAAGGTGAAAAGGATGCTGGAAAAGAGGGGAAAGCAGCAAAGGAGGAGGCGCCGATTTTCACCAAGGGGAACGGGAGGCCTCCAATTGAGCGACCTCGCTTTATGTTCAACATTGCAGATGGCGGCTTCACTGGTGAGCACAGATTGACCTCTGGAGGCTGCTTGTGGAAGTGATTAAACTGATCAATGAAGCAGATTTGGTCTTGTGCATACATAAATGCATTTCTGGATTGAATACAGGGTAATTACGTTACTTTTCAACATTCACTGTTGCACAAAAATCTTCAAAAACACATTTATGATAACAACAACAAAAAAACAACAACTCAAAGGATCCTTCAAACACTGAGAAAGTTGTTTATTTTTCATAAATGCTTCAAACCGTAGTTGATACATGACACAAATCTGCCCTGAAATGGAGCTCATATAAATCTTGAAAGGCTTGGGTTTTTTTTTTTTTTTTCTAGAAATGAGGTTTATTTATTACATCATGTCTGCAGTTTGTGCTGAAGACAATTGTTGTTGGGACAAAATAATATCTGAAAAGACCACGCCTAGATCTCTGACATCAACAATCAGTTAAACTGTTTCTTAAGTCTTGGAATAATAAGTGACTTTACACATTATTCCAGATATAAATGTAACAAGGCTTTTACCTCCCATTTTTATGGCTGTTTTATATCAAAAACTATTGAACAGATCTGAGAGAGAGGGGTGGAGTAAGGTTTAAAGGTGAAAATAATTAAATAAGTCATCAAACGAAGAAAGAAGTTTAAAACAGTCCAAATAATTTCAAATTTATGACTAATACAAAAAATAACGTTCCCTCTCACTTACCAGAGCTGTTATATAGCAGCAGGCAGCCAGAATTATCTCCACCTTAATCGCATACCCAGAAAAGCCTCCTGTGCTGTGGAAACACCTGCAGCTAGGTTTCAGCTAGCTAAGCAGTTTGAGACACTTTTTTTAAAACTTGTTTTGGCTTCACTCCTGCAGAGCTGCACACTCTATGGCAGAATGAGGAGCGTGCTGCTATCTCCTCGGGGAAGATGAACGAGATCTGGCACCGCCGACACGACTTCTGGCTGCTGGCGGGAATCGTGATGTATCCTTGACAGGAGTACCCAGGCGATGACCCGGCTCTGTTTATTTTACGATCAGACCTCAGAAGCCCAGCGTAATAAGTCAATAAGCCAGAAAGAGCTCAGTAAACAGCAAACTGTGTCTGGTGGAGAATGATGTAGTGGGCCATTTAGTTCATGCTGTTCTCTCTGTTATGGTAATGATGGGCATGCAACATTCGCATAAAACGTTGTTCATTATTTTCCAAGCTAATGCTGCAGGGGAGATATAATTAAATCATAAGAGAGAAATGTGTTGTTTCAGGATCTGCCTGAGGCTTATTTTGTGAAAAACTTAATGCAATAATTTTATTAAGACAATAAAACAAGAAATAAATCTGTTTAGTTCAAAAGTGTAGCTCGATGTTTTGGGGTTTAAACAGATTTACTACTTGGCATTCAGATTCCTAGTGGGAGTAAAAGGTACAGGTCTTTTAACCAAACCCTTTTCTGATTTTTGTTTTAAATCTCTATCAAGTTCTTTGACTATGGAGCTAATGGGTAAGCATAAAGTAGGAAAAAGCTTTGCTTGGTTTTATCCAAAGTTTAAATAACCAAAAATCAATTTCTACTTTCTTATATATTGAGCGTTTTTGATCTAATTTTGAGATTTATATAACAGTTAAAATGTCAGTTAAAAAAGTTAAAATATCAAACCATGACAAAGCTGCAGTATGTTAACAAGTCTTGCTGGTCCAATTTTTTCTTCTGTTTTTTAAAATGAATGCAGAAATAGCAGTGTAGAAAGAGAGGCTACTTTCTTTTCCTTGCAGCTACAGTGACGTTTTCTAATATCCTGACTATACACAGGACTATTTCACAAAAAACAAAAGGTTCACTGTTTCCCCTTCTTTTTGTTGTTTGTTTGCTAGTCATGCTAACAGCATCCTCGCTGTAGCACCAGACATAAGGCAAACATTTCAGCGCAGTGTCTTATGTTATCAACAAACTCTGATTGAGAAAGCAATGCAATGTATCATCAAAAAAGGTTTCTGTTTCTTAACTGTGATGTTAGCTTTATTAAGGATAAACTTTATTGATCCCCCAATGGGGGAAACCAATACATTTTTTATTGTGATAATTTAGAGCTATTACCCTTAACCCATGTACCAGTCACGGCTACGCTCGGTGGCAGGACATCCAAAATGATCCTCAGTTCGCCATTGTCAATGAGCCTTTCAAATCGCAGGCAAATAAAGGCAACTTCTTGGAGATGAAGAACAAGTTCCTGGCAAGAAGATTCAAGGTACGAGAGTTTCACCATGACTTTCTGGAGAAGAGTCTGTTTGTCCTTAAGCCTTTTTTTGTTTATTTTACGTTTATTTAATGTCTACGGATATTTTTTTAATGTAAGCTAAAGTTTGCAGGCATATACAAGTATACAGATACATGTAGTTTGATTATAAACAGACATTTAAAGCAAGCCTTAGCAGTGGACAAATTCCATGGACTTGCCCTTCAGACATATTTTGACATTGCCATTAAAAAAGGAGTGAGGTCAAAAACCTAGCCTACTTCGATGCAGACAAACTATTTTAGGAACAATTGGCAGTGACTTCTGTCACCTGACTTGTTTGATGGTCGGATGACGGATGCCCCTAGACCCACATATTGGCTGGGTGGTTTTTGCTGACCGCTGCATTTATGGAGAATCTCTCATCCTGTTTTGACCGGCTCACATGTTTCAGATCCTGCCCTTAACATCCTCATTTACTGTCTTTCTGTCTGCCCTTCTCCTAATCTTTTCTGGTGAATAATTTCAGGTTTTTGTTAAATACAATCATCAAGAACAACCAAGAGAGCACAATTTTTGTTTTTACCAATCCTTGTGTTATCACAAAAATTCAATGTCTTTGCTTTTAGTTTAAAACAGAGAAATAACACACTTCAGAAAACGCTTTGATCACAGTAATATGGACAAATTAAAGTAGTAGTAATAGATCATTTAGTAAAACCATAGCATGCTATCATGTTTTTACATTCTAACTGAGTTATAAAGATTGCCGAACTGCTTCCATAAATCAAAACATGCAGACACATTTATTTTCAAACCCTGGATCCTTTTTGTCTCCTTCAGCTGTTGGAGCAGGCACTGGTGATAGAGGAGCAGCTACGACGGGCAGCCTACCTGAACATGACCCAGGACCCGAGCCACCCGGCCATGGCGCTAAATGCTCGCTTTGCTGAGGTTGAGTGTCTTGCAGAGTCACACCAGCACCTCAGCAAGGAGTCGCTAGCAGGAAATAAACCGGCCAACGCTGTCCTGCACAAAGGTGATTGGCTGATGGGCAATATTTCTGGTGAAAAATGTATTTACAGATTAATTTAAAAGACAAATCCACTGTGTGAGAAACAAGCAAACATCAACTCATAAAGATTGTCAGACAGATAATCATGGCAAACATGAAGAGGTAAAAAACAACATATTTCACAATGCTTCTTTCTATCATTCTCTCTGGAGCTGACTTTGGTAAATCAAACAGATGAGCTTGTTTCGTGACAGCTCCAAACAGTTCTTTACTTGCAGGCAAGTTTATGTTTGCATTCTTTCTCTTAAAAGGTTAACATACTGAGTACTATTACTGCACTACTGTTTTAGATTAAAAAATAAGACTTTTGAATTGAATTGAGTGAATTGAATTGAATTTTTTCTTTTTTTTTAACTTTTTAATCATTAGTCTCGTTACCGAATCAGGTCAAGCAGGGACAAAAGATATCTTTTTTTTTTTTTTTTAGGTTCTTGAAAAACATGTTTTTGTAGACATTCTGTATCCCAACTTTGTATCCAATTAAGTTCTTTCTCAACTGATGTGCTCTTTGTTTGTTGTTGTCATTGCAGTGTTGAACCAGCTGGAGGAGCTGCTGTGTGACATGAAGGCTGATGTGACAAGGCTACCGGCCACACTCTCCCGAGTCCCACCAATTGCTGCCCGCCTGCAAATGTCCGAGAGGAGCATCCTCAGTCGATTAGCCAGCAAGGGCACTGAGACGCACACCCCCCCGGTCAGCAGCCTTTCTTTACCTTTTCACTAAACAGAACACAAAAAACTGCCACATTCACGAGTTAAAACTTGCTCGTGTTGCCTGTGTTCAGTGGAAAACTAACTTTTGGAGGACAGCCAATGAAAATAAAGAGCCCATTATATTGTCACCCACCTGTGGTTTTTCTCTGGTTGAGGGTGGTTTACTCAGCAGATTATTTTCTTTTTCAGTTACGTAACCTTTAAGTGTCTTCATTGTTATATTTTCTGTCTCCATAATTCCTGAAAATCAACCTCTCTTCCTCTATGCAGCCCATTCCTCCAGGACCCTACGCAATCCCTCAGAACTACGGAGCCCCCTTCACCCCAGCACCCCCCAGTGCCCTAAATATGGGAGGGGCCAACTACACTCAGATGCCACCTGGATCCTTCATATCAGGTATTGTTGGGGACTCAAACTAATGGCGTACTCACACTAGGCCCAGTTGTTTGGTACCTTGCTCAAGCAAGATTGCCCCCCCCCCCCCCCCCCCCCATTACTCACTGGCCTACACTCACATTCTCCAAGTCTCACTGTGACCTGTTGTCCATTACGTCATAATACAACACATGAATGGCTTTATGTAATTATGGCGCTTGCCGAGTTGCCTAGCTTACAATTTAGGCAGACTCGAACATTTTGTATATGTTTTTTAAGAATCGATACAGAAAGTTGGCTTCACCTGTCGATGCAAGTGCTGTTCCTGTGAGAGTGACAGAAAGGTGAGTGTGTTGCAATCAGTGATGATGACAAACATCATGAGGTATTAAGGTGCCCATAATTATAGCGCAGAAGTTCATTTATACAACAATAAAAGTTTGTTTGATCTGTTTGGCACTTGGTGAGCTATACAATTTAGACCAGATTGATGCTGAGTTAGTGAAAGATTCCTATTTATAACTTTCATTTACATGGTCATAAAAGGTTTATAACTGTTGTATAATCTCTTCTGTGGCACTGGAGCAGAAAATAACCCAGATGATTTCAAAGTGATGTCATCAAAGTTGTTTCTTCTTTAGCTTTGAGGCTAATAATTAATAACAAAGAGACCTACTTTCAAACTCTTGGTATGAGTTTGAAAGATGCAGACATGCAACAGGTGCTGAGTGTCAAATGAATGACTGGGTTGCATTATAGGAAATGTGAGATTCTCCTTTTTGGAACTTGAACCACTGTTTGGCCCTAATAGCAGGGATATATTTGGCTTGTGCTGCTCTGATTCTGACTTTTCATCGTTAAGGCACCTCATGCAAGTCATGCAACTTTATGAGAGGGAAAAAAATAAAGTGCACCTTTATATTTCAAAGCATTTGACTGTACAAAAGTCACTATTTTTATAGATTTTTTCTTTTTTCTTATTTTAAAGGGATCACCAGGATAATGTTTGAAAAAAATCTAGGGCTGTCTACACAAGTAACTCTATGTTCATCCTCAACATTTAAAAAAAAGGATAATCTTTTCAAGTTACTTTTCATCCTATCTGTGAAACAGATGGCTTATAAAAGTTTTAGCAGTTAGGATTTTCTTTTTTTTTTAAATGGGATCGTCTTTCCAAATAAATATTTTTTTTTCACCTGGAAAAAGTTTTTTTTTGTCATGGACCGTGGAAATATTTTCCAAGCAAAAGATTTCACCTATGAAAAGAAGAATGTTGGTGGGTAAAGAGAAAGGCAGACCTTGATTATCTTTTTTTTTACCTCTAGGGATTACCATGAAATTTAATGAAGAAAACATATACAGATCAAGCTCGCTAATGACAGTTCTTTTTATCTCTGGAGCTAACAGAAAAGCACAAGTCCTACTTTTGAAGTCTGGATTTGATTATTTCTCAACTTTCACTGATGACAGGTTAAACCAGTCCAAACAGAGTCTTCTATTTTAAGACATTATCAGAAGAATTACAGCTTTATTTGGTTATGTTGTTGTGGAAAACGTTTGTTCAAGCTTCATAAAAATGACGCACTCTGGGAAAGTCTTTACACTAAGTTTTGTAATCTAGTCCAAGTTATTTAACTCTTTAATTTAAAAAGTATCCTTAGTGTTGTAAAGAACTACCAGATGACTTAGAAGCAGCACTCAATTAAATACTTCGAATGGACACTTTATCTCCTGAGCAGCTAAAGTTGTGAAACCTTAAAAACCCAGACAGGACTCCACATTGGAAAAAAACACATGTAGCACAGTTTCTGATGTGGCTGCCAGGCAGACACCTGAAATAGACATTACCCAAATCAAACACATAACGTGCTGTGCTACTATATTAAGGCATTTTCATCTCTTAACATGTCCAACCTTGAAACCTCAATGCTTGGCTCAGCAGTAATGAAATATTGTGCAACAATAAGATCACAGTCTGGAGTGCTATCAGACCTGTCTGAGGAGTGTTTTCTTTTCCAAGCATGTTTATTTTCTCTTTTGAAGTTTGATAGTGGCTCTCATTACTCTTGAATCGTTAAAAAAAGGAGGTTTTGGCCTCCCCTGGTCTGTAGTCTATCAGTGCATACAGGATGTTTTTGAATTTATTTTCTCACAATTAGTTTGTTAACAGCATATGCTCACCATGCACACTCTCTGCTTTGCTTGTGTATTCGTGTTTGGATATGTTTAGATTGCAGAGATAACTGGTAAAACCTGATATTTCCCAGTGGCTTTGCCCTTAAAAAAACCACAACACCTAGCTCTCTCTTTGCCTCTCACTCAGTGTATCTTGATTTATGTAATTGTAGACTGAGACATCTGTCAAAGGCATTGCATTTAAGGGAGCCAGGGCCTATCTCTGAAAATGTCATTATGCTCAGGCCCGTCTGAAACCAGCAGTGCCAAGAAAACATTCAGACTTTGTGCCGAGGTATTTTGAGAGGGACGCAAACCACAGAAGGAGTTTGGTTGTGTAAACGTCGTGTTGTGACTTGTGAACCAGCAGAGGGTTGGGCTGCGCCGAAATAGTCATGCCAGTTATGTTTCTTTGTTTTGTTTTTTTTGTTTCTTTTTGCATATAAGGGCCTCAATCTGAACATCCTGAACTCTGGCAGGGCTCAAGCATGCAGCAAATGAGGCCACATTTATGGTCCTGATTGGGGTCACGCTGGTTCCTGACCTTTTAATCTCAGTCAGGGAAGGAAAAAACAAAACTCAGATTCTGTGTCTTTTTAGGCATTAATAACCCTCCCATGAGAGTACAGAAAACATAGCCAGAAATATGCATGTCTGCTGTGGCACATTCACTACTTAAGCTACACTCTGTGAACTGAAGAAAAATGTAAAAGATGCAATAAATGCTCCAATAAAGGATTGTTTTATGCTGTTTTACACATGGCGAAATACGGCATTTGCACACTATCCTTAATTGCATTTTGGGGAAACCTGTTTCTGCAATCAGTACTGGAAAGAGGAAGCTACTCATCTGCACACAAAAGGAGTTCCACATTCTAGACAAAGTTCATCTGGTAGGGGCATAGAAATTAGGGACATTGACCTTCGATTGGAGAGAACCCTCATGACTGCAATCGCCTTCTCCACCGAAGATATTCCCCCCTGACGTTTGTCCTCCAAACTAAAAAAGAATTCCCTACGGGGACAAGTAAAGTGTCACAATTTCCTGCCTCCCCTCTCAGAGTCTCCACTACAGTCTGCCGCTTGTCTGCCCCCACAGAAGCCGCCGCTGCTGCCGGGGCCACCGGGGGAGCTGCTGGAGGGTCGGCCGCCGCTTGCCAGAAGACGAAGGAGCATGATGTGGGGCAGCGGCAGCGGGTAGTGGACCTTTGGAAAGATGGCAAGTCCGAGGGTGCCATTGGGCAGGAGCTGAGAATGCCGAAGTCGACGGTGCACAGCATCATTGTCAAATACCGCCTCAGTAATACTGTGGAAAACCTGCCGCGCAACGGGAGACCTAAAAAACCCTGAGCAGAAAAGAAGAGATAAAACATCCTGGCGTTGACAAAAAAGAGATATAAAAGGGAGAGAAAAATACCTGAACTCATGAGATGGAAGTCCAAAAAGGACCCAAGGACAGAGCACAGTGACTCTGCTGGAATGTAAGGAATAAAAAGGAAGACGCAAAAACTAACTTGATGGATCAATTAAGGAGGGCAGACCAAAAGGAGAGGGCATAAAAAGTGCCATCCATTAAAAGAAAACACTCAAAATGAGAATGGAAAGGTGCAAAGCTGGCCATGAGATCAAGTACTAATGATGCGTGGGGGAAAAAGGAGACGGAGAGAGAGAAAAGAGAAGACTTGTCTGGAACAAACAAATCCTTTTTAAGAGAGAGAGAAGATGCTGCTGAAAAACATCTGATGTTGATGTAAAAGATGCTAGACTTAGCAGGGTCGGAAAAAAGGTGGTATGTTAATGCAATCACAAGTTTGTCAAGAATTTTGATATGAAGGCTGAAATGCAGGAAAATTCAAAGAAATAAAGACTTGTTCTGCTTTTTTTTAATAATCTCAGACAGACTTCTTTCTTCTGTTTCTCCCTTTGCGCCTAAAAGATTTCCCCCCGGATCAATTCTTCATCTGCCGGCAGACTGAACAAGCCGGTCCCCTTGCTTTGACCCTGTACTCCCTCATTCCTCCCCACTCCTCCGTCTCCGTCTCATACACACATATACAGTATATATATACGCACACTTTGTACCTCACACACAACCTATAAACCTGCAAAGAACTTAATTTATCTGCAGAGTCGAGGCAAAACTTAAAATAGAATGGAACTTAGTGGACTTAGAATACCATGCAAAAAACAAAAGACTGCAAAAAAAGAAGTCTAAGTATAAAACACAGTTTCCCATGGACTCCTTTGCCCTTGAATTCCTGAGTCCAAACAAAAAAGTGAAGCAAGAACTCTAAATATAAAACAGAAAGATGTTGCCTTTAACATTTACAAGCAGCAATTCTGATGGACTGATAAAGGGATTTAAATGTATTACAAGGCATATTTACTAACACACCTTTATCACTTGGGTCACTTAAAGGGAAATATTGCTCCAATAATTTAACATTTCCTGTTTTTAAGACTGATCTGATAACATTTCATTATTTATGAGCAGCTCTTCCCCAAAGTCAAAGGCTATAATCTGTCATCAAAAGAAAAAGGGAGACTCACTTTGAAGCCTAAAGAGACTTTTTTGGTTCTTTAAGCTCCTTTTATTGTGACAGGGTGATGGATGCCACGCTGGAAAATGTCCCCCCGATCCCCGAGAAAATAAAACACTCTGGACTGTGTCATGAGTTTTCCAGCTCAATATGTGTGTGTGTGCACTCGAGCTGTACATTAGCGTGAAATCCCAGACAAAAGAGCTGGACAAACTCCTCTGCCTCGAGACGTGAAAAATTGGTTTCACAGTTCATTCTTTTCCAGGACACCAATATTTTTAAGCTGAATTGTAATATTTCCCCTCATGC
Source organism: Symphodus melops (assembly GCF_947650265.1). Lineage (NCBI taxonomy): Eukaryota > Metazoa > Chordata > Actinopteri > Labriformes > Labridae > Symphodus > Symphodus melops. The sequence continues at coordinate 12,155,276 of NC_136710.1, read as the reverse complement.
TCTAAATACTAAAAGATAAGATCAGATACAAGATAGGCAGCCAGCAATGAGCAATGAATGAATTATACTTGTGGGTAAATTAATGAATGTTGTATGTGTGTGAATTTGATTGTGTGCAAGGAAGAGCTTTAAAACTTTAGGATGTTTGGGCCAAAACTACATGCCATTTTATTTCCCCAAGTATACATTTTGACACCTAACTTTGTGTTTTGAATTTCACAAAATGTCTTAACTTTAGAAATTGGTCATTTTTTCCTAAATTTCTGAATTTCTTTTTTTTTTTTTTAAGTTTGCAAAATTAAATTTGAAGTCGTACTTTTTTATAATAAATTGGTCAAACTGGTTTATGTAATTTAAAATGATCCCCAAACAGACACAGATACCTCTGTTGTAGAAAACCTTTTGTTTTTGAGAAGGCATGCTACTGATTTTGTTCAAACAGCTCTCATCAACATTGTTACTGTACCTGCTGCAGGCAGCTGTTGAGAAATAAAACTCTGTTAAATCATTTGTACACCACATCTCAAACCGCATACAATGCAAGAAACCAAACGGTGATCAAGTTAGCTTTTATTAGCTACATAAGATATTTTCTGTGGGAGGTGATGGAGACCAAAACTGAGATCAAAGGACAGATTATTGCAAAAACAGGCATTCGGAAGTTCACCTGCAAGGAGGACTGAGGCCTAGGGTTGTTAGAAATTCATACTGAGCACATTTTTATCTAAAATTGTCTGCAGAATAACATTGTAATTTGGTGTGAAACGTTTGGCCAACGTTAGCAGTGCTAGCACCACTTGCCTTCAGTCCTCGCTCCAAGTTAACATCTATATGCTCATGCTAAATGAGGATATGCATTGTAAAATTAGGATTTTAAGGTGACAACCTACAAACATTTTATCTTGATTTCTTTAGCAAAATGTGCTGAAACATATGAGTTGTTTTCTATTCAGTGTACTTGTTTACATCTGGGTATAAAGTTGAAAGTAGGCCTTTTAACTGGCGCTACAGCCAATCTATGGCTGCAGCCCTGGATAGTTTAAATGGCATCGAGGGGCCAACACTGTATTTTTTTTTTCTTATTGATGTAGCCCAAAAGAGTAAAAAAGGGAACAATGAAGGTTTAATGTGGGAATTTTCTGATCTATTTGAGAATGTTCTGCCAAATTTAAATTGTTTTTTGTTTTTTATGAAATGAAGTGTATACTTGTCCTTCAGAGTAAATACAAAGAGAAACATAGACAGACATTTAAAATAACCTTCCTTAAGTCAATTTTACTAATTTTACTTTACTTACTACTTACCAAACCCCTTAAGCATAGTTCTGAAAGTCTTTCTGTCTCATTCTAGACAAACTATTCTAAAATCAAGCCGGAGCTTTTCAAGTTACTGAACATTGGACCGTTCTGACCCAGAAAGTTGTTCCTGATGAAAGGTTTTGGCATAGAAACACTTCTGCAAAGCTTTGCAGCATGCAAATATGTGGCATTTCCTGCCAAGATGGCAGTGCTCACTTCTATTTGATTGTAGGCAGGACCTACAGGGGAGGGACACAGGCTGTCATGTTGGCCAGGAATGATATTTAATAACTTTCTGGTCTTAAGATCATCCATGCAGTACGCCAAGTGTGAGGCTTAAAAGATAATTGAAATGAGTTAAGTTAAGAACCTTTCCATCTCTCTAACAATATGTGTCTATAATGAAGCTGCAGAGTGACTGGAGGAAGCTGTATAAATAAAGACCAAAGAGGAGTATTGAAGACTGAATTTGGCGTCAAAATGAAATGTAGAAGTTAAACATGCCAAGGGGGATCTCTTATCTCTTATTATTCAAGTGCCTTACTGAATTCCTCCTCCTGTTTTATCTTAACAGCTTCTTTACCTTATTTGCCCTACTTATTGTTACATGCAAGACATGTATTAAACATGTAGTAAAAGTAAGAATTTAAGGGAGGTAGTAATTTAGTCAGAAATAGTACTTGTATGTTTATTCAAATAAAGTGCTGCTGGACTGTAATGATACTTACTGATAAGTTCTCAGAAAACAATAAACACTGCCCTGTTAAATTTGTGGACAAAATTTTGGTGAACAGTTACATTCTAGCCTTATTGACAAATAAATCCTATTACACATAACTTTATCACGATTAGAGCCACAACACAACTGCAACATGTTAGATAAAAGTAAAAGTCTACAAGGACAATATCCATTTAGATATCAGTTTAGGCGGTTGCTCTGCACTTCATACTACATTATTTCTTTTAAATTCCTTATTTGTAAGTATATCATTTGAACCATAGCTAACACTGGGACCTTTGCCACAAATGAAATGAAATAATAGTGACATTATTACTGTACGTAGGATGCAAAGTTTGGGTTTATGAAAATCTGAAACAAAAACGTTTTCAAACTTTATAAGCATAAATGACAAGTTTAATCAAAATATACTGGCGAATTTCGTTGTTATTTTTTCGAAACAATAGGGTGACTGCAATTTTCAGATAAGGAGGCTTTATTTTTAAACAACTTGAACTCTTATTGAGATATTTTACAGTTGTAAAAATGTACTTGTGAGCGCTCTCTGATGGACAAAGTGTTTATTGTGGCAATGTTTGTTTTGACAAAAACTCCTGCACATTTTTACAGACGTTTCAGTTTTATCAGTTGTTGCAAATTGTCATGCAGACGTTTTGCTAACAAAAAACGTTTGTTTTTTAAATCTGGCTTTTATACCGTTCCTTTGTTCCTCATCTCTATCTCTTGCTTCTGCATTTTTTTTTTACACTTTGCACCCATAATTCCTCTTGCTCTTTCACCCAGTCTTTACCTCGATTTGTTTTGCATCTTATCTGATTTTGTCTGGCCCCCAACACACTCAAACACACACACTCACTCACTTAATAACTCTGTCTCTCTTCTGTCTCTACATTCCCCTCTGTTGGCCTCCACTGGCCAAATGCCATACGTTTTCCCAAAAGTGGTCCCCCTCTGGTTCTGGACACGCATGCAGTTACAGCCCCCCCAACATCTTCAGCTCAATACACTCTTTATCGTATCTTTGATCTGCACAGGGGTGTTATGACAGTTTATCTTTCCATGTGGTGAGAGTGAGAGAAGTACGCTGTTGGTCTATTCCTGGCTTTGTTTTGAAAGGAGCGCTAAACTCGCTGTTCCACTCCCTGAGCAGTTCTATGATAGTGCACAAATGTGGAAAGCACAGATTCTTTGGCTGGCCAGCTGTGCAGTTTTGTAGAAAAAAAGTCAATTTTCATTTATGTGCGTTTGTGACCTTATTTGCTTATTTGAGTATGAGAGTAAATGTGGGTTTACTCACGCTCTGTTTTTTTTTCTTATTGAGGATTCTGTACATGACATTTGAAATATAAATGTACATAGTTTTCTCATTAATATACATGAATGTATCAAGAAAGCCTGGATGGGGTTTGTTTGCTTATCAAATGAAAGTTTAATTTTAAAAGTGGCACAATATCCATAATTAATTATTGTTCTTTGGTTGTAATATTTATCCAAAGAAAGTATGTTTCATTTAAATAATACTCAGCTTTGTTTCCCCAAAACTTTGCATAATGAGGATGTAACCTCTCCTTTTCATCCTTCTCACTCCTGCCAAGATTTCAGTTGATTTCAAGAGAAGAGTATTAATATATATGCATGGTTCCACCGACAAAATGTAAAGCACATGGTTTTCCATTTGTAACAAATCACTCAGATTTGTGAAATAAGTTATATAACTTTGACATATTTCGTCCCATTCTTTCTAAAAAGGATTATCCTAAAAGGATGGTTCATTAGAAATGGGGTCTGACAGCCTTAGTCAAACAATATAATGGACCACTTAAGCCCCATTTCCACCAAGCGGTCTGGTATGGATCAGTATAGTTAGGTAAAGCCATATCCTGTTTGCATTTCCACAGTCACCGTGCCATATTTGGTAGGCGGTGTCTAAGTCAGATGCTATTAGGAGCGTCAGCTATGTAATAGCGTCACTTCTGTTAGCTAATAGCTAACAGTTACCCACTAATAAATTCAACAACAGAGAAAAACTTTAGACAATAAACAAAACCAACGATGGAAGACCTTGAGCAGTTTGTTACTTTGTTACTGGCATGTGGCTCGTTATTACAGAACGCTATCAAGCTTTGTTTCAGATAAGGCTGTGTGCCTTGAGGAGAAATACAGACGAATAAACAATCGACTGTGTATTTAATCATGACAGGGTTGTGTTTGCCACTGTCACATGGAAAGTGACATTCTTTCAACCAATCAACACACTGCAGTGTTTAGCTCCACCTTTTAGGGTTGGACCGTGTTGGAAACACTTAAGAGACTGGGGACCCCCAGTTTCCTGGTGGTGCTTGAAACATTTGACATTTCACACAACCATGCACACTATTAGGCCTCTTCAAACACAAATTAATGGGTGATATACAACATTTCAAACCATTTTCTGTTTGTAAATGTTTTTGGAAGGACTCTCACGATCCCCCTAACAGTGTCTTGTCGGGAGGTTGAGGACCCCAGGGGGTCCCAACCTACACTTTGGAAACTACTGGCCAAAGTGATACATCAGACGGCGTATGACTGAAGGCTAATTGGGAGGCTTTCTTAACCAGAAAGTTTGGGGTTCGATCCCCAGCTCCCGCAGCAACATGTCCGGTGTATAATTGCTCCTGTTGCAGCATATGAGTGAGTGTGAATGAGGATGGTTACTTCTGATGGTCACTTTATAAAGCAGCCTCTGCCATCAGTGTGTGAATGTGACATGCGATTTAAAAGTGATTCGAGTAGTCAGAAAAATGCTTTACAAGCTCAATTACATTTACCATTTATAGTTGCTGTGGGTTCAAACCTGACCTTGATCCTTTTCTCATCTTGTCCGATACAATCAAACTTATTTTCATAACCACTGAAGTAGTCTAAGTTTCCTTAGTTTCATAAGCAAGAATGCAATTTTCAGGTACTTTTGTATTGGCTTCATTTTTGGAACCAAGACGTTATGTCCATTTGAATGTTTTATCCATCTGCAACTGTTTTGGAATTGGGGGCCTTTTGTTTGTACTGCATAGGCAGTGAAATGTTCGTTGCACTAGAGTCCAAGACCAATTTTTCATACCACAACAAAAGAGTTTCATATCATTGATCTTCTTAAATCGTATTATACTGTTAAATACAAAATGTTTAATCATATGTTACTGTTATCACATTACTTCACATTTGATAGTATCATATTGTATCCTATCTTCAAGGGATGGTTTGGTATTTTTAACCCCTTGACGCCTGAATTTGTTTTCGAGTATGAAAACATTTTTTTTTACGTGTTTCTGCTTTCAAGTAGGTGCTAAATTAACTTGAGAATGTTTTTTTTAAAGATAGCACATAAAATAGCTCTCTTTCTGTTTCCACCCTTGCAGTGTTAAACGGACCTCCCATGTCTGTAAAGAAGGAGCGGGAAGCAGAGCTGCTGATCAACCGGCGGGAGCAGCGCAGCGGAGAGGTCATCTGCATCGACGACTAGACTACACACACAAACTGAAACCCATCTGCTGCAAACATATCTTCAGTTACTCTGGAGCTGAGTCTTCTCAAACTTTACTGTCTCTGCTGGTACTCCATGAAAACTACAATCTCACACATACACACATGCGTACCCCTGCCGTACATAGTCTCATAACTTCTTGTGACCTTTTCTCGTCTGCCTCAAACCATTATACTCCTCATGTGCGGCCTCCTAACACAGGCCTCCTTCTCCTCCTCCTCCTCTTCCTCTTGGGATGTTTCTAACCTCGTCTACACACTTTACACACAAACACGCACCACCTCAGTCCTAAAAAACCTTTAGATCTCTCAATAGACCATGTAACCCCCCTCCTCCTCCAATCTTGACAGGAAACTGCATGTGAATATCATTTCTCCCACTGCACTCCATCCCCTGAAGCATGCTCTAATCACAATAACGCTGTCTCGTGGAAAGAAAGAAAAAAAAAAGAAGCTGTGCCTTCTTTTGACTATTTCGAATTCTCAAACAAATACTGGACCTGTCCTCTTTCAGGCTTAGCAACTGCAGCTCCAGCGTTTCTTTTTATTAAAATTAAAACATGCAGCAAGTTGTGATAATAATATTCAGGAATTGTTCAACCACTTCTAAGTATTTCCCACCATCCCTTCCCATTTCTGCGTTCGAATATGTACAGAGCTTTGAGGTATTTTGGGGGGTTAGTTCCAAGAAACAGCTTTGCGCTATTTTTGAGAAACCTCCTTTGAATGTTTATAACCTTTCATAAGCAAGTCAGTGTTATTATAACGAATCGATCAACCTGAACACTCCTCCTCTCTTTATCAATCTTTTTCCTTTTTTTGTTTCCAAGTTTTTTTTTTTCTTTCAACAAAAACCCTGTGATATACTTTGCATATTTAAACCGCTCATTCGTGTTCTCTTTGTTTCTACTTTGGCAGTTATGAGTATTGTTGTCGTTGATGTTGCTGTTGTTCTCGCTATTGCTATTTGAGGAAGAGCTTCTACCAAAAGAGATTTTTTTTTGTAAAACGATAAAGTACATATGACACACAATGCACCTGTTTGGTCTTTAACTGCAAAAGAAACAAACAAAGAAATTGAGCTAACTCCAGAGGTAGATATATTAAAAGGAAGCTACTTCTCTTTGCTTATGTTTTAGATTTGGGGCTTGCAAATGACATATTCGCATATAGAAAATAGGCCACATGTAACCCTAGATGCTTCCCTAAGCAAAAAATATGTATTCTACCGAAATTAAGTGAAAATCCATGGTTATTAAATCCATTTTATAAACCGCATCATTAAAAACGCCTTAATAAACATTGCTGAGGAAAGGGAGAAGAAATGTAAAATCACAAAACTGATTGAAGACCCTGATGTCAACTGTTCATTGTAGCTTTAAGTTCAAGGTAAAAACACATAGATACTCTAGGAGTTAATTTATTCCCAGATCCCAGGCATTTAATGCTAATCTTTCCTGGAATAAATCAGTCCATTTTCTAAATTAAGTTTCATACACACGTTTTGCAACCCCTGAACTAAAACATTGTGTAAAAAAAAAAGGAAAAAAAAGCACTTAGGTCATTTTTTTCACTTTTTCTTTGTCCTCTCTTCAGATTTTAATGTCTGGGTATCTTGTGTCACTGTGTATGTAGTGGTGCCTATCAAATGAGTGGCAGTTAAAACATGTCAATGATGACACAACTCCTTTATTTCTTTCTCTTTTTTTTTGTTTGTAATAAAAAGGATTGAAACCATAAAATGTAGCTTGGACTTTTTGTTCAGATATTCTCAATTACGTACTGGCTTTGATGATCCACTTTTTTGCATGGCCACCTTTGCATTTCACACTAGGCAATGCTATGCTAAGCATCAGAACGCTAGCTTAAGCCGTATTGACTGTAAACTTAAGATAGTTTTCTGATAAGGTTTTAATTAAAATATCAAAAAATGTAAATCCTGAGGAATAAAAACAAGAAATTCAATTGATTCATTTGCAAGGCTTAAAGCTGAGTTTGAAGCTATGCTTTTGTAAAGGTCTGATGGCTTTCGATGATGTTGAAGAGGAAAGCTGTAGATGTGGGTGAATGTGAAGATGATGGTGTATAAATTGTCTCCTCCTCCTTGTATTAATCTTATTCTTATTTCTCAATCACACACATACAATGACCTTGAGTAGATAGTGATTCATTCACCTAATGAGGAATTATAATGTTCCGTTTTATATTTTGATGCAACACAGTTCACTTTTTATCTCTGCTTTATGAGTCCTACCCTGTAATGTGAGTAACATTTTAGACATTAAGTTAATATTTGTATGAGAAGAAACCAACCGGCCTTGTAGGATATTAAAACAAATTAAAATGTAAACAAACCAGTTCATAAGGGCCTCACCAATTCACACAAAGTATACTATTTTTTTTGTAGCTTGGTTTTGGGCTTCACCAACTTTTAACAGCTTAATACATGTCATACTCACCTTCACGCACAGGCTGTTTATTTAGACTTTTTCATATTAGTCAGAACCAATTTTCAAAAACCAGCCACTAACTTTTATTTAACATTACGAGAAGCAGGATGAGAGGAAATGAATATAAGAAATGTCCACCCATTGCATAAATCATCATTTTAAGAGAAAGTACTGCACAATGCTTCACACACATTTCCAAAGTGTTAATAAACTTTGACATTTACAAAAATAGGAATCAGGGCGGAGAAGTGTGCAAGACTATGTGTATTTGTGTGTATATGTAAAGAGAAAAGGCATGTTTTTCCTCAAAGGACTTCAGATGTGAGGTTAGCTTCAGATTCAGGAAGTTAACATTTAGATGGCTGCTGGTGTGAGCCTAAGCATGCAGAGGACACTCAGAAGAGTCAGTGTGTATGTGGGTGTGCGGTCTGACAGGTGCTGACTCTGATATTTGAGGTACATTGGGGGTGTGGGGTTGGTGTGTGAGCAAGAAGAGCACTAAATGGGAAGAGGAAAATGATGAGGAAATCAAAGAGGTTATAACGTCTAAACTTCAAAATCATACTTTTTTGCATCTGAAAACATGAAGGTTTGGCTCCAATTAAAAACACAACGTTCACTTCAGTAAAGTGCTGAGCTGAAAACCAATGTGGTCCGTCCACAAAAACTACTTATAAACAAGAGTGGGCGTGCATAACCCACTGCTAGAAATATACGCGTTTGCATTGTAGCAGAGAATATCACAGAAAGCAATAGCAGCAAAATACAAGAGAATGAAAGGAGTTTCCAAAATATACAAAATAGAGATGCAATTATCTTCTATTCAAAATGTAACCATTACATAGTAGAGCAATTGGGTGTTTTATTCTTTCAATAGTAGCCTACTATTTCAGACAAGTTGTGGGTTTGGTCAAATTAATCACATTAGATCTACTAAACTATTTGATAAAAAAAAAAAAGTAAACATTAGTATTCCTTAGTTATTTTTAAACTCAGTAAACAACGCCCACTGGCACATTATTAATCAGTTTAGCACTAAAATATTTGATTGTTTGACCAAAAAATGTCAGACATGCATGTCACTGAAGCAATCCTACATTGCCTTTTACTTAACAATCATTTGAAAGGATTATTTGTTTGTTTTTTTCATTTCAAACTTGTAATGTAATTTTCTAATTACTTTTCACCAATTTCACCACCCTAGGTATAGGTGTTTCTGGTTGATTGGCTAAAAAGCCAATCAAGCCTTGTGGTCACGCGAGCTTGCTGACATTAGCATAAAACTCAAGGTAGTCCTTGGCTTGATTGCAACCTTAGAGAGGGAGTATACAGTAGTTGTAAACTGTTAACCTGGGGAACAAACATTATAATAAATCAACCATACTAGCTTTGTGATCATGCTAGGTTGTTGACATTTACTGTTAAGCGGTAATGGGTACCAGTCAGCCTTAGATAGCTGTCCTGAGTAAAATATGTTTAATTCTTTAATTAATATTTTAGTCTTTAGCTATTTTAACAACATGTTGGCTTTTGTTTTTCTATGGGCTTTTATAAAATTTGCTCTAACTTGGTTTAGTTCTTTGGTCTAGAACTGTGACTATTCATTTGGATCAGTTAGTGACAACTTTTTCTAAATTTAAGTTTGCACTTGAGCTTATGAGAGCCTTTGTAGGGCATCAGAACAATGTTTTGATTATTTACAACACAATTTGCTGATTGTGATTATTGGCCATAAAAAAATTATATCGAAAGCCAAAAAAGGTGACAAAGCTATATTCTGAGATGTGTGCTTTGATGACTATAACAAATGCCCATCATTAAAGCACACAATATACAATACCTTACAATCAAATTTGACCTTGGTAAAGAGCACAAATTCACATCCATGTTTTGAAAATATCCCCATTCTTTACTCCTCACACATACAGAGTATCTAAAGAAAAAGGCTGAGAGTAATTTCACACTTCCTTGACACACACAGACCACACACACTACTTGTAATGTGAAGTTCATAAAATCAGTATAGAAAAAATGCTTGACTCAAGAGAAACAAACACACACACATACTGTATAAAATATCATTGACAACTCATGTAGGCTGTTTATAGTGTCTGGATCTGACGCTTGCAGAAGCTTTGAGCTTCTTCAGGCTGTGGTGATATAAAAAAGTGGAAAGTGCAACTTTACTGTCAGTCTTATAGAGAGAGTGTAAGCACATTTTATGACTTGATAAGAAGGCTATTTTCTTTTTACAAGAGTGTCTTTATCTATAGAACAGCTTCCATCCATCATCTGTTTTCTGCAGACATTCATAAAGGCATTTTTTCCACTTTGAAACTTGGTTTTAATCCAAAAGTCTGTTTTTCTCCGCTCCAAAACAGCACAGCTGTCCGAAGAAAAATTCCACAACAACTTCCACAAATGTTGGGTCTGTCTTTCAAATTAACGTCTTTGGGAAGCGGCTGTGGCACGATTTTATGTCCCCATTGCTTATGACTGTTTTACCACATAGAAAAGAATGTCATCTGTGTAAAAAGTTAGTTTTTTTCTTCCCGGAGGAGACTAAAAGCTTCAGTTAACTTTAAAGATGCTAAAGATGTGAGGGGAAGCGGAAGGATTTCCCACAGTATGGAGTCTGAAGGACGAGCCTGTAATGGCCTGTAGCTCTGTGCCTCTATCCAGTCGCAGCAAGCCTGACACCTGGCACGGCTTCAGGAAGTGGAAAGGGTGCGGTCCAGCGGAGGGGGTCGTCCCGTATCCCTCCATGCACTGCAGCTTCTGAGGCCTCTGTCCACTGGTCACCACGTCCAGCTTCACATACTGAGACTGCTGCTCATTGAACAACACCTAAAAAGACAGAGAACAGATTCCTTATCTGACTAAGCTTGTTTAGTAGAGTAAGGCTTGTTTCTTCCGAGCCTCTGAAAACGAAAACTAACCAGACTTGGTTGAAATAAAAAACATGGTATCCCCATTCCAGAAAATAGACGCATACCAGTGCAGATTGACTAATGTGAGGATGGACCAAAATAAAGGCAGTTTATTATATAGTTACTTTAGCTTTGTTTGTACAACTAAAAACTGGCGCTGTGTCCCAAGAATTTCTGCGTCGCAAACATTTTCTCTCTTTTTTTATTATTCTAATCAGAATTGAAAAGTAAAGCTTTATCTAAAGGCATCATAAAGGATGCTTGCTTAAATTGTTTATCTTTTTGGGCGTTTTTGTTAAAGTATAACTTATTCAGGATTAATTTAACAGTGCACATTCATTTTGGTCCATTTTTAATTAAGTGTGTTTATTTATCTTATCTTAAATGGAAAAGTCACGAGAAGGGATAAGGAAAAAATGAGAACCCATTCATGCATTCATTACAGAAACTGGGTACCTGAAAATGTGATACTTTATGCAAACACAAGGGCCTACTGAAACCTGAATGGTCGATTCAGATCTGGCTATATACTACAAATGGAAACCAGAACAATATACATTCTGAAAACCCAGACCCTTGTTTACAGGTTCCTACATTTCTATGACAAATACATAAATAAATATTAGCTGTGCCTGGTAAGTCTGTGTAAAATATTCAGAAAAGGTCTCACTCTACTTTAGATTCCACCAGCTTAAAATAGTATACCTTTGCTTCATCATGTTTACAAGCTCACTTTGTCTGTTAACTACTGATGGTTCACAGCTTGAGCAAATAGCTTTTTTAATATTGACCATCTACATCTCAAAATGATGGGAGCAGTGAGACTGAATTAAACCAATAAAGGTACAGGTACATGTGCAGCTCTTAAAATTATGAGCTAACAGATGCTAAGATTCTCTCAAGAACTTGGAGGAACTACACATTTAAGGAATAATTCTCGATGGGTTTGTCACTAATTCATAGAGAATGCAGAAGCTAAGGAACCTTTGTGGTAAGTACAAACATTTCAACCTTTGTCAATATAAAAATATCAACAAACGTGCCTGTAAAGTATAGATTCAAACACAAGATACAAGAATGATGATAAGCTGCAATTCTCAGCCCAATCTCACCTGGCAAAACAGGAAGTAGACCCCCGCTTTCTCCACTGTGAAGGTGCCTTGTTCCTTGTTGTACCTCACTGCTTTACTCATATTCAACATCCTCTCCTCCCAACCTTTTATCACACCCCCCTCTCCAACTAAGACATGAACAAAGACAAATATCCAAGGTTAAATCTCTCAAAGTTTCACAGATGATTCTCTGTCCTTTATTCAATTTACAAATCCTACCTTGTTGAGAGGAGACTTTGGTGACTGGTGAAGAGAATAAGAGACATTGAAAGAGAAAGAAAAGGGTTGGTCAATTAAGATTCTATGACTGCAATTGTATAGGGGTCTATGATTGAAAACCACTTCAGCAGATGCTACACAAGACGACCATAAGTGATCTGCCAAGCTACTTACTCTCAAAATGAGACGCTGCTTTCTTTCCGTTTCCATTCCTCCCTCGTACTGTCCCCCCTTCAGCAGCAAAGAAAGACACAATATTAGTTTGACTGGCACATCAAAATACTTGTGGCTTTTTGATAAAACAATCATCCCTGTCTGTGTGTGTCTAATAACACTCTGTTAATTAGCTGGTATTTCGATTTAACCTGGCTCATTTTAATGCGACTAGCAGATGGATATAGGATTTCCTTTCACGTGCCTCAATATATTTCCTCAAACTGTTATTTTCAGACAGAAGCGTGTGCCTCTTGTACTTTTTTCTTTCCTGTGAGGGATAATCTTAGTGCCAGCTGGTCCCAGTCATGTAGAAAATACAGGGGATGGAGAAGGAAGAGGAGAGAGATGGAGTGAAGGAAGATGGAAAGCAAAGGGGGAAAGTAAAAGCATTAAATGTAGCCTGAGAGGCAAAGCTAGAAACGCTAAATAAGATAAATGAAGTGCCGGAAAGAGAGTCAAAAAGGTCTTTGGCTCAAGAACAGAGTGAAGCAATATCTTTGGATAAATACAATAAATAAAACACAACACTAAAAGGCTAAAGCTGCAGAAAGGCTGCTCTTGTTTCTCTCTAAAGAGCTGTTTTAGCTTCAGACTATGGGGAGTCTTTAAACACAGATACACCTCGTATACTGTGCGAGTAAACTGTGAAATAAAAGCTTTATATTTTGAGTAGGCCAAACATTGGGCCCCTGCCGTCAAACTGGAATATTGAGCCCCTGCTAAAATAACTCACAGGTGGGTGACCCTGTAGTTGCAGAATTCGCTATGGGTGAGAGTTAAGCCCTCGGGCTAGCCAGAGTTTCCTGACTGGAGCTGTCAGTCATCCAGAGAGAACATAACAGCAGTGTACTGGTGGTAAACTTTGCACAAACTGAAAAAAGCTGTTTGGATTTTTTTTCTCTCTGACAGCAATGAATTTCTGAACTTTTCTTTAATGCAGTTTGGAAGAAAAAAAAATCACACTCATATCTGCAGGATTTGTGTTTTGGCTGGGCTTGCAGATCTTAAAATGTATCGTTTGTCAAATTTGTTTTTTCTTCCTCCTACTGCAGAAAAGCGCATCAGAGTTCACCCTCGGCCAAATGCAAACAATCAAGTCATCCCGTGATGGTGACGCAAACAGGGGCTATAAATACAGCAATGATAGGTCATCAAATATCACCGCTTTCACAACAAATCATAGCTGTGTCAGTCGTGTGCTCAGGGGGGGTGAAAAAGAAAATCAGTTTCACTGTCCAGAAGCGTGCAACAAGGCCTCGCTCCCTCGCCAGCTGGTTTTGTGGGCTCCGAGGGCCGCTTTGGTCAGACCTGTAATTTCTGAAAATCCAGCTGCCTACTTTTTCCTGTGTCAACTTTTAGCAGTGGGTAGTGCCTGCTGTGGCCCCGCTAGACCTGACCAAAGTTGCATCTGGGCCAAGAGTGGCCAGCATTTGTGTTAAATGTTCTTCCCAAAAAAAACAACACAGTGCACTTGGTAAGTATTGTGTCTTTTCAAAGCTCTGGGGAGGACTTTTAATTTGAAATACCGTCTCTTTTCACTCTTTGGCCTACAAGCAGCTCTCGCTTCTCCAGAATGAGCTGCACAATGGCTTTCCTCTGTGTGTTGACCTGTTGAAAGAGAAAAGCAACATTAACACATTTCCAATACATATATTATGACTTTTTATCTGGCTCAGATCCCACAATCTCACAGACAAAAACATAAACAGGCCTGTCTTTTCCTATTGTCCTGCCTCTGCTGCAGTGCTAGCTTTAGCATCAACCCACCACTTCCTCAGAGGCTGCAGTTGCGACACTTAATGCATGTTTTTAGTGCTTTGCATTCCTCACATGTCTTTACTCCCTTTCTGATTTTTTTTATTTTTTGTCAAGGCAGCAAAGTTTTAAATCCTCTGGCTGGGGGCCCACTGAGTGACCGAAGGAGGCCTTTAAGAAGTAGGAAAAGGAGAAGCAGCTCAGGAGGGGGAAAAAAAGTGTGTTTAAATTTACTGCTACTGTGGAAATAAAGGCAGCGAGTTGCTCTCCAGACGTTCGCTTGCTGGCTCTCATCAGGAGTTGGCTAATGGTCAAATGGACAGAACGGGGCCCTTGGGAGAGCTCCAGCATCAACACTCCACGTGGCCAATTTTGGGGTGTTTGTGTGTGAATGTGAGGTAAAGGATAGTGTTGTGTGTGTGTGTGTGTGTGTGTGTGTGTGTGTGTGTGTGTGTGTGTGTGTGTGTGTGTGTGTGTGTGTGTGCGCAACCTGTCCCCCTCATCTCAAATCCAGCACAACCTGGTTTTTGGAAATATCTTGAGACAAGAAGAATTTCCATCAGCTATTTTGGCTGCTTCAGGAGAAATAATTTGCCTCGTGATGCAACTCATGCAGGAAGCTAACATTTGCTGCAAGTGCAAGCAGTTTAAAAGCTGCACTTTGAATCACTTTGCAATGAATTTAAGACAGACACACATTTAAACTCCTTAGAAATGATAATATCCTGCATGTTGCACATGATTTACAATTGCTACACTTCATTTTGCAGCCTCTGCGCACTCAGTTGAATATAACATACTCACGTGCCAAATAGTTGAGGCTTTCCAGTAAATTGAGATAAAACTGGAGCACAACTGGCACCAGACTAATTAAACATGGCGGAAGGGGGGAAGGAGAGGGGGTCAAAAATAAGCAGTAACTCCACCACAACTTGACTGCACTTATTGGTAAGCAATAAAAGTGCCAAGCAGAGAAATGGTGCAATAAGAATGGAGTACGTGCGAAGTGTGTGCGTGTGTGTGTGTGTGTGTGTGTGTGTGGGGGGGGGGGGGGGGGGGGGGTCATTTTTCCATACACCCCCTAAGAAGATTCCAGATGAGCGCAGTTAATAGAGTTACGTAAAGACACTTAGGAAACTTTAAGGTTTGCAAAAGTTAAGGCGCGTAAAAAATATTTTCGACCCACATATGCATGCTATTTTTAGTTTTGTTTGTTTGTTTGTATATAAAAAAAAAAGATTACGAACCTGCTCCAGTCGGTCTTGCAGGACTTTAAAGGACTGCGACAGGTCCCGCGTCTGCCGCCAAGTCCATGCCGTAAACAGCGCGCTGCACGCGGCCAGAGACAGCGCCACCAGGGCTAGAGACGCCCAGACGACCCGCAGTTTGCGCACTCGTCTCCTCTGCAGAATCCGATGCATGTTGCTGCAGACTGCACTGCTGCTGCTACTCCTCGCCTCCGCCGCAGACCATCCGAAACCCCCGCTTCAACTCCATTCCAGCAGCGCGTGAAGTCCCTCCAAATGCACCTCTGTCCAACTGTCCATTTTGGCGAGAAAGTGGACACGCTACAGCTGCTTTTTAAGGACGCGCCGATCTTTGTGATTGATTTGATCTGACAGATGATGGTTATAAAGCAGCAAAACATCCGCTCCTTCCTCCATACACATCAAAGCCACCGTCCTTCGTGTGCGCGCGCCTTCTCCAAACACCAGAAAACTGTGCAACTCGCGCACTTCAACTGTTGCATCCTTCTTCTTGCGATTCGTTGACTCAGCTCTCCTGTCTTCCCTTTAAACAGCGTGCTGGGGGGTCACTCTATTAGGCAGGCTGAGCACACACACACACACACACACACACACACACACACACACACACACACAAGGACTCGGAGGGGCACTTTACGCGTTCCAGCTTTGATGTTGTGATAAGAATGTGCATTTGCCGTTGAACCGAAGGTTAAACAGTCGAGGTTTACCGGACCTTCCACAACTGCTCAAATCACTTTCATCAACTTGCATGCCGTGAAAATATGTGCCATTCACGCCAGTGACAGTTTAGTTTGTGACCACAAGGTGGCAGTATAGTATAGGTAGACCAAAGTTTTACAACTGGCTGTTCTGCGGATAACGTGTAATCCAGGGTGATTAACAGGTGAGCCAAAAATATTAATACCACTGACCAAAGTAAATCTCCCAAACAAACTGAAGTTATTTAAAAAAAATGTACCATACGTTTTTTGTTATGGATAAATGTGATCATTTACACTACAAAAATGATGTTCATCCGAAATATTTGTTGTTGCTTTTGTAGCCATATTCAATTAAAAGTAATTCTACAACCATAAAATGGAGAATTTTTTACTTTGATGCAGGAAATGTGAATTATCTCAATCAGTAGTTTCCCCATCATCTGTGCTTCTGATCTTGTCGCACACTATTCACAAGTTCCTCATGACCAGTTTTGAAGAGATGACACCTTCTCTTTCCCTCTGTTCAACTTTTTAGGGGCCTAAGGATGAAAAGTTTTATACAAAAACTTATACATAATCATCTTTAAAAGCAGCAGGAACATAACACATATTTCCAGGGGCCTTGGTTTATTAAGTTAGCTCAGATCTTTGAATAGAAGTCATTATTTGCAGCTCAATCTAGTGAACAAAATGATCAATTGTTTTCATTGTATTATATTGTCTGGGTAAACTTTTTACCAAGCACTTGCTTTAGCCTTCAACGCATCACTTTCCTGAATTACGTCCTTGAAATACCCATTTCTAACTACATATTCTACCTTTTTTTTTTTTCAAAAATGATGTTGATAAAGGAAAATATATAAGCCAAGAATCGTTAAAATGTCCCTCTTACAAAGCAATGGACTCAACACATCTGAAAATCTGAAAATTGATCGAACAAATCAGTTCATTTAACTTCTGACAGCTTTTAATCCTCAGTGCAGAAAGAAAATAGCAGTCAAACAAGGGCAAGGGTAAACATAGAAACACACGGGTTTCAGGAATTGGACAGGTGGCCTCAAATATGTGACTTTCATGCAGGTTTGAGAATCTACATGTGACATTGTTAAAGAGAGAGAGATTTAAGTGGACTCTTTGTGAAGTGAGGAAAGTTGTATGATGTTATGAAGCCCTTTAAAAACTCAGTAAAGGAGGCAATTTACAAGTTGACTTATTGGATTCACAGAATTTAACCAAACAATGACCATCTTTAACTTTAAACATTTCAGAGAGTAAATCAGAAACATACACACACTAAACATGTGCCTCTGCTGGAATAGTAAAATCAAATGAAAAGAAACTCATACGAGTTTGAACACATTGAAAATACCTCACCATAAGATTTGAACATAGTGTCCCTATGGCTCTCCTAGCAACTTCAAAAAGTTGTGGAAATAGACAGCTTTCTTTTCTACTTTCTCAGACTGATTTGTGAATTGCAAACACAAACGTGAATAAGCATTTCACACATTAGAGAAAAAAAGGCTCTTCTAGTCTCAATGATTGCAATTAATTGATACTGATGATTGAACTTTAACAACATGCATCACTGGGAGCAAAGTATCAAGTTGTATATTTTATAGTTCTGGGTTGGAATTGAGTTGTATTGTGAACAATGGCAGCTTAAAAATAGATATTTATGTTCCTTTGGAGTGTATATTGATTTTTAGTTTATGTTCTCTTTTAAAGTATATAAAATGTACGTGTCTGTTTATACTGCACATTTAAACAAATATACACAAGTATTTTACCATACAATTTCTTAAGCCTAAGAAAAACCCTGCACATTCTTTACTCAATTATTTTGCAAACAAAGTCAGAAAAGAAAATTGCAAAATCTGTAGAGGAGGGTCAGTGGCTCTTACTTGTTTAGAGCTAGAGAAAACAAACTTAATATAACCCGCAGCTCAGATTGTTTTCATTAAATTGCTGGAACTGATACAAGAAGTTTAAAAAAAGTACATAGTAGACTGGATATAAAACAGAAGTGCAGACCAGAATTATTTCCATTTTGTTTCAGCAGGACAGGGTCAAAGACTTGAGTCCTGAGTCTGCTCCAATACTCACATTTTTCATATCCCTCCCAGATGCTTCTTTTTTTGGCTCATTTAAAGAAGCCCTTTCTTTTAAACCAGACCTAACAGATTCCCTCACCATTTCATCTCAAGAACTGGAAACACATGGCTATAGTGAATGAAGACCTTGCTAATAGCTGCATTGTGCTTCCCAACATCTGTGCAACAACAGTGCTCCTTGTCCGGAAGACGAGGGTTAAAGTGACCAAATAGTCTTTGGTCGCTTTTATCATTGAAATTAATGAATTTAAAGGTATACGATATCAAAAAATCCCTATTAGCAAAACTCATACACAGAAACATACAGTTTGTCTTTCCAATGCATAATGTATTTCTGGGTATTTGTGCAAATAAAGTGTTATAATTTGTGGTTCATAGACGCAACTGTTAGACCTTTCTAATTGCAACATTTTTTTCCTTATTTGATCAAACACAAAATCAAATGTGCTCCAAGTCACTAGGTCCCACAAGGAAAAAACACAAAACACAAATTTCAGTGCCTAAGCTTTGTACTTTTATATTGTATTGCATGGGCCCCATTCCAATACTTTAAGTTGCATTCCTAACCCTAAAGCTAAGCTAATTGACTGTTCCTCACCCCAAATCTTCCTTAACAAGACAGGCAAGGTATGCATTTATTGTGTTAGTTTACTGCAATTTAAACAGCAGATGTAAGCAGTCTTTTTATTAATATTTGTATTAATAGTAGTATAATACTACGGTTATAAAGCCAAGCTGGTCTGCAAGAAAAAACTGCTTGTTTTATCCTCCTTGCTTGTAGTCTATCTTTAGTGCTATTTATGAATCGAGTACATGTACATCTTGAGATTTTGGTAAAGCGAGTAAGCTGGAATATCACACAGATGTCTGTAGAAGCTTTCAGCAAACTATGCAACTTAGCATCAGCTTCTCTAAAGTTAATAATAATTATAATAATGATGCTTGTTGTTGTCATGTCAGCTCTCAGTCAAAGGTATAAATGAAGATGCTCATTTAATTTGTTTTTAAATTTAAGACTCATAGTATTTGAACAAATTTTTTACACAAATCACTGAGTTAATCTCCATTTCCACCAAGGGCTCCGGTTCAAGTCGGTTTGGTGCAGCTTTGTACGGTACACATTTATTTGAATTTTCGGTGTCAAAAGTTGAGAATGGCACCAAAATAATAGATTTATACAATCCTATTTTTATGCTACCCTTCTGTTGGGGTGCCAAAAGTTCTGATCCATTCCTGAAGGCTGGAGACAATTCAGTCATCAAAAGAGTAATCACTCCATCCAACATGGGTAAAAAAGGACAAACATAAAAAGGGCCATGGAATTTGAAGACCGTTATCATTTGTTGTGGCTATTGTCAGCATAGATGACTTCAGAGGTGCAGACCTGTACCTCTTCAATTGTTGACCTGTATTTACTTTGTCAAGT
Source organism: Symphodus melops (assembly GCF_947650265.1). NCBI lineage: Eukaryota > Metazoa > Chordata > Actinopteri > Labriformes > Labridae > Symphodus > Symphodus melops. The sequence goes on along the minus strand of NC_136710.1, from coordinate 12,135,526 downwards.
TCTTCATTTACGGTAATTTATTGGCACACTACACTGTGCCAAGCATGTATTAGGAACCTGATGCAGCTGTCGCCATCTTGCTCACACTCTGCTATCAAATTAGGTTGGCTGTGAAAACACCAGCAAGTTCAGGGTTTACCATACCAAACTACCAAATTGTACCAAATTTTTCTAAACTGTGCTGAACCAGACCTAACTGTTTAGTGGAAATGGGGATTTAGCCGTAGCCATTTAGCTGGCATTATTTAGTATTATCTAATTACAACTGAAAAGACTCCCAGCTGTTGAAATGTTCGGGGACAAAAATTGCTCATATCAGCTCCAAAAGAGAGTAAACATTAAGATATGTATGAAATTGAAGACTTATAGAGCAACAATTCCACATATCAATAAATAAGCCATTTTTATTATTTAATGCTGCTTCTGTGTTATCATGTGAAGTAAGTAGCATGGGGCAGGGCTAAAACAGTCAATTATCTTTTCAACTTGTTTTATGCATTCGATGGAACGATTGTCATAGATAGTTTTGGAACGGGGCCACTCTATCCCTGTACTGCATATGATGACGATTGTTACTTCAAATGTCATCATGAACACGCTGTTGGGTTAGGGTTGGGCCAGGTGCTCCAGTGCTTCTCCTTTGCAGCTCATGTAGTGGTAGCCCATGTCAGTTGTGACATCTTTGCAACCCTGGTTGAGGTAAAAGTCCAGAGATGATTTGTTCCAATCAACGACTGTGAAGTTGAGCTGACCACAGCCAGCAGCCAGGCCGAGCTACAGGAGAGCAGACAGACGCACATCAGTACTGCTTTGATCACACAGGGATCAGCATTTCCTTTGATATGCAAGCAACACAAAGTGCAAATGATGTCCAACTTTTACAGTACATTTTCATTTCTGAACTTAAATTGGATAATAGTTTGGGGTTTTCACTCACCTGTGCTACCTTGCTCATCAGTGCTTTCCCAATGCCCTTCCCTGGAAAACACAAACTGCATATTAATTGAGACTTCCTGCTATCACAAATCATTAAGATGTACAATTTTTACACAAAAATATTTAAATTAATCAAAGATTATATATATTTTTTGTTGAGTAGTTAAAGTACGCACACCAAGAAACTCCTGTTTGAACATTTCAAGTCAACATGCTCTTCCTCAGATTTCTCTTGATGTAGGGATTTGGTTTTGCTTTTCTTTACCTATTCGTGTTCATTGTGTCCAGCACCCACTGAGAGCTTATTGACTCTTTTTTGATTTTTCATTGAGTACTTAAATTACCTCCAACCGTAATCAAAGCCAGACAAATCCTTAATTTTAGAGCCTAGTTGTAACTGGATTTTACATAAAAGATTGCTACATAAGGAAGCAAGAATCGCTACTGAAAGCTGCCATACTGTCACTGCGTGTGCTGCTGTGATCAAAACGTTATACTTGGATACATCGTCTGTGAACATGTTCTCTTCCTCAGGTCTGTTTCGCACACTTGTTTTGACAACAGTCAACTCTGGGTGTGTTTATATTGGGAGTGAGGATGGGCTGGAGTAGAATAGAGAATCACTCCCATGATTTTCACAAGCCTCAACGTCATCTTTTGTTATTGTTTTGGTTGAGAGCCCACTGGCAGCAGAATTTACATATTGTGTTTAATAAAAACATCAACATCTTTATTTTCACTACAGTTAACTTTACCTCTGAACTCAGGCATCACATACAAGTCCTCCATATAAATGGCTCTGCCCGACCATGAGCTGTAGGAGTAGAAGTAAAGTGCGTAGCCTATCTTCGTGTGGCCTGAAAGCAATAATCAATAGTTAATTCAAAACATCAGAAAGTTGTAGACAGTTAAAATATTTACTTTGAAAAGCACTATAAAGTATGTTTCTTTTTTTAGGCCACTTGGAGTCATTAAATCCAACATCAACACATATTATACTTAAATATCAAATGATAAATATGATATGGCTAGCAAGTTAGCTAAAACTTGCAGATAATACAAATATGTATTTGCATTTATATTGTATATTTATAATAATAATACTCTTTTACATTGGCTTATTTTCCCTTCAACTCCCGTTGGAAAATGTCCTTAGTTGCTTGATGTTTAATTATGTTTACAGCTTTTTTAATAACTTCGTCTGATGTTTCATTCTGGTAGTTAATCATACCTATATTATATTTTAGGCTTAAAAACAGGACATGGTTGATGAAAGCTGTAGCTCTAAACAGTAAAATACAAGTTACAGGTGCTTCAATAAACCAGTGTTCTTAAAGACACTAAACCAGCTTGATAGCATAAGGGCTTCCTTTCAATGCATCCGATGGAATCTGATACAGAATCACCAATCAAAAATTGTTGAACAATGTTTGCAAGGAGATTGAGACACTCATGGTTTAACAAAATCTATTTTTTTTCTTTCTTTCAATTGGCATTGTCGAATCATGACAATTATTTGCAAATATATTTCTAGTTGGCTTTTTACCATCTTTCGAATATGTTGGCTTACGTTTTGCTTGTAAATATGGTGTTGAAATCATGTTTTTCTTTTTTTTTCCCATAACAATATTATTGAAATTTCCAAACAATATAACAGATAGAAGACATGGACAAAGACATAAACAAAAGGACTAAAATCACCCATTACAAAAAACAAACAAAAACAAAACAGATAATCAAACTAAAATCACAAAAGGCAAATACAGTAGACAATAAAACATAAAACACCCCACTTCCTCATCATGTTCACTTCAAAGTTTTATTAACCTGCTAGAGTGCAAGAAATTTAAATCCAGACTCAGCCTGATAGGGAATGTCCTGTGTCTGTATTCAGTCTGGAGGGCTTCCAATTCAGGAAAGAGAATCTTTTTGACAACAGATCTAAACTCTCTGCGGGGAGGTTGTCCATGAGTGGTTGCCAAGTGATCAGGAATAACTGTCTATTGCCCTTCAGCACTGCACTAATCCTCTCGTGTGGAAGAACAGAAAAAATCTCTTTGTACCACATAGTAACAGTGGGAGGTTTGTCCTTGATCCACCTCGACAGTATACATTTTCTTGCCAAAAGTAATAGTTTATCCAGCGATTTAAATAGGGGGGAGTGATACAATCTTAGACGGCAGGCCAAGTAAAAAAAGGCCGGGATCCTTAGCTACTTTAGTTTTGAAAATGCCACAAAGCTCTTTTGCTATACAGGACCAGAACCGTGATATGTATTTACATTGCCAAAAAAGATGAATATTGTCACCTCTCTCTGTGTGACATTTCAGACATTGTGGTGGCAGGCCTGGGTCCATTTTATTCCGGATGGAAGGTGTTATGTGTAATCTATGAAGGATTTTAAACTGAGTTTCTGTCAGTCTTTTGCAGGGAAAAACAGTTTAGATACACTTAAAAGCTTTTTGCCAGTTGTCATCTATGTTCTCATTATCCACTGTAGGTCCCTCTCCCATTTATGCTGAACATTAAGCAAGCCTACTGGACAAGTGTCCTGTAACAGGTAGCAAAACGAGGAAATAAAATGAGAGGAGTTCTTGCAGTTAATAAGAAAGGGAAGGGAGATTAAGTCCCTGAATAAAGTGACAAATCTGCAAGTTCCCAAAAAAAAAAAGCCATACTGAAGTTGAAGCTGTTGAAAAGACATGAGGATACCATCTTCAAATAAATCTCCAATAAACGTAACACCTCCGGACTTCCACAACTCAAAAATTGAGCAGCTAATAGCTGGGGTAAAGTCAGCATTCCCACAAACAGGTGTCAGCATAGAGACCAAGTCCTTCCTCCCAGAGAAACCAACTATATCCCTCCAGACCCTCACAGAATTGTAAACTATCAGGTTAGCTTTGACTTCTTTCGAACCATTTTGTCTTTTGCAGTTAATCAGACCCCACAAAGATAAAGGCGAACAGGTCCAGGAAGAAATCATGTTTTTCTAAAGTGCCATTTTTTTTTAAAGATTACACTAGTCTCAGAATTCGAAGCATCATCCAAAGGCAAATGGAAAGCTTGACTGGTTGCCTTTGGATCAATCTTTGAATGTAGCATGACCTGGATGACTGAGGACCTACACAAACATTAGTCTCAGATAGAAGCAAAAAGAATATAAATGAAAGAGTTAATAGTGGATTTATCAGCTACAAAGCTAAAAATCATCTAGACCTTACACTGACACAGACCCATAATTAAACTCGACATCTGACCTACAATGTACCTATTGTAGAAGGGAATGGTTCGCTCTTTATCATTTTACTCTAATTATTGTCATGCAGGATATCAAGTATTTTTATAATCTGTCAAATAAAACAGACAAGAAAAATCATAACATTCGATATATTGTTTTTTTTTCCTTTAACAATTACCACAGATATTTCTGCTTTCTTTATTCGGTGGGCTTATTAGTATGATTCTGTCTGTCAAAAGTTCAAATTCTGTACAAAAGTGGGGAAGCATTTTGACTGTCAATATGCCGGTTTATCAGAGTCGTGGGATATCTAGACGTAGGTCTGTACTACGAAGCGAGTTCAACATATCCAGGGTCTCTTTGGGTCATCTGGTTTAACAAACTCTGACCTACGAGATCGTGATTATCAGTCCTACGATGCCGGTTATCAACCTGATCCGTCAACTCAGGGTTGCCAAGAGCGCGTTGACGTAAAAGGGGCGGAGTTAGCGTCATTTAACCTATCACAATCATCACCGCGTCTGCCGTCAGCAGATCGTCATATCTACAAACGTTACATTTGCAAAAAGTAAAAGCTATATTAACAATATAAATACGCTAAGACAAACAGGCTCCCAAGAGACACAGCTGCAGTAACAAATGCAGGAAGGACAAAAAAGGAAAATCTGCTAGTAAAACCATTTGTCCCATCGTTAGTTCACCTTAGAACTGACTATAATAACTTCTGTTTCTTCTCTGAACTGAATGTGTTGCTCTGACTAAAGTGGAGAGTAGAACAGTTTTGAGAAGTTATATTTAAACTGCAGTTCTGACCATCACAAACAGAGCGACTTTGAGACATTAAACATGAATGAAAATACAATTCAAAGCCACAAGAAAATATTTGTAATTGTACATCTTCAACTACAATGTTACGGCGCTTTCTTCAGTCTCTGTTGAAGGATATCAGTGAAACATAATCATTAACTAAACGGACTGTAGTCTAATGTAAAATCAACCGGGACACATTAAGTGTCCTCCCCCCTCTCGATCAGCTCAGGGAGCTCCACGATCAAAAGATCCGATTGGTCAGTGGGCGGAGATTTTCAAAGTTTGATCTCTTATCTCCAACATAACCTGCTCCGAAGCAGGTTAGGTGTTCACCATAAGGTACCGTGGTGATATACCCAGGTAAAAAGTAATTGACCCTCGTAGGACTGAAAACCCAGAGTTAACCCTGAAGTTACCCCGCAAAGCTCATCCTGCTTCGTAGTAAAGGCCTCAGGAGTCAGGTATCTGAAACCAGTAGAGAGTGGGAAGAGGTGACTGTTTAGGTGGAAACAAGATTGTGTCATGGAAGAAAAAGATCCAGCTAGGCAGCAGAGCGTACATTAATGTTTTTTAGTACACTATTCCAAGAGACATAGTGCGTTAGCCTTGTTATATAAGTGGTGTAAAGATGGCCTAATGAACCTGTTGACTTTTAAATGCAGCTGTTGTAAAGCAAAGTAATGGACTTTTGGACTCTTACAGCAATTGCTTAGATTCAGTACACTTAAGGTTGTGCTACAAATGCTGTCTAGAGATCTGTAATGGCCCTTCTTTAAATCCATCAGGCAAAACAAACCATTAAAGAAACATTTTTCCTCCTTGCTAGAGTCCACATGTTTTTCTTGTGTGCTAGCTCTCTCATTAATCTGTCAGGATTTGGGTTTCTTACAAGACAAAATTACAGTATTTATATCCAGAAACAGTTTAAAACAATCAGTTTGTTTGGCGAGATCTGTGGTTTATCCAAATGAGCCACTTTAGGCTTGGGAAAATGCTCAAATATCCATAGCTGCCATTTGGCTAAAGGCCTTTAAAATTAAACAGTCATATTTGATTAGAGAAAAAAAAAACAGAAATAGTAATCACAACTGATTTCACACATATGGACGGAACAAACAATTACTTGGCTGACATATAAGCGCATATTGTACATTGGCAAAAGTTGAAGACGTACTTACAACATGTGTAGGATTCTGCCTCTACAACTTAAATCACTCAAACAAAAAGATGTCACAGCTAAAAGTGATACTGTTGGTTCTTTCTCACCGTCTTTGGTTCTGTGCTGTTCTGGTACCTCAGCAATGATCCCATGGAAGAACGGGTTTTTGGAAAAGCCATCCTGCTCCAAGTCTGCATAAAACAAAAAACACTCGTAATTTATATCGTATGTCATATACTACATATTCCCTTAAATTGAATTTCCATCGTCTTTTCATGGTCTGAAACGTATACTGAAGAAGTGTAATTCAGCTTTAAGAAACCGAAAATAGGCTAAAAGACACTTCATTCTGTAAGCACTAATCATATATCAATGCATTTAAACATTTTTATTGAATATGATATTGTGTGTGTGTATGTGTGTGTGTGTGTGTGTGTGTGTGTGTGTGAGTGTGTGTGTGTGTGTGTGTGAGAGAGAGAGAGAGAGAGAAAGAGAGAGAGATGTACAGCTCTAGGATACTCTGCTATTTGTTTATTATTATTATTATTCTTTATTTTATTACTATTTATGTAACGTTTTAATGTTGACTTGCAAAGGGACTGCAGATGTAGACGAGCACACTGCCCCATTACAAATAAAAACGTTAATAAGAATAACAAATTAAAAAAAGGTAACCTCAACAAAAGGTCCATGAAGTAGCTTTTGAACCTATAATTATTAATTAATAGGATTACCAGTCACATCTTACTTTCTATGAGAGCAGGTTTCAGCATTGTATTTTGTTAAACAACAAAGATTGCTGCTGCTGATGTACATTGTTAATAATTCACCATCTGATTATTCTTTTTTAATGACATGTAGTAGTCAACGTTTTACCATGTGTTATTAATTTACTGATTTGTTCCCCCTTTTTTAATAGATTTTATTGATTTAATTTCATTTATTTCTCTAAAAACCTTTTAGCAAATGACATAATGACACTGATGTCTCACACTAAGCCCCACATTAAAAAGAAAGCGGTGCTAATCATGTACAAGGTGTTTTTGAAGTCTCCAATTAACACTGATTGGAAAACAAAAACAAATAATGAGCAATTTGAGATTAAGACGATCTCATAATCATGAAAGAACTGGAAAAGTACCACTGCTTTGAACCACTGCACTGTGACAGATGCATTTCAAATCTATTAATTAGTATCTATGAAGCATCCTGTATTGGTTTAACAGCTCCTGCAGGAAGAGAGCAACTTCCAGGAGGTCAGACTTGGCTTTCCGCCTAAACAGTCCCAATGACTGTAGATGCCTGTCCAGGGTTGACATACTTAAAGGGATACTTCACCCATTTTACATGAAGCTTTGTATCATTAGAAACATGGTAGTAGTGTTGAATGGTCGTGAATCCAACCCTCATTTTGACCTGAGACGAGAAAATTTTCATTTCTTTGCCTGGAAGTTTTCTTCGTGTGATGCAATATGAGGCTTTTTGCATCACATGAAGAAAACTTTCAAGGATCTTTCAAGGATCCAGTAGTGCCATGTGCAAACAATTCTTACAATTATGAGATCCTGATCTCACAATAATGAGACATTTTCTCATATTTCCAATATACTGCATCTACAACAATCTTGTGTAAATGCAATTATGTGATTGTGTGAATAAAATGTTCAGAAAGGCTGCTCTAATATAATGTTCAGCTCAGAGTGTTCTCTACTTTTCAATCTCCAAGTGATGTTTCTTTTATCTAAACAGGATTAACCTTCTTATAATTGTTTATGAAGGTCATACACAATGAAGAGTAAGATCAATACTCTCAACTTAATTCGAAGATGCACTCTTTATTTCTGTACCTTTCTGTGTGATTTTCACATGATCAGCGATTTTCTCATATTCAGCTAATTCCTGCGAACACAAAAAAAGCATCAGAACTTATTAAGGGTCTGAAATATAACACTTCCTCCACATGTCAGTAAACAGCTTAAATCACAGTTTGCACAGACACTAATAGATGTAAGTGGCAAATCTCCTGTTCTAATATGTATCTAATAATGTCTTTACAATCTAGTTACAACAACAGCCAACATGCAGAGATCTTCTGACGTCAGTCTCTGAGTCATAGACTGGTAATGTCCTCGAGTCACAGCTGCCCCCTACAACCATGCACATGTCCGCTCACCAAGACCATCCTCGCGATGTCCTTGCAGTCCTCAACGTTGGCTGCTCTGATGGAGAAGTCCATGTTGGCTTGAGGTGATGATTTAGATGCTCACAGTGTGTCCGATCTCCGTAAGTTCCGGCAGGGAAAAGAGAGGAGGAGGTATGCTGCAGCTGTCAAAATCAACCGTCGAAATGAAACTGAGGAACGAGCCGCGAGCGCCCCCTTCCACGGAGGAGGCACCCAGAGGATCCAGCAATGTATTATGAAACAGCAGATAGTAAACAGCTTACAAATCATATCTGTGTTAATCATTTACAACTGTTTGGTGAAGCTTTGACGACAGGTTGGCTGGTTTCGCTCTACTGTAGGGGTTAAATATGCCTTTATTAGGGGATACAAATCATCAAAACAGATGTTAGACCCATATTTGAACCCACATTCTTCACAAGCTTGTGTAGTAGTTTGTGTATCTTGTGCAAGAAAACACATTGCGCCCTCTGCTTATTGGGAATTGCAGTTGACATTAATTTGCAAGTTTAACAACATATAAGTGACACTACTTTAAGTACAACTAAAACTTACTTTGCTTATTGCAATTGATGTGCATTTAAGGGACTTTACACTATTAGCTGATAGTAATCCAGCATTGCCCTAATCATATTAAGAGCCATAATCAATTAGTTATAAACTTAAACAACTGTTAACTTGACAGATGAATGAATGGTCTCTTTTAGGTATGTTTTGTGACAGTCCAACAACTTTGGCTCCTTGCAAATTACAGGGTGGCAAAACAAAGCTAAAACCTTTTAAAGTCTTAACAATAAATACAATTTTAATTTAATATAGACAAATATCCAGTTTGTATATTTGCCTCAACCAGACAATACACACAACCTGAAAGTTACAGTTTGAGTTGGACATTTCTGTACCTTTTGTCCAAAAAACTAAATGATTCTATTGAACATATTAAAGTTGTAAGTCACCCAATTTTTTCAGCACTATATATTAGGGTGGCATAGTGTCCAGAATGACATCAGATGGTTTGAATAAATTAGTTTTTATTTAAGTTTATTTTATTTAAATGACACCTATAGGGCTTTTAGAAATCAAAGTAATACAGGTGACGTGAACAGTAAAAAACTTTGATTCATGTACCTATTTAACCAGTTCTTTGGAGTTTGTAATAAACCTTACAGCCTCTAGGGAGCGCCAGCAAGGTCTCTGTGCTGTTCAGACCAATGTCTTCATGGCTGTCTGATGAGCAGAAGAAATGGTTCACTTCCTCAATTTTTGAGGTTTACAATCTCCATTTCTGAGGTTTACATGTGCTCAGAGTCCATATATTATGCATAATTTAAACGCTATATGGAGACACCATATCTATATAAAGACACTGAAAAGTGTGTTTGACTTAAATGTCTTTGCTGTCTTTGTTGGTTGAAAGTTTTGTAAGATTTTTTTTTCTTCAAAGTGAAACAGCTACATTTACAGAAGGTGTCAGGAGCTAGACAGGTCATACTAAGTTAAAAATGTCCCTGATGACGCACGTTGTGGACATGTCATCAAACTGTGAACTTTAGCCACAAAAATGAGAATGAGCTCATGGCTTTACAGTGTTTCAAGGGCTTAAAGGCAAATCTCCAACAGCCAGAGAAAAGTTTTAAAGAATTCAGAATTCCTTGAAAAAAACAGATGAACAAATAAAACTGACACAGCATTCATCTTGAGAGGATGAGGTTTCACGTAGGGGCTGGAAAAATGTTTTTCCCAGATTCAAGAATCAAGTTTGTGAGATTGAAATAAAATAAATATTTAGGAAGAGGCAGCTGTGTTTTGATTTAACATTTAAATGTATTGAATATAACACATTAAAAAATAAAATAATTTATTACACTTTAAAGTCCACAAAATAGAATAAAATACTAAACATTCATTTATACATACATACATTTCTTGTGGAACGAAGTCATTAACAACTGAAATAAAAGAAATTGGAGTTTAGAAAAGTATTAATATATTCAACTATCCGAATTGTATTTTTAATATTTGTTTCTGGCTAAAAAACAACAACAACAAAACTTGAACTTTTACTTTCAACTCTTTTTTTCCAAAGCCTACAGGAATTGTGGTTAATGGGATAGAAAATGGGATGGTGGTTCCCAGCTAGTATTAATGAGGACACAGTGATTACATGGAATGCATGTTTTACGAAAGGGCTAAGGATCCGCCCTTAATGAAATAAGTGTCTATGTTGAGACCCATATTGTGAAAAACTGAGTCAGTGACGCCAGTGTTCAACCCTTTTGAGCTTACACACAAACAAAAACCTTAAGGAGCTGCCTCTTTTCACTGTTTTCCTTTAATACACAAAAAAAAGAACATTATGTTATTGGTACCACAGTGATTGTAAATGTCTGTAAGGGTTGTGCTTTTTGGCTTGATGCTGTTCTTATGTCCTTTCACTTAGATTTTTTAAAGCAGAATAAGTGCAAAATAGTTTATTGCCAAATACCTGTATCTGTAACTTGATATAACTTGTGATTGGTGTCTTTCTCTGTTATCACGTTGATTATTTTTTGCTTTTTTGTTTTTCATTAGCAATTACTACAATCAAGGAACATTTTCCTCTGGGTAAATGAAGAGTACCCTTGCATTTTGCACCTTATCACATCAAATGAAATAAAATCTTTTAGTATTTTTATGGTATTGCATATTGTATTGCATTGGTTTGTATTGTATAGTACTGTATATTGGATGCTTTTTTTAGTTAAGTTATATCTCCTCCTCAGTTCAAGGACCTTTGTTAACTATTGTGTGATTATTTGGTTAGAGACTCTTGTAATGATTCTTAGGGAAACTAAAGTCTACAGCTGGTTTAGCTATATGTGTGCAGTCCGTTTTGATGGGAAAGGCAGTTAATTATCTCAGAGAGGGTCTGTGACATTTCTGAAATGAGGATTTTACTTTTTGATTTGTAGAAGTACACATTTCTCTACATTTGGATGTGTATGTGTTGATTCTATACATAAATCACAGTATAAATAGCAGAATGTGGTTGCTCTGGGCTAAAAATAACTTTATGAGAGATTTGCCACAGTACACGATATTCTACAGAGTGCAGGGTGGGGAGGAAATGAGCAGGGAAAGGGGGATTTTAGCCAGCTTTCTCCTGAGGAAAAAAATAAGGCAGCCTGTGTGGCTATTAATAGCTCCAGGAGGACGGTGTGGCTCTATGAGGCTGCTAATGGCTCCTTTTCATACAACGCAAGCAGAAAAACCAGAGTTCTGAACTCCTCTCACTCTGCTGATGACGTGCGCCAGGCTGAGGCGATTTTTACAGACGCACAAGAGTGCTCACTCGCAGCTAGAATCATTGTCGACCATATGAGTCAGTGCTGTGACTAAGAAAGTGTGAGACCTCTAGCTGGGTTTTACGCTTAACAAATGCAAAAAAAAATCATTACAAAATAAGAATTATTGTATAAATGTCATATCTCTTCACTCAACTGTTTCTACTGCACTCATAGGACGTTTTAGTCACTTTATTATATTGTTATTATGTGTGGGATGGCGTTATCTGGGAAGTAAATCATGCGTCCTCTGAGTGAGGTGTCTGATGTTGAAAAAAAGGAAACCCCCAAGACTGGTGATGAGATCACATGAAAGATATACTGTATGTTTCAAAATACTCAAAATACTTTTTTTGTCCAGAAATAAAGGCTCTTTTTTTTCTAGCAAGTTCAAAAGATTTATACAGTTTTCATATTAGTCAAATATAGTTGGTCAGCCATTTAGCCTTGAATAGCGCTGAATAAAAGGAGGATTAAAAGGGGAGGGATATACCGCTGTATTATGTTCATGAGGCAGACTAATTTAAAACACTTAAACAGTGAAACATAAATATGAATCCAAGCATCACATTTGCTTAGCACTTGTAAAAAGACCATTTACATAACTCTGACATTATTCACACCTCTTAAGAAATAAAAGGGTGGTGTTCAATGTTCCTACTTCAAAAGGTCAATTGACAGACTTTACTTTACAGCCAACTTCTGTTACTGTCATTAAAACAACCAAATAGGCCTCTATGCTTCTGAGTTAATGTGCTGGCAAACTCACAGAGGGGTAAACATAAAATGGACTCCACAGGTCATACTGTAGTGGTCTGCTCTTATGATCTTGTAATGTTTGACACCCACAAGTCTAGAACAAGCCTATAATTATGAGAAAAGTCATAGCACCTTTACTTCATAAAAGACTATTTTAAGGTATCTTGGCACGAGGACAGTTAACACAAGAAATCAGCTTGAAAAAGCCTTTTAAAATTAAATATTTTTGTTTTTACACTTCATTGTTATTAGATTAATCAATGCAGATGTTAAATTATAGGCTTTTGGGAGTGTGGAAGACATATTTTAGACAGAGCTAGCTGTTATTTTTTTAGCTAAATTTAGCAAATAATTGACTAGTGTAGCAGGCTATAGGCTATCAATGTCTTCATCAGAGTCTGAGCAAGCAAGGGAATCATTGCTGCCAGCTGTTTTATATTGACATTATTGCTGAATGTACTGAGTGTTTCGTTCACCATGCCAACATTATTTCTTTGGATTTTTCAAGTAACCTAACAGTTGTTCCAGTATTGTTCGCTAGCTTAGCATCAATGTTCTCATCCATAGATTGTATACACTGAAAAATGGCAGTCACCATATTGGAAATGCTGACTTTACCTAATTATTGCACTTAGGCCTAATGGCAATCCACACAACAAAGTGCCTGACTTTTGATCAAATCAGCCACCCACTATACAGGCTTTAGGAATTGCCATTTGTACCAGACTGTAAATGTAGAACTTAATGATTATTTGTTGGCTTTTGGACTCATCCTAAAATGCACACTGAAATGCAGTATTTTGCAGTATTTGCAGTATTTTGCAGTATTTTGCAGTATTTGCTGCAATGCAGAGGTTGCAAAATCCAAATTTCATTGGAGTATTTTATTTAGATTTTTTTAGTTTGCTACTTTAGAAATTATTTTTCAAGCTGGTATCTTTTTAACCATTTTTGGTACATTGTTGAGGACTGAGTCCCATACTGGATAGTGTTCATTATTCCAGCCACGGACAGGAAGCTGCCTCCTCTTCCTGTTTAGTCTAGATTCTGATTGGTCACTGAGCTTAGGAGCATTTTCAAACAAAGCAGTCAACACCACATTCATCAGCTGCTAAAAAATACTAAAAGTTGCAAAAACAAAAAGAGATGCTGTGGAAGGGTCTGAAATATAGAGCTATAGCTGCTGTTAACTTTCAACCTGCTTCCACTGATACCATTTTTGGACATTATTTCGCTTTCAAAATAAGTGCTCACCATAATTAGCTAGGAGCTCTGTCTTCATTGTATCTAATGAATAGTTCACTTTGGGGATACTGTAGCAATAAGAGACAAACACATCTCTTTTATTTATATCTGGATGTTATTTGACTTGTGGGGCTCTCTTGGACATATTTTCTGTCATAAAATGCTGTAATTATAATAAAAACCTTTATCAGAATGACATAACAACTTCAAAATAAGTTTGAAAAGAAAATGATTTGAGGAATTCCCCCAGACAGACCCTTCCGTCTGTCTCAGAACTCACTAGCTATAGCTCAGGAGAAAAAAGGAAATTAGCTCATCAGCAGACTGATGCAATTCTCCTGTAAAGATAACTTAGAGAAAAAAAGCAGACACGCTGTCATTCCCTCAGCTCCACATGGGCCTATTAACATGCCATATTAGGGCATCTGTGGCCAGAGTGTAGGACCAGTTAAGCAGGCAGAGGTTGTTTTCCTTTTTTTTCACTGGTCTCGCTGTCTCTTAAAACTTAACTGACAGTCATTATCATGTGATTCCTGTGAAAGTCAGGTCACTCGTACACTTACTCACCATGGTTAAGTGGGATATGTTGTAGAAGATTAAACAATCACACTGCAGGTACTTTTTCTGTAAAGATAATAAACAACTAGCTTTCCCGTATGGACAAATGAGGAGTTTCTAATTCTGGCGCAGCTCCATGTCATTGTCTACACTACAGGTTCACTTGTTGTAAGATCTATGTGTTTAATCATAACTCAAACACTGCTGATAACACTTCCATCGACCACAAAACTTCCCCTTTTGATCTCAAGTCTGTATATTGCTGAACATTACCTGTCCTGTTATCCTCCAGGGCTCGTTGGGGTGAGGTTTACACACAATACAGATTTATCTGTAAACGTATTGTAACTGTAAACATACATTACTTCTGTGTTGTTTTAAAGTGTCATACTCCTAATCGCCTAAGGGCTCCTAAGGAGATGTTTATCTGGTGAGCATATTTGCACACAGATCAGCACACAGATGGTTTGTTGTTTCTGATATGTGACAAAGTATGGAGCTAGGAATTCCTCAAGCAACAAAAAAAGTAAATAAAAGTGCACGTTTATGTTAAGGCTTGTGAACTTTGAGCCAAGCAAGTAAGCAGGCTATACAATGAAAATGTTAGTATGCTAATATAACGTTACTGTTAACCATATCAGCTAAGCATTTACCATGGATTGAGAGTGAAGATATACAGACATAGTTTTGAATTGACACAAGGCTGGTTGTACCGCTTGTAATGTGCATGTTGTAAATATGATTTACTGTATATAATGTTCTATTTAATAATGTACACAAGTTAGAAACTCAAAACTGCAATAATCTGACGACGTGAGTTATAGACCAATTTACCCAGTAGCAATTATTGAAGACATTAGGGTACAGGAATATTTGTGTCACATTGGAGACAGGAAGGCTTTAGGGTGGTGCAGTGGTTAATGCTGTTGTTGTATTGCACAAAAGGTTCCTGGTTTCAAATGCCCTAAACTAATCGGTAGTTGTTCAGATATTTCAATCAGTACCAATTTGAAGAACCATGCAACAGTCCAAGAATATAATAACAAAACAAGAAACCAAATACATGGAATGTATGAGTACTAAAAACTCCAATCGAAACCTAAACATTTGGTCAGAAAAGTAATCATTTCTTGGAGAAACAATTGCACTTCACAAATAACAAATGTGATATTATTTATCAATGCAGGGGTCCAAAAACGTCCTGTATCAATGGAGGTCTAAATTTACATACAAATGTTACATTTTTAGTCACATATTGTCTCAAAGCTGTTTAACAAGCAAACAAACATCTATATTTACACAAACAGTCAACAAAATGCTTCACATCCACTTTGGCCCAAATTCCTATATTACTACTAAACCAGCAGCCTATTAAGTGCATGAAGCATATCAATCCAAGCACATAGAAGACAATATTGCATCAACATCCTGAGGAAACTGCCTCTCCCCTAAAGCTTTACTGTAATAAGTAAAGCTTAAGATAGATAGATATGGGAAGTACATTTTTGAATTTTTGAATTTTAACCACTCAGGCTATTGATATAAAATCCCAAGTACTTGAGCATTTCCTGTTAATTAAATGCAGCAGCCTCCTCGTTCTTCTCTTTCTCTCTTATGAAGTCATATCCTCAGATTTGATTCCTTTGAATAAAGGTGAATAACAGGAAAATCGGACCAGAACCTCTATTGATGTCTTTTCTTTTGAGCATCTGAGCCATTTCCTTCTCAGAAACCAGAGGCCTGTTGTACTTGTTCAGGAAGGTGAAACCAGATAGTGGATAACAACCTGGATTTACTTAACTAAATCTGCTCTCACTGGAAAGCAGCTCCTTTTACTTCAGACAATATGACGTTTATCTTTCCTAACTCACATTAATTTTCGTCTTTCTACTAAAATGCATCATTGTTTTTTATTATGGAATATTTCTGATGCTGATGAATGATCTTATCGAACAATCAAGATCTCTATGTACAAGCACATTCTGAAACCTACATCCTTATGGGAATTTCAGCCTTTTTTTCCTCACTGTATTTTTCAATTAAAAAAAGAAGTTATGCTTACAACCAAAACAAATAACTGATAAAGACTGACACTCAAGTTATGCAATGCACATTTGTTGCAAGTTGGATGACACTTGAACACACCTGTATGTGTCAACTACTCTTATCATGTTCTCTATTGAAAAAAAAACTGCAGTAGCCATTCCTGTTTTCATATCTCCACTACCCATCAAACTTCCTCTTACAAGTTAGCCATGATCACAACTGGTGTGTATGGCAGTCAGGTAAACAACAACATTAGCTGGTGTGACTACAAATTATGAAATCTTGGTATTTGGCTTGTATGTAGAGTACATTGGATTGATAAATTACCAAGTAAATGATTTATGGTATATGTGACGAGTTGTTAGTTAAAGTATGTTATATGTGAAAATGGTAAAAATTGTATAATTTTTTTAGGTTTTTTTAGATTTTTTTATGGTGATATAATGTTGCTGTTGTCAGTTAAATAATGAAGTTGATGTTTATTGTATAATTGAATTGGGGAACAGATTGAATCACAGACACCTCTTTGTGGTCCCTTGAAAAAACTAAGGTTTACAAAGAAAATATTTATTATGTTTTATCTTTAAACTATCTAAATATTCTTCATAGGGAAACATCGTAGATCAACTATCAATTTGTTCAGTAAGTTTTCGTACAATATAACAGGTCTACAGCTCTTAGACACTGCAAAGTTGCATGTGAAAGTAAACATCCCTAACTGCAATGCAAATGCTTTTGCAGGTATGTTTATGTAAATGGAATACATGATGGGGTAATATTCAACATATTGGTTAATTGTGTTTTCATGTTAACCTATGCGATAAGCTATTTAGTACTGAACCCAAAGTAGCCTAAAGCAAAAGGGGATTTTTTTTATCTGTGCAAAACAGAAGTATTAGACATATCAAGCATTTCGCCATAAGATGGAACTAAAAAAATGAAAAATTAAGAAAAAATAAAAAGAATTCATTAAATGTGGAACATAGTAATCTGTTAAATGATGTATGAGAAAGGCCAGGTTATTGCCAAATTCAGGAGAGGACCATGAATGATACTAAAACATTTGTGCCTATTCAGCAGTATTAAGAAATGTTAGTGGGGCCAATTGAAGCGATCCAACTGACTGACACAAACTGTATTCACACTGGAATACTACTAAAAACTGATTGATAGTGTTATGACGGTAATTATCATCTGCAGGTAAAGAGTCAGGACATCTTTTTATAGCACAGTTTGTAATCGTACCAGGGACAGAATGTTACTTTTTGCTGCAACAAGACTTAGAGATAACAACTGGAATGCTGCTTTCATTGTTGACAAGAGTACCAACTGTAGATCAGCCACTTTGATTTACAGCAGTTTTCAAAAAAGGGAACTGAGCATAAAACATTGTTACAACGAATGGGTGGCAACCCATATGGTGTCAATTCACTTCCTAATTTTTAGGTTTTGCCATTTTCCCACAATAGCAGTGTTTCATCAAGACGGATGTCACAAACCTGTTGATCAAATAACTTCAAGAGAGCAAAGAGTATGATCTAACTCAATAAACCTCATTTAGCCTAAACAAAGCTCTTTATGGATTACCTGGTTCACTATAGAGTTGTAATAACCTTGACAATGCAAAGCTCATCTCTAAAGGCACTGTGATTTTGTCCCTCCAAATTCCCAAATTTACTTCCAGCTCAACTGTAACACTTTTTGAATTTGACCATTAAAGGACTGGTTTTGTCATGAAGTTTAAGAATGTGCTTTCATGATCCAGCTGTTTAACGTTCTCCCTGCTTCTTGCTCTTTCCTTGTTTTCTCACACTGACTTGTGACAGTCTTCTGAGAATGTTGTGGTTTCAATCACAAGTAGAAGTCAAGATGATTAAGTGGTTGGCAATTAGTTTTTGAACAACTGGGTGTGTCTCTAATGGCGGCACACCCACTGATGATAATGTCTTTTGGATAACTGTGGCTAGAAAAAGGTTTCAGTCTTGGAATTGGGATATCTCAAATTTAATATTTGACTTTTTATACACTTCCTTCTCAAACAAATAAACAGGACCAGCAGTTTAGTTGTGACACCAGTTCAACAGCGCTTAAATCTACCTTGGTCAGCAAGCTAATACCCTCACAAGCTGACAGTTTAAAGTTGGTGGATTTAATGTAAATGGTGCAGAAGCAATATTTTTGATTTATATTTTCTAGGTAAAACTTGCACACAAGCTGATTTTCTAGAAGATATGTTTTGTACATATTAAATTCTCAGTTTGATGTATTTTGTGAGTGCAAACTGACATATGCTTACTGGCACTAATTCTAAACAAACCGAGGTACATAAACTTACAAGTAGCAAAAAAAGATGGATAAAATGATGTAATGTTCAGATGAAGGGATGGATGTCAGGTCACAATGACCTTGAGCACCAACATCTGACCAGTTTGTCTTTGAGTCAAAGTGGACTTTTGTGCCAAATTTGAAATAAATCTCTTCAAGCATTTTGAAGATATCAAACAAGAATATGGAAAAAATTGCAAAAAGGAGTTTTTTTCTATCGGACAAAGTGATGCCTCAGTTAAGTTGATGAAATGCTTTAAGGGTTCCAGAAGACCTCTACCTTTGTCCTTGAAAACGAAAGGTTATTCATCTGTGCATATGCCCAAGTAAACATTGGGCCAAATATGGAAATACTGCCTGAGTGGTATCGCAATATTGCTTTCCCCTTGACTGGAAGGATAAAAAATGTAAATTTGTACATTTTTTTGTGGTATTTCTGGCTAATTAAGGTTTATATCATGATAGAGTTGGTTGCGAAATTAGGAGAGATTCATGATATGGTGACCATTAATGGCTGTACCAAATTTCATGCCAATACATCAAATAGTTTTCGACTAAAATCTATATAGATAACATGATATATAGTGAGTGTTTTGACTTTTGTCTCAACACGGCTTTAACCCTTTAATCTTTCCCTTAAAAGTGGGCAATTCAAGACGCATTCTACTATCACATCTTGAATGGCTCTCTGAATGGGAACACTAAATTGATTTTACCTGGAAAGCAATATGCCACAACATGCTCTCACATGCCCGAGAACCACATCTGCACTTCTGCTTATACCACAGTTTGGATGCTGACTCTGTTTCTGGTGCCCGTTGTGAGGTACATAGGGAGGGTGTGTGCCTGTCTGAGATTGTCCATTATGTCACCGGTGCCCCAAGAATAGTTCCAGTGTGTCCTGCGAGGCAGTGAGGCGAGTGTGACGTTAAAAACTTAACTGTTGTTGGTCCAAACCCAGGAGAAAACAGGGGCCTTACTGTTTCCCCATGTCAGGCACACCCAGCCACACACACACACACACACACACACACACACACACACACACACACACACACACACACACACACACACACGGACTACAGATGCACAGAACCATACACACATGGAATCATTTAAGCTTTTTCCTCTGCCACTGTTGCCCCCAGAATAAGCACTAGAAGCAGATCTGAACCAATGAGGACAGTGATCCCCATTACAGACAGGCTGTGACGCAGTGTGCTTGTAATGAGAGGTAGTGGGTTTCAGATGTTTTTTCCTCAGCCATGTGTTGTACATGTATAGAGAGGAATGTGAAAATAACAGTTGGTACAGCTTGATGTCAAGGAGTTGTTGTTTTTTTTTTTTACATATATTGTCATAAATAGTCTAAAATTAGAACATTTGCAGTGTCAGGTCGAAGCCAAAATAGCACAGCATCAATTGTTGCAAACAATTCCAGTATGGGTTTACATGATAAATTGATTTTAGAAAGATTTGTGACTTCACAGTTATATAACCATGCCTTATCATTGTTGAGATCAGAAATGTTGGTTGCATCTGAAACATTGAAAATACCAGCATGGGAGCTTTTTGTTATACAACTATTGGTTATTTTCTGATGTTTCAGTTAAATTTAGAACCAACTTATGAATTGAATATGAAAAAGAAGTTGTTTTTTTGCCGCTCTACTTCTAAGATAACAGTATTGATGGATTTATTTCCCCTGTAACTGCCTTATACACTAGTTTCTTCATGTTTCTTGGCACTCTGGTCTCTCAATAAGGTATTTTATTAAACAAAGTAGTATTTAATTGTACCTTTTGTTCTGGTGTGGTGTTAGAAAATGTGTGTTCCTTTAACTTGTTTGGGTAGCCTCGTTACTTTAAGAGGGCACCTTAAAAATCAAATTTCACTCAATGTAGCCTAAGCATCTTATTGTCTTCAGTGAAGGGTTGATACAGACAATAGTCTACAGTTTATATGCCATGTATTAGTAACGAAGTGAAAGGAGATGATTTGAACAGCAAAATGACTGCAGCAAAAATAGGCTAAATACTACAAGTGATACTTGTTCCTTAAAACCCAATGTCAATCAAACATACATGTTGATTAATTGTTATCCACCCTGCCATGAGGCGTAAATCCCACTTATTTTGTAAATCATCCCTATTATCGCTCTCTCTCTCTCTCTCTCTCTCTCTCTCTCTCTCCCCCCCTCTCCTGCCTCCTCCTCACTGCTCAGACAAGCGCTCGTCCGCGTGTGACGAGCTCGCGCCTACGTTGTTTAAAACGGTCTTCCCACGAGCCTTCTGAATCATTCACCTCACACAGACAGCAGGAGAAGGAGCGCGTGATTCAGACCATCCTTAAACTCTCACTGTCGTCTATTTGCCCACGAAGAACACCGAGCTCACTTTAACAGCAGATAATCGAGTCAAATATAGCGTGTAGATGTTTCTAACATCAGTTTCGTAGCGAAGCTGGTTTGTGTGGACGTGCAGGACAACAGACGACCACCTGCCCTGACAGTTTCGAATACCACGAAACTCCAGTTCACCATACTCGCACGAGGACATCGTTTGCATGAAACTGTGGCCAGGTAAGTCCAATTTCAGGACAATGCAAAAGTAAAATTGATAAACATGCCTTTTAATTGTTGTAAGCTTTTGTAACATGTCTTACCGCTGTTTATTGTTTGACTGTGTGGCAGTTGTTTGTCACCTAAAAACTTTAAAAGTTTTTTTTATTTTTAAGTTGTCTTATTTTTTTGTTTTTAGAATATACACAACCCACTTTTATATTGCTAAGGTAACCATGACTCTCCGCCGTTTAATTCAGCGTCAAATTAAAGTAGTAAAAACAGAAATAAAACAATAAAAATGTTTGTTAGGCCTAATCCATTCACTCCATTAATTGTTCTAGGAGATGAGCCAATCAGTTTTGGTCTGCAATGAAGATTAAACGTTTTTGACACATTTTCTGGAGTCAATCTAATGTGCTGAAATGGTATTTGCGTAACATTTGGTAATACATGTTCAAGGTTAGTACAAGCAGAAATGTTTTGTAGACCTCTGCAGTGTTTTGACCTGACACCTCTTTGCACGTCAGAAAACTGAAGGCTGGTTGTTTATTCAGATCACAAGACGTGACTGTATTTTTGATGCCCTTCAGACCTTCCATATCTGCAAATTTAAGTTATAGTTGTTAAGAGTATTTAGCTTGGCACAGTGACGGGGAGATCCAGTTTTGTACAAGCGAATTGTTATCATGCACAATTTGTTGCCATCTATGTGCTAGTTTACAAGTCAATGCTGCACCTTCTGCATTGCTTGTTTGTAACCCACACGTGTTGCTGTGCGTGTCCATGTCCTGGTTTCAGCTATGGCTCTAGGTCAACTTGCATCCCTTCTGTGATGTGACACACTCACAGAAGCATGCTATTGTTTGTGGGAGAAATATTTAGCAGGGAATGCAAAGCTGTTTCCTGCACTGGGGGGGTCAACTAACAATGGCTCCCACCCTAGAACGGTCAGTGGTATTCTCTGCAGCTCACTTCTGAAGACGGAGCTCGGATGTTAAAAGAATGGCCAAAAAAAAGAGAAAGGGAGGAAAAATAACACCGAACACAATGGAGAGCAGGCGGTTGTGCGGGTTTGTAGGATGGTCGACAATGGGGGGCAGAAGTGGTTGCATAAGAGTTGAGTTACCAAGGTCATGGTTGCTTTCAAGTCATCAAGCGCTAACAGTAAGATGTTTAAAGAAGGCTACACACTTTATATTGCCTTTGCATCACACTAAACACTCTTATTTTGGCCTTTTCCCAGCTCATCTGTGAGTTTTGTATGTCTGTCAGGAGTCTGTGTTAATGGCTACCCAAAGTCAACCAGACAGTAAATATTTAATGGGCAGTGTCTGTGCTGAATGAATACTCCTCAACCAGTGCGTCACATTTGTAACCGATCCTGTTGGGTGACTTCTTGTTTTTCCATGCAGTTGGACAAATTGAGCTGACTGCATGTTGTTTTTCTTAGATTGCACTTTCCTAAATTGCAACAAATGAAGAGGCTTCTTATCGAAGAAAATCCACAGCGTTAAAAGAATCGGTTGATCCTTATTTAACTCAGGAAATTGTCTTGCTTTATACACATCCATGAAATGCATCTGCTAACCTCTGTTTCTTTATCCAGATAAAAGCCGTGGATGCAACTACGCTCCATCTATAGAAGACAGGTGGAAGGGTGGCAGAGGCTCTGAAGAGGTCCAGCTGACCACCGGCAAATCCAGAAAACCCAGCCTGAAACGCACCATGTCCCTCAGCAGCTTCCACATAATGCAAACCCTCAAGAACTCTCCTGCTGCGCTACGTCGCCGCTTTCGCCGCGACCGCACAGAGTCTTTATCGCATGGGGACCCTCTTTTTAAGGTGCACTACCTGGGCACCGAGAAAATCTTCTCCCTGGACCGAGAACAGGCGCAGTACGCTATTCACCACCTGCTCGATGGTATTGCTAACGGAAAGAAGCTGAGCAAAGATCACGCCCTGGTGGTGCGTCCAAGATACGTCGAAGTGAAGGAGCTGAGTACAGGCCGACAGCTAACGAAGACGTACCTGCAGGACATTGCTTATTGTGCAGCGGATGCCAACCGGCCCAACGTCTTCCTATACATCTGCAAGCATCAGGGCCAGCAGCTGCAGTGTCGGGTGTTCTGGTGCAGCCGTGCAGAGCGGGCGCGGGACATGACGGCTTGCCTTGCACACTCGTTCCAGCGGGCACTGAGCGACTGGCAGCAGGAAGGCTCGGCCACTTTGCAGCCAGGAGAAGTGAAGGCAAAGCTAATGGAGGAGTCATCCAACTCTCCTGCAAACAACAAGAGTGCCACACTTCCTGCCAGTCTGGGAAAAGGTGAGACCATGGCACTGCTTCAAAAGGGGCAGAGAGGCAATGAAGTTTAGTGAGGGATTTATTATTAATAACTCTTACCAAGCAACACAAAAAACACATTGTTTTTAAATATGCAGCTTGAACACACTGAATCCTTTGAATTCCCTCACTGCAGAGACAGCACCTTGCTCGTCTAGGTTAATTACTTTGACAGCAGGAATGTACTGTTTTTTTCTTCTTGTTTTTAGTCAGAATTAGTTGCAATGCATGCAACATTCACTGCAAATCAATATTACAAATATTACATTGCATTTTAACATAAGTAAAAATCTCCCTCTGATTTCAGAAGAATTTCATTCAAATAGGTAATTGTTATCCAAGTCGTTTTAAAAAAAGTGCTACCTTACTAGGACACTTTGGAGTGAAGTTGGATTAACCTTATTGGCCAGTTGGAAAGACTGATGTTGGAGTTGTATTAGCTGCTGTTATGGTAACATTCTGTCTTTTCACTCCACAGTTCGTTGGAGAAAGAGAGGCTCCGTGTCTCGCAGCCCCCTCAGGGCCATCAGCAGGCGAGGATCTGCCTCTGACAGCTGGAACTGAACCACAGCTTTAACCCTTTGAACGCGGGGACTACTTTAACCGGACTACTACCTGAAGGACTGCAGCACTGACGAGAGGGAGGGAATGTTACAAGACAGAGGGGATAAAACCAGAACGGTGTGAAGAGTCCATATTTGGACGTGTGAGGACTCTGCTTATGGTGTTATGATGCCATAATCAGCGAGTTTATGAACTTGAAGGTTATTGATGCATCAAAGTTCTCCTGACTTTTGCAAGAGGGACACTCAAAATACTGCTGACAGCTGCCTTTGTTCACCTGTCAGCAGCTATGTGAGGACTGCCTGCAGGCCATTTGAGGAGTGGACTGTTTCATTTCCTTTGCTCTGCTTTGGCTTCTGGAAATAGATGATATAACAGACATTGACAACAAAAAACTGGAAGACAATGACAACAGTCTTGATTTTTAAGACTGACTTTTATTTAATCAATATTTATGACAGGTGTCTCCAGTTTTATTTCTAAGCCTGTGGCACTAACAAGCATCATTCCCATATATATTTTTTGGCCAAGAATATGTAGATGAGTGCAACTGGTCTGTAAAGCAAATTAAAGCAGTATATATTTTCTGGGCACTTTTAAAAGCAACACACAATTTGAAAAATCTCTAGCAAAACCTTGAAAATGTAAAACCTCCTCACGCTCAGCAAAGCCATAAACCTGCAATAAGAGACAGATACTAACTGTTCTTTGAAATGAATTATTTGCATTTATGTGGAAAAAAACACACCCGACCATGACTCGCAGGGTTTGTTTGTGTCCGAACACTGGGAACGCTGTGTTCCCAGTGTGGAGCCTCTATGTGGAATGCGCAGCCATGCACCTGCATTCCAATAGAGGAACATTTGAGTCGCAAGATCTTCTCTAAAAAGGACACAAATTCTTCTCCATGTCCGGCTATGGCTGGGAATATTGAGCAGCAAAGTAAATTGGTGCTTGTAGCTCTGCACACTTCACTTGTTCACATAATTAAAGCTATAAAAGGTGCCCTAACTGCTTCAAGTAAAATGGAATATGGGCAAGGTTGCATAACATGCTTTCCTGATGGCATACTCCGTCTTAAGGTTTACAAATGAGAGAGTTGAAGATTAGTTACGTATCCTGAGGCTATAATAGCTAACCAAAACGTTGCTAGGAAAGTTTTCTTTATCTCGTTTTGCCAGGAAAGTGTTTTTGAGTGAGGTGCCAATTGTCAGCAAATTTTAACATTTTAAATTTTTTTTTTATTTTTTTACCACAAATGGCACAGCCCCTTTCTCAAAATAAGGGCTTAAAGTGCCTGCTTGAAGTGTATTTTATAAATGTGTTTTATGTCATTGTACATATTTAATTAAATATGTATTTTATGGAGTATTAAAAGTTTTTATACAACATTTTATGTCTACAACATTTTGTCTCTCACAGCTGTGTTGTTTAAAATGACACATTTTGAACAGGCCCTCAACTTCTTGCAGCTTTGACCCTGAGGAACGATCCTGTTTACAGATTCATCAAATGTTATATTTGGCCTGAAGAAAAAAGAAATACGGTATGTTTGTGTGGGAGAGCAGAATTGAACGATTCGGGGGTAGCAGGGCAGGAGACGTTCAGAGAGGTCCTGGGATACTTAATCTTACTCATGTGATTTGTTTCCCAGGGTTACTTCTCTGCTGTTTTCACATTTTCAAACACTCAAATACATGTGACTTCCATTCGGACTGTAGGATTGATGCAGATGCAGCTCATGAGGAGAGCTGATTGAGATATCTTTGGGGAACTAATGAATTAAATCAAAAAGAAATCATTCAAACAAACACAAATGCCTGCAGCAGGTGAATTTTCCAATTACAATTTAAAAAAAACAAAAAAAACCCAGATCAGTCAGAATGTCTCATCTTAATCTTTATTTACTCTTCTCTAGAACAGTTCTGTGCTGTGAGGCTACTGCCAGACTACCCGGTGCTCTCTTTGTGTCGCTGTAACTCCAACAGGGATTGGACATGAAGGCGCCTCAGAGGCTTCACTTCCTCAGTCACTGAAAGAAGATGAGGAAAAAAAACCAATCACTTATAGCTTTAAAAATTAAGTGCAGAGCAAGTGGTAAGGCCCTCTGTTGTATCCTTTGTTATATGGCTGAACAGCACCACCTACTGGTTTTATGAATAGTTTTTGGTAAGGACATAAATTGTGAAATCTTACCTTTGTCGTAGTGCATCTCGTCCCGGTTCCCGTACACCACATACATCTCCAGAAAATTTAGAAGAGCACCTGTGACCAGGAAGCGTTCAGGGAGGGGAAGGTTTTTGATGTAACGCATGTCCAAGGCGAAGGGGTTGGAGGGAGAGGGTACTGTGCACAGACAGACTAGTTCACTGACCACGTCCCAGACACGAATACCTTTGGAAAAAACAATATAACAGAAAAAAAAGACACAGAATAGTATGTCATATTTGTGAAAGTCAAGTACTGTAAGTTACAGTTTTGATCATAAGCACCTGGAGCTTTTTCCATCAGCCTAATCTACTTCAAACAGACTTCAAACTCAAGCATCTGCACCTCGTTAAGCTCATGGAAAGTGGTGTAATTATTTAATCCGTGCAGTGAAACAATAACTTTCTCCTGTTTGGATTCCTCACATTGTTTCCGTACCTCGTGTCTGCCAGTCCCCGATGGACTTGAGTTTCATGGGCGTATCCTTTACCATCGAGTCAGTGCCTCCGATGTTGACAAGGCGCTCGTGGTTGGAGCGTATCCAGGCGTAGGGGCGGCCATACTTGACATAGCCAGCCAGTAAAAAGAGCGTGCAGTTCACCTCCTGAAGTAGGGTAAAAAGTGGTAAAAATGTGTTTTTCTGAAAATTTGCCTCACTTTCTACAGAATTTTTCTTTTTCTTTCTTAACTGATGAAGCTCTTACAGGCACTGCTATCTCTCTTTCACTAGGGGAGGCTGGAAGGAGATGCTCCTCTGTGCTGTGTTCCCTGAGGACAAAGAAAAGGTCAAATGATGCATTTTAGAGTCTAAAATCTGCTGAACAGTCACTTCCATTGCTTGATTAAAATGCTTTTAAATTTCATGTATTTATAAAAAATAGATAAAAATGAAACAAATGAAAATTTAAAAACACAAACAGTGATATAAAAAATACATAAATCTGTCATTCAATTTAGGATTTGTCAACACAGACATCACCTCGAGTTGTGCGTCTGAGTTTTGTTGTGTGTGTGCTGGTGGAGGTCTCGAGGGCCAGCAGGCTCCCCAGGCA
Source organism: Symphodus melops (assembly GCF_947650265.1). Lineage (NCBI taxonomy): Eukaryota > Metazoa > Chordata > Actinopteri > Labriformes > Labridae > Symphodus > Symphodus melops. The sequence continues at coordinate 12,108,214 of NC_136710.1, read as the reverse complement.
GGGGAGAGCTGCTCCTGCTGTCCAGGCTCGGGGAGCTGCTGCTTGGGGAGACATCGCTGCTGTTACAGCTGCTACTGGAGGTGAAGGAAGAGGCTCTAGACACAGCAAAACCTGGGGAGCGCCAACCCTGCAGAAAGGGTTAGAGGGGAAAACATAATGTTTGTGCACACTTAATGTCAGAAATGTGTCCATTTCAATTGATTCAAATGAATAAATTCTAAATCTGTGTTTTATTGATGTACTGTATCAAAATAAACGTACCAGATCCTCATTAACTACTGTCAGAAGCAACTCCTCCTTCCCTCTTAGCCAAGGCTGGAAGTATTTGAAGCCCTGCAACAGACACAAAGACCATTTGCAAGAAATAATGTAGTTCACCACGTTAGCTATATGTTAATATTTCCTTGAAGATTAATTCACTGACCTGTAACGATCCAAGCAGAGCCAGGTCATTGAGGAAGTGCTGTAGTTTCCTCCTCTGCTCCCTCTCTCGTTTCTAGTTTAAGAGAAACAGTTTTTATCTCAAATGCTAGCTACCTCCAAGCAGCACAGCTACATCCAGCTAACACCACCAGTACCTTCCCTGTATCTTAGCAACCTGTGAAACGCCCCCTACCAGCATCCATGTTCACAACAAAGGCATCGTCCAATGTAAAACTACAGCATTATATTACATGCATCACAACAGATTTACCATTGTTTCCAATCCTAAATCAACATTTTGCAGCTGATTAAAGAGGAAATGAAGGAGACAACTTACACTGCACATTTTGTCCAAAAGAGCACACGTCTTCTTCACTTGCAAACATGACGTGATATAAACGACGACAAATTGCTAAACCATACCCTATGTCTTACATGGTCGTTATCTTCCTGCAGTGATACACAAACAGGACGAGGGTTTGTTCTCTCTGGGTGTTTCCTTTTTGATGCTCACAGCCTCTGTCTGTAGCAGTATGAAGTTGGTTGGGCATTTGAACCCCCTAGCGGTCATTTTGATGGACTATCATTAAAGCTGCAATGTGACAGCAAAAACTATACTTTGAAGAAATAAATCAAAATATCACAGACCAAACATTGAGAATAAATATATTACATGTTTTATGATTAGGCCAAATCGCCTGATTCTTTATTTTAGATCCACTCTCATTAAAAATCCAAGCACACAGGCTACCAGTGAGAGAAACTAATGCCAATAAACCATAGCAAAGTGTAATAATAATACAATATTAATTTGTGTACTAAATGTTTTGCCAAAAAATTTGAATAGAATTTGGCACCCTATTAACCAGCTTAAAAATATAAATGAAGGGGAATGTAGACGGTTTAAAAGCTAACAAGACAATATTCAATATAAATGTAATATTTAGAAAATATTTACTTTTTAAATGTGTTAAGGTATGTGTGCCTGAATGCAAACAAAATGTTGGCCCTGTTTGTGTAATATATTTTAGCAATACTGCTACTGATATTTTTAGCAAAGAGGGCCTATTTAACTTACAGCATCGCTGTGACTATTTAACTATAAACCTTTATCTGTTCATAAGGTATTGGGCCCCCGGACATGATTTCTATCAAGCATTATGCGAACCTGAAAGCAACCCTGGCTAATGTATGTGTCTTCTTGCCTTAGTCTTTGATTTAGGATAAATGCATGCCATGTATGTATCAATCTTATATTTATATTTTATTTAACTTTAGCTTATATTGCACTTTTCTAGTTTTGACTACTTAAAGAACTTTCACACCGTATGTCACACCTACCCATTCACACACTGATAGCAGTTGTTATGTAGTGCGACCATTGGATCACTAAAAATGCAATGTTCATAGGAGCATCCACCCTTCTATTCACAAAAATGAATTCATGTCTCTGATGAAGGAATTGAGTGACTTTTAAAATGCTTTCATTACAATTATGTGGGTTTCAGTCAGCCAGAGTTAGCTTGCATTCAGCAAGGCAATTACTTCCTTTACATTGAAGAAAATATTTTAAAGACATTCATGGTACATTTAAACTTTAAGGCAGCTTTTACTCATATGAAAAAAACCCCAAAACAATAAGTCAATTTTTTTTTTATCATTATCATAATGTAAACATTCAGCATCATATAAATGTTACTGTGCTGGTAATTGGCCCGTGTAATTGAATCTGATTTTCAAACAAAAAGAATCATGATTCTGTTGAGAGTCAACTCCAAATTGGAGCTCTCACACCTTGTCAACACTTGTTCACAAATTACCAAAAGGTGCAAACATAGCAATAATTAATAGTGCAGCAAAGGTTTAAATCTTTAAAAATAACTGTCATTGTGATTCTGAAGATCTTCATAGAAGACAAAAAGACGGCTCAGCCTATAAGCTTCTTGACGCAAAGTGGACAAAAAAGGTCCTGATCTCTTTGGGTGAGATGGTGACAATAAACCCATCACCTCCACAACACCCTTCTTTGTCTATGAGAGAGAAAACACAATTACAACAAGGTATGTTAAAACAATATTTCACAAAATGAACATATTGTTAGGTTTTAATTTATTAAAATGCCAAAAAACGTTTTGATATCTTACTCATTTCAAAGTTATCTGTTGTGTTCCACTTCCACCTCTGCAGACTGTTGATGTCCCAGGTTCCTGTTAGAGAACGCTCCTCCAGCAATTTTACTTCTCCTAACCCTTGCAAAATGTTCTGTTTACACCAGGAAAAAAAACATGGAAAGAAAGATAATGCAGAAAGAATTTCAAGATAATGAATATTGTTGTTTTAACACTTGACAATAATATGTAATATGTAGAAATGAAGTTGTATTTTATTAAAAACACCTTTATGTTTATGGTGACTGGTTTTGATAGCTCAGGGTCTTCTCCCTCCTCGAAGAGATGCATGATTCTTAACAGGACCCGATTATAGTCTGGCTCAGAGTGCAAATCTTCATCTAGAAGTTTATTATTTAAACAAAGTTATACATTTTCTTTTGACCAAAAAACACAAGTCTTTAAATGAATTTAAAAAAAAAACTCACATATATCAAGCTTTGTGTGAGTGGACAGGTCTCACCTGAGTGAATGTGGCTGAGGTGATCATTGTGGTTGGAGCTGTAGTTCCATCCAGGGATACTGAAGCTGAGCAGGTGGAGGTTGGGTGGCAGGACCACTAAGCGCACAGGAGAACCTCCTCTTATTTTTTTCTCATGCCAGGGCCTCTCTTAAAGTAAACAAAAAATAATAATAATTATAGACCGATATTGGATAGCCGATAAATTGGATGGCTGATATATTAAGCCGATATTGACCTTTTTCAGATGTATCTGAACTGGCATATTATGTATTCAATTCAAAAAACGTTATTTGTCCCCGGGGGGCAATTCAAGGGCACACAGAGCAGCAGATAACGACAGTGCAACTATACTAACAATTAACCAATCAACAAAGAATAAATAATAATAATAATAAAGAATAAATAGTATAGTATAAAGCTTGCGACACTTTACAGTCACATGTAGCAGAGCAACACCGCTAAGTAGTCTGTGGTCAGCACTAGACTTAGTTTAATAATTGTTGAAGTTGTATTACATTAATACATACTCTTTCATTTGGTTATTTCTTTTAAAAATGTACTCGTGTGAACCTTCTTTTCAGGACTGGATGACTGAAGTGGGCAGAACTGCTGCTTATGAAAGAATGTCATATAGGATGCTGGACAGAACTGAAAAATATTGTCTAAAGTGGGATATGTACCTCGATTATATCCAGATGTCACAGTAAAGATCAGGCAGACGCGCAAAGATGTGGGTTGAGATGCAAGCCACCTCTGAGAGTGATTGACCCGTCAGGAGTAGGGGTGGGTGGGGGGTGGGATTTAGGGTGTTGATGGTTTGTACATTTGTTAACATATTGTGTATGTTGATTCTAATATCAGAAAATAAAAATTGCAAGTCAAAAAAAAAAAAAAAATGTACTCGTGTGCAGAATGAATAGTCTTATCGGTGTACCATCCACACAGAAAAGGACTGTTTTTACTCCAGCTCAAGAATTCAAGGTACCAGGTTGCGAGGTAAGATCAGACTTTATAGCAAGCACCCCCTATGTGTTATGTTAAGCATCCCTTAGAACATTTGATTTACGTGGTTGGTCTATGGGCATGATGACAGGTCTGTGCTGCAGCTCTATCGCCTCCCTATGGTAGAGCTTGGAAGTGGTACGGATGGAGCCCAGCATCAACCACAAAGTGGGCCTTACAACCGAGCTGTCGTTTAGGGTTAGGTTGTAGCCAAGGTTCCAGGGTAAGTTGTTCCAAAGACGGCGATGGAGCATAACCTGGGTAGAAAACACATGATGAAAACATGCTTCTGGTGTGATTAGCAGGGCGTTATCTTTATATATTTTGCTTTACCTCTAGTTGTCCGTTAGCTTGGCTTGATACGCCATGAGCTCTGTCACTAACCAGAACCATTCTGCTGAGGTCGTCCTCAATGTAGGCTGCTCGAACCATGGGGAAGTAGTTCTACAAAAAGCAACATTTTAAGTAATAGCAGGTCAACTTTGGGTCGATTTGAATCTCAAACACTTATTGAAACTCTTACTCGAGCTAAAGTGTTATTAATGAACTTCCTGTATGTTCTCTTCATCATCTGGTAGCCGTTGTCATCGGTGTACAGTGTCCTGTTGTTTTGCAAGGAGGAGCTGGTTCGGAGGACGACCTCAGTGTTGACATGAAGGGGACCCAGAGAATACGTCTGCTCCAGCCTGTGACACCTGCTCCCAAAGCATTCTGGGACACGGGTGGTGATGGAGTACGTGTAGTCTTTATCATTTTTCTCTCTGGAACGTGCAACGGTGAGTTTTAATCTCAATATAAATATATTTTTTTTAAAACAAGATGCATAAAATTTTTTTATCCACCTGTAGAAGCGTTGCCTGATTTCTGTCACGACCTTCCCGGGGATGATCTCCATTTCGACGGCCTTGTATGCCCGCACAGCTGATCCGTTAGCACTGAAGATGTAGTTATCAGAGATGGGTCCTGCTTTTATATCTCCGTTAGCGTGGTACTCCCAAAAATCCTGAGTCATCATGACTGTCTTTTTTTCTTGACTGCCCAAGAATGAAATAGAAGTTGAAAGTAAGAGCCAAAGAGCAAAGAGCCACAAAAGGGGAACTACTACAATTTACAAGACATTACAATGTGCTACCAGGTGTGAAAAAGCACAATAATGTTTAAATCTTCAAAAATGTAACATTACAAGTAAAAGTGTGATTAACTTACAGATATGTTATGCTGTGGAGAAGATTTGTATCCTGGTCAAACATGAGCTTGTAACAATCATTCAGAACAGGAAGGAGTCTCCTCCCTGTTTCCAACGAGTTGGGGATGAAACGTCTCTCAAACTCAACCGCTTTAGCCTCATACGTCCAGTTACACTTCAGCCGCCTCCCAGAGCATTTCTTCTCCCAGAATTTAATCAGGTATTTCCTGTGCTGAAGGCCTCCGAGTTCAACCACGATAAAAAGATCATAGGTCATATTGGACTCTGCCGACCTCTGGATCTGCAATAGCCAAAAAGATCAACAGAAAAAAAGATAACAGCCCAAGTCCTACTCTCTATCTTCTAAATGAAGTCAAGGCTCAAGTCTTGCACTCGGGAATGTCAACACTGCAGATTGAGACAAGCTATCAGTACCTGCGCAGGCACAGGGTGCCCATCATCATCAAAGACAGCAGCTGAGGGGAAAGGTGCAGTGATGTTGATAATAGTGGTGATGTTCCATGCTAACGGGTTGTAAACGATGACATGTTGCTCCAATGTTTTATGAACACCTGTCACGAAGAGAGAAATTTAAGGTCAACATTTTTAGAAGTAATAATAATAATTATGAAAAAAAAAAGGTTTTGACAAGCGTTTAAAATTCTTAGTGTGACACATGTCCTATCTGTTAGGTAAGGTTTATAACCTATACTGAAGCCTGTCAGCAGGGGGAGCTCCAAATGTTTTGGCGACATTGATGTATGATGCAAAACGCAGGAGGTAATTAGCCTACTTAGCCTATTCTTTGAATAAATTGTAGATGGTGAAAACAGCTTGCTTAGCTTTAATAAAAGTTCAAAAAACTGCCTGAGCTAACAACAAGCACTCACACAAAAACATGGTGTAAAAATGTAAAAAAATTAAAAATTAAAATGAAGTCTATATTTTGAATGTTAGCTGCAGAACATTCCCCACCTTTTTTGTGGTAGCGACTGCCAAGGATGTTGGGTAAGTTGAGGTTGTGAGGCAGCAGGAAGAGTGCAGCTAGAAGCTCCTCGGCCCCCATCATGGCCTGCATTAAGTGCTGCAGGTACATGTTTGCCACTTTGGGAGATTCGGTGCCAGTGATGCCATCATGGTGTTGGACCTAAAAACATTTAACATAAAATGTTTTATTTTGTGTTAAAATAGAGTAAAATGTTAAGTATAAGTTCCTGATAAGAAACTTGTTCACCTTTATTTTTTCTTAATCTTCAGCTAAAGATGTAAAATATTTGATCACTTTACCTCTGAGACAGCCCAGCGAAGTGCTTTCAGTTTGTCTAGGGCCCAGTCTTTAGCCACAGGTCCATCAGGGAAGCTGATTCTGTACCGGGTGAAGAGAGTCTCTACTGCATGAAGCTGGGAACTGGCCTGTCTTGCCACTCCTTTCAGGATGTTCCTGGAGGCGTAAAACCCTGTCCATGCCTGATGAGGCTCTGTATGAAAACACAGGACAAAATGTAAACAAGAAAACTTACAGTGTCGTTTTCTTCTGTGTTGTGTATTAGGTTTTAGGATTCATACCAGTGGAATATGGGAGAAAATCTTCACTCCCACGGAGGTCCCAGACCAAATTTGATTGGTGGATTGCTTTGAAGTATTCACTCAGAGTGGCATACTGCACTGTCACCCCAAACTCTTTACTGTTATGATTGATATATTTCATTAGAGGATCCATGTTGTTGAACTGGACGGATGAGTTGTAGAACTGTTTGTCACAACCCTGAAACAAAAGTTGCACAGAGTTGATTATTGGCACCGACAGGTCGCTCTCTCTCACTCCTGCACAGCCGAAGCACCGTAACACTACGTGAAACCGCACGCTCAAACACTAATTTTATACCTTAGCGGATGTACTGTGTAAGCACAAAGGCAAAATGACACACAAGTTCTGCTGTGAAAGGAGCGTCTTATGAATAAAGATAGAAATGTAATTGCTGGACCACTAACACAAACCTTATTAGATTGACATTTAATAATATAATCGAAAGTTTCTGTTTGCTCACCCAGGGCCACAGCACATGCTTCGTCCTGAACCACGCCGCTCTCTCTTTGATGTTGTCCACCATCGTCTTGGCGTAGGCTTGTATGGTGTCCTTGGTTACAGGCAGGCTCATGTTGGGGTAAACTCCATTTTTCGGAGGATCAGGAAACAAGGCAACCCCATTCCAGTAGAAACCAGAGCTGAAACATAGTTATTCCGCTTGTCTATTGAGCAACACTCATTTCTAGCAAGAGCACCCAGAACACAAACCTCAATGGTCTGAAGATAAGCTTTCTTTACTGAAACGGCATAAACATACACTGAAAATAAATGAGATTGACTCACAGCAGAAAAAGAGAAATCATTATTTGCTGTTGGACAGCTTCGACTCGTTTGTTTATTTGCCAACCCTTTTATGTTATTTATGTATTGTTCTGTATGTGAACGTATGTAATGTTATACTGTCTATATTTTTAATTCTGAATATATTTCTGCATGTGTTTAATTTGAACTCTTCATTTTTTTAGTTTATGAATAATGTTTCATTTTCCTGTTTGTGTGGGGAAAATGTCTATATATAAAAGAAGCTGACATGCCGTGTTGGAGGTCTTCAGAAAACAACAGAAGTCATATTTAAAAATGAAAAGACAACCTTACATGGAATTATAAAGCGTTTCACTTGGCCTACCTGTTGGAGAATGGCAGGTGTGATGGGGTGCAATAGCTAAACTGGTCCATAGTGTGAGTGAAGATCTGCTGCTTCTCTTTAAGAGAGGGAGAACCTCTCCAAACAAACTGTAGTTTCTAGACAAAAAAATAGAAAAACACGTTCTTGTTTTTCAGCCTAAATATTAAGATAAACATTTTTAAATAAAAGTGTGTAAAAAAGAAAAGAAAAGGGGTTGTCATCTTATACCTTGTTTTTCTGCATCGAGTCTTTAAGGTCATAGTCAATGCGAGAGATGAGGTGGGCGTTGAACCCAGCCAGGGCGAAAAGGACAGGGGTGGTGACTGAAGCTCCAAATGGATCCACATGCCAGGAAAACTGAGGACGCACCCCAAACGTTTCATACAGGAAACCGTGTCCCTCTGAAACAGCACAAAAGCACATGTAACAGGAGAAACATACCGCCAACTATGTCACTGTTTCCTCAAAGTGAAATTTGCAAAAGCAGGAGGTGTGTCTTTGTACCTGTCATCTGTAGTATGTCATCGTTCAGGTCAGTTACAGCCTCGTCGTGCATCACTTGTCCCCCAATGATGAACTCAAGTCGACCCTCTCCAACAAGTTGTCGCACCTAGAAAAGCAGCAGAACCACAAAAGGCCACTCCAAAGATATTAAAACCATAAGATTATTTAACTTTCCATCGAAAATAAAAACTAAAAATGTTAACATCATGGTATGATATCTCACATTCCGGAGCATTTATTTTGGCTTTTTAGGGGATAAATAGAGACTACTTTACATATTTGTTGTGTCAGTACATTTTGTGACCTATCATGAGTCTCTTACTTGTTTCTTATGAGAGTCTGTGGCCACAGTATCCCACCAAAGTCGAAAGAACTCCTGCTCCACAGCGATGAACCTGCGGTCTGGAGCCTTTGACAGCTCCTCAGTCACACTGGTGTATACATTAGCAGCATAGGCGTGCATACTCTCCTGTTGACACAGATACATGTGGCAACATCATTAATACAACTTTAATTAATACAAATATAGGATATACTGTTTGTTTAAATATACACTGTTAAATAGCACACAATATGTGTTATAAATTATTATTAAATTAAATCTACCTGGATAGTGTACACCCAGCCAACATCCATGTGACTATGTGGGATGACAAATGTTTGAATGAGCTCGTTTTCTCTGGTGAATCCAGAGGAGCAAAAGCAACAGAGTAAAGACACAACACAGGCAAAAAAGATCATCGTTTAAACCCTTAAAGGCGAAGAGAAGCTAAGAAACTTGTCCGATCATCTCCTGAACTTCCTTATTATTGTTGTGTTGCAGAAGCATGTGATTCGGACGACTCGCGGTTGGTTGACTACGGAAGCCCTGAAATGCCAAGCTAGCCTGACGCCGCTTTTGTGTACGCATGGGGGTTTAGGCGACCTTTAAACCGGAAGCTTTACATGTAAACACTGCTGGTTTGGAGGTGAGAGTGTTTCAGCTCTCAAATCAATTTAACAATGTCAAAAAATAAGAAAATAGCCTTGATATTCGGAGGGTTTGTTACGGCTATAGCCGCTGCGTTTTACCCGATATTTTTCTACCCTCTCACGCATAACGATGAATACAGTAAGTTACTTAATGTTTGTTTTACACAATGACACCATTTACAATGTCTCCCAACCCACTTATGTGTGTAACGATATTACATAGTTGTTTTGGGTAAAGGATCAACTCAATTCTGCTTCAATGTTGAAGCAAGGTCGTAGTTTAGCGTTCATCCACCTTTAGTTTAGTTAGCTAAATGAAAATGTTTGGGCTTTCTTTTTTACGACACACATTCATCTTTCCTCTTTCCAAATCCCATCAAGCATGTATCATGTATCATGTATCATGTACAGCAAAGACTAAGGAGCTGCCAGGACATAGTGTGCTGCCTCGTTTTAAATAAGGTTTTAGTTGTAGTTTCTGAACATAATCTGACTGACAGGTGCAGTCAGGACATCCGGTAGATGTGCAGACAAAAGTTTGTCCGATTTAAAATGACAAGCTTGGTCTTTATGTTGATTTTAAAAAAACTGCAATCCTCTGAATTTACTCTTCTGTCTTTGCTAGGAAAAGTCCAAAAGATAAACCGCACAGGAATCAACCAAGCAGATGTTCAACCTGTTGGTAAGAACACAAAGCAGATGTGTGGATAACAATGAAGGTTCTACTGGTGAAATAAATGAAGAAGAAAAAAACCCAATAGCACTTTTTTTAGTTGATGGTTTAGCACAGTATTACAAGCACAACATGTATGTTTATCACCAAGGTTTGGAGTACCAGCACACATTTGGTTGTCATTCTATGTAATTTGACACATAAAATACAGAGCATATATTATGTGAATGAAAGCTCAACATTCCCCAAATCTCACTGAGAGTGCTGAGTAAAGTAAAATTAGTGCTGAATAAAGTAAGATTGTACTGAATTGTACATCAAAGATGCAATGGAAGTCAAGGAATTATTAGGTGACTTGAAAGAAAACGAACAATGTGGATTTACTGGTTCTGGCTTCATCAATGTGAGAATGCATTGATTTTCTTTGTCAGTAAAAATAGTTTTAAAAACCAGAGCCTTTGGGCTTTTGTATTTTTGGTTGGTCAGTGCAAATAAGTGTTTTATTTTTTTTTCTAGAGGTCGTCAATGTTGTCTAATATTAGCACATTATAAAGCCACTCAACCAATTTAGGCTAATTCTATTGCAGATGTGCACCGATATTTGTAGATTTATTCTCCAGTCAAATAGCATTCCATTTAAGTTTCATTGTCCAAATGTTTCTCCTTCTGGCTGAAGAGCGATGAAGCTTGTTGTAATCCATATAGCAATCTTTTTTGCTGTGTCAGCCGGTGATGTGCAGCTACTTTCCACTTGTGTTTGAAAGATGCATTTGAGGGATCAATTGGTAGATGAATGAAACTTTTATTGGCCCTAAGGGGATTTGCCTTGCCCTGTGTATTTATCTAGAGATGGATACACATTCATAGAGCTATGAATGGAAGCTAAATCTAAGAAAAGAGTCGCCAAATACATCTGCATCAGATGTTTTTACTCCCCAATGTCGACATCGGTTCCCAAAAATCACATATTAGTCAGGCCCTATTTTTTCCCCTCACAGTTTTCTTTTTTAAAAAAAGAGCTTTTTCACAATATTTTAACTGTTATGAACCACATGATAAATTAATAAAGATTTTAAATATAACACTGCAGTACCTTAAAAGAGCAACAATGTTGGAGTATCATACTTGCTGCAATGTGTATATCATGTTGTTCTTTTATTTATTTCTACAGGTGTAAAGATGTGGTCAGATCCATTCAAACCTGCTGACAAATGACGACCAGTGACTGTTGACGCTTCACTGATTCCACAAAGGGAGGCTGATGAAGACTATGATGAGAGAATGCCGGTGCTTTGTGTGTGTGAGTGAAAGCTTGAATGTGTTTTTTGTTGATTTTTGTTTTGTGTGAAATGACTCCTTTTAAATCTGATAAATAAAAAATGAAAACTCTTGTGACTTAACCATGGCTCTTTAAATGACTCATATAAACTGTTTGGCTCGATTGGGTAATTTATTCTTATCTGAGAGAGAAAAGAAACCTGAGAAAAGTTTGATGGACTTTCTGCCACAAACTGCTGTTTGGTCTCTTTTGTCCACCAGGGGGAGCTCCTCACCTTTCTTTTCGGACAATAAGCCCTGACTGTGTTAGTTTTGTTTGTGCATTTTAGATATTTTGGAAAAACTTTAGTATTTCCAAAACCCTTCCTTTGGTATGCAGCCTGTGGGAAATTATAATAAAATACAGTGGTTTGTTTATCCATCCTATTCACAAGAATCTGTTTTGACATTTTATTTTGATTTAGCTGGTATGAGTCTTAAAAACGGTTCAGCAGATGAGGGACAATGTCCAGTAATGTGCGGTGTCCTCTTCCAAAATGGAAACAGTGGAGACGGAGTTATTCCAGGACACATCACTCTGTATTATCATCTCCTCGTCACAGACAGAGGCTTTAATTGTTGCCCGGCTCTTTAAATGGCATGTGACTTGCTGTGATTTGCCCATAGGCTGAATGGGACGGGGCAAAGCTCTACAACTCTTTTTAAAATTGACTCAATGTGATCCAGACTCCCCTTAGGAGTCCATGGGTGCTGTAAAAGCAGGGAATTCCAAAACTGTTTTTCCCCCTGTACTTTTGCGGTTTCCTGACATTGACCATGATCCTTTTGCAGAGTTTGGTCCATCAGAGTCCGTTTGGAGGAAAGATAGATTAAAAAAAGAGCTAAAGCACGTGTTTATTGTCCTTCAGAGATGGTGCATTTTATATGTTACCCTTAAACGTCACTGCCCCTGATCTTGCCTGTGCTTTTCAAACTTTTAGGAGCATTCGTGAGGCAAGCTGCCAACAAAACCAATTGCACGGGCCAGCAACGGCCACTCTCCTTCTCAACCCCCCAATCAACAATCCCCATTGTTTATGAGAGGTTGTTATTGTTGGGCCGCATTCAGAAACAAGAGAAAACTCAAGAGCCTGGCTGTGCTAGAGGGATCCAAAGTAAAGAGAGCAAAAGGGGTGAGGGGGGGGTGGTTGAAGGGGAGAAAAAAGAAAAAGAAAATTCCTCTCATTCCCTGCTGGTGTTTTCCAGATTCCTCAAGCTACGACTTCTCGGCAGTGTGAGTGAAGTAAGCAAACCAGAGGGGAAATTGAAGTGAACGAAGAGAGGAAGAGAAGCACATTCTTGAGGGGACGCGTCACCTACACACAGAATAGAAAGACACTCAATCTCTGTTTGTTTGCCTGGCAAGGAATGCAACAGGTTGTGCAGCATGGCCCTCCATTTTTATGTTTGAATCACTGTGACATCTAATTTTTAACACAGTTTTGCTCCTTACATCCCAAGCATTTACTGTCCTATGCTGTCTAGCCCCATTGACTGAAGCTAAATATGTAGATAGACAACCTTCACTATAAAACTTTCAACAGGGTCACATCGCTCTATTAACCAACATCAACTCAACAATGCCGCCCTTGCAGGACTTTTACGATCCAACCATTAACCTATCACACAAATCTCTTCACGCTATGAGACTTTTTTTTAGGAGAGTTCTGGCACATCATCAATCCAGGCGTGTGTTCAGGGTGCAAAGGTTGCTACCTTATTTCCATGGGAACAAGGGTTGACAGACAGGTCAAGGAGTTGAAGAATCAGCAGAACATTTGGGAAGGGGTGGGATGAGCAGGGCAAACGCCTATTCCCTAAAATGTCAGAGTGGTATATACAAACAAAACAACAAATAGAAAATAACTTTCAAAACTCTAAAGAGTCATCTTGATGACACATGCTGTAATTAAAGGCAGAACTGTGGCTTCATTTCTATTTAGAGATGTGTAACAGTGAAGGGCAACTCTTGTTCTTTTTCTGTTTCTAATTGTTTTTATGGGATAACATTTCATTACACATTAGCCTATTCATAATAAAACCTGACTAACTTTTTCGACTGACTTGTGCAGAGTGCATTCAAGGCAATCAATGCTGACAAAAACATATAATATCCAACAAAAATGACTCTAGCAGGTGGTAAAGGGCCCCATACGGACCACAGATCACCAGCTTGCTGCAATTCCCCACCTTTTCAAACCACTGACCTACTCTATCCACTGTCCTCTCTACAATAAAGGCAAAAAAACCCTCCCCACCTTTTATTAAAGGGACCCCAATTCTAAAATGTTCACGAAATATTGGAAAAAAAGAAAAGAAAAAAGAAGCCGAAATGCTATACAGGCATTAAATGTTACAAGATAGAAATAGTAAAATGATGTCACAGATAGTCAGACAGTTTATATCAAGGCATACTAAATTAATTTTGTTTCACAACCAATTCAAATCTCCCCACAGGGTCTTTAAAGTCCCATGGCACAATTGTTTCTGTGGTATCTTTTCTGTGTTTCACTCAATCAATCAATCAATCAACAGCTATAGTCTATACAGTTTATAAAGGCATTCTTGGTCGTAAAAATAAGAACATTGTATCACCTACCTCTGAAATTAGCAAACTTCAACTCATGCTAACAGAATTAGAAATGAAGCCTCTGTTAGCATGAGAGCACTTTTTTTTTTTTTTAAATATCAGACTTTAAAGAAGCAAAAGAAACAGGATATGATAACAATGATACAGAACCAGAAATCAGATCTTTATCTACACTACAACTGAATTCACCTGACTGAGGTGACTCAACTGCATGGCGAAGCTTCAAAAACAAGAGGGAGCATACCGCTGTTAAGCTGACTTCTTTCAACAAAAGATTTTCGTTTAATTTTACACCTAAACCTAACGAATGCTGACTCGAGTGACATTACTTCAGGCAATTGGTTACATGCTGCAAAGCTTACTTGAACCCTGTGGAGGCTTTGCATGTGTTTACACAGTGTGTTTGGATGCATCTGTAAATCAAAGGATTTAGAACATCCATATCTTCATTCTTCATCAGGATGATGCAGCATGTTAAGAGTTCATTGAGTGCAGCTTTGTAAAACGATGACTGCATTTCACCAAAGATGCAGCCAAAAAATGAAAAAATAAATAAATAAATCAAAGAATGTCACAGATTGTCTCATTAAAACAAATTCATCAATCATGTGCAAACACATCCACTTTGGTTTTCTCTGAAAAACAAGCAAAAGTCTACATTTTACGTCTCAAAAACACTGCTTAGCCATATAAAACAATGTAACAGAGTGTTGTCCACATTCTTGGGTCAGCATGCGCAAGGCTGTGGAAACAGATAGTGTAAGTCTGAAGCAATGTCCAGGAAAAAAGGCACTGAGTGTGTGTCATTCAGGAAAGAAAAAAGTTCATAAGAGGAACTCAGTATCCCCCAGAGCCTAAACTGTGGTTGTGGAACTTACTGGAACTCTAAACATCGTGTGTGTGCTGTTGTATTATGTTCATGTTTGCCTGAAGCAAAACCACAAATAGATAATTATGGTTTGTTTTAGGTTGCATCTCTGTTGCCCAGTCGTGAAGGTATTGCAGTTCATTGCTGTGGTGTGTCAGTTCTTAGTTAGAGCTGTGTGTATGCATATAGGAAGAATGCTAAACGGTAGATGATGTTTGGATGTATGTATGATGGTGTATATGTATGTTCCTTCTTGTTAGACATGATTTTCATATTTTATGAAGGATATAAGGATATATAAGGATTTAAGGATGTCATTGTTGGTATCTTAGTGGACCAATCAGGTCATCTCTTTAGGTCACTCCAAAATACCTTAATGACTAATGTATGGCTTGCCAAAAATAGATTTTGGCTTGGTCTGTTCCCTAATAATCTGTAATTCTATTCACACTTACATTATGGTATCCAGAGGGTCTCCAATGACCTCAGGGATCCCTGCTTTTATCAAGTGACACTTCCAACTAGTTTAGTTTATTGGATTATTTTGACGTTAAATATCTTAAGGTCGACTGCACCTTGTATTATTTTTCTAAAATGTTTTTTTTTTTTAAAGTCAAATGGATAACCATGACATTTGGTGAATAAATCATGAAACATTTTTTTTTTTCCATTCAGGATGAATTTTGATAAAATTGGTAATCCTTAACTTTCCATCTCTTTTTCTATTCCAAACCTACCTCCTTTAAAATATACCTGACCTTCTGTTTGTGCTCTTTAGCAAATTTAAGCATGCTAACATGCTGAACAAAGATTCCAAAAACGTTTGTTCTTTTTATTTCTGATGTCAGTACATGGTTAGTTAATGAGCTGCATGCTCACATGACGACCAAAAGTTCTCCTTCTAAAATCCAGCATGTTAAGTCTTTTGACCATGTTTGCATGCTGCTGTTAGCATTTAGCCCAACACATTGTTTTGTCTAATCACAACGCTACAGACCATCATTGCAAGACAAATAGCCTTGTTTGCTGCATTTTGCATTGATCACTAGGGAAGAAGACTGTAAATCACTGAGAACACATTGAAAAGATAAATTAATCAATCTTCTTTTTTGTTATTAGTTATTATCCGCACTTCTTTCACTGCCTTTTGTTCTAGAGAATTTCAGATTCACTGAAATCGTTTGTAACCCAACCACTGTTGGTTTATTTCATGTGATTTTTTTTCTTTCTTTTTAAAATAGACTCTTTTTTCTTGCCAAACTCAACATATCCTTTTCTCTCCTTGGCTGTTCAAGCAGCCAGTGGATATAATTAAACAACACCTCTGAATGAGGTGAGCAGGAAATTCTCAAATGTTTCTTACCATTGCCAAAGGACTGTTGATTGGCTGACGTCCACTTATGCATCAGTAGAGGAAAGTTTTAAGCAATTAGTTGGAGTTAAAGGTTGGAAAAAAGTCATTATTTTATCCATTTTGCATTTTTTAAATGAGGAGGAAAATCTTTGTTATGGACCGACCTCATCATTCTAACCATCTTTTCCCCTTTTTGTCCCATGTTCCACTGATTCTATGGAACCAAAACCACAATTACATCTACTGTTTAATTAACAGAGACCTACAAAACCATATACACATACACACAGACTGATTGAAATAATATTGTCAAAGTATCTAAACGCACGCCATTACACCACCACCGTCTGAGCCTCCGCCGTCAATCATTATATGGCAGGTTTCCGTTTCACAGTCCCATTATAACCTTAAAAATGTCTTATACGCACTAAAATAGCAGGGCGGCTGTTGATTTAGGCACGCTTACTGACAAAGAAGGCCAGAACTGTAAGCAATCATGCTGTCTTTCCAAACCTCTCAGAAAGGCTAAGAAAAGAGTGGAGCAGTAAGGGAGAGTGATTTACAAGGCACCTTACTACTTGACACGTCCATTTGTGAAAATACGTCTACGGCCTATCAAAGCTCTTGCTAACATTACAAAAGCATGGTAAGTTCTTTAAAAAAAGTTTCTTATACTCTGCAGGACCATTTTCATTCATATTTCCTGGCATGGGGCTTTATGTCTCTTAGTCTTAGGGACACAATCAAAATAAACACTTTAACCCCAAGCCAGCTTTAAACATTATACTATAGTGAACAATACAGAAGATATATAATTTCAGAGCGCTGTTAAACAGCAGGCAATGCAATAAAAGATTGATAAAAATGTGTAGTATTATGATCTAATAAGACATATGAGCTGTGTTTTAGTTGGACACAATGTACCACTGGGCTGTATGATTCACAGTGTTGAAAATAGCCACAATGCTCTGCTATTTTCATGAAACTAGATTAAGTGTATCCTATCATTAGTGGTTTATACACAGGGTAAGTTAATTCAATAAGTCAGACCTATATCATATGGCGTATCCACAGCTGTATATGAAGAAGTATTTTGATGAATATTTAGCATCCAAAAGTAGTGCGGGATGAGTCATGTTTGGTGTGCATTTCCACTTTAGTGTAAATGGGGTGTGGGTGAGCAGACACTGCGTGCCTCCGGGATCCTCGTGGGTTTTCATTAGGGCCTAGTGGATGACAAGTGAATATACGACTTGGCTCAAGCAGGGAATTCTGGGAAAGTCATGGAATTTTGGACGCCATGATGGAACACAGGCTGTCTGCTCTTGGCCCATTCACCACTTAAGAAAGAGGAGGGATCCTTCTGTGCAGTGTGTGTTATTGTGTGTTTTCTTGTGTTTTGTATGTGTGGGACCTCAGGACTTCCTAAGGGAGCTGACCCAGAACAATGACAGGTTTATAGCACAGCACCATGCAGCCAGGTTCACATGTGGCTAATATCAAATAGAGACAGGGATCATTCTGAGCACCAAAGCAGATTTGTCACAATTGAATTGTCCATTTTATTAGCAAGACATTTTTTTTTATTATTTCAACTGTATCTGTTCAATGCATTAACCCTTTTCACCTGTTCTAAAACCTTCAATGCTCTAAAAAAAAGAAGTGAAAAAAGTGCTTCAAGAACTCCATTGGATTTTCTTCTTTTAAAACTTACAGATAGATTAAAAGTATTATAGCTAGAGACAATATTATCACAAAAATGAAGACTTGGTGAGATATGAAAAGATAAATTAAACTGATAAGTTCATAAGGCAGTACTGGAGGAGAAAAAAATCCAATCATAAAAAGCAATGTTTCATTTGAACTCATTCTGACAGACTTTAGATGATTTAAAGCTTCACTGAATTACTTGAGGCTTGGTCTATAGACTTGTCTGTCACAAAAAAAGGAAACTTCCTTGTACTTGAGATTTAAGTCTTGTCTTAAGGCTTTGTATTGAAAGACAAATTAAGCTGACTTCCTCAAATGACGTGTGACTAGATGTAAACTTGTTTTAAATCTAGTGAGACTTGTTTGTTGAATCTTGCATGTACAAAGATTGAGACTTGACTTCTTTAAAATGGTTTGAGTAACTTGTAGTTTTTGACTTAAATTCTTTTGAAAGCACTTGAAACTTAAAGAAAGTTGGCACTTTTTGATCCAGTAGAAGTGGCCCTTCAGTACTAGCAATAAAGCAAAACAAAGCTGTTTGGCAACATCTTTGCCATACTAAGCCGCTACTCTTCCCCAGCAACACACTTCCAACACCCTCAACTTGAGTTTGTACGAAAGGAGTTAGCTTAAGAGGCGGAAAACATTTTTCTTGGATTAAGATGCCTTTGGCTTGCACTGTTGTGTTAGCAGGCTAATGTTAGCACACTTTAGTTGGCTCATAGCTTCACATTGCATATATGTGAAGCTATGAGCTCTCAGTCCTTGATTAAAACACATTTTATATGTGAGAGGAGTGGGTCGTCCCGTCCATGTAAACCTGATGTAAACACAGCCATTTGGACTTGCTCTTCTCACTCATCGTTGACAGTCATGACTCAGAGGATATACTTGATTTCTACTGTATTTATGTGTAAACTGTCTCGTTCTTCCTTTAACTTCAAACCTCATTACTTGATGTTGACTTGTTGTGCTCTTAAAATTTCTGAGACATGATAAGGACTAGTGTCATGAATGAATTGGTCTAGGACTGGAGACTTGCGATCACAACACTAAAAGTCTGATTACTCTCAAATCACTCACATGAGTTGTAATTGTACATAAACTTGTTCATTAGGATTTAAAGAGAGGGACTTGCTATTGTATTAATGTTGACTTGTGATTTGCCAATAAAAGCTGCGTTATATTGGCAGAGCCAAAAGCAGAGCGTGACTTGGAATTGAACTAAAATGACTCAAAAACAGTTCCTGCTTGCCTGGTTTTCACTGTCTCTGCCTCCAAGGGCAGCAACACAAGTTAAGGTTAAGACTGTGGAAATTAACCTTGGAAAGGAATCTTTTTCCACAACTGTTTCAGAACTTCATTATTTCCTACATTTGTTCGTCTTCACTGTACATGCAATTGCGGGTCAAAAATAAACCATGGTCGTATGCATAACCCTAAACCTAACCACAAGATTAAATAGCACCCATATGCACTGATGTCAGTAGGAAATTTGCAGAAACTATTGAGTTGCATTCATAAACCTCATCCTCATATAATACCCAAAGGGTCTGCTATTTAACGGCATCCACACACGAAATCCACCCCAAGATGAAAGCAAAATCATATCCCACCTGAGCTACCAAGATCTCTCCCTTTGGGCTACGAGCTTACATTGTGGTCTCTCTTTTTCCTGCTCTCCTTATCCAGCCATCCCTCCATTGCTGCACCATTCAGAAAAGAGAGAGCGCAAACCACATGTTTCAGCAGAGACATCCTAAATGGGCAGCATCCCAGACCAAAGTACCTCCAGCTCTCCTGCCCCCCTGGCATCACTTAGCTCTACCCTGTCATTAAGGACAGCGCTAGAGGATTTGTATTGGAACACTGCTTTTTGTTCGAGTAGGAAGGGTGCGGAGGGATAAAAAGACATGGAGAAAAGGGGGAATAGAAGAATGATGTCATGTCAGGTCGGCGCTGGAAGTGAGTCTGGACCTGTCGTGGCAGGAATACATTAACACAGCCACTATTTTACACTGACATTATGCTCTAATGCTGTGTTCTTGGTTTTAAGTCTTATATGGAGGAATATTAAGTAAATCATTGTGGAAATAAAAACCTTATTTTCATTTTCACCCCATTTATTAACCCATACACTGCTATTAAGTATGTGATATGATAAAAGAGATCTGGACTCTAAATCCCTTCCTCTTCTTATTTTAATAATTAACTTTTTACAGTAACAGTAATGTTAGTATCTGACCACTTCCTTGCTAATATAGCTGTTTTGGCTAGTTGCTAACATAATTTTTGTGTGATATGAAAGGCATACAATTCAAGCTAACAGTAATGTTAGCCAGCAAGTAGTTGAATGTACATAAGCCCTGGTCTTACATTACCATTTGCTGGGAATCTAGGCTTCTTTTATAATGTATGGTTGTTGTTGTTTTTTAAATAAAAAATGTTTTAGTATTCAACTACTTTATAGCCTAAATTAGCCAATGTGGTAGTATACTAACTAACACTTCCATGATAAGAAAGGCATAGCATAGATTCCAAGTGAACAAAGGGAACAATAAAGGATGTATAAAGGGTTAGGAAATTAAACGTGATGTTTGAACTTGTTAATGCTCGATGTCCCTCTGGATTTTCAATGTCTAAAGTATTTTTTAGGGCCGATCATTGAGAAGCAGTTAATAACATTTTGTCAGATACTTTGTTTATTCTTCTTAAGAGAATTACTTAATTTTAATATTAAAACAACAAATTAAGCTTCCAACATGCAGTATGATGGATGGTGAATAAAGTTGTCTTTCGGATGATGTTGCCTTAAGGTGTTGCTGCAAGAAAATCCATGTCGATGGATAGTGTGGAATAGGCTACTATGAAAAATAGCATGTAATTTGGAATATGTGTATCTGGATGAGTAAATATGTGTCTTTCTATGTTCTGGACTGTGGGTGCGTAATACTTGACTACATGTGGTTCAGAAAAGTACAGGCTGTTTAATGTAGCAAACTTAGTCTTTGTTTCAGTGTTTCTTTAGTGGGTGCATGGTTGAATGAATCATTTGGACAGAGGCTGAGGTATCAGAAAGAGCGGTTTGGCTTGGGGTTGAGGGGTGGAAGACAAGAGAGAAGGAAAACCAACATGTACTTGAGGTTTCTGGATTCCTAATGCATTCCACTGCACAGTGATGTCGGTCTCCGGCCTGTTACCTACAGTGTAGTGAGGAACATGTCAGATACACCACAGACAGCTAGGACTGAAAGTAAATATTGAAATGATCTCTGTTTTAATATAGCGTTGAGCTGAACTAGAGATGAAGCTTATTTATTTTTCTTGTTTTTGAGCAAAACTTACTTGAATTAATCCATCAATCCATTATTGATGCAGCTTTCCCTTTTTAGGGTCACAGGGGACTGGAGCCAATCCCATTTTTCATTGGGTGAGAGCTGAGGTACACCCTGAACACCAGTCAAACACAGGGCTGAAATATCGAGACAAACAATCAGCCGACAGGTAATTTAGAGTATCCAACTAGTCTAACAAATACGACTTTTGACTGTGGGAGGAGGTCTAAAGAAGCCAGAGAAAACCCACACATGCACACAGGGGGAGCCTGCAAACTAAATACAGAAAAACCCTGCCCGTCTGGGATTCCAACCACGAACCTTCTTGCAGTGAGGGAACAGCGCTCACCACTGCACCATTGTGTAATCTACTTGAAATATTAAATCACTCAAATAATGCTTCAAGTAAAATTATTGACGGTTGTAAACTTTATTGGGGTGGACTACACCAATATTGTTCATAATTTGTCAGCTCAACTCTAATTTTGAGATGGAAATAACCATTGAAATGTCAGTCACAAAAGTCATTGGCTCCTTTTGGTGCCAGCTGATCTGAGAGGATGAATGCAAAAAGACTATTGTTAAACATGTTTAAAGAAACTAATTCAAATCAGACTTGAGTCAAATCTGACATTAAAAGTTTACTTGAAAAAACTTTGCATCCTCTCCATGGCCTTATTATTATTATTATTATTATTATCATTATTATTATTATTATCATTATTATTATTTCGTCATTGCTTTTAAATACACAAACTTAAAGATGTAAAACCACAAAGCTTCCGAGAACCACAATATAAAACACAGTTCTTGAAGGATGATAAACCTAGTAAGATAATTGCTTGTACAAATTGCTATACTCATTCGTTATCAATTATTAACTTTTTTTTTACACTACATGTTATTTACCCCTGCAGTACAAGCTACATGTTTATGTTATTTCTTGAGTTACAAAGATGCATCGTTGGACTAATGCCATGATTGTAAGCGAGCAATTAGATCATCCATAAAGGGTCCATCTCTGAATGTTAGACGAGTGAACCACAACGAGAACTCCAACAATCGTTTGCATTTAATTTCAACCACATTTAACTTCTTCTTCCATGGTATTAGTATAGACACTTCATTTTTTTGCGCAGCAATTCCATAATACACACAGTTATGTACACTTTATTCATGAACACATTTGTTTGAAATGTGAAGTGAGAAGGAAATAGACTTCTTCTGCACTCCTGATGTTATTCCACATATTAATGCCATCTCTTATTGTCTTTTCCTCCAATAATATTTAGATGGAAGAGGACTGATAGGAGCCGAGTTCCAATAACAGAGATTAGGTGCCCTGGGGGTTGATTGTGCAGCACTTTTTGAGGAGCGAGGAGTCTGCCTAAGTAAACTCAGCTCAACACTGAGGAATTGCGCTCTGGAACGTGGTGGTGTAACCGGAGCGCAGGTTTGGGAATAGCCCAAGGGAACTGGGCTCAGTTTTCCAAAAGCCTCTATCTTCTCCTGCGATATGTAGTGTGATGTGAGGAGAACGGCTAAGTCAGGAAAACAAGTATTAGGAAATTCTATACTTCACTCACGCACAGACAAAGACATTCTTTCATTCTCTCTACTTTTCTGTCTCCCTTTGTCTTTCTTTCTTTCTTTCTTTCTTTCTTTCTTTCTTTCTTTCTTTCTTTCTTTCTTTCTTTCTTTCTTTCTTTCTTTCTTTCAATGTCACTTTCTTGCTGAGTGTCTCTCTATTTTTCCTGCTCTCCTAAATGTCTATACCCTAGAAATAGGAGTGCAAGCAACAGCAGTTAGAGCAACAGGAAATTCAGCACTCTCTGCTGTAAAGGTCACAAGGATGGCCTTGTCTATTGGGATTTCAAACATCTTTGAAGGGAGGATCTTTCTTTCTTTCTGTTTTTTTTTTTTTTTTTTTTTTTGCTGATGTTCAGTCTTTTTTGGATCAGTCTTCCAGTTTGTGATTGTTGTAGTGTACAAGTCTAATTAGGTGCTAACTTATCTGAAAATTGCAATACAAGATTAAATGTTCCATCCATCCATCCAACCATTTTCTGCCGCTTATCCGGGGCCGGGTCGCGGGGGCAGCAGTCTAAGTAGAGACGCTCAGACTTCCCTCACCCCGGACACCTCCTCCAGCTCTTCCGGTGGGACCCTGAGGTGTTCCCAAGCCAGTCGAGAGAGCGTGTCCTGGGTCTACCCCGAGGCTTCCTCCCGGACGCCCCCTGGACGCCTCCCTAGGGAGGCGTCCAGGGGGCATCCGGACCAGATGCCCGAACCACCTCAACTGACTCCTCTCGATGTGAAGGAGTAGCTCTACTCCGAGCTCCTCCCTGGTGACCAAGCTCCTCACCCTATCTCTAAGGGTGCGCCCAGCCACCCTACGGAGGAAGCCCATTTCGGCCGCTTGTATCCGCGATCTCATTCTTTCGGTCATGACCCAAAGCTCATGACCATAGGTGAGGGTAGGAACGAAGATCGACCGGTAAATCGAGAGCTTCGCCTTTCGGCTTAGCTCCTTCTTCACCACGACGGACTGATACAACGACCGCATGACTGCAGACACCGCACCGATCCTTCTGTCGATTTCACATTCCATCTTCCCCCCACTCGTGAACAAGACCCCGAGATACTTGAACTCCTCCACCTGGGGCAAGGACTCCCCACCGACCCGAAGAGGGCAAACCACCTTTTTCCGGTCGAGAACCATGGCCTCAGATTTAGAGGTGCAGATCCTCATCCCAGCCGCCTTGCACTCGGTAGCAAACCGCCCCAGTGCACGCTGAAGGTCCGGGTTCGATGGAGCCAACAAGACCACATCATCTGCAAAAAGCAGAGACTAGATCCTGTGGTCCCTGAACCGGACTGCCTCCGGCCCCTGGCTGCATCTAGAAATTCTGTCCATAAAAGTAATGAACAGAGCTGGTGACAAAGGGCAGCCCTGCCGGAGGCCAACGCGCACCGGGAACAGGTCCGACTTCCTGCCGGCAATGCAAACCAGACTCCTGCTCTGGTCATACAAGGACCGGACCGCCATTTAGCAAAGGGCCCCGAACCCCATACTCTCGGAGCAACCCCCACAGGGCGCCACGAGGGACACGGTCGAATGCCTTCTCCAGATCCACAAAGCACATGTGGACTGGTTGGGCGAACTCCCATGAACCCTCGAGCACCCGCTGGAGAGTGTAGAGCTGGTCCAGTGTTCCGTGGCCAGGACGAAAACCTCATTGTTCCTCTTGGATCCGAGGTTCGACTAATGGCTGGATCCTCCACTCCAGTACCCGGGAGTGTGATTCCCCAGTGGTTGGACCCTCCGGTCCCCCTTCTTGAAAAGAGGGACCACCACCCCGGTCTGCCAGTCCAGAGGCACTGTCCCCGACCTCCACGCGATGTTACAAATGTTTTCATGCTTAATTATTTTTGCCTTTGAAAGTCGCATTCAGCAAATATGAAACTGACAACTATTGGCAGAGTGAATAGTTAGTCTCCTGAAATAATTACCGATTGATTTATGTGTCAGCGTGTCAAATAAAATATGTAAGAACTGAATCAAACAAATATTCCATGTAATATGTATTTTGCACTTGGCGTTACAAAGCAGATTGATGAGGGTGTAATTTGGGGTGCAGCAAGTATAAAACAAATGATAAGAGACGGGGAGACGATCATCTGATTGGGAGATAGAATCAAACTAATGCATCATAGGATTGCTAAGAAAACAGCAAACCATTTTCAAAATGGAAACATGGACACATACTCACAAGAAGACTTTAAGGATTGTATCAACTGTCATGGATTTACTATAGAATGTCTATGAAAAGACATTTGTTGTTTCTATCCTTGCCTGTCTTATCTTCTTCTCTGATGTATGTCTCTTCAAATAAAAGCATCTCCTAAGTGAATTGAAGTTGAAGGCCTGCCTGCATTAAAATCCTGAAACATAGACAATCAGAATGGAGCTACCACAACAACAGCTTTCTTCTTACCCTTTAAAAAAGTAGGCTACATCTTATTTCAGCAGCTTTTCCAAAGATATTAAATACAATAAACAATACAATGTCTTATACTGAGAATCAATCATTTGAAAATCCAAGAGGTTTCTGAGCAGTGTGGAGAGATGATAATAGCAGAAAAATAAAATTTAACAGACACAATTGCAATATCCACAGAATGTACAGGGATTGGCTGAATTAGCTGTTAAAATTACAATACAGTATGTCTACACCCTCAACGCACTTCTTTCATTTTTCTATTGCTATCTCTCTGCTTCTCACACATATCTTGCACTCCCCCATTCTTATCCACTTTCCAGTCTGGTCCTCCCACCCCTCTGCCTTTTTCCACAGCGTTTCATTTCCTTTTTCTATCTTCCCCCCTACTGTTGACCTCCCCCCATCTCTTTCGATATTTAAACCCTTTCTGCACCTCCTACAACAAACAACACAGCCATCTTGTTGTCTAATTTTCTGCCTTTACCTTATTTTCCTTATTCTCTCTGCCTTACTTGTCATTCTGTTCACCTCATTATTAGCCTCTCTCTCTCTCTCTCTCTTTCTCTCAGTCTCTCTCTCTCTCTCTCTCTCTCTCTCTCTCTCTCTCTCTCTCTCCTGCCCCACACACATACACCTTATCCAACTCTTCCCTTGCTTCTCCTCATCCTCTCCCCTTTCTTTTTCCAGCTCTTACTGTGTACTCGGTGTGTCTGCAGGGGCAACGAGTGGTCAGGTCTGCCTCCGGGCATTGACAGAACACAGGACTGCCTCTGGGTGTCTGTGTGTGTGTGTGTGTATATGTGCATGTGTGTGGGTGCATACGTTTATGTGTATGCGTATGTGTTTGGTTGCCTGGCACAGTGCCCAGACCCACCTCGTGTGGCGAAACTCACTTCTTTTTTACTTTTTAGCAGTCTGGACTACTGCCCAGAATGACCCTTGTTCAGACACATGCACACACATACTCAGACCCACAGAGCAGGAAAAAAAATCCTCTCGTCTTTATCTCAGTCAGTTCTAGTACATGCATTTAAATGTGTCCATATTTGCCTCCTCCTACATTTTGCATTTGTGTGTTTGTGTTAAAGAGTTTCCTTGGCAGTCGATGTACCCAGTGTGTACACTCAATAGGCCTGATTTCCAGCAAATCTTATTCCACAAATAGTTGTGTATATGATTTAATTTAGGATGTTTGCGTTAGATCAAAACTAACAAACAAAAAAGGGTACACGTTTTTGGTTCTATAGTACAATGAAGGAAAATTCCACAGTTCCAGGAGTTAGTTTCTAACTAAGGCCAGACTCAGACTAAAGTTTTCATGATATGAGATAATTTGCATCATGCACATAGGAAAACATTTTCTGTTGTTCTTCCAATTAATCTTTAATAAGATTGGCACATCATTCATACAGGACAATATTAAGACAACCATGTGTGCTCGAAGAATTGATGTACCACTTCACCTGATTTCATATGAATTCAAAGAGGAGAAGTACACAAAACTAAGACTGATGCTTTACAATGAGTAAAAATCAGAACAAGACTAACAGAGCCTACGATCTGGCAGAGTGGTGGAGTTGAAGCCCGGTATTTGGAGAAGATGATTAGCAGATGCGGCCCAACTCCTACACACCTGATCCCACTCCTGCAATCAAGAACACACACACCCTGCAAACCAGGATTAAACAGAGGTCATAACACTAGAGCGTTTTTCTAGTCTTCTGACTGCAGGTCACTCCTTCCCATTCACACACTGATAAAAGAGGCTGCTACCTAAAGTTACCAGTAGTAACTAATCCCATTCATTCATGTTCATACGCCCCCGAAAAAGCAGCAGTACTTTGGGGATAATGCTGTTTGCTACCTCTCCAGTCAATGTTTGTGCTTGTGCCGTGGTCCGTCTTCAGAGCGTGCCAGCAGCAGCACTACGCTCCACTGCAGTTTCAAATATGCTGCAAATGATGTCTAATTTCAACGCCATGCTCAAATCAGCTCTGAGAGCCAGTGTCCTTTCCATTTGCCATCCCTGTAAGACACATATCACTCTTGAGATTAGTGCAATGGCAGATATAACCAAACTCGTCTTGGTGTTAACATTGCAAATTATACTTTTTACATGCTTACACATACTTACACAGTGGCTCTCCCACTATGTTGACTAGCAGAGTAAATGGACTATGGCGGTCGCCTCGTTTTCATATGGTTGAAGATGTTTTTGACAGGATTATACATTCAAACGTAGGAAAAACTCAATTAAAAATGATGACTAGGCCTCAGTATCAGCATATTTGGTCACTGCACTCGCCACGCCTTCAGCTGAAAAAAATTAAATTTTTGGAACAGAGCTGCACTAAGCAATTACGCTCCTCCCTCACCGACCAATAAAAATCAAGAAGAGGCAGGCTTCTGATATCAATTTCTTAAACCACAATGGCTGAGCATAAACTTTTTAAGCGTACGTTATTTTCACATTTTCTAGGTGATATTCCCTTGAAAATAAAAAATAAAATGTTAAGCACAGTGAGCACATTCATGCAAAACATTCATTTAATGTGGCACTGTCGATGTAAGAAAAACTTTTAGCATTTACATCTAAAAGTCCACAGAAACTGTATGACTTTAAAGTTGGATTACTGGCGGAGAGCAGATGGTGTTTCATCAGACCTCTAACACATCTTGCCTGTCAGTGTCACTCTTTCCAAGTCATGGCCAACTCGCTTGTAGCTGCCGGCCACAAATAGCCAATTTGTTCCTTGACACAATTTAGCCAAACTCTGCTGTCTTTTTTTCTTTTTCATTTTCCTTTTTGTTCCATTCCTGTCATTTGTCTAACATTTCTTTCGTATGCAGCCCTTCTCATTTATAACTATTTAGAGTAATAGAAAAAGGGTAATAGATAGAAAGAGAGAGAGAAACATTGAAAACCACCAGACATTTTTCCGGATCCTTTCTCCAGATGTAATGCTAACAAATGCTAGCGAAGGCTTGGCTGCTTGTTCCCTGACACTTGGATGCCAGCTCTTCTGTGGTTTCATCCAATGAGCTCACCCGTATTGAAAATAACAGTGACATCACTGTTTTGGCCCATCGCAGCTCCCACCCAATCAGAAATCCGAGGTAACCCACAGCAAAGGCAGGAAAAGGCTGAAAATGAACAGAAAGAAACACAGAAAGGGGAAAAGATGGGAAGACGTTTTTATTTAAAGGTAATAAGGTTGTTTTATTGGAAGAAAAGGGATAAGAAAAAAGTGATGTTAAATTGGATACAGACAACCAAGACACATATGCATGCAAATAAATAGATTCACATTTCATTGTTGGTTTCAGCAGTATTGTGACTATCTTTGTCAATATCTCTCTTAACATTTAACATCTGTTGGGTGGTTTTGTTTAGGGTTTTTTTTCTGAAACTCAACACACAGCTTCTTATCTTTCAGTTATTTCCTCTCAAGGTCACAAGCTGACATACAAGCTGCTCTTCCTGACACAGCCTAATGTTGATCTACTGACCTTTTGACTTTGACATCTGCTTGAAACCCCCCAGCACCCTCCACTTTGCTGGTGAAAGGATTGAATGGACATGGGCTAGTATTAATTTATTTTGAAGATATCCAGTGCAGCAGAAAATAATCATAAATGTTACAGAATACAACAAACAAGATATTCTCAATGCATGGAAAGCAGTAGAAGCCCAAGAGTACATCCCTGGAGAAAACCTTTCCTAGCTTTCCATAAGGAATAATGCAATATGCCATCAAGAAATATATCAAGAAGTATTATACCGTAACAATATCGACATCAGTTGATAGCTTATCAAACACAATAAAAGTTCCTCTAGCAGCTGGTTTAATTAACAATTGTGTTAAGAAAGGAGTCAGATGACATTTTAGTCGAAAAAAAGTTTGTTATAGTGATACCCATTACATCATTTTTCATATTATGCCACTGTTGATAATAGTGCAACTCTAACACACAAAGTTCAATTTCAGATTCTACTTGTGATATTCATTACACTTATTAAGACTCTTTGTAATATTACTTTCACTTTCATGTGTTACATTACTGAATGTAAATACTGTACCACTTTTTTTTTTTTTCAAAAACCATAGACAATCATGATAGATATAATAGATAGTTGATATCACTTCAGTTTACTATAATAAATAATGTTATTTTTCTTTATTTAGAACATTGTGTTCTAATGTCTACATGTTGCTGATTTAACAAAGGAAGGAGACAACATTCATTCTTGATTTAGCGAAGGAGGCTTTGTCAGAGACCTTCACCAACGTATTTTGAATCATCAGCCTTGGGGTCACAACCTCACTTCATTAACCTTGAGTGGGTTAATGTCAACCTCTCCCCCCAGTGATGTCATGTTCAATGATGTGGGCTCAGGTTGGGGGGGTTTAAGGGGGATCTGTATGCATGTGCGTGTATGGACTTGGTGATAGAAGGGAAGAGGATGACGAGGGGGATCCTATTTGTTTGTTTTGCCCTCCAGACGTGTCCGAGCGCAGATTAAGGGATTTAGCTTTGTGGGGCCTTGAACAGGAGGGACTTAAACTCCTCACTCATTTACATCTCTACGACACACACTCACACACATACATACACAGGCATTGAAGAGGGTCAGAAAATACAGAAGTTTTCCTTTGTTTAAAATAAAGTGGGCAGCAATGGATGTATGGTTTTAGACAGTGAAGGAGAAAAGTAGAGAGGATGTTGTGTGTGCACAAAGTGATACCTCTTCCAGCCGTCTGATCTTCTCTTGTTTTAGGGCTAATCCCAACTTTAAGCACCAACAGAATTAAAGACCCCAGAGCCGGTGGCTTTGCCAGGTTTTGCACGCGATGGTCTGCTTAGAGAACAGCAGCTTTTCAGTTCTACTGCGTTTATACAAGTTAATGTATTTAATTTGAGATTTGACAAAAGAGGACTTGTGGAAAGCATAACTAAGTGCATTTTACCATTCCAAATATGTGATGAGTTACACACGTAAAAAAAAAACAACAACACATAACCACCCACTAAAAAATAAACACAACTGGCAAATAAGAAGGCCAAAAAAAAAAGAAAAAAAAACCCCACCCTGCGTGCTTCTTATATAGCTATTATGCAAAATATTCTTTTGGAATCTTTATGGATTATGTCATACTCCTTCGTATTCATACATCTTGTTAGGTGACATCAAGTTATGCATTCTGCTTTGTCCATATAGGCCCAAAACAATCACCACATACAGAAAGTTTCTCACAGGACTTTTTAGAAGGATTTTATCTTTAGGTACTCTACCTGAATATTTTCTTAAAATGGTCATTAAAACTTTAACTCAACCACTGTTAAAAGAAAAAATATATATTTTTCTTCTCTTGTATTTTAAATTGCTGCTGATTAAATAAATTAATTTAAATCAAGTTGCAACTCCTCCATCTCCTGCATCTAACACCAGCCTGCCACACGCACATATGGATCGGTGTGCGCGCGTGTGTGTGTGTGTGTGTGTGTGTGTGTGTGTGTGTGTGTGTGTGTGTGTGTGTGTGTAATTTGGGCAGAGGTTAAGAGGAGGGAGGTTGTGTTGGGTTGTGGGGGAGTTCAAACTCCAAACAAACGAATGAACGAACGCCAAGCTCAAATTCAACCGCAGGTCGGCGAGGGCGGGCTCTGGGCCTGTCTCTTTTGTAATGTATATCAAGTTCACCAGGGGCCTTTTCATGTGACAGGCCATTGTTAAAGAGGGGCTAGTCGGCGTTGCACTCCCTTCTTAACCCCTCCCACCTGACACGGGAGCAGGTCGGCCACAATTGTTTTATGGAAATGCACGCGGGCCAGGCCGGGTGTCTGCCAGGCGAGGACGGAGAGGAGGAATAAGGGGGGGGCATATCTTCTTTATAAGTGTGTGTGCGTGCGTGTGTGGCTTGATAGGTGGGGGGATTGGACGTGACGCCGACCCCTTCGAACGCCCCTGACCCTGAGCAGATGGCGAGGCAGGGTCTCTCTGCTGAGCCAGAATTAATAGCGTGTGCCATGTCACATTGTCTGAGAAGGGCCTGCAGAAAATTCAGCCCCCTCCCTCATCCCCCCTTTCTATCCTGATTTTTGCTCTCCCACTCCCCATCTCTACCTCCATTTACCACACCTTTTTTTTCCTTTTCTCCTTCAAAATGTTTCTATTTTCCTTTTGTTTTTTTCTCATCCACCTCTTTGTTCTTTTGCACTTTCAATAAATCCTTCACCTGTCACTAGCCTCCTTCTTTCCTGATTTCTGTTCCCTTGCTTCCTTTCTCATCGCCATCTCTTACTCTTTCAATGTCTTCTTCAAATTTGATCTTTCTTTCTTGTTCCCTGACATTTTTTAAATCATTTTTCTCACTATATGCATCACCTTGCTTCCCTCCTTCCTGATATTCTTCCCCCTTCTTGCCTCCTTAATCTCCCACCAACTTGTCCCGCACCCCCTTATACCCATCCATCTTCTTTTTATTCTTCACTATTATCTCGTTCTTTTCAGTCCCCCTACTCTTTTGTCTTCTTACTACCTCCCATACTGTATATCACATCTCTCTCCCACTTATCTCCTGATTATGATTCCCTTCACTTGTCCCACCTCTTTCTCTTTTTTACCAACCCATCTTCTCCTTTATCATTTTCACTCTGTTTTTCTAGCCCCCCTCTTTCCTCTTTTCTTTGCACTTTTTTTTTTACTTACAATACATACATTACGTTCCTCCCCCCTCCACTTCCCTCCTGCTTCCCCACAAAGTGCTCACTCTTCCAGCCACTCATTCCTCTCATTCAGTCACTCGTTCACTCTTTCATTCATTCACGTGCCGCCTCATTCATCCCTCTTTTTAACAGACACTCATTCACAGGTTTGCCCACTCGCCGAGGTTTTATGGGAGGACAATTAAGGCACCTGCGTTTCTAAAGCTCCCCTGCTGAATGCCTTCCACCCCGTTTCCTCACCCGTCTGTTCATACTGGGACCACTGTTCACTCGCTCACTTGTTCCAGTATCCGGCCTTGCTCACTTGCTCATGTACAGAGCTGCTGGCTCAGCACAATCACTCCATGTCACTTAGATAAAGATGTCTTTTCTTCATTAGTTTTGGTCTATATTCAAAAATAAAGCGGCTACATTTGAAAATCCTGGACTAAAAAATATTGTGTATGGAGATTTTTTTGGCACATGAGATTTATAATGTTAAATGATGCATTTTTTGAGAACCTTGACTTTCTGGTACACATGCTTGGAAAACATTTCTCAAAAAAATAAATGAAAATGAATTTGATGGAATTGGTCCAAGACGCAGCCTCCTCTTCTTACCATGAATAGAAATTACAGTAAAATGTCAATATTAACTGCAGGCTGAGAAACTATGAGCTGAAATAGCCCCTTGACATACATTTAATTGTAATTTCAATTTTGTCTTCAATTTTTTTTCTTTGCATAAAATAAAAATTCAAAACGGATTAATTTTCTTAGTTACTGCCAAGGAGTTTTCTGGATTGTCATGGTAGCAGTGGTGCAAACAACTTTATTTTGGTCAACTTTTATGTTCAATATGGTTTTGTTTAGTCTACAAACTACATAAGACAGATTTTTAAGGCCAACATTTTAATGATAATTAAACCACATTATTTTAAATGTTGATGCAAAAGAACAGCAAAAAAGTTAACCCATTGACCCGCATGTTAACATAGTTTAAGTTGAACATGTCCATAAGGCTTAAAGGCAGTATGTACAACATTCTACAGAGCAGAAATCCAGCATATCCTATGTAAGTATCATTCTGAGTCATGACTGTCTACGATGAGAAAACCCACAAGTCGCGTTGGCTGTGATGTTGTCAGAGCCGTATGGATGGGACAGCCGTCATATCTCTAGTGTATAAAAGCTGTTCAAGTGAAGGATTAGAGAAAAGAACAATAACATACTGTACTCACTACTTGTTTGAATGTCACAAAAGTGTTTTTAGATCATGGTCATTCAGTGTAAATGACCATGATCATTTAACTAAAAGTGGTACCATTAGCCTGCTAACACAACAATGCAGCTTGAGACAAGGACAGTTTTGACCGTTGCTTGCACTTAGCACTTAATTATGGTACGTTCCAATTTGATAACTCCTTTGTGGCAATGCAAGGGATAAGTGGTCGGAGGTGTGCCGTTGTAGGCCTACCTGTAGGAGGGTGGAGGATTCAGTTTAGCGGAGATGCAGCCAAACAGCTGTTTCTTTTGGCACGAGCCTTTGCTCAAGGGCGACATCTACTGGATCAAAAGTTACACATTCTTCCTTTAAAGTGAAAAATTAAAAAACTAACAACTTTACTGCAATTGTAGCTCTGTTAGGCTGCATGTGATATGTTAATATTATAATGCTAATTTTGTGAACTGTATTAGAAGATGACACGTTTTTTTAGGGAGCGCTGGTGGCGCAGTGGCACTGCACGCGCTCCCATGTATCGACGTTACAGTCCTCGCGGCGGCAACCCGGGTTTGTGTCCGATCTGTGGCAACTTTACCGCATGTCTCTCCCCACCTTCCGACTCTATCCACCATCCTATCCATTAAAGGCTAAAAAGTCCAAAAATAAAGTTTTAAAAAAAAAAGAAAATGAAAAGTTTACCATGTTGGTTAAGTGTGGTTTTATCAATATTAAAACTTAAACCCAATACATGGATTACCAGAGGATCACTAATCATTAAAAGGGTTTATCCTCAAGGGGGACATATTACAGCTTTCCCCAGAGCAGCTAACTTGTCTTATTGTAGCTTTGTGTGTGAGTGTTGACATCCACTATCTAATCTGTAGGCGTGGAGCCTTCTCAACTATTTGCCAGACCTCCCTTCTTTTCCTCATTTTCTCCTGGAGTGGCACAATTGTTGCCAAGAAGAGGGTCAGGGGTACGTTCGCCCTCTCAGATGTCCCCCCCATTCTAATCACCAGTCCTTTTCCTGTCCCCCTCTGACCCCACCTCCTTTGCCTGTATCTGCCTCCAGACAGACAGCATGGAAGATGCAGGATGAGGCCGGTGCTGAGGGTCATGGCCTTGGTGGTGCAGTCTCTTGTGTGTACTTTTTTGTGTTTGTATGCAATGTGTGGGTGTTTTTGTTGTGTATCTCAGTGTATCACCTCATCCTCTCATAGTCATTTTTTGTTTCTAATGTAGCACTGTGTGTTAGTGTGTGTACAGACATTTGTGTGTGTGAGGATGCAGAGTGAGTGTGTGGGCGTTAAAGTAAAGGTCAAGGTTTCAGAGGTTCACTTTGCTGAGGATTGTCCTCCCCCACCCTAACACCACCACCAATCAAATATGCTGAGGTTAACAAACTGAAGCTATCTGTCCAAACACTATTTTTTAAAGTTGCAATAGCAGTCTGGAATTAAAAAAAAAATCTACTTGTTAAAAGTAACACGCTCATGAGTGCATTGGGTGTGTGAAAAACGAGAGAAAACTTCCGGAGATATCAGTTTCAGAGAGATGTCCTCAAGGTTCAAAAATGCATTTTTTTCAGTTTGATTTAAGCCGGCCAAAGCATTTTGCACCCACTAATAACTGTTCATCATTTTTTTCGATGACAAAGTATAGCCTGTCGGCTGCTCTTGTTAAAGAAGCATTAATATCCAACATTGTAACACTATCGGACTGCTTCTGCTCAGAGCCTTCACCAAGCTTTGGCTTTTTAACTGACAGAGGCAACAGGCCAAGCTAAACGAGTAATGCAATGAAGAACCGCTGAGGCTTTTTTTTTTCTTTCAAAGTGGCACTTAAAGTTACTTTTGTTTAAAGGTTTTATTGTTTTGACAGTTTGACCCTTATTCCTGATAAGTCTCTTCAGGGTCTGGATTTTGGTTGTAGCTAGATAGATACTTTATTGACCCCGAAGGAAATTCAAAGCATACAGTTGCAGCTTACAAAGACACACAATTGTTCCAAATAAACCAAAAAAAAACATTGCCCCCCCTCCCCTACATATATACTAAATTTATTTGAAACAAAGATTTAAGGATCCCTGCATTAGTTAAAATTAAAAAATAGACCTATACGAAAAACTTTTGTGTGCTGTCTTTTTGGCCAACTGATTGCCATATCGACTCTTTATGCCCAGAAGATGATGTGATTCATTCGTATTATTTAGCCGTAGCTTCATGTTTACCACCAGGCCAGGGTTTAGTTTCTATCTTTCCATCTTACTCTTTTCCATAAAGCAATAAGGTGTGCCTATTAAAAACATCAAATATGAACATCTACGTAGGTTAGCATGTAAGATTACGATTTACCTGACATCCTAACAAAGACTTCTTTACAGTTCTATAGATATTATTCTTTTTCAGTGAAATAGTATTATTAGATGTGTTTCTCATTAAAAGAACTCAGATACAGTGTTCAAATGTAGAATTTCTCTTCATTCAGGACCACTAACTTCCCTCAGTTCCCTCAAACCATGTCAATTTTAATAGCAGATAGTTTGCAGGGGAAGATAGATGAAGGCTGCTTTGAAAAAAACGAAATGCATTAAACATATTTCCAGAGCTCATGATCAAATCTGTATTTTTAATCAAGGTACAAAACCCTAAGGCAGAGTCAGATTTAAAAAAAAAGATACAGGCAAATAAGTGAGGACTTGCGATCATCGAACCTTCCACAAAAGGTCTCAGTCCAGTCATTTCTCTGTTTATCTACATTGTATTTTCTGTTGATAACCATGGTTCTAATGGATTCATGGCTCCTTGTTGTGATTGTGTCTCACTGTGAAAGCCTATAATCTAACTCTACAGTATTAAAGCTATAAAATATACAGTGGATTGATTGCTATTGATAATAAATTTAATGGAGTTGTTATCAGTCATCAAAGATTTTAAGGCTTTCATTAAAGCCATAAACTGTTGGATTCCTTTCCTGAAGTTGTAGACTCCAGTCAATCATATCAAATTGCTTATTTTTTGATGTCATATACCGGCTGTGTAAAAGCTGCCAAATAGCGTGTTGGAGCAGTTCATGCCGTGTATACATTTGGCAGCTTGAACTCCTCATGAACCTCTCCGGTCCAGGGAAGGGGAAATGTCTCTTTCCTCATGACTCCCATTCGCCTCTCTTTCAAAAGAGAATGCTTGCAAAACAGGCGCTGTAGTTCCCTGGATAGTCTGCAAACTTATCACCCTGTCATTCCCCCCCCCCCCCCCCCCCCCCCTCTACAGGCTCTGGGATGTCTTTGGGAGCTAATTGAAATGACAGTCATGTGATAAAAGTGGGAGGCTTTGATGAAGGGGAGAGAGGGAGTAAAGGCGTGCACCCTCTCGTCCTTTCCATTTGTCAAGCTGTCTGCGTTGTCCACCCCTGGGTTTCCCCTTGTGGTGGACAGATGGACATAACGAACGGATGGACAGGCAGGGACGCCCTTCCCTCGGCTGTGAACCCAGACTAACACGAGCCAGACTTGATTCATTCCTGACTTTTAATCTTTTTATGTTCACCAAGGGATTATGATGAAAATGGTTTTCTCCTTCATTTGAAATGTTTATTTGCAGCTTACAAGTTGTGTTTTGTATTCTTACTTCTTTTTTTTGTCTGGCACACACAGCCAGTCCTTCAAGTCAGCGTTATCGGCTTGTCTGACATCTGACCCAGTGTCTCTCGACCTACCTTTCTGTCTGTCTCATTTCAGGAAGTTTCACCATACTCGCACTGCATCAAAAAGCTTTGAGTCAAAGAGCTGCTAATCAGACAACTAAAACTTCACTTCCTTTATTCACTCAATTTGTCTTTACTTTTTTCCACTTATTGAATAGTGCACTTTTTATTCTTATAAATGCTACAGCGGCAGCGCTATAATGTGATTAGCTTGATATGGACATTGGGAGAACCAAACGTTTTTATTACCCAGTTTGAAATAAAAGAAAAAATACAAATTGAACAAAAGGCTGATTCTTTTGTGACCCTTTAAAGTTTTCTGATTGCATTTGTTAATGTACAATACATTCAATACCTGGGTTTTAGAATGCAGAATCTTTACAGATATAACAGAGAGTTGTGACCTACTGTTGAGGGCGTTTTAATAGGAGCAGAGAATCGTTCTATCTCAATCTCTCTTTCCGTCTGAGCTACAGGCTTAAGCAGTCAAGTGAGTGGATTTATAGACCTGAGGCTTATGGCTCAGACACGATTGCTTGAATTGGCTTCGTCTCAATTAAAATAAATGGTTTTAACTCCTAATGAGGGAATGGTACATGAGGGGGAGAGTGAGACAGTGTTACAGACTCACTGCCTTATCGATGAAAAAAGCAAAGAAAAATAGCTTTTCACTCAGCCAACGGGAAAAAAATAAACAGAGAAAAATTCATTTTCTACGCAAATAAAAATTGACAAAGAGTGCATCAAGGAAGCTTTCAATCATATGTTTGAGTGATCTTTAATGCATGTTGTATGTTTTGCAACAGCCATAGAGTATAATAGTTCAATACAAAACATCTCTAACTTTAAAGAGTTGACAAAAAAGGGACACCTCCTCTATTCCATTTAGCTTCAGTTTCTCTAAAAAGCTTTTGCACTTGTGTCATTTCTCCTCCTCCTCTGTTTTTTATTTTTTACTGAGTTCAGCTGTAAAAAATTTGAGGAAACTTTATGCTTAACCATTCAGCCCAAGAGTGTAACTGGAGGTTCTCCGACGGCTATAAAAAAGAAAGGGAAAGGAAAAATGGTTGAGGGCAGGATGAGGTCCTCGTCTCTGTGTCTTCATAGCGCAGGCTGCGGGCCAGGCACACTCTCGAGCAAAACCTCTTGCCTAAAAGTTGTTTTCTCCCGTTTTTTTCCTGTAAGGCAGAACAGTGAAGCTCCATGAAAATACATTACACAGCTGAAAAACTGAAATGCATAGATTTCTGTAGTGTATTCAAGAGAGTAGAAGTATCCACAAAAAGTACTTTGACCCATGCACAAAACAAAGTTTTTTTAACTCAGATTTAGCCCCATCTTTTTACTGCCAGCCCCCTACGTAATGTTCCATGTGAAGTTGAGGTAAGCTGATGTGAGAAATATTTACAGAAATTCCCTATTACTGAGGGGGGGAGGATAATATTATTCTGTGATGAGCTGACCATAGACTGTATGCATATGTCTGGGGCCTTTTTTGTGCATGTAATAAAACTACTTTATTATGTTGTCTGTTTGCCAGTATGTTCTCTGCTATATACAGTAAATTCTTTATGTATGTTGAGCTACATGAAGCACTTGGATATAAGGGCAACATTTCTCATCATAGCCTTTGACTCTGCTGCTTCAACTACTACATCCAAATTATTTATTTTAAATATGATAGACATTTTCAGAAGTGCAGGTGTGAATATGGCTAAATTTTGAATTAAGTAGATAGATACTCAAAAGTATTATTTTAAGATTACAATATTTTAAAATTAATTATACACAAGTTAAAAATGTCCCACGTGCTCTTTGTTACTGAGACTTTGATGAGAACTTTTCCTCTTTCATGTCCATACCTTTAACTTGGAAGCAGCAACCAGTGAACTTTAGTGAATAAAAAAGTGACAGCTAACATGGCTCAGACCAAAGCAACCAGCAACCTCAAGGATAAACTGAGGCAGATGAAAAATAGTCAAAAACCGCTGTTCCTAAAACCACATGAGGCTGTCTCTAAAAATCAGTCAACATCCACGAAGCCCATTATTAAAAAACTTGCAAAAATAAAAAAATGTCATACCCTTGATACCAGTTTCATTTGTAGTGCTGTTTGAAAGAATCTGTGAGAACATGATAGTCATTGACCATGTACGGCAACTATTTTTTCAGGCTAGCTAACAAATAGCTTTGGTCAAAACAGACAATATAATTTTGATACCTCTGTTTCTTTTAAACCTGTTATAAAAAATGAAATGTCAGCTCATCTACATAATGTTCACTTCCAGCTAAAGTGAAGGTGGCTTCAGTGAAAATGCCAAACTAAAGGCCTTTTATCAGCATTTCATAAGACCAATAGGTGACTTATGGTGGTGCATAAATTTTTTTTTATTTGTTCTGTGTTTCAAATAAAACTACATATACCTGCATGCTTACGGCTCTCACAAAAAAAGTTTTTTATTTTTTATAGATTAAAAAATTACAGTACCAAAAAGATTTAAAAAGAAAATGTGCCATTTGCTGTCTTATACAACACTTGACAAAGGAAAAAATCAGTATATTTGAAAAAATGTCAAACATTTAAACCCATGTTCAAAATATTCACTGCTTTTTAACATCGCGGCATCTGTTTGTTTGTATTTGACTGTTTGATCTTTTCAGTCAGGCCACAGCCGCTTTTTCCCACACAAAATGGCTGCAGGCTGAGCACACACACAACATCTAACAAACAAGAGCATTGACTCGCAACAATTGTGGTCTCAGAAGTCTTCACTTTTTCTTTGAAGTTGGAAAAACTCCTACTCGAAGTCACTCGAAAGGTGAACAAAGATGCCAAACATATTTAAATGAATTTAAATGAAGAGACGTCAACACACAGACCTACACGAAGGTTTACGGCTTTCTGACCCCTCCCAGATAAATAAGTATGACCTGACCTGTTTGCAGAGGTGCTGGTAAAGCACACACAATCTTTGAAAATGGTCTCTGGCAAGGGGAGAAACTGAGGCAGACACAAACAGAAAGGCTTATAAATCCCATGCTACATTTCCAAGCATGATCATTCTTAATAATAGCCTCCCTTGTGCTGAGACCGAGGTTTGGGCTGTGTGGAGGGTGGTCATGGGGCTCCCCAATGTGATGGCGGTGCACTAATCTGCCCTGTAAGGCCCATTCGCATGTGTTCACACCATTGTTTCCACATTCGAAACAGGAACTGCTATGTTACCCAAAGGAATTATAAATGTGGTGTGCAGAAACCCTCCATTAATTCCTGCTCTTGTTTAAAGTCAGTGTGTCCTTGCAGTTTTATCACTTCTTGTGCAGGTTGATGAAAGGGGAGACCATGGACAGTTACAAAACTTTTATCTTAGAGCTCAAAGACTATTTAGACAATAGTCCAAGTACATTATAAAATACATTTCTTTGCTCTTTACTGAGATGTTTAAGTTTCAAAAATGTGCAAACAGACACACAAACACATGTGATATATATATATACTGTATATATATATGAATATATGGAAAAACACTGATGCTGCAGTTAACATTGGGCTCATTTAATTGTAGTGCTAGGGATGTAAAGAAAAGTAGTCAATTTATGTAGTGTTAAGAGTGTTGTAAACATATTCTGTAAAATAAACTTAAAGAATCATGTAATATATATATATATAATATATGGAAAATGTTTCCATTTTCCATATTGCTTTTATTTTATCTATCTATCATACAATACATTATATATACATTACATAACTTGTGTTTGCAAGCTAAGTTAGAATTTAAGAAAACATAAAATGTTAGAAACCTCAATAAAAATTAATGTGGAAAAAAAGGGATTTAACAAAATATGAATCCAAACTCCATAATTTTGATTTTGATGAAGGTTTAGTCGGTCTACTTAAAAAACACAGCTCTAGTTTATTTCTCAACTATACAGAAGGGGAATTTGGGACAGGGTTTGTATAAAAAAGTAAGTTGTTTAAGCCTGGGAAAAACGTCCCTTACTCTCCCCAAACCATTTGGTGCTGTAATTTATTACCCGGTAAACACGTGGGAATAGTATTTCAGCACCACAAGATAAACAACTACTCCACTTCTAGAAAGTCTCGCGATATGGGACGCTCCCTGTGTGCTCGCCTATTGTGAGAGTTTTCCACCTCTCGCGTGATCTTCGAAGTTTCCCACGCCTGTTGTTGTGGCGTCTGCCCTTTTCGCTCACTCTCTCCCTCTCTGTTACCGCTAGCCGCCGCCTCCCCTTTTTCTCCGTCTTCCTCACCCACCCCCTTTCTCTCCGTCTCCCTCGTCCCTACACCTCCAGTCTGCTTCTGTTGTCTCGGCGGATTGTTGGGCTGTGGGAGAGAAAGGATATCGCGAGTATTGGAGTTTTGGTGAGAGTTTGTTGAAGATGGCGCCTGTTGTGACAGGGTGAGTCTGAGATTCGGGTCTGGTGGTGGGGAGCAGAGTTGAAGAGAATACAAGTTATTGACATGAAACTGCCTAATTTTAGTTTGTGTTATAACGTGCAGGGAAAAGCTAGTGTTTTGACATCGGGTCTCGACCCTACAAGTAATTTCTTTGTCTCAGTGTGTTTGCGTGCGGGTGTTTTTTCTTCTTCTTAGACTAGTAAACGTTACTGGTCTGGTCTGACTGTTGCTGCAGTGTTTTTGTGAGCTAGCCTCTGCTAACCGATACTTCACCCTCGGTGGTCTTCTCTCCCAGACAACGGAGAGCTATGAGCTAGCAGGCTAAGCCAGCGAGCCAAACACACCAATTGAAGCATGCTTTTAAAACAATTTTAGCCTGAATAAAAAGTAAATGTTTTGCTTGGACTGGTAGAAGCTGAAAACAGTTTTTTTTCTATTCATGCTGCTGCATTTGTTTTCGAAACGTGCTCGCC
This sequence comes from Symphodus melops, assembly GCF_947650265.1. Classification (NCBI taxonomy): domain Eukaryota; kingdom Metazoa; phylum Chordata; class Actinopteri; order Labriformes; family Labridae; genus Symphodus; species Symphodus melops. Next base: position 12,066,400 of record NC_136710.1, on the reverse strand, counting down.
TATTAGCCCGGCAGCACGTTTCCAATTGGTTTCACGACTTAACGCAGCTAGCTGTCCGATAATGGACGTCAGCTAGCGATATGTAACTGAAACACGTTGCGGCTTTGTGAGCAAGCAATCCCCCTTTGGCAGTGTTTTTTTAAAATATTGACTTTATTAATTGATAGTTTTGACTTTGCCAGTCGCATTGAAGCTTGGATATGGCACATGCGCTGAAAAGCGTGTACTCATTGGACTTCAGCGTCTTTTGAGGAAGACAGTGCACGAATATACAGTTTACTACTCACTACTGCAGCTCTCTAACTCTGATCATTGCTGAAAACACTGTCGACTAGTTATCCATATATTTCTATCGCAGTCAACACTCAGCCATGTGAACTTCACTCTCATGACTGAAATAAAAGGCTCATGGGCCGGTTTAGTGTCCCTGGTCCAGTCTGCTGAATATGACAGGCACACATGCACTGAAGAACTGAGCTTTACATGTAGCTAATAACCAGCTTTTCTAAGTCTCGAAACACTTCCTCTAAATCGAATTTAAAGTTTTTATCTTCAAGTTGGTTGCATTTTCCAACTTTAAAAGACCTCATTAGGCTTAGTGGGCGTGCTGTAATTGCTACTAGATAATACATCAGTGATAAGTGTTTCAGCAAAGGCTTTTATGGGAATAATGGTCTTTGTTAGCATTATCTAACTTTCCATTGAATGGACAGAAAATGTCAAGGACATTTTTCCAAGTAGTGCTTTGGTCATTGCATCATCAGTGAAGTGTCCATGCTAGTTCACATAAATACACTGTAGTGTGGAACCACGACACTCAAGGAAGCGATTTTTCTTGCTTCATTGGTTGATCCAGTTTTAAATGATTTGTCTGCACACCAACTAGACACGGATCTAGTAGTTTTTTTTTTTTTGTAACTCTTGAGGCTATAATCCCTGCAGACAGCTCAGTGGGTGACAGACATTTGCTGGGCTTGTTGGAGGTGTGTGTATGTTAGTAGGAAAAGGGGGGTGGGGGGGATGGATGTGCATGTTCATTTGGGGCTTTCCAGCAGACCTGAACTGATTTCAGTTGGGTGGGGGTGGGAGGGGGGGAAGCTGAAGGGAAGGAGGGAGCAAGCTAGAGGGCAGGCGGGTCAGGTCTGGGTGGCTGGCCACCTGTCCAGATGATATCTCCAAATTCATGTTGTTGTTTTTTTGCTGCGGGTAGAGGAGACTGGGGGTTGGTTTGGGGGGGGGGGGCCTGAAAATTAAAGTGCCATAAGGGGTCTTTTTTTGCCAGTGGCAGGCTGTGCTCGCAGAAACGGTTGGAGGCATCACTGAGCCTGACCGCAGCCTTCATGTACGCTTTGAATGGCTTTAAACAGGGAGGGGCTCCACAACCAGGGGCCTGTTAGTGGTATCATGACTCTCTGGTTGAAGTATTACAGAGGAGCTTTGAGTCTAAAGTTGAAGCTTTAAATTCACTTTACAGTCAACATTGCAAGATTATATGTTTTAAAGCTCATTTTCTCTCATTTTGTCTCAGTTTAATGTGTCTCAATGCCATTCCTATTGTGGCAATCATTTCTGTCAATGTGCAAAAATGTTAGTGTCAGTTACCACACGGTTCAACACTAAACTTTGTAGAGAACTGCGTTTCACTACCTGGTGACCATTTCTCATTTTATGTGATGTAGAAAGTTTTGACCGGCAGGTGCTCTGCAGGATTTGGGGTTCAGTGCTTTCTTTATCAAGCATCAAAAGTTGGAGTTGGCTGATGTGTGTGTGTCTGTCTGTGTGCCACCTTTTTTCACAAGCTGATGATACATGTTAATGTTTTGTTTCCAGAAACTGTGCCTTTTTTTATTTATTTATTTATTTTTTTACTTATTAACGTTTGAGGACAAACATCTTTGCTCGTTCCTCATCTCCACACACGTGCTCACCTGCTCCTCCCCTTTCTCCTTCCTCTCGTACACCCAGCAGACTGTCTTGTCTTACCTCACTTTGTAGCTTGGTTTATTGTTTGTTCTTGACAGTATTCAATAGCAGCAGGTTGGAGACGCTCAAGTTAGGTCCTCTGTTCATGTTTTGAAACGTCTGACTCGGTATTCTATAAACCACATCAGGAGATCGCTGCTCAGTGATGATGACTCGTATGTCGTGCATCACAACAACAACCGCAACTGCAGGAATATAAAAAAAAGAAGGGGCATATGAAGCTACAGTATTGAAACAATCATTTACACTGGGGGCATACGGAAGGGATGGACTTCTCACTCTCACGGGTGTTTCTCTCTCTCTCTCTCTCTCTCTGCTTTTGGACTTCACTTGTTTTAGGACTAGGAGTAAGTTAATCACGATAAGTGTCTTCCAAAAAGTGAATTCTATGCTTCATGCTTGATAAGACACTCTTAATCAACAGGTCAGTTATCCATTGCCCTTTCGATCATGTTAACAGTGGCCCCCAACGTGGCGTTGTCAAACACAAAATTCACACTTTTTTTTTTAAAGATTTATTTTTGGCCTTTCGCCTTTATTATGATAGATAGAGGCGGAAATCGGGGAGAGACATGTGGGAAAGGAGCCACAGGCCGGACGCGAACCCGGGCCGCCCGCGCCAGGACCATAGCCTCGCTACATGGGACGCTGCTGTGCCGCCAGCGCCCCAACAAAATTCACACATTTGATCAACATATTTTTGCTTGGAAAAAGTCTGAATTAGAAAATTGAGGACGCAACACAGTCTTATAAATAATATCACAGACAAGACAAAAACTATGTGCAAATATTTCAAGAAGACGGGGAACGAGAAAAATGGTGCAACTAACAAGATGCGGCTTTTATTCGACACCACAATGAGTCAATCCAATCAACTTCCCTTGTTGTGAGAAAAAAAAACCATTAAAATGCCAAACTCCACTGACAAGCGGGGTTGAAGCCCCTAAATGAATTTTCTACGGTCATAATTTATGTACAGTCTCTTTTAGTCAAATAATCGAGATAGAATTGTGAGTTTAGTCAATCTTCACTTCATATTTTACTCTTTGAAAAACTTATGAGTCCCATTACCCAACGCACAAGATCAAAATGTCCAATCGTTTCTCGAATGACAAAAATTATTTACACAAAATGTTCCAATGAAATAAGCTGGTCAAAGTGCTTATGACCAGCTTATGTTGTTTGAGGTTGGATGCTTTATGAATTTTCATCATTTCATCATTGATAAATAATTTCATCTCTCACTTAGGCTGGGGCGATAAAACAATAACGATAATTGTGATCTATTTTTTTTTGTACAATCTAAAAAATGTTTGATAGGAGGTAGCGTAGCGTCCCCACGTCTGGAGGCTACACTCCTCATGTGGGCGGCCCAGGTTCGACTCCAGCCTGTGGCTTCTTTCCCGCCTGTCGATCCCCTCTCTCTCTCTCCCAGTTTTCCGACCCTATCCACTGTCTCCCTCTCTTAAAAAGGCAAAAAAAGCCAAAAACATATCTTAAAAAAAATGTTTAATAGAATTTAACCAGTAATTACACCACCCAACTACTGGGAAACAGTCGCTAATGTGCATGGAACGTAGTTGCCACCCAACATCAAAGAGAAGAAAAAGACGTTGATCAGCCAATCACGTCGCAGGGATATCGGTAGATAGATAGATAGATAGATAGATAGATAGATACTTTATTGATCCCGAGGGAAATTCAGGTAGGCTGGCTTACAGACATTCGGAGCGAAATGAAAACAGCTGAAATGAAATTAGCGTTAGCTGCACAGAAGAAAGCGCTGAGCAGGCCAGCTCAAAGCACGGAGAAAACATCGTCGACAAGAAAGAACGCTAACATGCCGTTTACTGTGCGGGAGATTAGTGCAGCTAAATGTGCAACACTGAAAAACCCTTCTCTGTTTGACACAATAACTGAAATAAATAATAAATAAACAATAATAAATGGGAATACGTCCCAAACCAGTGTTTGTGTGGACCGTGTTGTGAATAATATAAACAGTGTACGGTGTTGAGCTTTAGTAAGCAGCGGGCCAGTAAGTTAAGTGTTACTAGCTAGCAGCTTACTGTCATATCAGCGTTCCCAGCTCTGTGGACTGAGCCTATGTCAGTAAACTGTTTCTGTTAAGTTATAGAGTGGCAATAAAGAATAGTTGAACCATAATTAACCATCTGATTTCTTCACTCAGAAGAAAAAAATCATTTTGAAAGAATCCTGAATTCAAAATTGATCGTGATAATTACCGATATCGACTGATATTGACATTTTTTATGGTGACAACATTTTTTAGTCATATCACCCAGGCCTGCTCTCAATGAGAACTGCGCTTCGACCATAGTGTTGTGCACATTTACAGGTTCAAATGTTGTTGGGCCGCATATTACAAGATTCTCTGAAGAAGTTTTGTAAGATTTTTCTGAAGTTGTTCTAAAGATTTCTAAGAAAACTATCCGTCAGATTCACCAATGTGTTCTTTAATGACTGAACTTTTTGTAGCTGTGTTCTTATCTCATTGTGTTTATAGGTTGAATGCATTTGCGTTAGCATAACTGCCCCCCAATAACCCATAAAAGGGCATGAGTTAAGGGCCACTGACAAACATACTTGCAGGCTGGTGGCACAACTTGTTGTACAAAGTGGAGATAATGGTGTATTAATAATATCCATATCTGTGATTGAAATGTGGGCTGTTGTTTGAGTGCTAATGGTTGGGGAAATGCTAAGGTTAGGGTACTTGAGCTTTTTGTAATTTTTCCTCCTCTGTGCCAGAAAAAACCCCCCCGGATGAACCCATCGCTGAAAGAGCCGCACTGTTCACCTGGGATGATAAAAGCATGAATCACTTATTTCAACACCGCTCTGGCTTTGTCGTGCCCCCGGGGGATGGGATTCCATTTGGCTCTCCCCCTCCATCCCTCTGCCAAAAAAAAGGGGGGATTGAGTCTTTTAGGCCAAAAGCCAAACGTCTATGTGCCGGTGTAATGATACCAGCAAGCTTTTTTTGCTTTGCAAACGTTGTGTTCTTGCATTTGTCATCACCGGCGTGTGGTTTTAACTGTGCGGCTGTGTGTAAGGTGATCAAGCGTGCGTGTGTGTCTGTGTGTGTGTGTGTGTGTGTGGAGCGTACCTAGACATTAAAGTTGATCTGTGTGTTTAAATGTGTGTGTGTGCACGTGCATCAACTCCCCGGGGTCCTCTCCTCTTCCCCGCTTCCCCTTATGAAAGGAGAGGTTCAGAGGGAGCAGCAGATGTCGAAGCGCTGACCTTTATGGTGGCAAAGGCTCGGGTTGGAGTTAAAAGACATGCCGAGTTACCCCCGCCTCCCCCTTGGCCCTCAAAGCGGCCGCTCTGTGTCCACAAACGAACACTCTGCTACCTCGCTGGATGGATGGTTAACGGCGGAGATGACACAAGCCACCTGATCTGTGTGTCACCTCAGTATCCCGAAGCGCCCAGAGCTTTCCTCCATCCAGCCAGAACTGTGAAAAGCTTCAAAGTGTGTGGCATGTTGTGGTTTTTTTTTAAAGGGGGGGGGGGGTACAAGCCAGGGGGCGAGCTGTACAGAAGTCACAGGCAAAGCACCAAAGCGAACGCGCCACCGCCAGACATCTTTTGGGGGATTTATTCTCCTGCGTACAGTAGCCTATTGTTTTGGAAGTTCATGCATATCCATTACTTCACATGATTGAAATATCCCCCGGAGCCTATAGTTGCATTCAGGGTTCAGATTCAACTTGTTTGCTCGAGTGACGATGGGCCTTTAAAAGCACCACACACACACGCACACACACACGCCCTCGTTGACTCAGTTGCTTCATTCTCTCGTTTCCTCATTCAGCCTGTTTGTGTGTCTCGGCAGTCTCAAGGGAACAACCACAGGAGACACCCAAGGGGATAGAAGTGCACATTTTTGGCTTGGGTGGCTGCCAGCTTGGCAATCCTCATTCTTGGTACACAGCCATGCGCTTTAGTGTGCGAGAAGCAGGTATAGCATTTAGCTCTACTTTAGAGCACAGTTTCCCATTATTATAATCCAACACATGCATCAGTACTGAAGCAGGCTGAATTTTTGAACAAATGACTGACATTTATTTTTTCTGTCTTTTTGGGCTTATTTTGCCTTTTCCTGTAGAGACATAACAGTTGATAGAGACATGCAGGACAAGATGGTCATGTTCTCACTTGTGTGTAGACTTGAAATATATTCTGAGTGAGTTCATCCTTTTTTTTTTCTTTTTTTTTTTCTTTTTTCAATCTCTGGCACTTCCAAAAGTCATGCTGCTGTTTTCCTCGGCAAGAATAAGAAAGAACATTTTTTGTGTAAATCTAAAACCAGTGTGGTTTTTGAAAACAGCCCTGGCGTCATGTTTGATAAAGGGCCCAAGTTCTGTCCGTGTTGTTGTTGGCGGTGGCTTCCCCCCTCTTCCACTTCTTCGCTCAGACACGAGAGAGAGAAAAATCGTCCACGAGGCAAACACGTCAGACGCTGGAAGGACGTACCTACCCGCTGACTCTTGTTCTGGAGCGGCGGCTCGTTGTCTTTCTCTAATCGCTCTCCTCTATTCCAAAAGTTTCCTCAGCTCCGACTTTGGCCTTTCCTTGCCCCCCTGTCCTTCTGCTGTTTTGTAGCGATTGCAGCGTCACCAAGGGAGCAGCGGTTTTCACAGTGTCAGCAGCTTTTGCCCCCGCAGTCCCTCCACATTCAGGATGTTTCATTCAGAAAACATGAACTAATTCCCTCTGTCTGACTCCTGTTTGCTTTCATTCAGCTCCAGTGAGCACACTCACCTACTTCCTATGTTGGGGCAGCTGAAATTGAGAGGAAAAAATATGAACACAATTAACACTTGTGTTTCTTCCTCTTTCCTTTTTTTTTCTTTTTTTGCCTCCCATCTCCACACAGGAGACACAAAAATGAAAAGCCAACGTAAGAGAGAAAGCTCGATTCTCTTCCTCTGCCGGCACAGATAGCCGCGTTGTTATTCTCAGCCGTGGCGGCGAGGGCTCAGAAGCATTGTTTGAGCGTCTCGCTGTTGTCAGAACGCTCAGTCTGTTCCATGATAAGCACACAGGACGGCTCATCCATTCAGAGGAAGGTTACAAACATACACAGGATCTCCCGTGTTGGGAAAGCCCCCCCCCCCCAAGCAAGCTGCATCCCGCGCCTGTAAGCCACAACCACTTTTACTGAGGCTGCTCAGTTTATGGAAAAAATCATAATCAGGATTATTTAAATTGATATTGAGATCAAGATTATTACACGCGATGACTCACTGATTTGCAACATCTGGATCCACTTGCATGTGGAACTTATAACCTCCCAACATTTTAACATGCTGAGCCCTTTGCAAAACAAGCAGCACACAAATATGAACTTAAATATAAGGAAAAGAACAAACACCACACATGACAAAACGTCCGGCCAAAACATGCGCAGCACGGCGTGCGACACAGCTAATGTTTTAGTTTGAATGATCCCGTTTTTTTTTTTATGACCTCGGGAAGTCCAAAATCTAAATGAAATGGACGAATTGCCCAGGCTTCACTTTCACTGTATTTGATAAGAAGGGAGTGGTGCGCAGTAGAGCTGAAACGATTCCTCAAATAACTCGATTACAAAAATTAATCGAGGAATTTTCGCTGCCTCGAAGCTTCGTTATGTTATGTTTTTTTTTTTTTTTGCGTCATCAACACTTTGGTATGAGTATAAAACACGTTTAATGTAGCTGCAGCTACCTGCTCCTCTCTCTGAGACACACACACACGCGAGCGCGGCGTGCCCCTTTTAACTTTTAGTCAGCACACAGTTGATCCGTGATCCATACGACCCAGTCGGGAACACTTGATCCGGTCAAACGGTCGGCTTTTCTCCGTTCACTCTCTCCGTGTTTGCAGCTAACATAACGATAGCAACGTCCTCTCACAGTCTCTGTCATAGACGCGTCTCTGGTCTCTGTAGTCTGTGAGCGCGCTGAATGCACGCGCTGCAGGAGCAGACAGAGAAACACTTTTAACAATAAACAGGCTGATTATATGAAATGTCTGATGTCTTCAAAGCTAAATCAAGACAGAACTTGTTTGTGGAATAATAATTTAGCAAATATATATTTAACGTTTCTCAATTTCCTTATCTGACATAATGATTGATTCTGTGATTGATTCAACAGATCATAATGCTTTCTCAATTAAATGTACTGTAACAGATGTGTAGGCTACACAAACCAGTATTTGCTATTTCAGCCATTAAAACGTGTTTAGCCTGTATTTTTCATCTACCTGCCACCTTGACCAGTGAATCAAAAGTTTATTTGGGTGACTGTCAGTAATATGGTGAGTGTCAGCAGCTGTGGAGCAGAGGTGGTTGGTTGTAACAAGCAGGCGTTACCATGGTAACTGTAAAGAAGCAGGTTTGTAGGGACGACCCAAGATGAGTTAAACCTTAATTAAACAAAATTATGATTTATTCGATTACTCGATTAATCGCCGGGATATTCGATAGAATACTCGATTACTAAAATATTCGATAGCTGCAGCTCTAATTAAATGTACTGTAACAGATGTGTAGGCTACACAAAACAGTATTTGCTATTTCAGCCATTAAAACGTGTTTGGCCTGTATTTTTCATCTACCTGCCGCCTTGACCAGTGAATCAGAAAGTGAATTTGGGACCCTGTCAGTAATATGGTGAGCATCATCATCAGCAGCTGTAGAGCAGAGGTGGTTGGCTGTAACAAGCAGGCGTTTCCATGGTTACTGGTTTGTAGGGACGACCCAAGACGAGTTAAACCTTAATTAAGCAAAAGTATGATTTATTAGATTACTCGATTAATTGACGGGATATTCGATAGAATACTCGATTACTAAAATATTCGATAGCTGCAGCTCTAGTGCGCAGTATGACTCTGAATGATCAACTCAGGTTCAAAATGACTCAATGCACCTCAATGTAAGCAGAGAAACTACAAACTACAGATCTGTCCTTCGTGGCAGCTCAGCTCTCGGACCCTCCTGTTGCAACGTCTCCGAGCAGCTGTTGGAGATGGGGCTGGTCGCTACGACGACGTCATTTCAGCTGATTATTACGATAAATGTCAAATGGCAGAAGGCAGATTTTTGCTCCCGAGTCGGTTAATTGTGGTTGTCGATTATTTTGTCCTGTCTGAACATGACAAACTATACTTGAACAAAGGATCGTTTCCCGATCATAAGCGCGGTGCTTTTTTTGCAGGTCATTCCTTCGCCCTCAGCTGATTTATTTCAAACGGCGGGGAAGTTTTTCTGTTGCTGCTCTTTTTAAAATCACATTTGCAGAACAGACTACTTTGTTTTTTTGTTTTTTTTGTTTGACGATACATCACCCCAAATCTCCTGAAGTTGAACGCCCCTTTTCTTGTTGACGATATTTTCTCCCTACTTGAAGCTGATTGGCTCAGAGTTTTCTTCCCACATTTCACCATCAGAAGCTCAGCGCGCGGAGCTGGAAATGACTCGCTCGAGCTGCACTCATCTTCGGCACACTTTGCTCCGCGTTTTGTCGGACTGTGAACGGCGATAATGTCTCTAAACTGCCGACGTTGAGGGGCCTTTCTTGTCGTCTTGTCGACGATGTTTTTCTCCCGCTTTTAGCAGGTACACCCAGCGCTTTCTTTAGTGTTGCTATCGCTCATTCTGCTCCAAATCTCTGGAAGCCTTCCTACCCAAATCCCTGCGAACTGATTGGCTGTTCGTTGTCTTTTTCTTCGTCTCTGTAAGGTGGCAACTAGCATGGAAGACACATTAGCACCTCCCTTTACCTCGGGCATAATTACAGGTTTAAATCTATCCAACTTTTCCAACATTGTTATATTTAAATTCAAGAGATTTATACAGTCATAAAAATTATATTGCAATGAATCATATTGCACTAATTATAGCGATCAATTCATCCTCCAGGCCTAGTTTCTGAAGTGAGGTTATTTAGTAAAGTTGTGATACTGCAACACTGTGCGGTTGTGTGGTTTGTCACATGTTAGACCGAAAATAAATGTTTATGAAACATGATTTCTTTCAAGGCTGAGGCAGCAGATGAGACTTGCCATTGAATCAATCTGATATTTGGCTGCATCAAAAGCATTTCTCGACGCTGGTCTTGGCTTTCAGAACACCTCATATTTTCAACCCAAAACACAATATTTCACCCCGGAATCGTTCCTGCGAGCTCGCAAAACCTCCAGGGACGCCGCCACTGCAGCTGGCTCTTGCCCAGGCAAGTGATGGCATCCCGGGGGAAGACAAATGGCCTGAATCCCTCCCTATGCAAGAGAGAGAGAGAGAGAGGCGTCAAAAAAAAAAAAAAAGAGCAAGAAGGGTACAAACAGGAGTTATCAAGTGTCTTGGAAAATATTTTGAGGAAAGAACAAAGAGAGAGACAGAGGGGGTTTGGATTCCTGGAAAGGCACACTGTTATCTCCAAATGTTTCTTTGCATTGTCTGCTTGTTTAACTGCGGCTGCCGGAGAGTTTTTACTGAAGAATCCGCCTGGTGGCATTCCTGTGGTCGTTGACGTCAGGAGGTTTTGGCCTCTGCCTTTAGAATCACAATGAAGTAATAGACGTGTGTCATTATGTGGAACAAGTCTATCGATTGTGGTTAAGGAAACAATGTGTTTTTTTTTGTTGTTTTTTTTTTTAATCCCGAAGAGAAGGTTGTTCATGTCGCGGTCGATCATCTTGCACTCCTGGCTGCAGTGTGATGTTCCCAGACGTTGCTGGAGATGACCTGTGAGGTTTAGGTTTAACATGAGCTCATGGAAGGAAGCTAACTTGAGCCTTTTCTACTCGCCGGTTTATCCACCTTGTTTGTCTGATTACGACGGGCCTTTAATATTCTTACCCTACAAGTAAAGAACAAAACACAGTGTCTGCTAGCAGTGTCGCGTTCCGGTTTTGCTCTGGTGGCCCGTGTTTTATTTCTGAAGAACATGTTTGTGAATCAGGTCAGAAACGGGCCTGTCAGCATTAAGATTATTTTGATTGTGATTTTGGCGATTTTCTTCACAACAATAAAACGTGTAACACATTTCTTTTTACCAATAAATGACAGTTTCCGCCACTGAATGGAGTGGCGCTACAAACTGAAAGTAAGCGCTGTCACAGCAGCAAGCTATCATCAGAATCTATGTGAAGAAAGTGATGAGAGTAAGGAAAAGCTCAATTAAAACGAATGTCGTGGGCCAGGTGGAAACTTGACTTTACACTTTCCTTGTTTCACAGCCATCGTTTTGGTCTCGATTAGCCAGTTGTTCCCTCTTTTTAATTTGGCTCTAAAAGTTCCATACCTCTGTTGTATTATTTGGTGCACAAGCCTGGAGTCATGCATGTAACTGTGCTGTTAAGATTGATTTTTAAATCCCTGTTTGTTTGATAGCTCTTAAGTGTCAGACTATTTTGGGAATGTCGCACGTCTTGAAGAGAAACAATCAGCAAGAACAACTGAAGCCACACACACACACACACACACACACACACACACACACACACACACACACACACACACACACACACACACACACACCATGTTCTATTCTTTTGACTTGGTTTGTGGAGGATCATCTCATAGCATGTGGGTTAAAGGTCACGTCTCACCCCTCTCTGTCTCGCTCTCTGTTTCTGCCAGGAATTCTATTTTTCCTCCCTTGGTGCTGAGCACCCGCTCGTCTCTGTGGGGTTTTTTTTTTTTTTTGAGGCGAGGGCAGGGCAGGACGGTGGTTAGTGTGCTGGAGCTGAAGGATGTCCAACAAGAGTGTTCTGTAGTTAGAACCGTCATGTTGTGCAGTAAAAGCTTGACGGCTATGCTCTCAGTTTTAATGATCATATCATCGTGTTCTGGTTTTCTATATTTCCTATAATCAAAAACCTTTGGTTTGGACTGATATTTACAAATAAAGTTTTACACTAACTGACATTTAGATCAATCACATTTTTTTTAGAAACAATAAAAAAAACAATCTGAAGTGTAATTAAATAAAATTAAAATGTCACTTATTTTATCATATTGTTTTAAAGGAAAATAAAATTATTTGGCTTTCTTAAAAGTGATTATTAGACATGCAGCGATTGAGGTACTAACAATACCGATGTCGACGAAAAAAATGTAACAAGTTGCAGATTCTGAATGTTTCTTTCTTTCTCCCATTTCTTCATAGTATTTTTTTTAAGTTGGTCATTCAAACATGCAGTGAAATGTGACGCTTTTAAATTGTTGCTGGTGCCCCCCCCTTTTTGAAATGTCAGTGGAACATGTTGCTGATCTTCCTCAGATATGCTTCCTCTTCTTTGAATAAGCAGTAAAGGTTCAGAAATGGACAACAGAACGCTTAGTCATATCGTCAAATGTCTTTTTTCAGTAGACTTTACAGGATGCTGTCTCTGAAGAAAGCCATCATAGAAGCAATCCGCTGTCATCCGACAGCATTGTAGCTTTATTTGCATCCTTGTTGAGCTAACAACTCTTAGACGGACACATCTCTGTGATACGGAAGTGCCCGACCACTGTGCTTGTTTACGTCTGGGTAGTAGAGCAGGGAGAGCAGGCTCGTGATCTGGCGCTACAGTCCCAGCTCGTGCATGTCTGGGTTATAGTTTGAGCATTTGACCAGCCTCGTGGGCCAAAATGTAAACAATTCCAGCGAGTAGTTTAAATATCGTCGAGCAGGGAGGTGATATTGAACAGTTCAGCCGACACAACATCTACATCTCTCGTTTTCAAGACCAACTCCCACGCTTCTTAAGTTGATTGTTTTGGTTTCTTTTTTTCACATGGACTTGTGATCCGTGTTTGTGATTCAGACTAAAGCAGCCATCAGTTGTCAAACCACCTGCTCCCTCATTGATGACTCTTCTGCTACAGAACGAGCTGTGGCAGTGTAGCTGTGGTTCGCTCAACCTCACCCCCCCTCCACACACACACACACACACACACGCACACACACCACCTCTAGATTCCCTCTGGTTCCAGCAGTGAGTCATCGGCTCAGCGGCATTGAGAAGAGGGGGAGAAAGGGGAGCGGGAAAAGGGTGGTTCATTCAGGGTTCAAGGCTCCCTCGCCTCATCCCCTCGCATCTTCTCTCTCTCTCCTGACAGTTTCCCCCGAGCACAAGACCCGTCTCAACCCCAAAACCCCCCGCCGTTCTGCGCATGTCTTCGTATACAGTCGCACTTGTCACCTCAGCGCAGCTTTTTGACTCTGAATGTCTGATTTTATGAGATCACATTGCTGCGTGTCTTTGCACTGGGCCTGAACCGTTTCTGTTCTGCGTTTCCTGTGGTGGTGTTTACTTTAACCAGCCCACATGACGTTCTACTCTTCTTCTGTCTTTTTGCATTTCTGATCTGAGTGAGTGGATAGTAAATCAGGAAGCAGATAAAAACTTTCTTCCAGACGGCACCTTTGTCTTATTTGTCCTTGAACTAAATACCTAGCCCACATATTTAATATGAACTCCAAACGTATTAACTGCTATCAGGTCTGATATTGATCAGATATCGGACTGGCGGCACTAATCCATGTCCCTGATATGATAATATCGACCAATATTTTCAGCTGGCCTAGTAATCGGTCGGGCTGCAATAAAATACAAAAGTTAAAACTGACTGCATCTTGGAGTTGAATATAATGTGGTGTATCAGGATATGCTCGTCCTGCGATGTAGAAACTACCAGGGACTGAGATGAACCTTTTTTACTCATCATTGTTGACTCCTTACTGTATTGTGTGGCATGGTAGTGTCATCAGGGCTAGGTTCTGATGAGTCTCATTCCATTCATTCTGCTCTTTATTCCCACTCACACACCGTATGTCAATGCTGTGATGATGTTGATGATGTTGAGGATGATGATGGGGATGATGTTGAGGGTGATTTTATTATTGTATTTATTTTAATTAGGACAATGCATATTTATCAATATGTCAGCATAAAGCAGCAATGTAAAAATGTCGGAGTTAGCACAATAGCTAATTTTCATCCGTTGTCCTAAGGCAACGAACATTCAACAAGACAGATACAAAGAGTACATCATTCACAAGACATCACACATTACAAGCAGACCATACAAGTTACATATAAGACGATGGTGAGGATGGTGAGGGTAATGATGTTGAGGGTGATGATGTGGATGATGTTGAGGATGATGATGGTGAGGGTGATGATGTTGAGGATGATGATGTGGATGATGATGGTGATGATGGTGAGGATGGTGATGATGTTGAGGGTGATGATGTGGATGATGTTGAGGATGATGATGGTGAGGGTGATGATGTTGAGGATGATGATGTGGATGATGTTGAGGATGATGATGGTGATGATGGTGAGGAGGATGATGATGATGGTGAGGGTGATGATGGTGATGATTTTGAGGGTGATGATGGTGATGATGTTGATGTTGAGGGTGATGATGTTGAGGGTGATGATGTTGAGGGTGATGATGTTGAGGGTGATGATGGTGAGGGTGATGGTGAGAAAGGTGTCAATGCTGGTGAGAATATTCACCATTATTTTGATGCTGAGGTAGGGCTGGGTTGTTTTTGCCCTCATAGTATTCTGACGTTGTCTCTACTCTATGGGAAATATGCTCGACTTTTAAAGCTGCGATATTTTGTTCATACCTGATTAACTATTTTGAGGTTATTCATTGAATATTTCAATCTAAAATCCAAGCATCACTTGAAAGTGGTCAAGAGGTTCTTGCATTATTTACACAGCAAACATCAGCTGAATGAAGCCACTGTTTGTACAGGTGAGAAACTGCAATAAGCCAGTGCTTATCAATAATCTTAAATTCACATCAAGTTAAAAAAAACAAAACATGAATATTTAACATTTCTTATTGTGCCATGTTACAGAAAATTCACATCAATGTCCAAGAAAACATTCCTACTTTACACTTGTTTTTATGGGCCAAATATATGAATAGTGGGAAGAGATGCACGTACAGTCGGTCAACCTACAGGCAAGCTACTGCCCATCTACCTGTTGGAGACGCCTGATCTGGACTTCCTCTCCCACCTGTAGTCGATCTTTAGATATCAAATTAAAAAGCCTGACGATGTCCTCCCAACTGAAAACGTTTTGTGTCACGCTGTGCTTGTGCTGTGTTCCAGCCTTTTGTGAAGCGACTTTATTACCACAGCGTTCTTCTGAGTTTTTTTTTTTTAAGGCAAATGAAGGAAAAAGGAGTTCAGCTTGGACCTCTTAGTGTAAGAAGCGTAGGACTACCTCAGGACTTGTGTTATCGGAGGACTGAATGGAGCCAGGTGGCAGGCAGCACAGGGCATCACAAAGGGGACTTCATTAAAGATAGAACAAGCATCAGGTGTGTGTGTGTGTGTGTGTGTGTGTGTGCGTGTATAGGGCTACACACAGGAAATATCATGACTCCAGGCGTACATGTATTGTATATAATGTACTTGCTCCGTTTGTTCCAGCTCCTAAGCCAGATTACACTATGTACAGACGGTGTGCGACGTCTAGATGTCTTATTGATTTTGTGCCAGGCCAAGTTTGAAAAGTCCGAACATATGGAGCGGTGATGTTAAAGTGTGCGGTCGAGAGAGAGAGAGAGAGAGAGAGAAAGAGAAGAGAAGGAAAAAGGAGGGGAGAGCAATGAGGCCTTTTTCTTTGGCTTTTCTGCGTCTGTCATTAAGCGCTCCCATGTCAAAGACAGATGGAGCTGGTGCCCTTGGTGAATGTGTGTGTGTTTGTGTGTGTGTGTGAAGGCAAGTGCAGACTGATGTGACCCACCCAATTCTACACACACACACACACACACACGCCCTTGATTCTGCCTCCAGCGGGGCATCTTGGGGCAGCTACCAGACCTCTGCCATCTGCAGCCCGTCAGCCTCTCAGGGTCGGGCAGCTCATCAGCAGTCACGTACAGACGTCAACGTTTCTCTCCCTCTGCTCACGCAAACATTGAACTTTGTTTAAAGGATGATTCTCGAGCCCTTTGTCAGTCTGATCACATCGTCCCTTTTTATTTTATTTTATTTTTCATGCTATCTGCCCTTCTTTGAGCTGTTTTTAGGTGAAATGATTCATCGGAGAAACAGTAGATCCTTTTCTAAATGATTACAGCTATCTGACTCATTTTTCAGTCTGTGGTTTGGCACACCCGCCTTGAAGCGAAGAAATGCGAGGTGTCATTTCACAAGAGGAGGAGGGGTCAAACAAGGTCATGCAGCACAAAGTACAGGTAGTTCTTGAATTATTTCGGAAGTTGAAGCTTTCAAACACTGTTTAATGGACCCGTTAGGCACTATTTCTAACAGCATGTTTATATAACACTGTCCACATTAAAACATCCTGATCCTAGATTGTTTTAAAACACAAAGGCATCAACGTTACTGAATTTCTGACAGCCTTAATTTCCCGCTCCCTCGGTCAGTAATGAGATCAGTCTCAATGCTGGAGTCTGATACAAAAAGCTGCTTATTGTGTGCCCCACTTAAAAACAAACAATACAAACACAAGGCATAAATCTTTAGCGGTTCATTGAGCTGTACTCTTGAAGAACAAGTTACACACACACACCGCAGATTAGGCTCGATTGCACAGTTCATTAGCTAAGCACTTCCTCTACGTAGCAGAACACGCGAGTCCGAATCAGAAAGGGCTACAGAGTGAAACACGCACACACACAAAAAAACCAAAAAAAACCGACTAATACAAAGACACAATAAAGAGGGTTAATGAAATCTAATCCTGCTTGCAATGTTGGAAAAAAAATAATTCAAAACTTCTGTTTCTTCGCCATGTTTTAACAACACTCCTGAATCTAAAAGTCTTTGAATGCAGCATGACTTTTCG
Organism: Symphodus melops; assembly: GCF_947650265.1. Lineage (NCBI taxonomy): Eukaryota > Metazoa > Chordata > Actinopteri > Labriformes > Labridae > Symphodus > Symphodus melops. The sequence continues at coordinate 12,049,567 of NC_136710.1, read as the reverse complement.
CCCTTAAAGGTCTTGAACCAACCACAGTTTCTCACTCTGCTCTTCTTCCTCACACAGAATGCTGAGCTGACATAGCAGTGAGTTTACCTTGTGTATATCTGAGGCTTTATTTGGTTCGGATAAAGGTGTGAATCCACATGTATCCTGGGCTGCTTCTGATAGGTCGACTGTTTGCCTGCAGAGCCCCCCCCCCCCATTTTTCATTTTTTACTCCTACTGCTGATATAACATGTAAGAATTATTTTTTTCTTTCTTCAAGTGATAACGTTTGAAAAGCAAGCGAGAAATGCTGCCTGAACGTTTGACTCCTTGTCTTCCTTTCTTGCTGAAGTGTCTTCGCTAAGAGGCCAGATTGAAAGGATATTTGTCGTGACTCTGCCTCCTCCTCTCCTCTCCTCGCTCGCTGCTGCGGTTGTTGGCTCGCGCCGTGGCACATGGCATGCAGCGGAGCCAGGCGGGGGGAGCGAGCCTCCGACTTCAACCACATCTTTCGCTGCAGTCGTCCCCACCTCTTCCTCCTTTTTTTTAAAAAGGTTTTCCACATTGTCCTCCTCCTGCCTCCGTCCCCTTTTGGGGTTGACTTAGGACACGAGTTTAGTGCCCAAACTTGGCCGCCTCTTCTGTGACGGTTTTTTTCCCTCAATGATTGAATACGTGCCTGAAAGATGTGTGTGTAATGCCCTCACTGCAGGCCACACACAGCATGGCACGCTGCTGCAGAGGAAGTGTACGCGTGTGTGTGTGTGTTATTAAGGCGGATGTTAATGCTTTCTGTGTTATAACGGTATTAAAACGTGTAAGTGTGGCTCTGACATCACGAAACAAGTTTTTTTTTTAATTTTATTGAATTAGCCAGAGGATTTGAATTTCTAATTGTGTCTCCACTTTTTTCCCCCCTCCCTCGTTTGGAACTCGTTGGCTCCACGTTGTCCTCCGTTTAAAGAACACATCCGACCAATCACACATGAGTGTAAACGCATTTGAAGCGACGTTGTTTCCTGTTGTCGTCCCACTGCAAAGACGAATAAAAAAGTCGGAAACGTGCACTCCTGTTTTTAAATATCGCAAAGAATTTCGACGTCGGGTCAAATCTTTAAAACATGTTCTTAGACTTTTTTTTTTTTACACTTTGAATTCTCAACCACCTATGTGTAGCTGCATTACAACAGTGTTGTGGAAATATGGCCGTCGTTGACAAATTGCTTTACAAATCTTAAGAAGACAAATGAATGATGGGGGTTGGGGGGCGTTGTGTTTTCCGGTCAGAGCAAAGGTTCAGTGTCAGGGAGACGGCCTGTGGCTGTAGAGGCCGGTGTAGCTGTGGGGGTGAAGCTGAGCGCTGTGTTGATAATGAGGTGTACAGCCACTCGCAGGAGTTGTGATATCTGCTATCAGCCCTCAGGCGGGGAAACCAGACACCTTTTTATAGGCCCTAATCCCTCTTCTTCCACACACACGCACGCACGCACGCACACACACACACACACACACACACACACACACACACACACACACACACACACACACACACACACACACACACACACACACAGTTTGTGTGTGCTCTCCTGGAGCCGTGTGTGTGTGTGTACGTACAAGCCACACACACACACTTGTTATGTGGTTTCATATTCACACGGGACCCGCGAGTGCAAGTAAGCCACCGTTGTGTGCGAGCTGTGCAAACTGCGGTTTAATTATGAGCAGATGCAAGCTGACACTCATCAAACCGAGCATCACCGTGTCATCTCATCGTTGTCAAGTTGGATTTGAAACAATAGGAAGTAAAGCGATGTGGCCAAAAAAACATGCTCAATACTTCAGTGGGGAAAACACCCCCGTCTTCTTTAATGGACGTGCAAACACGACGGGGTGCATGGACACCCTAGTGCCTGCAGGGTGACCTCAGAGGTCAGAGCCTGACCCGAGAGACCCCGAGCAGATGAATGATGGCGTCTGGTGTCTGCTGGTTGTGTGTGAGACCCCTGGGAAGCTCAACATTAACACAAGATGGAAGCAAATATTGTCGTTTTTTTTTTTTTTTTTTAATAAACCGTGCTAAACCTTGAATGATGAATTGGCATAATAATAATAAAAGTGGATCATGTTTGAATCAAATGGGAAGGTCAAAATGTCAGATCTAAGACCGTCAAGTCATTTCCTTTAAGGGCGGATGTATTTTGCAATCAGATACATGGAAGACACGTTTCACTCACAGGTTAACTGTTTTTATGACTTCAGTTGTATTATTGAGAAACCCAGAAAAGCCCAGTCACTGCACATGGACAGCAGTTAGAAAAGGAGCATTCAGATGCCACTTCCTTTTTAGCTAAACGTAACAACCTGGGATCAGTCAGTTTTTATTGAGAGGGATTTTTCACAAACAAACATCGATTGATGTGTTTGATGGAAAGTAGATTGTACACATAGAACATCGACCTCATACTCAGAGGAGGGACGGCTCTTTCTTTTTGTCAACTTTGGCGATAAAATGGCAACAATGCTGAAGTTGACAGCGGTGTTACAGTTTCCTGTCAGATGTCGCTCTGTTTCCATTAAGAGCGGGGTTTTGTGTTAGAGCCTGAAAATACTGTGGTGGTTTGACTACTAGATTTAAAAAAATAAATAAATAATTGTATTGACCATCTGCTGTATTACACAAGTTCATGTTTGATTGTCGAGTTTCTGTCCTGAACTGAGAGGGCTTTACTTTCCTCAAGACCTCCTGTGAAAAAGTTACACCACACACCTATCCACCGTGTTACGGGTCACGACCTGAATGAACAACAGCTGAAAGGGAACGGTCATGAAGTGAAACGTTTGACGTCACGTAGGAGGATTTTAAGAAATTACCCGTCTCAAAGTTTTTCTTCAATGAAAAGGAGCCATTCAAAAATGCAGTAGTGACGCTCTTTTTCACCCCTGTGGCCACACGGAGTGGATGTGCCTCCACGATGCCCCACAAGGGACAGAATAGCACGTGATTATTGATAATGGATGCATCAGTTTTATACCTTTTTAATAATGTGTGAATAACTAGTTCATGCTAAAGGCCCGAATTTTCTATTTTTGAACTAAAACCTGCCTTTAGTCCTGTTTGATTTATGAAACGTATCAGCAACATGCCTCAGCAACAGAGCGACAGTGTGTGTGAAGCCTCGCACACACTGCTGAGGACGTGTCAGGATGTGCGTGTGTGAGCCTTCGGGTGTTGATGTGTGTTTCTCCCTCCCCTGTCAGTCACAGCTGTCAAACACATCCCAGTGCGTGTGCGTGGATGATGTGGGTGGTCGTCGGCGCTCTATTCATAGCAACTGTCATCCCTCTCTGTCACTGAGACCTCACGTTTCACTGTACCTGTCAAGAGAGTGAGAGGTAAAGCTCCCGGCTTTCCTCTACACACTCCACGTAGAGATTCAGTTTTCATTGAGTGCGTCTGTGCGCGTAGGATCGTCAAAGAACTTCCAGCAACCCTTTCCTGGTCCCGGCTGACCTGGGACAGGTGTGACACACTTTTCTGATCTCCTTTTCCAGTAATTATTCTCTTGAGTAACTTTGGTGCTGTGAAGCAGTTGTTGTTCACTCATGTGTGTATACTGAATAAAGTTACAACTATGTGTACTGTTTTTTTTTTTGTTTTTTTTAAAGTTTATTTTGGGGCTTTTTTAACCTTTAATGGACAGGATGGTGGATAGAGACGGAAGGTGGAGAGAGAGAGAGAGAGACATGCAGTAGGGTTGCCACGGGTCAGGGGGGGAACCCGGGTCGCCCGCACAAGGACTGTAGCCTCGATGCGTGGGAGCGTGCGCCGTGCCACTGCCCCTGTGCACTGTTGATTTATTTTATGACCGAGCATATTTCGTTAGGTGAACCCAGAACACTTGGTCACACTGTCTACGTTCACATAGTTAAACTGTGATAGCCTAGAACAGCCAAGTCAGTCATCTGTGGTGGTTTACTTTGGTCTCTTCTTCTCTGCTGTTTACACGTGGATCATTTTTTTTTATTGATTCTACTGTCAAAGCAGCTCCATCGTGTGTGCAACACACATTTCCCTTTTATAGTGGAAGATTAAGATTATCATCTCGTGTCATATCATACCACGTCAGCGTTTTCTTTGAGTGCATGAACATGCGTTGCTATGGATCGCTGCATTGCTGCCGGCAAAACGCAACCAATAAGAGTGAGCGTGTGATCACGCCAGGTCGTGTGCAGTGTGAGGCTGCAGGCTGTAGTTTGCAGTCATGATGTCACACGTCTAAGCGTTCAACAGCAGCATAGTGGCGACACACGCACAGCTCATTCTTCAAAGGGAAACAAAGTGAGTTTCTTGAATCTGAAGTGCCAGGATTTGAATGATCACCAACGGGTGACAGAATACTAAGTTAGGGTTGTATTGAGATTTTTGACTCTGATCTGATCTGACCAAGCAGCTCTGCTCTCCTCTAGTTTGAATCCATTATTTTTCAGCATATTTTTTATAGATTTATAAATTTATAAAGATATAAATGTATAGTTTCTTAATACAGGCTGCCTGTGCGTGTCAACAAAGACCAGTGACTTATGGGAATGTCAGGAACGAGCACACAGATTTGAAAGTGTCCATGGGCTTGGTTGTAAATTAAAATCTTTCACTGTAGGCTAATAGAGCTCGTCAGATTGTTAGCCTCCATGTAAATGTGAAACCAGTAATGATAAATGGTTTTGAAAAGGAGAATTAGTTTACGTGAAGAATATCCGAGAGCTCCCTTCTGATTTCTAGAGATCTTCTCACAATGCTCCGGATCAGATTTTAATGAATTTATTTTTCATTTGTTTGGCAAAGAGAGGTTAACTATGAGCTCAGTGTTTGTGGCTTTTCGAGGCCTGAGGGGAAGTTCTTGTCGGTTCGAGGTGTTGTGCTGCCGCAGAAATATGGTCCGTCACCCACTGGCTCGTGTGCTGTTTTTAGATTAGGAAATAAACCTATATATTTATTTTATTTAATTCCAATCTTAGAAAAAAAACGTGTTGTCAAAATTGTAAAAGAAATCATAAAAAAGTCACATTAGGTGTGCCAAGTCATTACATCAAAGATATCTACTATAATAGTTTAAAGCTTATGTCAAATAATATAACACACATTTTATTTTCCCTTCAGAATTTAGACGTCAGCAGGATGGAAGAGGTTTGATCCGTTTTCCCGAGACTCTCGGGATAACTCCAAACAGCATCACGTAATCCGTCACTGTGGAAGCGAAGCTGACAACCTCAGACTGGAGAGTTGCATCAGAGTTCAGATCTCTGGCCGTAAACTTTTACAACAAGAGGAACGTCGCCTTCGCTGTCTCCGGTGTATGCACGCACGCACACGTGCGTGTTCAGGAAAACTTAGCGGGAAGTAGAGAGAGAGAGAGAGAGTTACCTGTAACATTTTCACCGGAGCAAGGTGACGTACCACTGCCAACCACAGCTTGTTCAGTTGTACAGAAAAAGATCATCAGGTTCAAATCTGGACTGTTTTCAGGATGTATAGAATATGTAGCGGACAGTTTGATGTTGACCGGCTCAGTGGGCAAAGTGGGTTTGGATTATGGTACGATCCCCTGCAGTCCACACGTTCAAACATATTCGGGCAGGACGCTGATCCCATATTTGTGTGAGAATCTTGTTCGATGATGATGTGGACACTCGTAGCAACGCCATCGCTGTGTGTGAACGACGCGACGCACCAGGGAGAGCGTCGCTCCGAGTCGGACTGTCGGTGAGCAAACGCCGCCCTAGTTTTTGCTTGGACTTTGATTCAACATGTTGAATCGGCGAGTGGTGCGTGACAGCGGTGTGAAAATGATCTTCTCGCATCGTAACAACAGACCATATCTGCCTGCAGCCATGGAGAGTTGTTTCCCTCTCGCACATAAAGCAGAACGCACGAACGTGGTGCTTTGTTCAAGTGCAACTTGAAAAGGCGAGGTGAGGCTTCGACGCCGCTCGTTCTTTGCTGCCTGCACTCTGCATGACGCCTCAGAGCTATAAGAACACTCTGAGTGGTCTGATGCTGGAATAGCTCTATTTAAGAGCAGTCCACTTCCCCTGTTACAAACATGTATGAACTAATATTCTGTTCTTATTAAAGAACAATCACGTTGAAGAAAATGAAGTGCTGTTTAAAAATGAAAGTTGCAAACTGATGGATGAGTGATTAATCGTTAGAACCAAAGCGCTCCTTAAAAAAGAGATTATATGTAAAGGACATCATGACAAGCAAACGCCTGATCAAAGCATCAGATGCTCTCTTTCTGAGAAAGCTAAAAATAAAATGTGTATTTGAACTGCCCAAAGTCCTGCTTGTATTTTTGATACAGGGGTTATTGCACCTCCGTCAGCCTGCAGTGACATCACTCGCACTTCCCCCTTAAAAAGCATCGAGTCGGGCCTTCGTCCCGCTGCTCACGCTGACTTGAAACGAAACGCCGTTTGTGTGATCACACTCACTACTTGGCACACCGAGCTAGTCGTAACCATGCCAGGCTAAGCCAGAGAGCTGGCGGAGCTGTTTAATTCACCTCTCAGGTTCCTAATAGGATTTAGTCATTAAAGAGTTCCTAAACACACCTGAGAGGTCTGGGAAGTAAGTTTGATGATTCAAGGTCTATGTGTTATGTGTCTACAGTACACACACTTTGAACGTTTAGTTTTCAATGTATGCTATCAGTAAAAAGACATCCTGATAAAGAACGTATTTTACTCTGCTACCGAATCATTTTGGTTACTTACACTGCAGACTGCATTATTATTTTTGTTGGATTACGTGATGGTTGATGTCACACCACCTTATCGGGTAAATAAGTTTTGCTAAACGTGGTTGTAAATCCGTTTGAAGCAGATTCGACAAACGGATGGTTTGTTGCAAAAACGACTCTACTTGAAAAGTCGCGTGTTATACCTTTAAAAAAACCAAACACAAATATCATTTCCATTAGTCTTGTGGGGAGTTTGACTTCAGCATATCCTATATTTTTTTTGGGGGGGGGGGTGATGAATGATGAATGAAGAAGTTTCCAGTTGTTTTGTAAGTGTGAGAAAATTCTTCTTTTTTTTTTTTTTTTGAGTTTGGTTTGCTTAAACCAGATCTATGTGCTGTACTTCTTAGAGCTGATCTTTCTGTGTGAGTTAGCCACTTTCTTCGCTGAAGGCATGCGCTCGCTGGCTGGAGTAAACCCTTCCCCTGTATCTCATCACCGTGAATCCTCCCTGTTGTTTGATTTCTCACCGCCGCTGTTTGTCCGCAGTGTTCATCATCACTCCTCCCCTCTCCTCCGAAAAAATCAATGATAGTCAGCAGGAGGAGGAGGAGGAGGAAGGGGAGACACGGCTCGTCTTCTAACAGCACTTCCCTTCTCCTACGTGAGGTTACTGTCGTCTGTTGAAAGGATGAGACTACTTTTAAAAGAAGAACTTTGTTTATAACTTTTTCTTTTGCACTGTAGAGATGTGAAAAAATGGGATTTATCCAAGGAGCCAGAATTGAAGACATGAAGTGTCTCTAAACTTAAAAACACAAAGCTTAGAATGGGAGAGGAAGGACTAAGGGTATTGAGAAGCTGAAGAGCACCTTAGTTTTCCCTCTAGATTCTAAAAGTCGAAAATGAGTTTTCTGCCCGTGCTCTCTCCTGAACTCGTCTTGCTGTTTGCAGATTTCAGAGCATCAAATCTCACATCTCTCCATCACATTCGTGCCTTTCCTTTGTCTTTGCTCTTTTCCTCTTTGTGGTTTCCTCGCGTGTCCTCTCTCTCTCTCTCTTTCGTTGTTTGTGTGTGAGCTCGTGGAGGTGATGCGTTGCAAAGTGGCGGCTTTGCAGCGAGCTTGCAAACCTTCATTTTTACACTTCTGACCACCTTTGTTTGTCCATCTACACCCCACCCTTTCAAAATAAAACCTGCAAATAAAACCTTTCAGTATGCTATTTGAATAAGATCTGGCAGAGAAGGCGAGGATTTTGAATTTGATTGATGATGCTTCTGGGTTTTTCTCTGATAATTTTTTTTGTGATGATGCATGTTTAAAAATAGCTTTTAACTGCAGCAACAATTGATTCATGTGTGCAGACTCTCCTGATATTTCACCTCTTTTTTCCCCGTATATCCCCCCCCCCCCCTCCTCTAAATCCTCACTGTTCATCCCCTCTTCACATCACGCCATCCTCTTCTCCTCGCCTTTAATCTCGCCCCTCTTTCCCCACAGTATCCTTTACTCTTCATCCATCGCTCCCCAAACGCATCAGTGGAAGAGGAGGAGGAGGAGGTGGAGGGGGGAAGTTTACAGAGCCGTCTGGAATCCATTAGCCAGTTGAGGCATCAGTGTTTCTCTGTGGGAACCTTATTGATCGCCCTCCTTTCTAATCATTCCAGCTCCGCTCCATTCTTTCTGCCTCCTGCACTGATCACGCTTCCCTTTTTTTTTCATCTCCTCATCTCCTCATCTCCTCTCCTCTCCTCTCTTTTATTATATTGATAGCAAATAAATGTTCATTGCTAAAGGAGTGAACATTGTTAAAAAGGACTGCAGTTGTTCAGTCATCCTTACGTGTTAAATTTTGATTAGGCTGAAATACGAACAGTTCAGATTGAGAGGTGCATGCAGCAGTTTTGCTTTTATCACTATTTATCAATTGTCTTCATTTTTTTTAAAGGCCGGTGGTTGACACTTGATTATATCATGATTATCAGCATATCGCAAGATCTTTAAAATCGGAGTAATGTCGTATCGAGACTTTATTCCCATCCTGAGTGACTGTATACGGGGCATGCCTCGAGTTAAAAAAGAAAAAGAAAAAAGACTATGTTTTGCCTCCTCTCGCTATCTAACTATTCAGCAGGTTGCACTTTTTTGGTGCAGTGGACGATTACAGTGTAGACTGCCAACATGTCTGTGTTGCACCTTAAAGGCAGGGTTGGTAATTTTTTAAAACCAGCACCCACCCACCCCTCTGTGCGCCGTGAAAAGCCACGCCCCTCACTTACATGCACGAGCGCCATTGGTCCAGAATCTGATTTCAGCTCATGCTTTGAGTGTGTTCATGTGTGCATGTGGTAGAGAGGCTCGATTGTCTACCGAGTGCCGACATTGGTCGACATTTTTACATGTTTACAGCTGCTCGAGATTACTTTTTTTTTTGTTTCTATTAATTCAGAGCACATGAATTAATTATCAGTCAGGACATCAAGCGAATTTGAACCAAAATCTGAAAAAGTGTATCTGGAAGAAAAAGACCTCCCCTGCCTTTAACTGAAGTCAGTTATGATACATTCAGGAAGTGCTGTCCTCTGTAAATGGTGTTCTTCATGAAAACACCTGTCAGACTTCGACGAGGGCCAGGTGTAGTCCTGATTATGACTCAGGCCACAGCCCTGTCATTTTATATGCAGGAAAAGCCCTGCATGTAACCAACTGAAGGAGGTTGGACAGGCCGTACCAAAGAGCAGTAGGACGTACTTCCATCCATCAATCGATTCTCCCTGCGTTCTGGGACTAAGACAGAATAGTCCCAAGCATGCACTCACACGAGACGGATCAGAACCGTGCCTCGGCATGCTTCACCCCAAAAGTCCAACTCGTTTGACGAGTGTGAGTGCTCAAGCATGACACACTTCCTCGGTCGAATGTCGCTTAACTTGTTCATGTAAACAAAGTGAGTACGATCTGCCCCGATGTTCACTTCATACCTTTTTTTTATTATTGCAGTTGGTGATTTAAACATGTTAGATGGCTCGTCTGGTGATAAACATGTCAATTTCAGATCCATAGTAAGGTTAAGAATGGTGACAAATAATTGATTTTGTAGTTTACTCGGTAAACGAAGAACAACGAAGGATCGACTTCCCTGAAGAGAAGACGTCACGTTAGGTTGTAATGATTTGCTGGTCTTAAATAAATGGCAGTTTGAACTCTATGATATTCATCGTCAGAAGACGCATTGAAGGATGTATCTGTGTGCCTGTGGGGGAATATTTTTCTTTGCTGTTTTGAAAAAAAAAAGAAAAAAAGCCAGATAGTTTTTGGAATTCTGTTTTGATGGAGTCGAGGAAAAAATAAATAACTGGAATTATAAAACATTTTTTAGTTTGTGATTATAAAAAAAAAAAAAGTTTAAGAAGCTTGATGGTTATTTAGTGGGCTGCGAAGGTTTTTCTTCTACGTTAGAATAATATTAACCTGACCTAAACATGTACAGAACTCACACTGCTCAAACTTTCCACTCGTCTGAATTGATAAGCGCTGATAAAAGAGTCGTGACTCTTCTCTTCCACAGAGGACGTACTGAAGGACACTTCATAACACGTTAAGGTTCTTTATGGACCGCTGGTTCACCTCTTCACTCAACTTTCCCGTCTCACGTTCTCCAATCTTCGCTTTCGTCATATTTTTAAATTGTTCAGACTGCCTATAAAGAAAAGAAAGACATGAGATGGTTTCAAATCCAGTCATGTTTAGAAACGTGTTGAGTCGATGAAAATGAGAGACAGTCGGCCTTTCTGACTTGTATGACCCTGTGATGAAGTTTGCGTGTTGTATTATATGCGTGACTTGTCTTAAGTGTACGTCACTGCTTTGTGCTTTACCGTCACAATAAATAGGTTGACCAGAAGAAAAGTCATCCCGAGCTGCGATCTATGACACGTTGTCTTTATGTGGTGATTGAGGTGGTTTCTCTGCGCTGTGCAGTCTGACTAAGAGTTTCACTTTATGACTCAGTCAGTGTTCTGAAACATCAGGCGTGGTGCTGGCTGAATCGACCCTAAAAGTTTGCAATCTACGTAAAGATTTCCGAATTCCCGACAGAAGACGAACTCGACAAGTCTGTCTGAAAAGTAATCCGAGCTTTTGATGGCGTCTTTCTCTCAGATTTTCTCATCGTAGTCGGATTAAAGCAGAACAAGGTGATTTGAAAGCATTAAACGGTGAACAGGCAGAAGACGCACCGTGGGGTTCCAAAATATCTTTCCAAGCTGGAGATCAAAACCTCGTAAGAGTTCCTAATAACTCAAAGTTTTGTCCTCTGTTAGAATAGGTTTTCTCGTCTCCCATCATTGTTCTTGGTCTCCAGTTGATCCTTTCCACCGTGACTCGCCAAAAGCTGCCAAATGTTTAGCTCACGGTCGACTAATGTCGACTAATTAAAACCCAAGAGTACGTTCTGGACCGAAAACTTGTTGCGACTCTCCTTTAGTTACAAACTAGTTTCATCAAATGGTTTCGTCTGTACTTTGCACCCAAAGAATCATCAAACACGGGAGAGGATGGAAAACTGTCCAGTGTGCCGATGGGTTGGTATACACGTGAGGTTTGCCTTGATGTTGAGAGTGGCGTGAGCGCTGTACCTCGGACGTGAGAAAGATGTCAATCTTGGGACACGTCATCAGTGGTGTCTCTTTGAATCAGGGCGTGTTTCAGCCTTTCAACGCCAAAAGAGGGGGGAGACCGATCATCCGAGCGAACACTGAGTCAAATCAAGTTTATGTAGCACATTTACAAACAGCTTCAGTGTTTTACATGCACACAAACAGATTCTTACCTAGAATTTAATACTCAAGGTAAACTCAACTCAAGGTGTGTCATTGTGTGTTGCACGGCACCACGTGGTGGATGTAGGTTTTAAGTTAACTAGTAAACCAACTAAAACGTTGTTGCAGAGAACTTCACGTGACCAATCTGTGAGAAGCATTTTTCCTCAGTGTAGTGTTTGTTAGCGCGTTCCTCCTCCTCCTCGTCTTTAATGTTCTCTGAAGAGCACCGAAAAGAACTCCTGTAAACTCCCCTCAATCACCAAACGGCAACCAAAACCATGGATGTGAAGTCAAACACGACAAAGCACTGAGATATCCTTAAGTCTTCCCCGCAATCGACAGCGACTGCACCAACCATAACAAAAGTGTAAAACAACAGAAGCTGTGCTTTAAATTTGCCGTTTTAAGTTTGCCGTCAAATGTTATCTCATTCGGGCAACTGTAAACAAAAGCTGCTTCTAAATAAGTTGAGTTAAAGGACGTCATTTTGAATGCTGCACAACACTTCACAGAAGTCCAAACATCGATGATAAGAAAGGAACTGATTCAGAGTGCGTCCAATAACAGCATCCTTCCCCTCAGAATCAGAATCGGTTTTTAATGCCAAGTACTTTTACATACTCAAGGAGTTTGTCTTGTGTTTTAGTGCGAAAGAAAAAACTAAAAAAAGGCTAAAAAAAAGCACTTCAATAAAATAAAATATGAGAAACAATTCCCAAGATGGACTGTGATTGGGAGGACTCTGGTTTCGTTTGGCCAACAGCTACTCACACAGCTTAGCTTCCTAAGTAGCTGCTACCTAGCTAACGTTATTTAGTGAAAGTATGTGCTTCATTCTGATATAGCAGAGAACAGAATACATTGTACTCCAATACGTTTCAGAACAACTACACTTATATTTAGCTGTTTATGAATCACGCCACACTCTTGTTCTATTTTATCTGTCCACATCTGCACACATGATGCCTGAAACTCTTCCTCTAATTATATGTTCTGTGGCGTTTCATTACTGTGCTCTACACTTAATAAGTTTATTGCCGCTTTGTTAAACAGTGACGTCTGCGCCACCACCAAATTTACAACTCCTTATCTGTTCACCACTGCGGGAGGACAAAAGCGAGATAACCGAGATAATTGTGTGTGGTCACCCTTTGAACACTCGGTTAAATCCCCACAGAATCCTGCAGTCCATGAAATATTCTTTAATTGTTGGTCCAATGCGAGGATAAGCGTCCCACCAACACGTCGTTCTTTCGCCTCCCTCACACTGTCATCGTGTGAGGCAGAGTGTCAAGCATGTGTTTATGTGTGTGTTTAGGTGCACCGCTGTTTGCAGCCGTGTTTACTCAGCGTGTTTGTGGTTAGTTACCAACCCACTCATGTTTTTCTTCTCACTTTTTGTCTTTGCAGGAAGTTCGGGGAGCGCCCTCAGCCGCAGCGCCTAACAAGGTGAGTTCAAATAAACTACTCTCAGCAGATTTGTCCCTCTATACCACGCTTTGCTGTCATTGTGGTATTTGTATGGTTATCTGTTATATGCAATGTTGTGTATACGCTGATTCAAAACAAATCTGACTCTAAGACGGTGAACGACAAGCCTTTTTATAGGTGTTTTTTTTTTAAACCTCAGCTTTTGGAAGTAAGTATGATCTTGGTGTTTAGAACAGAGCTTTCTGTAAAGCATGGTCGATCAAAAAGAGAGTAAATTTTCATACAAATGATCATTGGATTCATCGTCTGTGTAATGGGGCTTAGTGTTCACTACACATCCAAATATGTCTGCCTATTAAGAAACAAAAAAATACTTCTTTTGGAGAAACTTCTCACTTTTCTTCTGGTGAGGATTTTCAAAAGTAGCCATGCAGATTAAAGCCAGATAGATAGATAGATACTTTATTGATCCCGAGGGAAATTCAAGTATAAGAGGAGTAAATGTAAATTGTCATGAATTAGCTGGAATTAGCTACTTTTACAGTGCATTAAAGTTGGGATTTTTCTGTTGTTGTAAAAATCAAATTATCTTCTGCGATTTTAAATGAATTCATAACGTTTAAAAATCTTTTTTTTCTTCTAATCAGTCACTCCCTGCTAAGTGCGAAAGCTAGCTCTTTAACTGCAGAATGCCAATGACTGAAGTAGATCCTGAGGTCTGGACTAATTTAAAAAAAAGAAAAAGACTTTGACTCATGAATCCAGAATCGTTTTTGAATAGAAAATAGATTCTGAATTGGAACGTGAGCCCAAGACTCCAAATCGAAATCCTGACACACCCAAATTTTCTCAGCCCTGGTTTGAACTGGTGCAGTTATGCAAAATAACTCTGAAGGCAGCTTTCTTCAACAAATAGCAGTTGTTCATTATTAAAACCTATGAAGCCAGTTTCTGAATCTACAGAAATGTATAAAAAAATTCTGCATTATAGGATCTGTTAAAAAAAAACAAAAAAAAGGTTAATCTCTATGTACAGCATATGGTAAACTACATGTAAGCCTTGTACTGGTATATTTTAATAGGCCAATATTGGCCTGTAAATATTGGGCTACTGGCATATCAGTCAGCCTTTCAAGTCAGGGTACGTAAAACTAGCATGATTTTAAAAAGTAGCATTCTGTCCGTGCTCCAACTTCACCCCCTCCCCTCTGTGCTCCCTCAAAAGCCACGCCCCTCACTTACATGCAGTAGCGCCGTTGGTCCGGAAGCAGATTTCAGCTCCTGCCGAGTGTGGGCTCATGCATGCATGGGGTAGAGAACGAGCAGAGAGACGAGGAGGCTTGATCGGTTCGTTAAACTCGAAGCGAGTGCAGATGACGGATTTTTTTTCGTTTTCTTTTTCAGAGCACCTGAGTTATTAATTTCTCTCAGGACCTAAAGAGAATTTCAACCAAAATCTTAAAAAGTGTATCTGGAGGAAATGACCTACCCTGCCTTTAAGCTACAATATAAAGTGATCAGTGTTTTTATTGTGGCGTTGTAATATTCTTTCACCAAACTGAACATGAAGCTTAAGTTGCCACGCGTGATTGAAAAAAGGTTTTTGTGAAATGAATACACACATTTTTCTGCAGTCCAAACATTTTATGAGCCGATGTCAGCTCAAAAATATCATCTGACTGACATGAGTCGAGTTCTTTTACGGAATCGGAAAGAAAATAATTTTGTACAGAAGAGAATGTTAGTATGTTTTCTGCTTGTTGTTGCCAGAACAACAATAGAAACAGCATGTTTGTGTTCACTTCCTGTATGAGACAGCTGTTATCTGATCACCTCTTGTTCTTCAACATCTTTTGGTTCTTACTTGTTATGGTCTGTCATTTTGAACTCTGAAGCTGTGTTACACGTTGCCTCAGCGTGCCTGTGAAATGAAAAACATGCCGCACAGTTATTTAAAGAGAAACAAACCGGGAACACGATGATTCACCTTTTTTCCTTTTTTTTTTTTTTTTCTCTCCTCGGAGGACTCGCTGGCTAAAGTTGCACTCGCTGTGCGCTCCGCAAGTTTTTCATTATCCTGCTCCTCTTATGTGCGTTCCAACTCATTTGGAGCAACGTTTCGGGTGAACACATAATGTTGATGGATGTTGTGGCTTCTGGAGGTTTTTTCCTGTGTGTGTGTGTGTGTACACTTGTTTGCATGTCGTTGTTTCTCTTTCTTTTCTTTCTTCAAGGCCACCAGTGTGTGCGTACGTGTGTGTATTTGCGCGTGTCGCTCAGCAGGGAAAATGAGGGGTTGCGTACTGCTTGGAACAGGCGAGCATGGTTTAGGGAAAAAAGAAAAAAAGAAAAGGGGGCCCAGCACCTTTTGATGTGTCCCCCTCTTCATTCATGTGCCTCCAGTCCGCTGGCATCTGTTTGCACATTGGATTCAAAGGGCAGAAATATGATGGACACAAAACAGTCTTTACCCGGCAGGCGCAAATCACTACTTTTTTAACGAGATATATTCTTTGTTTTTTGGCTCTCTGTCCTTAAGTCTTCTCACACCCACTTTGTCCCCCCTTGTTTTTGCTACAAAAAAAAACACCTTTCAAATTTTTGCCAGGCAACAAACAGAAACAGCTAAAGGGGCTTTTTAGGGCAGCTAGAACTCTGGGTCCTGCAGGGCCGCCCTGTCAGGAAGGCTACTCGATTGGAATTACAATCCATGACACACGTGGACTAGAAATGCACATGCACACGCACACACACACTTTACACACAAACAGAACACATGAACATGCAGGAGCTGCCTCTGTCAGGGGACACACACATCACCTTTAAGGGCTTTTGGACCCTCTAACAACTGAAGAAGAATCCTCTGAGTGTGTGTGGATGTGGATAAGGGCCTTCTTTTTTTTTTCTTTTCTCAATTTAACAACTTCTACTGAATTTAGAACATGGTTATGTTTGACTGAGAATACACACACACAAATCACTGCGACAGAATACAGCGGTGTTTGTTTAAAAATCCCATCTTAAAAGTCGATGATCAAAACAGAGATCTTTTACAAGATACCACATGATCCTGTTTGCTCGGAGCTCAACTTTTTACATGGCCACATTAATCATTGCACATGCTCCAGCTGTCAGTGAGTCACTTCTACATTCATAAGTGAAGAATGGGTTTAGAAAGCGTGGAGATCAGCAGCCCGAGCAGCTGATTTATTTTTACACCTCCTACTCTTCAGATGTATGTAATCTACCTTTTGTGATTCACACGGGTGAACACTAATTGCAGTCTGATCATCTTAATTGAGCTGTTTCACATTGCACGTGTGTGTGCGTGCATGCGTGTGTGTGTGTATGTGTGTGTGTGTGTGTTAACAGGGGGTCTTGTGACGGCCCCGCTCGGCTGTGGACGCGGTGACAGATGTACAGGACAGATGCCTGTCTGCTTGGCTTAACCTACTCCCTCTGCTCACACACGCACTAAAACACACACACCGACCCCCGCTGTTGAATATGTGTCTCGTTTAGTAAATCTGTCTGGCTGGTTTTTATCTCACTCGTCGCACAATTTCTGTTTTCAATTTCTCCGGTATCTTTATCACAGTTTCTTTTTCGCCCGGATCTTTCTCACTTGACACCTCTGTTGCTGCTTCCTCCTTTTTTTTCACACTACTTTAGCACCCTTTTTTTTTTTAACCATAATAAAAGCCCCCCAAAAAAGTCTAATGTATTACTAAAGTGTCATTTGCTTGTTGTTCACTTCTTTGCTGCTTTATCATGCATACATGTCCGGAATGACCAGCTTTCTCTGTTTTACAAATAAGTTCAAGCCCCTGGTTGTGTTGGTTGCCCTTATTTTTTTTTTTTTTTTTTTCCCCATACGTGTGGATCTGGTTTTGTGTGTGTGAGTGTGTTACGATTGCTTTGCCCATCGGCACCCCCACTTCCTGACTGATGAAATCTGATGAAATAAGGGGATTGATTTCCACCATTTTTATCCTGCCCCTGTTTGTATTTTGAGCATTTTCAATCCTATCGTGTCCTATGAAGTGTGTGTGTGTGTGTGTGTGTGTGTGTGTAATTCTGGTTTGCACGCTCCCCTCTCGGTTTTGGTCGTTTTGTTTGTCTGCACGCTACTCTTGCCAAGGAAGCCAAGCTGTGCCCTGGTCACTGTCTCTCTCACTTCTGCTTCCTTTCAGCACTCAGGAAGAGACCTAATCTCTATTTTGTGTGTGTGTGTGTGTGTGTGCGTGCAGTTGTGTATTTGTGTGTCACGAGTTTCAGTATGTGTAACCGATGAGTGATTACCCAGACGTCCCTTTTATCCCCTCCATCGTCATTGATCCCTGCAGTTAGCGTTCATGTTTCCTTTCTGGTAGTTATTAGAGCGCGCAGCATCACCCTCCTATCAATAATGAAGTCGTTAAGTATGAAAAGGTTTGGCATTATTTTTCCTCAATGAACTTTTCCTCATGTCGACTGAAATCACAACATGTTGTGGCCTTTAAATATTTGGACTTTGTTGCTCTTCCTTTTAACCGTTTCTTATTGAATTGAGCTGGCTACGAGTGACACATGTATGAAAACGACAGCATCTTTTAACACTTTTAATTAACCTGCTTTTTTAACTGCAGAATGATACTTTATTGTTATTATTGATTATTGCACACGTTACTGTTCAGTATTTTTCATGACTTTTCCCCAAGTCTCTGTTTTTAAGACATTTGTATATTGTTATTTAACTGCTTATCCCGATCTTTGACAGAACCCGACTGATACCCCGTGTTCAAACAAACAGCTGTAGAGACTACGTCAGCAATATTTGCCCAGGAATAAATGTCTGTGGGAATTATGCATCAATATGACCACGGAAGATTTCCTACAAAATAATGGCAGTATGAAAGAAAACGGTTTATCATAATCTGTGTCTCAATGTTAGAATCGGGATTGAATCTCCAGCTTCTCCCGAAACATTCCAAGGTGTCCATGGTAAAGACGATGAGGGTGTGAATGGTGTACAACTGTTCAGCGGTTGGACACTTTACCTAACCGCCTCTTGCATCAGTGTGTAAATACGGTGAGAATTGGATGAAATGATGAATTGGAAACGACTAGAGCTGGGAATCTTTCGGTGTCTCATGAGTCGATTCAGACTGAATCATGAATCCAGGATCGTGTTCAATCCAAAATACAAAGTCTATTTTAGAACATCGTCAGGATCTACTCCAGTCATCTGTGAGACTGGCTGAATTTCCTGCTCCACTTGGCATTCTACGAAGTTAAAGAGCTAGCCTTAGCACTGACTGATCAGCCAAAAAAATGAAAATCGATTTTTGCATCAATTGATTTTTTTTCCTCCTCTAGTGACAACAGGGGTTTTAAAACCATGATTGCCTGCACCAATAACACTTCCTGCCCTGGGACCTCAGATGTGAGCGATACAGCTCTCTCTGACCAGTGCATGGTGCCTGTCAAATAAACTGTAATAGTGGTAGGTGGAAGTGAAACATCTCTCTGGGTCTAATATATATTTATATGTGGTGTCATTATTTTTTCATTGTTTAGCTGTTTATATAATTCATCTTTGCACATTGACTTTTTTTTTTTTTTTTTTTGGTCTGCGGAAATAAGATCACACGTGTCAATCGCACACTGATGCGCAAACTTTCATCTGTCGTTCGAAAACGCGTCCAGAAAAAAACCAAAAACTGACTCGGTGTGCAAAGGCCTTAAGATAAAATGATTTTTATAGCTGCAACACTGCATCAGATGGAAATATTTTAGTTTTTTTTTTTTTTTTTTAACACATTTCCCCAAAACTCATCCTGACATATTTGGTATCTGTGTAAACTTTGGGTTCCCCTCAAGATTTGAATATAAAACTCAGCGGTTCAGACAATGCTTGGCAGCACACCACTCGTTTGTAAAGATGGACCCACCGCTGGGTTTTTGTTATGCATTTGATTCTGGGATATTCAGTTTCATTTGATTGTTACCACATGCGATCCATCTTTTTATCTGTTCAGAGGTTATGCGGAAAGCACTGATTATGAAGACAGAGCCGATTACAATGGATTCAGAAGGACTGTGAGTGAAAGCTTAATCTTAGGGTGAAGAAGTATGTGTCTGTGTTGAGGGGGGGAATGCTCTCTCCCTGTGTTGGCCACAGTGGTCTGGAGTGGTTTGTGGAACAGTGTTAACCACAAGCCAGGGCCGTCGCACGAATCCACCCCAACACTACTGTGAGATTCTGCTGTCATAACACAGAGACGAAGCAATCTTTTTGGATATTTACTCACTGTCCTGGCGCGAACACAAAAAAACTGGCAATGATTTTAGAGTCAGAGGTTTGGTCTGATTCAATTTAAGCTTTTTGGGGGATTTGTCAAGGTAAAAATTGATTTGGAAAGTTTGGAATACATTTGGTTAAAATGCATTCAGAATCTTGTTTTCATTGTTGGAAATATATTATTGGAAGAAGATGTTTAAAAATCGCTTACTTTTTTCTTCCTTGATATGGAAACTTATACTGGAATCATGTTTTGGCCTGAGTACCATTCTGATACCAAAGTCCCATAGTCTTTAAAAAAAATCGCTGCTTTGGACAACTTACTGTTTAGTTCCAACTGTATAGACTAAACATTATGTTGATGTAGTGTGACTGAAAGTCTTTAAAGAAATAGAGATTAAACAAATAAATCCATGATAAAGAAGAGGGACATTTTTTAATGAAACATTTGTGACGACTAAAAGTTTAGAACAGTTACAGGTTTGAGATTTATTCAGTGTTTTTACTGGTTTTAACCTTCAGGTGTGTTTATGTCTGGGAGACAGCGACCCATACACGATGAATACTGAGGAAACACAAGCTGAATGACGAGGCATATATTAAGCTAATGTTAGCTGCAGCTCACTTCAAAACCCCCAGCAGACGATACATTACGACACGACACATACAGTTCAGACCAAAAGCTTGGACACACCTTCTCATTCAAAGAGTTTTCTTTATTTTCATGACTATGAAAATTGTAGATTCACACTGAAGTCATCAACACTATGAACTAACACATGTGGAATTATATACAATTATAAATTATAAACTATATATAAAAATATGTCTTATATTCTTGGTTCTTCAAAGTAGCCACCTTTTGCTCCGCACACACTCTGCATTCTCTTGATGAGCTTCAACAGGTAGTCACCTGAAATGGTCTTCCAACAGTTCCCAGAGATGCTCAGCACTTGTTGGCCCTTTTGCCTTCACTCTGCGGTCCAGCTCACCCCAAACCATCTCGATTGGGTTCAGGTCCGGTGACTGTGGAGGCCAGGTCATCTGGTCATCATTCTCCTTCTTGGTCAAATAGCCCTTACACAGCCTGGAGGTGTGTTTGGGGTCATTGTCCTGTTGAAAAATAAATGATGGTCCAACTAAACGCAAACCGGATGGAATAGCATGCCGCTGCAAGATGCTGTGGTAGCCATGCTGGTTCAGTATGCCTTCAATTTTGAATAAATCCCAAACAGTGTCACCAGCAAAGCACCCCCACACCATCACACCTCCTCCTCCATGCTTCACGGTGGGAACCAGGCATGTAGAGTCCATCCGTTCACCTTTTCTGCGTCGCACAAAGAAACGCTGGTTGGAACCAAAGATCTCAAATTTGGACTCATCAGACCAAAGCACAGATTTCCACTGGTCTAATGTCCATTCCTTGTGTTCTTTAGCCCAAACCAGTCTCTTCTGCTTGTTGCCTGTCCTTAGCAGTGGTTTCCTAGCAGCTATTCTACCATGAAGGCCTGATTCACACAGTCTCCTCTGAACAGTTGTTCTAGAGATGTGTCTGCTGCTAGAACTCTGTGTGGCATTGACCTGGTCTCTAATCTGAGCTGCTGTTAACCTGCGATTTCTGAGGCTGGTGACTCGGATGAACTTATCCTCCGCAGCAGAGGTGACTCTTGGTCTTCCTTTCCTGGGGCGGTCATCATGTGAGCCAGTTTCTTTGTAGCACTTGATGGTTTTTGCGACTGCACTTGGGGACACTTTCAAAGTTTTCCCAATTTTTCGGACTGGCTGACCTTCATTTCTTAAAGTAATGATGGCCACTCGTTTTTCTTTACTTAGCTGCCTTTTTCTTACCATAATACAAATTCTAACAGTCTATTCAGTAGGACTATCAGCTGTGTATCCACCTGACTTCTGCACAACACAACTGATGGTCCCAACGCCATTTATAAGGCAAGAAATCCCACTTGTTAAACCTGACAGAGAACACCTGTGAAGTGAAAACCATTTCAGGTGACTACCTCTTGAAGCTCATCAAGAGAATGCAGAGTGTGTGCGAAGCAGTAATCAGAGCACAAGGTGGCTACTTTGAAGAACCTAGAATATAAGACGTATTTTTATATATAGTTTATAGTTTATAATTGTATATAATTCCACATGTGTTAGTTCATAGTTTTGATGACTTCAGTGTGAATCTACATTTTTCATAGTCATGAAAATAAAGAAAACTCTTTGAATGAGAAGGTGTGTCCAAACTTTTGGTCTGAACTGTACATTTAGCTTTTTTGAGTAGTGCTAATGAAGAAAAAAACCATAATGAACAACCATCCGTGTGTGAAGACTAAAGAGTGAATCACATACAGTACCAAAGAGAAAAACCACTTCAATATATACCGCATGTGTTTCAATATTTACATTGACCTGACTCTTGCACAAAAGCCGTGTTTGCATCGGGGAGCTCTGGTTGCAAACCACAAGATTTTAAGACCAGCCAGTTTCATGGAAGTGTTTGGGAGAAAAACGGTTTCTTTTGGGAAAAGTATCAAACTTTATTTAGTTGAGCTTTGACTTAGCTAACATTCTTCGCTAGCACAGTGCTGCTGTTTTTGAACGTTACATTCAAATTGACTGACAATCCGAGTGTTCTTAAAATTCTCAGTTCCTTCTAACATCATTTGATACTTTCATGAAACTTGTCTTTTAGCTGTCTTTCTCAAAACTACACATTCCATTTTTTTTGCCACATTATTTGAAAGTGAATCTTTAAATTGCCACAGCTGAAAATCTAGAACTCTATTCTGTTTGGCTTTATGAAAGAACCCCAAGGGGTTTAAACACAAGCTGCAGTGTATTCAGTGTGAGTCCTAGTTTGGTTTCACTTTTACCTATGTGTGGCACAGCTGCTTTTCTTTAGCCACTTATTAGCAGCAGCCGTTTTAAGGACTCGTAAAAACTTCTAATTTCAAAAGTGGGGGTATAACCTAACATCATTAATTTGGTCTAACAAAACGGCAAATTTTCTTTAGCTTGGGTTAACCACAAACCCATTCAAAATCCCCATTGACTTTTAGAGTTTAGAACCCATGGCGCTTACATGCTAACTCACTTCCAGGTTTCACGACTCATCCCTGTGGCGCTCTATAGAGCCTCCTCTGGGTTATTGTTGGCGCTTACAGATTGCACCTGGATTCAGGATACATCAGAGCTAGAAACGGACATAATGGTGTAAATGTGAGGTGAAAGCTGGCCAGGGAGAACATGGCGTGTGTGTTAAGGTCTGAGTGTGTATGTGAAGCAACTTTTGTGTGCTCACATGGCGTGCCCCTCACGCTTCCTAACTCCATCATGCAATATGAATTTATACAACGTATATTATACATTGTGTTAGAATAGGCTGTGCTGCTCTTTACCGGCTTTATATGGTCACACTTTCTCCCAGTGGTGATTTTATGTTTTAAAATAAGCTTTTAGATTTGTATGAGTTATAGTTTCTGGCAGTATAGAAAATGCATAATAATCAACAGTTGAAACTGAAGTAGCAGTTTTGTTAAAAAATAAGTTTAAAAAACCCTTAAGTAATCAAGTAAAAAACAAAAGACCAATCCTTTGTAAAATTCATAAATGAAATAATTCTCTCTGCCTTCCTCCTTTTACACTTCTGCACCCGCTTGCCTCCCTCTTACACACACACACACACACACACACACACACACACACACACACACACACACACACACACACACACACACACACACACACACACACACACACACACACACACAGTGAGGGGGCCCCTTGCTTTTCATAACAAAAGCCCTGTCTAAACCGAGCGTGCAGCCTAGTATTGGGTATATGAAGAGTGGAGAAGGTGTGTGTGTGTGTGTGTGTGTGTGTGTGTGTGTGTGTGTGTGTGTGTGTGTGTGTGTGTGTGTGTGTGTGTGTGTGTGTGTGTGTGTGTGTGTGTCCCTCTGAGCACCCTGACGTGTCAGGTGTCACTGACATCTGTGCGTTTGTGTTGATCTGGTCTTGATGTTTTAACAGCATCCTTGTCTGTGCTGCATCATAAGGCTGCACTGTGCAGTCCTTTCCCCAAAATTAAAACAATGTTGGGCAAAAGTTTGTGTGAAGTAAGTTTGTGTGGCAGATGAGGTGGGAGGTTTTGGCAAAGTTGACAGAAGTAACTGGAGCGCAGCCCTTGCAACATTTTTTGACACGAGAAGGGATCTTTGCTGGTGATCTCAACTCTGTTATTTCAGCTCGAGTGTTTTCTTTTTTTCACTCTTCTTCTCTTCCTCATATCTGCCCCTCGTCTCTCGCTCCCCCCCCCTCTCTCTTTTTCTCTCTCGCTCTCTCTCTCTCTCTCTCGCTCTCTCTCTCTCTCGCTCTTCACTGTCCCTCTGAGGTGGTCATTAACGGTTCAAACCCCCCCCCCCCCCTTTTCCCCTTGTCTCAAATGGACCCAGCTGGGGAAGAGGAGAGTGTCGATTTTTTTTGGCTTGCAGATTGTGCAATGCGTTCCAGAGGTCACCGCGAGTGCGCTGTATGTGTGCATGTGTGTCTCTGTATGTTCTCATTCCACACTTCACACCTTTTTTTTTCTTTTTTTTTTTTTCCTCCCAACCCGTCGACGGAGATACACACACGCACACACACAGGCCTCATCTTTAGCTCCAGTAATAAAAGTCCTTCTTTGTTTTTATTTCGCAGAGAAGCGATGAGGAATTACCTGAAGGAGCGAGGTGACCAAACTGTCATGATCCTGCACGCTAAAGTTGCACAGAAATCCTACGGCAATGAGAAAAGGTGAGTGACATCAGGATGGCAGGAGCTTAATGAGATACAGACATGTTGGATTGCTAGCTGGGAAGATTATACCTTATAAACATGGATCAGTGCTGCTGTGTGAGATGGTTTCAGCTATCATCCAGACTTCCAGGTTTCCATCCAAACATTGGTACGTTGGTGGATAAGGTCAAGTTTAAAACAGCCTAAAGCTGCAAGAGATTATTTCCTTTTTTTGATTTATACAAAACTAACTTATTACTTCAACATACAAAATGTGTGTGGGCGGCTGTGGCTCAGTTGGTAGAGTCGTTGACTCTTAAGCAGAAGGTTCGATCCCCCTGCTCCTGCAGCAGCATGTCCGATGTGTCCTTGGGCAAGACACTTAACCCCGAGTTGTTCCCACTGCTGGTCACTGGCATTTCCACGCCAAGTGTCAAAATGCCCTTGAATTCCTAAGAAATGTTTTGTTTTTTTCAATGTGTTTTGTCTTTTTGTTCAGAAGAAACAACTGCTATTTTTTTTATGACACATTTTAGTTCTTCCATAAATATTCACGTTTTATTTACTCGATAACCTTTAAGCAAAGCTCACACAGATTCTAGGTACACAAAGCGAGACATTGTTTTTATTTGTCTTTGTTTAAGATTTATTTTGTTTTTTTTTTGTTTTTTTTTGTGCTTATTTGTTGAAGAGATGGGACAGTAGATATTCAGACATCGGATAGAAAGAAGCCACGAAAAGGATTCGAACCCAAGCCGCCCACATGGGCCGTGCAGACTAACTACTCGGCCTCTGGTTCAATGTTTGTCAACAGGGCTGATTCTGAGGGATACTGATATTCCTTTTTTTTTTTTTTTTTTTGGTCCATCCTGCATTTGCTACTGCAGCTGTGTCTCTTTGTCTTATCGTATTTATATTGTTAATATAGGTTGTAGTTTTTGTAAATGTAACGTTTGTAGATATGGTGATGACTGTGATAGGTTAAATGAAGCTAACTCCGCCCCTTTTACGTGAACGCACTCTTGGTAATCCTGGGTCGACGAATCAGGTTGCTAACCAGCTTCGTAGGACTGATAATCACGATCTTTTATGTCAGGATTTGTTAAGCCAGATAACCCAAAGAGACCCTGGATATGTTGAACTCGCTTCGTAGTACGGACCTCAGCTGAGGCTTAAACAGATAAAAACACATCAAATGTAACCTTAAATCTCAAACCTCTCCTTAAACGTAACGGATAGATCTGATTTCTTCTTTAAGAGGGATCATTAACATGAAGGGACACAAACCCTCGTCTTCTGAGACTCTGTCCACGTTTAACAAGCGACACTTTCAGAGAGTTTTAAATTGTCCCCCAAAGTCTTCAGGTATGACGAGGAATGAATGAAAAAAAAGTCTCCAGCACTCCAGCATCTTGACCCCTCTGACCTACCGTAGCATATGAGGTCAGTGGAGGAGGAAGTGAGCTGCCCCCCCCCCGCTACTCTTATTCTTCATCTTACTCTTCTGCTCTGTTGATCTCATCTTCTCTTCCTTAAATCCCTCCTGTCCCTCTGCTCTCATCTTTCCTCCTCTCACTCTCTCTCACTTTTAGAGCTTTTTTTTTTTTTCCCCCTCCCCTTCTCTCCCCTCTTTTCACTTCTTTCTTATTATGCAACTCTTCAGCCCTCCATCCTCCAACTCTTTTCTCAACTCCCAGAATCCTTGGAGAGCTGGAGGAAAAAATAAAATAAAAACAAGGAAAGAAAAATGTTGAGGCTGAGATGAATTTCTCTGATAAACTTATCAAACTCAGCGCCTCAGTGTGTCACGAGCCTCTGGCCTCCTAAACCCCGCATGTTCACGGTGTTTGCATCAGTCTCGCACCTCCAATCATATGTCTGCATTGTGACAAGGGATTAAAAAGAAAGTAGGTGCACGGAGAATGCAAATGTGCCCTCTTCCTCCTCCTCCTCCTCCTCCTTTCATACCACCTCTTGTCTGTCTGTGCTTTTTATAGGAGTGAAAGTAGACAAACACCCACAGAGACAGACACCGGTGTTGCGAAATAGGTCGCTTTCCAGTTCCACACTGACGCACTCGAGTTTATCTGAAGTGGTTCAGAGATGAGTCGGTTCGAGGGAGCTGAAGTCGTCATTTTTCTTCCAGGAGTTCTTTACTTGACTTTTAAAGTCAAACAAAGGAGAAGAAAAGGGGAAGTTTGAAACCCTGAAATGAAAAAGAATCCCTTCTTGTTTGTACTTCTGCTTATTTGAAAGGATCAGTTTCATGCTGGACGACTCATGTTAACATCTGATTAATGAGGCCTGACAGCCTGAGGAAAGACTGTTTGGTTGTATATAAACAGTAGGCTGAATTTAAAAAAAAAAAAAAAAAAGTGTCTTTACTGTCTTCTCTGAAGATCAGTTCAGGTCTGCCCTCTAGTGGTTGAAAGTAAGAGATGCATGTTGATCCATGTTTACATGATTTATTCTTCCACTGAAATAAATTGCGGTTGTGTCCAGGAAATTTTGTCGAAAAGCAAAAATTCCATCTGTTGATTAAATTTACTTTTTTTTTTTTTTTTTTTTTTTTTATGAAATGAATGCCAGACTATCTCAGATTTCTAGTCCCATCTATTGTTATACTTGAAGCATTCTTCATTAAACATTTCCCAACAACATTCTGACAGCTCCCAAAGACACTTGACTACTCAAAGTGTTTATAACCACATGTCACACCTACGCATTCCCACCACACTGAGGTGTAGTGAGACCATCAGAAGTCACTAATCCATTCAAAAGAATTCAAACGCTGTCGACAAAGCAGCGGTGACATTTCGGGGTGAAGAGTCTGAAGAGCACATCGGACATTTTTCTGCAGGAGCCGGGGATCGAACCCTGTTAGAAGTGAAATCGGCTGTAAAGAAGTGAGAGGAAAGAGCGTTTAACAGGTTTCATTTCAAGCCTTCTTTCATCAGGGTTGGATTCTTCTGGATTTACCCGTAACTGCAGATTTCCTTGACATGAACCCACAATGACAGTTTTTCCCACACAGACTTTAATTGTCATTTATATTGTTGCGTTTACGACCGACAACACATTTGCAGACTGTTTGAAATGTTTTAATTCGTATGAGATCATCACCACATAAGGTTGCTGCTTTTTCGCTCCTTCGCTGATGAACATCGAATATTGACTTGTTTGCGTCTCTGTGCAGGTTTTTCTGCCCTCCCCCCTGTGTTTACCTGATGGGCAGCGGCTGGAAGAAAAAGAAGGAGCAGATGGAGCGAGACGGCTGCTCCGAGCAGGAGTCGCAGCCCTGCGCCTTCATCGGCATCGGAAACAGCGACCAAGAAATGCAGCAGCTTAACTTAGAGGGAAAGGTGAGACGCAAGCTCCTCCACTCACACCCTCGCATACTTTTACACGCCTACACACACTCTTACTTACCTGCTACACGACTTCCCTTTACAGTTAAAGCACAGGAAGTATCTTATTGACTTTTAAGCTCAAAGTTCCACCCATTCACTGTGATGATCATGTTAATAAATACATTCTCAATACAAATAAAGTTGTCAGTTTTTTCTGACTCATACAGGATATACTTTGAAGAAACATAATTGGTCTAATATGTTCTGTTCCTTTTTTTTTATTTATTTTTTTTATTTACCTGCCCCCCCCCCCCCAAATCACATCTCCCAGAATTATTGCACAGCCAAAACCTTGTACATATCCGACTCCGACAAGAGAAAGCACTTCATGCTGTCCGTCAAGATGTTCTACGGCAACAGCGCCGACATCGGCGTCTTCCTCAGCAAGAGGATCAAAGTCATCTCCAAGCCTTCAAAAAAGAAACAGTCCCTCAAAAACGCAGACTGTAAGTATCGGCTCCACCCTGTCTTAAACACATTTAGGTTCATTTGTGTGGAAGACACACTTTAATTGACTTCTTGAACACACGTATGTTGAAACTGTTCATTTTTATAATTTTCAAAAACAAAATATTATGTTTTGTGTTATTTAAGCTGTGAAATCTATTTTTCTTTGTTAGTGTTAGTTTCTTTTTTCTTTTTCTTTTTTTTGTTGCCAGTATCATTTTCTGCCACTAGAGGGCGGTGTAGCTAAAGTTGACTTCCATATAACCTTGATCCTTGACAGCTATAAGACCTGTAAGCAGCACTTCCTGTTCATTGTGTAACCTGTGTGTCTCTGTCCAAAGTGTGCATCGCATCAGGGACCAAGGTGGCGCTCTTCAACCGGCTTCGGTCCCAAACGGTCAGCACGCGTTACCTCCACGTGGAGGGCGGCAACTTTCACGCCAGCTCTCAGCAGTGGGGCGCCTTCTACATCCACCTGTGTAAGAAACCCAACCAGCTACAACCATATTATAGAAAAGAGTTTTAGAGGAACCCCAAATTATATAGAGGAACTCTTTTTGACAGCTCTCTTCTGTTCATTTCAAATGTCACCCACGCATGTTTGATAGTATTACACGCCTGAATCACAGACAAAGAATGTGAGTGATTGATTGTGATTATGGAAAATGTCGACGCTTGAAGTGTCCCTGACTTGTTCTTTCTTCTTCTGTGTTTTTTTTGTTTTGTTTTGTTTTGTCTTCAGTGGATGACGAGGAGTCAGAAGGAGAGGAGTTCACTGTGAGAGACGGTTACATCCACTACGGTCAGACAGTCAAGCTGGTGTGCTCGGTCACGGGCATGGCTCTTCCTAGACTGGTAAAAGCAACATGTCATCATTGTAGAATAAATGGTCGTGAATAAGAAGGGGTGTTTACTTTGGAACAGTTCTTTGTGTTATTACAATGAACGATCCTTGTAGATTCCCTGAAATCCTGGAGTCTGAGTGTGAGCAAAACATTTACAATATGTGGAACATTTCTCCTCAGTTTATTGCTTTGTTTTTTTTAGTTGTTGAAATGTTTAAAGATTGTTCTGCTTCCATGAAAAAAACCCCACATAAAATGTGTCAAGTTTTATGATGACAATGTCTTGCACTAAGACATTCAGAATTGACAGAAAAAGGGACTTTAATGATCTGATTGGACTTGACTCTTAAAACAATCTTTGGAAATAGGTAAAAACATTCTTTAAATAAACAGACGTCTTTGTCTCATCAGTGTCTCAAAGGAATAATAAGAAGTTTTTTGGGGGGGGTAGAACTATTTCTTGGATTTGCAGAAAACTTAAACTGTCACTTCACATTTGGACCCTTGTTTAGTCTGATTGCTAAGCTAACAGCTTCTCAGATATCAACTAGGATTTTTTTTTTTTTTTTGCATTTCATCATTCCCCTTCCCTTTCTGTTTTTGACCTCCTGTTTTTCCCATCTTCCTTGTTGTCACTAGTAGCTAATCTCTCTCTGTGCCTTTTCCTCACTTTTTCCCTTTCAGATAATCCGTAAAGTGGACAAGCAGACGGCGCTGCTGGACGCCGACGACCCAGTCTCCCAGCTCCACAAGTGTGCCTTCTATCTGAAGGACACGGAACGCATGTACCTGTGCCTTTCTCAAGAAAGGATCATCCAGTTTCAAGTGAGGGGAAAAGTTCACGCGTCAATGCACGCCTGAGGTAACTTTGCCTTCAGATCTGGTTTATCCACCGTCTCTTTTTCTCCCCTATTCTTCCAGGCCACTCCATGCCCAAAGGAACCAAACAAGGAGATGATCAACGACGGCGCCTCCTGGACAATCATCAGCACAGACAAGGCCGAGTACACTTTCTACGAGGGCATGGGCCCCGTCCACTCGCCCGTCACCCCTGTGCCTGTGGTAGAGAGCTTACAGGTACAAACAGGACACCCAGCCGCTTTCCTCACTGAACCTAACATGCTCGCGCTTTAGTTTTCCAACCAGCAAACTTACTACAAATACCCCTCTTTTTTCCCGCAGCTAAACGGCGGTGGAGATGTCGCCATGCTGGAGCTGACGGGACAGAACTTCACTTCAAGTCTGCGGGTCTGGTTCGGAGACGTTGAGGCAGAGACCATGTACAGGTGAGTCTTTTCTTGGGCCACGCTCAAACGTCTGCAACTTCCAAGTCGATGCAGAGCGAAACGCTCTTGAAGAGGTCCAAAAGCTCCGGCCACACATGTAGGAAGAAGATCAACTTTGTTTCAAGCTTGTGACCTTCATCAGGGTCATCAGTCCACAATCCAAAACAGGTCTATTTGTGGAAAAAATAAGTGTGGCTGCTGCTTTTTGATCACATCTTACTTTTTGATTTACACTCTTTGAAGGCCTCTTTCCATGAGATCCATTATGTGCACCTGCTTTATTTTAGCCCTATGAGCCTACAAATTGTCGATTTCAACTCATTTGAAGGTTTATGATGGATCGTACAGTCACAGACAGTTATTGGCTTTAGGTTTAATGATGATGGAGAGTTGAATGAGTTAGAATCAAAATTTGAATTATGAAACACTTTCAAAATGTTCTTCAAGCGCCTAATGAGACAAATAAATTCTCTCTCTCCAAATGAATCACTTCAGCCTGAGATGAATCATGAGTCTTTACTTCTTCTTCACTAAGTGAAGTGCACTGCTTATTTTCTCTAAGAGCTTAAATACAAAGTTGGTTTTTTTTCATTCTCGTGAAATGTAGCCGTCCCTTTTTGTCAGGCTGAGATTTAAGGAGTGATTAGAAACCACCACGCTGTGAGGCAGTCGGACCTCCCTTCCCGTCTGCAGGACGACGCACCTCAGGTGGTTTCTTTAGTTTTCAAAGTGACGTTTGAGATACTGACAGAACGTGCATGGTGCACGTGGATTATGGATCTGAACCACACAAATGGGTTTTATTAAGTCAGAATCTGTGATCTTTGGCCTCATATTTAAGACATCATTTCTCTTTTAGTGTGTGTTCTGCCTCTACGGTTAAAGAAAAGGGTGTGACTGTCTGATGAACTTAATGGTTTCTCCAGGCATTAAATTCACTGGATTAGCAAAGTGTCGACATTACTGTCTGATTATTTCAACCGTTATCAGTTTCTCTATCGATTTTTCCTGACATCTTGAGGCCCGTAAAATATCTGGAATATAACTGACTGATTTAAACTAAAGTTTAAACTGGTATCTTGCAAGATGCAATTCTCCTTGCATTCAGTTAAGGTCTAAACGTGCAGTTTCTGTGCAACTGTCCCTCTGTTTTCACCGTG
Organism: Symphodus melops; assembly: GCF_947650265.1. Classification (NCBI taxonomy): domain Eukaryota; kingdom Metazoa; phylum Chordata; class Actinopteri; order Labriformes; family Labridae; genus Symphodus; species Symphodus melops. The sequence goes on along the minus strand of NC_136710.1, from coordinate 12,018,379 downwards.
GTTGAGCTCTCGGCCTTCTGTAATGTTGATAGTTGTGAAGCCACGAGTCATAGGCCGCTACCCGGTTGTGACCAACAACTCTAGGTAGACGGCTGTCAGCCTGTCCTGAGGTTTTCTCTTTAATGACAGCTAATGCTAACTGTGGCTGGCATGATGGATTACCGGAACTGTTATTACTGTACTTTGGTTTGCGCAGCAAAAAAGATTTTTCAGTTATGTCAGCTGATACCACCATCAGTTTGATGAGATAGACCAAACATCCATCAGGTCATTCAAATGTAATGATGGCACCATGTTCATAGCAGGCAGTAGTCTCATCTCCTGACTTCTGTCTTTGTGTCATTTTCTCAGGTGTGCGGAGAGCATGCTGTGCGTAGTGCCCGACATTTCTGCTTTCCGTGAGGGCTGGCGCTGGGTGCGGCAGCCGGTCCAGGTGCCCGTCACGCTGGTTAGAAATGACGGCATCATCTACTCCACCACACTGACCTTCACTTACACGCCGGAGCCAGGGCCGCGGCCCCACTGCAGCGCCGTCGGAGCCATCCTGCGGCCCGGAAACTCCAGCCTGCTCAGCAACAGCAGCCAGGAGGCCAACTCTGGCGTCTACGGCCCCAACAGCACCTCCAACGCGGGAGTCACGTCCTCGGCCTCCACCGCCGCTGCGGCGGTGGTCTCCTAACGCACACCGGGGGGGCCCACAACACAATATGCCTTGAGAGGAAACGCATCACAAGGTGTATAAAGACTATGGGGAATTATAAACAAAAAAACTGACTCACTCTTAAGTGCTGCGTTTGGATTTTGGATACAAAGGAGCTGAAATTGGCAGGAGAAAAGAGCGAACGCAGGGAAATATCCAAAGGAGGAGCAACATTACAACGTTTTCAGCATATGGGAATACGCGAAAAAAAAGTGCTCCTTGCCACGCTCCCCTCCCGTGGTTACTTTAGGGACCTGCCTTTCCCGTTGTGGTGCTTAGAATGAGAAAAGTTCCTGCAGGCTCAGAGTACCAGCACCTTTCTAAGGAAAAAAAAACCCACAACAACAATACATCCATTGTGTACAAAATATTCTCTTGAAAGGAAAAGTATATTTTTTGCACCGCCCAAAGCCCCTCCCACTTTTTGTTTATAAACATTTCTTTCTGTTTTCAGTTATTTTGCCTTCTTTTGTGGTTCCCCAAAGGGCGGCTGGATGTAATGTTGTTGGAGGGAGCGCAAGGATGCAGAGGGACACAGAAATCATGACGGTGAAATAGTTTTTATGGACCAAGGATCTTGTATAAGCTTTAGTAAAGGTACATTTTTCTCCATACCTTTTTTGTATTAAACATATAGTACACTTTTGTTACCAAATAGTTTCTATTCTTCCTCTGAGCCCGGGCTTTGTTTCCCCCTTTTTTCAAGGTCCAAAAACCCGGCCTGTATGTTATTGTGACCTTACAGAACGCCTGCTTTTTCAGTCTTTGGACTGACCTTTTTGTTGTTGTTTTGATACTCTTTGCTTCTTGGGGAAAAAAAATCTGAAGTCTGGGTTGTTTATTTACATCAGCAAAGTTGTTTTTTTTTAATGGGGAATAACCTCAGAGGGCCTATGTTTTGTTATTGGTTTTTTATGAAGTCTTTAAAAAGAAAAGCTTTAAGCAACGCCTCTGCCTTGCCTGCAATACTCAATATGTGCGCTACGTCTCCTTATACACATCAGTGCATCTCACACGGAGCCATAGCAACGTTTGCAGAAAACATCAGAAACTAGACTTCCACGGTTACAAAAACAAGTCATCTTAATGTACTTCAAAGATAGCCTTAGTACTGTTTATTCTTACTGTGCAGACAGAAGGGTCACATATCTACAGTAATATCTGTCGCTCTATTGGTCACTGTTAACGCATCAGATAACATCGGTAAACCTAGCGAGGTGTCTTCCAGTGTGTGCTGTACTTCTTCTGGCATTTAACTCCAAAAAAGACTTTTCAATTTGATGTGGCCTTACTGATAACTTTAATTACTACAGAAAAAAAAAATCATCCTCCATGCTCTTTGATCTGCTGTTTACTCACCACTGAAGAACCTGTGCATAGCACAAAACCAAGCAAACGCCTCGCTTCTTATCACAGGAGCTCTGCTGTTCCCGAGCTCATTGCTGCAGCTTCACTCTAAGCAGCCTTCTGAAGGACATCAACGCCTTCTTTTGGTGGTGTACAAGTACAACGACACCCGTTTTATTTGGGGTTTTTTTTTACTCTCATGTGGTGCCCAGCACCTTTTTCACTTTTGGTACAACGTGTCACGAGCGCCGTAAAAGCTCTTTTCAGCCTTCTTTTTTAGAAAACAAACAAAAAAAAATCTCCTGTAGTTTTGTTATCTTTGCAGAAAAACAAACAAAGCATGTGTTCATTGTTAAACTCGCTGTCCGAGTTAGTTGCACTCATTCGTAACCATGGCGACTGCTGCGTGTCCTGCAGGAGCATAAAGGCCTTTAAATGTGTATCATCGAGGATGTGCGTTTTCCAAACATAACAGCAATATTGTACATGTCATTTCGTTGTCTTAGTCCGCCTGAGCACTAGTTCACCAGCCAGCAAATCTGTATGTGTGTGTGCGTGCATGTATGTATGTATGTATATGTGTGTGTCATATGTAGTTGCTGTAATGGAATAAAGAGTCAGACTCGCTCCATTTTAAAGAGTGCTCTCCAAAAACAAAGAAAACCCTTGAGATTTTTTGGGGGGTTTTCTGTCTTCCACCACAATCCAAATGTCTGATGATTTTGGATAAACACTTTAAGGCAATACTTGTGAATTTTCAGTATTACAGTACGACTGTATACACAACCGGCAAAACAAAATGAACAACGAGACTGGAACTTGAATGTCTGCTTAAAAATGAAGTATTTTCTTCTTTCAAACAAAAACAGGAAATAGGAACAAAAAAGGATTCGCCTGCAACCTCACAATGTCAAAGAATAGATTAAGTTATGCCCCCTTTACACTACCATCGCCCACCTGTCAGTCATTTAATGTTAAATGTTTTATATTGTAATATTGATATTTTTTAAATTATTGGTACAAAGTCTCCCCTTGTCTTATGTCAAAAGAAAAAAAAGAAAAGTGCATTATCGCCCATGCTGCCTAGGTTGGCCTGGGAGTGTATTTAAAAAAAAAAAAAAAAAGAAGAAAGGCCACTTCCTGTCTATCCTGGAAATCGTGGAGGATGTCGTCGGTGCTGCAGCGACAAGTGTAGCATCCAAATAAATTTCTGCGCTTCTTCCTGAACCCTTTACTCTGCAGGATTGAGGTCACAAAATCTTAACTGTAGATTTCTAACTTGAGTGTTTTTTTTCCTTCTTTCTGTTTACTAGCCCTATATTAAGCGAGTTTTTTTTTTTTTTTTTTAAACATAGCCTCTGCATTTGCATCACACACACCCCCTCCCACTCTCGCTCCTTACAGTCCCGATATCTTTTCATTTTTTTGTTTACAAGTCACGACTCCTTTTTAGCCCCCACTTCCTCCTCCCCCTCCCGAATTTCCGCTTCTTCATCTCTTCACACGAGTCTGAACAGAGCGGCTTTGTCACATTTTTTCAAGCTAATAAAGGGGGTGATGCATGCTGTTAGAAAAAAAAATGTATCGCCTTGACAATCTGAGCTAGTTTACAGTTTGTTTGTTTTTTTCTCTTAAAAGAATGCGTTTAAGAGATTGGGAGGATACAGAACGCATCTAAAGTGGTCAAATATGTTACATGACTTCTTCAAAACACGCTACATTAACCTAGCAACAAATAAACGCTATCACATTAGCGATGCTAACAGGTTTCTTTCTCTTCGTGTCTGGTCATATTTTGCTCTTCCAAAAGCAGCTGTTCTTTTTGTGTTTGTGTTTTTTTTTTTTTTTTTTACAATGAGCTCTGAACAATGTATGTATCCTCTAATATGCCAAATGTCTTTTTTATAATGTAGTTTTCATGCACTGCTAAACAAAAACAGGGCAGAGTGAGAGGCAGCTTTAAACAAATAAAAAAGGAGTGTGGAGCCCTTCTCTGTCGCACTCAGCCTTACTTCTACTTAAGACTATTTGGCTGTTTGCACTACAGAGCGCTAACCTTTCTCTTTTTTTCTCGTACACATTTCATCCTCACTCTTAATCGCTCTTGTTTATGTTTGTACATTTGGAGTCCCCCCCCTCCTCTTTTTGTTTTTGTTTTAACATGCAGCCTGTTATGCTAGCTTTGCTACAATTGGATCTTTTTTTTTTGTTGTTGTTCCTCCTCTACTTCTTCTTCTCCACGTCCTTTCACGCTCTTTCACTCTCACTGTATCTGTGTATTATTCTAGAAAATGGTAAGCAGAGGTGTCATTGTGGTAGTTATTCTCAGTGCTCAAAGGGTTGCTGATGGTAGAAACCTGTGCCGTTTGTAACATTTAGCAATAAAACACAAAGGGGACGGTGTTTTTTTTTTTTAATAACATAACATTAGTTTTGTTTTTGTACATATTGCAGCTCCAGATCATGCTCAAAAATCTGTATGTCATTAAAATAAAAAAGGAGAAAAAAACTTGCAATATTGGCATAAAAATGAAAAATAAAAAAAAGTGATATCAAATCTTACCTTGTGTGTTTTTGTCACCAGAGCCATAAACTAAATAACACAAAACTATTTTTTGGATGAATTTTTTTTGTATTAATATTTTTAAAGCCATTTTCTTCTTCTTCCTCCCAGTTAAGTGTATCCCAGCGGCTGCAGGGTGAAGGGGAGCACGTGTTTGTTCAAATGGAGCTCTTACCGCTGGGAAGAAGTCCCGACAGATTTTCAAACTCTCTCTGTCTCTCGCTCTGATGCACTCTGTCCTTTTTGACTTCCTTTTATTGAAGATGTTAAAAGCTCCAAGTTCTCCTACCATAAGTCCATGCAGAAAGTAACAAACCGGGAATTCAAGGTCTTATATGTTCAAAAAGACTGTGTTATTCAAAATTGACCTTTGTGTTTGCACACAACAGAAAAGTCACAATCATATCTGAAAAGTCTCTGGGATTACATTCAATTATATGCTTAACAGGACCTCTGTTAAATTAGGCACGCTATGCATGAAAGGAAATCTTTCAAGAACAAAGAAGTACAAATTTACACAATATTAACACCCCCCCCCCCCCCCCCCCCCCCACCAAAAACATACTAAAGATAAAAGATACCCCCTAAATACTGCTATTTTTAACTGTTAGAATCACTGGAAATCAGAAGGGTAATGCCGAGAATTCACTGTTTTAAGAGACAGGATACAGGTGGGAAAAGTCTCACCAAATGATAAGGCCTCTCACCATAGTAAACACACACACACACACACACACACACACACACACACACACACACACACACACAGTAGGTTGAGGACAAGGGCAAAACTGTTTGTGCACTTAAGGACTGTTTTGAAACTGCCAAGTACAGATAACTGCAGTGTAACAGGCAGCTAGTCCTAAAATGGAAGAATAAAACTGTTTAAATACAATTTTAAAATAAATGTAAGGAATGTACCAGGCCATTATTAATATTTCTGCCATAACTGATGCTCATTTTGTGTTAACATTTCTTTATAAATCTTTTTCAACAAATTGTTGCAGTTATTTCGACAGAAAAGGCAACTGTTTGATTTATGTCATTCTAAATATGCAAGCATAAAAAAAGCTAAATAAAATGATGCTATTTTTGTCCACTTAAGATGGAGGATGGAGCTTGATACAGGTTGCTTTCAGACAGCGGAAGCAGCTGAGCCTTTTCATTCCTCTGTGTGAATAAGGAAAGAAAAAAGATATAAAATGTTTAGACTTTTCTTCATAGGTTAGCAACACTTCACTAACAGCTTCCTGCTACCACTCTTGCTAATCACTAAGCTAACTTCCCCAATGCTCTAGCAGCTTCACACAAAGACATGACAGGGGTATCAATGTGTCACCGTGTTTTTAAAAAAATAATGAGGGTGTTAATGGCTGCCTTAAAAGTAGGAAAATTACATAAAACAAAAACAAAGGCTGGTCCTTATTAACTATGTGTTTGGACAGACTTTGGCACTTTACCCTCAGCAAACAAACAAATCAATAAAAAACAAAACCAAGGGCTCACATTAGAATAAACTAGCTTCATTTGAGTTTATTTACAACCTTAAAATTGTATTTTAATAAGCGTATCCTTGAATAAAGGAGACCAGAGTTGGTTGAACAGTGGGTTTCTCACAGCCAAACTAGAGGGCGCTATTTCATCATGTCTATACAGAATTACACTTGACATCTTTTCAGTTGCTAGCTTAAGAAATATAATAGCTAAAATAAATCCTTTTCAATGATGGTGAATAAACTTGGGTCTAAAATAATGTATGCTTCCTGGGGTATATGTGGCTGTTGTATTCATTGTCCGTTTTGTCTGTTCAACAGGGGATAATGATTGTTTTGCTGATTGCCAAACTTTAAGAGAGACCGTTTGCCTGCTGCCATATTTGCTTGAAGAAGATCTTTTTGGATCGAAAGGTTGCCATTTCTGCAGGTAAAATTATTTGCAGAAATACTCAATTAAATCTATTACTTAAAAGCTTTCCAACAAGCGGAAGAATGTTTTATTTTTTTAAGATTATATATATAACATGTGACAATCAACCCTTATCTTCCCATACTTTGCCAAAGGCATATTGTTCCATTAAATCTAAACTGGTAAAATAAATAAATAAACTGTATGGAAAGACAATTGGACCCCTATTCAGCGCTATGTGCAGCTGCGAATGGTTGTGGTAGGGTAATAACTTCAACGCCTCGTTTCCACACAGCGGTTTGGTATGGATCAGTACAGTTCATATTTGGTAGGCAGCATGTAAGCCGGATGCTGATAGCCGCGTCAGCTATGTAATAGCGTCACATCATAGCAGCTAATCGCTAACAGTTACCCCACTAACAAATCCAACAAAGCAGAAAAACGCAACACAAACTAAACCAATGATGGAAGACATACACCATTCCTCTACTTTGTCATTGGCACATGGCTCTTTGCTACAAAAACCCAATCAGGTACAGGTTGGTAATTTGGGGATCTTTCTCATTTTAGTTCATGGAAATGTCACAAAACGCATGCCATACCGAGACGAACCGAACTGAACCTCTAGGTGGAAACGGGTCTCAAGAGACTGAGTGTCAAACTTTCTGTTTCATTTCAAGACTACATATTTACTGACTCCACCCTGGATTCTAAGAAAAACAGTATATTTCAGTGTGTGGATCAGTTGTGAGGGCACTGTACTGTAAGTTCAGCACTTTAACTCTATTTCAACTGTTGTACCTATGTCATGTCAAACTCCAAGCAAAAGCAAAGTAGCTTTTTATAAACGACTAGAAGCACTGAGAGGGCTTTACTTCGTTTGTACCCAGGCGTATGTACTCAAACACACAAACACACTCAATCCATTTTAAGTCAGCTCACTCCAGGCTGAGGCTCGGATCCCGGTGTAGGTGAAGCGTGTGCTGGCTCCACTTGGTGGGGTATAACCATTCTGTTCATTGGACTTCCCCCCGGCTCTTGATCTGTCCCCTTTAGCCGTTCCAGTTCCAGTTGATCTGCCTAAGCCTCCACTTCCTCCGCCTTTCTGCCTCAAACAGCTGCAGCAGGTAAACGTAGCCAGCATGCCCTTACGGAAGCGCTTGTTCATGAAGCAGTAGATGATGGGGTTAACGCAGGCCGAGGTGTAGGAGAGCAGGTGGATGAAGGAGATTGGAGCACCAGTGAGGCGGTAGGCCGAACGCCTGTCGAACGCCTGCCAAGCGTTGACCACAAACACAGGAGTCCAGCAAAGGAAAAATAGGAAGACAATGACCAGGAGCATGCGGATCACACGTTTCTTGGCCACAAGGTTTGCTGTAGAGCTGCTGCCACACACTCGGCCCATCATGAGTTGACTGCTGGAACTGGGTAAGTTGCCTGTGATGCTCTTTTTTTTGGTCGGCGGCAGATAACAGCCGTCATTGTCACCGGTTTTGATGCTGCCAGCGCTGGATTGTCTGTCTGTCAGGGGGGAGGGTGTGAGAAGAAAGAAATTAAGTGAAAGGAGCAATTTTATCACCATTAAAGATAAAAGGCAGGCAATGGCGTCCAAGAAGTATTTTCCTCCACCGGCAGTGGAGGAATAGCTTTACCCTTAAACAGAGATTATGGCTTCATACCTTTGCTGGATTTCCTGTTAGATAACTCAAATTTGATGCCCCGATACAGCTCTAGGGAGATGAGTCCATAGGCTGTCATCATGACGATTCCAGGGATTAGGAAGAGCAACAATAACAGGGACACATACCTGCAAGGGGGAATTTGAGGGATGTAAGTTGATGCATCAAATTAAAATCAAGCCCAGAGCCAAACGACTCTGCTAATATGAGAAACATCTGCCCTTAAAGTTGAAAGAAGAAGAAGAAAATATGGACAGTACTTTTCTTATTTCAAGGATGGTAACAGAACATAACAAATGTTGCACACTCATGAAATAAAGAAGGGTCAGTTATGTCATGCTTGAGGTTTTTCCCCATGTGGACGTCTCACAACAGCAGAACCAGACAGTGAAAATCATTCAACAGGGGCATCTGAGTGCAAAGACACTTTTCTGGGAGAATAAATGTTTGAAGATTGCTATTGCACTTATTTGCAGCTCACCAGGACTGCTGGATGACATCATTGGGCCAAACCAGGCGGCACATGTGCCCAGTGCTGTTGTTGAGGCGGGTGAAGGGCTTTAGGGTGCTAGAAATGGGGTAAGGTAACATCAGGATGAAGGATGCTACCCAGGTAGCAGTGATGACCTTCGCAGCGTGGGATTTGGTCTGCCATGTCCTTGAGGTCAGCGGGTTGCAAATGGCGCTGTAGCGCTCCAGAGAGATGGCCACCAGGTTAAATGTAGAAACACTTACGGAGACACCTGCACAGATCCGAAAATCCAAACATAGATAACTAGCAATATGTCAGTGTTGAGATCTGATTTTCTAAGATGTGAAAAATGTAAGTACAATATATAGGCTACAATAACTGAGGCGAAAACACACAAGAAAACTGTTTATGTTAAGTGTTGAAGTTTTCTTCATGTGATGCAATATGACGCTTTTTGCATCACATGAAGAACACTTTCAAGCAAAGAAAAACACAAAATGAGGGTTGGATTCACGACCATTCAACACTACTTCCATGTTTCTAATGATACACAGCTTCATGCAAATGGGTGAAGTATCCCTTTAAACCTCTTAAACAAATCATCATAAATAATTTGGCATATTTAAAACAAACATAGAATTGTTTTGTTAAGAGGCGAAGAAATTTAGAAAATATTGATATGACTGAGTAAATAAGAATGTACCGCCAGGTGATAGTTAGCTTAGCTAAGCGTAACAAATGAAAACTAGGAGAGTAGCAAGTGTCAAATTTTCTGAGTGACACCGAAGACCAAGATCACATAAGCTAGAATGAGAAGCAGACAGAAAACACTTAGCTACAGTGAGGGGCCAGTTAACTTAGCTTTACAACAACATATATGTTATATCATAATATGACACTTTTTCTCTGCAGTATTGTTAAGATTATCCTGAGGAATATTGTGTAAACAATTGACCTCGAGAGGTGCATGTTGGTTTACCTTAAAGACAGAGCCCTAACAGCCATTTCCACAAACTTCAGTCTTAATAAGGAAAGCAAAACTAACTGGATCCCCCTATGCAGTAGCTTCATAATTATCAAAGACACACGTGAATGTGTTTACTAAATAGCTATGGTACATTAATGTTTGGTCACATCAAATGTAACTGCTGAGCAGTGACTGCCTAAACACATACAGTAACAATAACAAGAAGAGCTAAAAATACAAATGATCACATCACACACTCTGAGAGGAAGGACACATAAATGGATAAACATATGAACAAATGAGGTAACAATGCTGGATGACAGCACTCTGATCTCACTGAGCAGTTAAACTGAGCAACAGGAAGTGCGAAGAACATTGAAAATCTGATTTTCCTGGCGGAGTTGTTATTGGATGAAAATAACATATTGATGAAAGAGTATCATCTGTATGAAAACACAGCAGCTTTTTACAAAGCTCTGAGCAGAACATACCATTTTTCCCCCCATACATTTTAAATTATTAAACTATTATTTGGTATAACAATATACATCTGCAATGGAGATTTATTTTTTTAAAGTTTTGATGCAGATCACAAAGTGTTTTTACTTTTAATAAGCTGTCATCTTTGTCTTAGATGCACTGCAGGAACGTTTTTTAGATTAAGGGTTGAAATGCTATTATTTTTCTGTTACGATTTGCATCTTTTCTTGTTCAGCTCATATTATTGTTTGCTCTGACAGCTCATATCATTTTTTCAGTCAGGCAGCTGTTTCCAGTGATAGCCAACAACAAAAACAACAACCACATAAATTACCTCTAAAATTGCAACAAGTTATAAAGCTTATAAGTATATAACACAGGATATAACACAGGAGCTGGTTAAGAGCAAACAAAAAAAGACTACAAGAGAATACTAAATTCACCAGAAATGTATTGTATGTAATATCATGTACTATTTATCATGAAGTGTGCTGCTACCCTCTTGGCCAGGTCACCCTTGTGAAAGAGATATTGATCTCAATGAGTTAATTACTTGGTTAAATAAAGGTTAAAAAAAAGAAGAAACAGGATGCTAGTTGGCCATATCCAGAAAAAAATGTTTGTTGTTTTTAAAACTTCATTGGTCATAAAAAGAAAGTTAATGCAGATTACTGATAATCACTCTCACAGCATTTTTATGAATGTAAGACCTAATTGAATGACAGAATAATAATAGACACTGGAGATGTGACTCATACGAGATTTGGAAGAGGAAGAGCCATATTCTTCAAATGAAGAGTGTGTGTTTCTGCGCTGATATGAAGGCATGCCATATGTAAACAGATCTATCTATCTATCTATCTATCTATCTATCTATCTATCTATCTATCTATCTATCTATCTATCTATCTATCTATCTATCTATCTATCTATCTATCTAAATATCTAATTTCTCCTATGCAACAAACTAACCAATACATCCTTAATACACATACACAACAGACTAGGAGTTGCACAAAAATAGGAAACAAGATGAACTAAGAAAAACTGAACCGCTGCAATAAATTTGGCCTCAGGTACAACTACACGTTCTGACAACACATGTTTCCTCTGACCAGAGTGGTTTATTTTTAGCTCAGGCTCATTAAACTACAGGAGCATTTGGACACGCAGTGGTACACATTTTAAGCACAACATGGCCTAAAATGACTTTAATCTTGTCTCTTTTCAGTACAACTATGCACACACAAAATACCACGATTTTTGAGCTGATTTATTTTCTTTTTGAATCAGCATGATATCAACCACAATAGAGGGATTAATGGTTTGAATAAAGCATCTTTGAAACGTATACTTCAGAAAAAATCTGGTCTGCTTGCAACTATGTACGTTTTCTTTTATAAAGTTGACTACGGTCAGCTTTGAGGGATAATGATGAATTCAAGAATCAATCAACACAGTGGTCAAATTTGGGGTAAATAGTCCTCAAATTTGACTTACCCATGAAGTACATGACCAGTTTGCAGATCCCGGTGCCAAAGATGAAATCCCTCATGAGGTTTGGTATGAGGGTGAACGGGATGCAGACCAGGGACACCATCAGGTCGCTGACGGACAGGGACAGCAGGAACAGGTTGGTGACTGTCCTCATGCGCTTGTTCCTTACGAGGACAGCGACGATGAGGCTGTTGCCCAGGACACTGAGGAGAAAGATGAGGCTGTAGAGGACGATCCGCACCGTCTGGTTGATATCTGAGAGGGGTTTAAACAGGTGTAGTGGGGAAAAGACTGTTGGTATGTTCATCTGTAATGAGTTCTTATTTTGAGCCGTATTCTTACATAAAAACTGCGGTAATATTACCAAATTATCGTACAAAACACAGGTTGTATCTTCTACGTTGTCAGAATAAAACATCTGAATTCTTACGTTCTTTCTTTTAGATTTTAACTGTTAAAACGCACAAAATATGTTATTTTTAATGATCTGTCCTGTAGCTTAAATTGCGTAATGGCACTTTTTTTTCTCTTGACATTGCCACACCGAGTGTGCAGCGACAACATATGTGTCACCAATAACATAACACACTGCATTAGCCTTCTGGAGGACTTGGGCCATGTGCGTAATGCGCACTGACAGACGCACTGAATGCCCAAAGCAGTGGTTCTTTTTGCACAAACTGGAGATAAATGGTTCTGTTAGCAGTTGACGTCTATAACGTCTTAGTTAAATACAATGATCTACTATGAGAACATATGTTTGATTGAATTAGTTGATGACGTAAAATAAATGGATTCACTGCACCTTTAGCCTCTGGGGAGGGGTCCTGCTCGCTCTCGCACTCCGAAGTATTCCTGAGCCCCAAATTACATAAAATCTTGTTTAGGTCAGTTGAATTGAAGATATCAGGCGTCGTGAATGTCTCCATTTCGTTTCTTCTGCTACAGTCTCAAGTGAAATAAGGCGTACGAGGAGAATTCGGCACCATACTCCAACTTAAAATGAATGGTTGTTATTTAAATATCCCTCCTCTGTCGGATTAAAAATAACAAATAATACAGAGGATTTTTTTCTCTATAAGTGTCTGTGCGCTCTCAGCCTGTCTGGTGCGGTGCGCTCTTCTCGCGCGTAACATTTCTGCTGACAACATGTGGACGGATCGCATTCTTGAGTCCTCAGCCCGCCCGCTCGGTGCATGTGCCCCCCCCCCCCCCTCTTCTTATGCATGCTGTATCTGATTTGAATATGCATACCTGACTATAAGGTGCATAACAGACTCATAACACTAAGTTGCATAACCAAGTATTTGGTGCATTTAAAACTTTCAGATGCAGCTACATAATTGCCATTGAGGTGCATAACTGAAATTAATGCGCATAACAGATGTTTAGGCGCACGATGACTAAGTTGCATCATTGACTTTAAGTTTCTAAACAGACATTGAGGTTCATATCTGGCATTAAAGTGCCATTAAGGGCACATTAAGGGACATGAATGGCATCAAGGTGCGTAACTATAAATATACATTCGGGTGCATATCTAACCTTACAGTCCGTATAAGGTGCATACACTTACAGCGAATAGTTTTTAAATGTCAGATGATCATTTTATCAGCAAAAGCCTCCGTTTTCGAGTCTGTCTAACTGAAGGCTATGTTTCCATGTCCACAAATTCCTCTGACCCACTTCAGAGCATGATATCGCTTGCTGTGGCATCTCATGTCAGCATGTCAGCAGCAATATGGAGTCTCAATGACTCTGCTGTAATTGTTCTGATGGGTGAAGAGATGGGCTCTATTTAGTGCCCAAAACAAAGTCAACTTTCTTTGAGCCACAGGTCATGCTCCAGTGACTTTTGCATGGACAGATAAGTTATGATTATTGCTTGCCAATTGTTTTTGATGACTATGTTTTGTTTGACTAATATTAATCAACCAAACAAAAGCACAATCTACCAAAAAAATATAAAACAATACAATCTCAGTTAGTAAGTATATTCAAAACAAAAGTGCAAGAAAACACTTATTACTTTACTTAACCAACAATTTTTAAGACATAAACACATTTAGTGCCTTTGTCTTGAGCGGAATGAATATTTTAAATCCCTTAACCATTAGGTTAAGTATTGGGATATTTACTTGAAGGCCAAATACAAAAATGCCTTTCATATTATTTTCATAGGGTTTTAAATAATCAGTTGTTGAAGAATTCAGTTTTAAACGACAAAAATAAACTTGTAATTTTCTAAAAACAATGCGGAACTAAAGCATCGCGTCCTTGTTTCCTCTGCACGCGCGCGGCTGACTGTGCTCTCAGTTGCTAAGTAACCTCTGCAGGGGGCGGCTGCTGCATCATCTGATGCTAGTACAGCTCATCTCATCAAACGGAGCTGTTTAACACTCATAACTTCAAAGTGTTTGAACAAGGAGGATGGACGGGGGCACCGAGTTATCTCTGACCATCGCTCACATAGTCCAGCGGCTGAAAGGAAGCCATTTACATTCTCAGATAGAGAGACAAGCCAAAGTGAGTAAGGTGGTTAGCATGTCGCTAATGATGCGCACTCAGTGTCAAGTGGTGTTTTACATTTATGTTCATGTAAAAAAATACTGCACACAAGCAACATACGTAAATAAGTATCAAGCATTATCTTATCATCTGTCTTTCCAGGACTGTTTACATCAACCTGAGATTAAATTGGAGTCCCTTAAAGATGACGTACGCAGCTTTCTGAAAACATCAGGTGGGCATGTTTACGTTAAACTTTTAGCTCAATATTTTATACTTTTGTGAGAAAATAAACCATTTCATATTAAAAAAAAGTATTGTCATTTGTTCTGTGTAATAAAAATGTTAAATGTTTTATAGGCTGGGAAAGAAAGCTACAGAATGCGGTGTACAGAGAATTACATCTGTAAGTTACACTTAATAATCAAACAGGAGACCTGCATGAACACACACACGTAAATATTTAAATCACACATTATTTGCTTTTTGTTTGTTTTCAGTTGAGGCTTACCACACAAGCAAATATAAATGATATAATATGAAATTCTAAAATGAATTCTTATAGATTGTCAACATTTCAAATTGTCTCACAAATGCCCAGTGCCTTAAAGGATTTTAATAACAATAGATTTAATCTTATTTACGGTGTCCTTTAGTATCATCGACTATGGAGACGTTGTCTTAACATGAAGTACATGAAATACAACTTAAGATGATGCCGATTGTTTTTAGTTCTTGTGTGTTTAATAAGAATCATCGAAGTGATAAGCTGGAAAAGGCTTTCGACTCGAATTATCAGCTTTGAAAGGTGTTCCTTACCTTTGGGGTTAACACACTCGATGCTCTCATGAGGCTCAGACTGAAACACAGGATGCTCAAGGATTTGCTTTAAACGGATGACATAAGTCTTAAATTAAAGTAAAGTACAGTAAATACACTGTCTTGTACCTTTGCCATTAGTCAGCTAGACATGCTCTTATAGGTGTTTAGATTAAGCTGGATATGTTTTAATGCAAGGACATCATTCTGTTCCAATTCAATAGTGAGTCCGTGTTCTGAAGAAATGTGGATATTATATTTGCCTTTTGGAGCTCTTTAGGACACTCTTTCAGAAAAAGTTTTTTTTTGATTTGATTTGTTAATATATATGTAACATAAGACAAAGGTGAACACAAAAAAACCGACAGAAAACAAATAATAATTACAAACAGTGGACAGAATAATTCAGAAAATAAAAACATAAATAAGATGCATTTGGATAATAAGCTATTATAAGTTACATGTCCACAAAGGAGTGGGAGGAAGTAAAACTTATTGAATCCCACCCCCTCTCCATCTATTCAGCAATCATGTCATATATTATGAACATCTATTTTTATAGTTTATTTTTTCAATGTCGAGTTAGAAATACATAATTATATAAATGACCAACAGATTTTAAATGATAAAATAACAAAAACAACAAAAAGGAAAATAGACAAAAAGAAAACAGTAGCAACACTATCTCTGCAAACACCTTGTGCAATTTAAACCCCTTCTTCATCCCTGTGCCTTGTGAAGTTGTTTTTCTCCTACATATTCTGAAAGTGCTTCATGTTTGTATTTTCTTTGAGTTTTAAATGTAAGTTGTTCCAGCACAAAACCTTTTCTTCATTCTGCGTACACTTAAAGTCTTGAGTTTGAGTTCAGTCCCTCAAATCTGATGGGCTTTTGCTAAAAACACAAGTATTCTAAGGTTCGTCCTATCTCCTCACCCCTCTGTTTGTTTATTCTAGCCAGCTGCCTCCGAGTCATCCCATGGCTCCTCCAGAGCATCTCAAAGAGCCGCTGGCCTACATGCGCAAGGCGCAGGTCAGTGTGTCTACTCGGATCTCCATCACTCCTCCATTCTTCTTCTTCCTCACATTGTAGCCTCCGTTATTCTAATCACCTGAGTACAGAAGCCAAGTGATTCTATCTGCATGTTTTCTCTGACACAGGCCAGCTGGGAGAAGCGTGTCCTCAAAAGTCTGAACAGCATGAGCACAGAGCTTGAAGTGCCTCTGGCCCGCATGGTAAATCCAGTCAATAACGGCCGATGTAGCATCGTTAGAGAAGCCTTTCATTACGATTTTCTGCTACAAAAGTCTCTTGTTGTGGTATTTTATTAGCATAGTTTTTGCAGAAGGCAACTTATAAAAACTGTGATTAACATATGAAGCCAAAGCTAACTGAGCTGTGGCTAAGTTTGACAAACAGCAACGAGCTATTTCAGCACTGTTCAGTTAAGGTTAACCATAATTCTACTCCTATCGACTCGCTGTTTGCTTCTGTTTAAGCTTTATGCTTTGTTATAAATCCTTCATGTCCGCCCCCCAGAGGTCGGCAGCGGAGCAGAAAGAACTCGCGAACAAATGGAACGAGATGGGCACAGATGATCCAGGTCTGTGGACATTACCCTGGGGTTAGACCCCGAGTGTTCTGCCTTTTAGAAGAGATTAGTGTTGGCTCAGACACTGGGGTATTTTATATCTGCTTAACACATCTATATACAGCACATGTTCTGTCACTTTTATGTTTCCTTTTTTAGTCTGTATTAATCGAGATCATTTCCCTACAGACTAGGACGCTACCTCTTCAAAGTATGAAGTGATGTGGACTAAATTCATATTTGTACAGTCCCTAATGCTCAAAAACAATACAGGCCTGTTACCACTGACGGCTTTTTCTGCGCCTGCGCTGTTTATTTTCTGCACAAAAACAATGCAGTTTAGCATTTTCCACCCTCAGTGTTCTACTGTAAATGTTAAAGCTCCTCAGCTGTTTTTGTAGCTGCGCTAACTTGGCCCTGTGTTGAAAATAGTTTTTCTTTCTGTACAATTTCCCGATCCAGAGCCGCTACAAATGCCAGGACAACATTTCTTTCCATTGTTTGTAATGAGTTCTTTATGAAATTATCTCGATTAAAATCCAATAAAGCAATTTAAGAGGAAAGTGGAACTGCCATAAGTAACTGTTGTAAAGTGGAAGAGCAAGACTGAATGAATGAATACCAAACACTCCTATGGAGAAGTTCAATTATTATTACCCATCCATCCTCTCCATCTTAAGTAAAACAACATCAAAGCATTAATCACTCCTGCAGTCGGCTGACGATAAACCAACTATTTGGACTTTAAGAACCTGGTCACCTTTTCTCTAACAATGCTATCAGCCTCAGAGGAGAATAAAAACATTTAGAGCGTGCCGTCCCCCGGCTGTAAACACTGTGGACTGTGAATATAGAAGCTGTCCAGACTCCTACCATGGAACTAAGCAGCAGCCCTGCTTCAGTCCAAACCTCCATGCACGCTCATTGTGGGGATGACATAGCACTTGAATTTACTGCCTGGGTACAAAGAGGAGGAATGGAAGTTCCACTTAAAGAAGTTACCCTGTAGTGCTTTTTAGATAATAAAGCGTCATTCTACATTATTATTATTATTATTATTGTTATTATTATTATTGATCTGTGGTCTTATTTAGGTTTTATAGCAGTTAAACTGATACCCAAAACACATGTTTTACAGCTGGAAGTGACCCCTTGTCCACTGTAGAAAATGTCATTGTCTTTTTCTCTTGACAGATTTAAGTCGCTTCAGGCCTGTCTACGCCCCCAAAGACTTTCTGGAGGTAAGCAGACCTTGTAAGCTCACAGCATTCAGTGCAAAACATCTGGATTAAAAAAGAGCCCTCAGTGTTTATTATTGCTCTCGTCGCAGGTGTTAATCAGCCTGCGAAACCCAAATCATGATAACAGTGAAGACGTCAGCGCCAGGAGCCACTGGGGCCTCATCCAGGTTCCTGTCAACGTCAGGGACATCCCACAGCTGGTAGGGACCCACAAAGATGTGTCGTTAATGTTTTTCTGCTTTTGACCAAGTGAGTAAAACACCTAAAGCATAATGAATTTTAAAATCTGCATTTCCTTTGGTTGTTTTTGTGTTTGTTAAATTCACAGAGGCTGGCCTACTCAGAGCTGAACCTGACCACAGGACAACTGGGGATTGACGACCACGCACACATCCATCCAGGTAGACAGAAAAAAAGTGCTGAGTCACCTTTTTTTTTTATGCCCTTTTATTTTCAAGACTTAAACCAGGGATATTCCAAGGCGAAGTTGGTTTGCAGAGTGTGGCTAATATTAGCAATGCTATGACCACCATCCTTCTATCGTGGCTGTGCTCAACGTGGTTACACATTTTGCGCCGGTCGAGTGGTTATACACAAATGCGATCAAATCCCTCTACGCTACGGGATGCCACCTGTTCACTGTGCTGCTTTACATCCACATAGTGGTGAATTATGGCAGTATGCTAATTGCTATGACTGTAGCGACAGCCTTGAGAGCCTGAATTAATACAAATATGAATAATTAGTTGAACTGGTTAATGATTCTGACGCTGACTTATTCAGGTGATTTTAAATAATTTAACCCACTTAAGAGGGAGATTTATAGCTGATACTAATGTCTTTTTGTCTTTTGTCTAATGTCTGTTTTTTTTGTGTACAAAATACTAGCTGGCAGGATCAAGCTTCAGTTGATGCTAGCTTAGCTTAGCATAAAGACTGGATATGATGGGAAACTGTTATTCTAGCTTTAATCTTACCAGCACCTCTGAATCTCAAGAATGAACATTTTATGTTTTGCTTGTTTGGTCCACAAGAGGTGTTTTTAACATATTTGATCGTTTTTCACGTCGGCTCAAACCGACCTGACTGTTTCTAGCAGCAATGTGACAGAAATAGTCTGAAATGAATGTGTTTACCAAATGAACTCTTGGGTTTAACAGTGTATAATAACACTCTGGCCTGATATCTCCCTGTGTTCCTGTCCTGTGCCGCACAGCTATCTGGGTTTTCTCAAACCTTAACTTTGTTTCATCCACATACTGACATTGTTACAGTCTGATGTTTGGGTTTTACATGGAATCCTAGCCACTGTCTCTGTGTTTGTAAATGAAAAAGACAACATTAGTTCAAAAATACAATGACTCAGCACCAGGTGACAATCGATGCATCTGTTTTGTTTTTGTCTTTTCCCTCCTCTGCACAGATCTGTTTGAAAGTGAGTACGTGCGAATCGGGAAAAAAGGTGAGGTGTTTTTAAATGTTCTTGGTTTCAAAATGTTTTGAAGGTCTTTCTTTAAACAGTCTCTGTTGTTCTAGCTTGTGAATCAAGGTGATGTTAACAAGATACAACTTGTACAAAAAGCATCAGAGGCTACCTTTTGTTTCATCACTTTATCCTGAATCATCTTTTATTAGTAAAAGTTCTGTGTTACTCACTGACTCCATGTTAAGTAGACAAATGTGTGTTACAGTTCCATCTTCGATTCTGTCTGGTGTTTATTTTGTGGTGTTTTATATTTCTATTTTATTTAGAGCATTGGTGTCTGGTTTTATTTTTACATTAAAGAGTCTTTTTATGGAGCTCAGTATCAAAAATATCTAATAATATCTGATGTGAACCATTTTAAAGAATACAACAATAAAGAAATCTTCTTTTAGGCTAACAATATCGTTGTGTGTTTCATAAAAAGTAAAGGATTTTGTTAAAGCTCATGTTTAGTTTGTGACATATTCTGGTATTTTTAGACCGATCACTTTGACAGACTAACTGCTTCATGTCTTCCTAATCATCATTGCTGTGCTGCGACCTCAGTGGAAACACCGACTTTAACATCAACACGAATCAGAAATCATTCAACACAAGTCTAAATAATGAACTAACTTTTATTTTGTTAGATTTTGCCCTCTGCCAAGTCACGATCCAGGTCTCGGCCTGAGTGTTGAGTGTGTACAAATGTGAAGTTCTAGAGGCGAAAAGCGCGTTTAGTTTATGTTACGACTTTTTCTTTTCTTTTTTCTGTCACATCAGAGATTTAAGGCATAATTGGGATATGGGACGAATTGTTTCCAGCAAGGGTCTGAATGTTTTCTGAAAATGATGTCATAATCACCATTGTGGGTGAGACGTAGACAGATGGAAATTGCGAAACAGACACCCAAACATGCTCGTGTTACATCTCTTGTAGATAAACCAGTGTGACACATTGTAGTGTCCCAGATTAAAAAATGGTCATTCACCGTGTTAAAAAAGGTCACCCTCAAGACTGGTCAAAGAACACACAAACCTGCTAACAGATTTCGAGTTGACCTTCCTTCCTGGTTGTTGTGCAGGTGTTCATGTTCCCAGCTGATACAGTTAACTGTGTGCCATCTCTCCCATGACTCTGCTGCTGTACACATTATGTCATTGTGCCTGCACATCAAAAACAAGTCAGGATATTATGTGTCCTTCTCTTCCATCTGACTTTTGTTTTTGTCTTTTGGTGACATAAACTACAGTACCATCTGCCTATATATAACAGCAGAAGCTTTTTGCACTTAAATTCAACATTCAAGTTTAAAAGGGAGACAGAAGAGACTTTAAATAGTTACTGTTCTTTATAAAAAGTCAAACATTTTGAAAACATTTTGAGTTTTTTTCCCTGCTGGGAAGACAATGAGAAGAAAGATAAAGATATACAGTTACAGCCAGATGATGGTTAGCCTAGCTTAGCATTAAAACCATGGGATCACATAGCCTGGCTATGGTTCAGCAACTACAAGGTGTTTAGCAAGTCATAGTATAATGACTGGACATGAAGGGGGTTCAGCCAGATATCTTTATAAAAGAAAAGTAGCTTAGGTGGATAATTGGAAACAGAGGGGTCACATAGCCTTGCTGAATGGGTTTCATTTAGTGTTCGTGCCAGTTTACTTCTAGGATTCTTTTTTGTATTGTGAGGTTAGCATAAAATAAACTGAGCGATAAAGAAGAAGTCATTGGGTTGGGTTAGTGGCTACTGTTTAAAAGAATTAACAGAACCAGACGAGATATTTCCACCTGCATGGAGTCGTTCGGCTAATCTATGCTAATAACCGTGTGGCTGCATCTGCATACTCTCGACTCGTCTTCAGCTTTAAACTTTTGTTTCCTTTACTTTCAGTGCTCGTGGAGCAGGACAGTGCCGCAGCGCAGCAGTACAGCCGGCAGGGCTGCCCCACCGGGCTCCGTGCAGACCTGTGGGCTCTCATCCTCAACTCTACTAACCAGCCCCCGGTACACCACACACACACACACACACACACACACACACACACACACACAAATGCACCCAGATATACAACTGAGCTGCTCTATGGTGGCTTCTGTTTGTTGTGAAGCCTATATGCACACACAGCTGCAGTGATTCCCAAACTGCATGTACAATTGTGTACAATTTCTAAGATAATCAAATGTAGCTAAGTTAGCCTGAACACAGCAGCTGTCTGTCTGTGCTGCAAAGTTCTGCTAAGTTAATAAGCCAATGGTTGTGACAGGCAGATTGATGTCTGGAGAAGAGCTGCAGGGACAAACTGAGGGCTGAAGAGTGTTAGCGTGACTATGGGAAACACAAAGGCAAACACATTAAAAAGTTTCCTAACCTCAAGTCTGTTAACTGTAAAAGCTTTGCCCACTGTTGCTATTAAAACACCAAAATGAAAATACCTTTGACACTGTTCATGTTACCACTGGTTTTTAGTGTTCAGTCAAAATGACCTTCTGTGTTTCTGTTCTCTCCACATCTCTGGCATTTATCACGGACAAGGTGCCTCAAAACTGTCACAGAGGACGTTTTTATTGCTCCGTCCAGTCCACCCTGTCGCCTGTTCTCCATTTTATTTATGAGAACCTGTCACAAAACCGGAGACACGTTTGAGTTTAAACATGTGGTCGGGAAACGTCATATTCAGCCTGATTTAGTCTTACTGTCCTCACTGTCAAAGAACTGAAAACTGATTCATCAGTGTCCAGGAAGAGGACGATTCTGTGCCAACCTTTTACAAGAGAGTTGGACCAACTTATTATATCAACTTTTTCCTACAATTTTTTTGTCCAGTTTGACTTTATTCATACAATATGTTGGATCTCTGCTGTTTCAGGATGTGATGCATTATGAACAGCTCACAGCTGGAGTTATACAACATGCCCTGCTGGTGGACCATCTGATCTACAAGGTAAACGCTGAACCTGTTCACATTTATGAAGCTGCGTGGCGGAGGATGTTGAAGGGTTCTGATAACTTCTTCATTTAGATCATTTCTCCTTTGTTTCAATTTCAAACCAAAACGATTAAAGATGGCGTTCTAACCTTAAATCCTCGTCCCGGCAGGATGTGAAGCTCACTGCCAGTAATGACGACTACTACTTTGTGTTTGAAGATTTCCTCTACCAGGTACTGACGGTGTTGACATCACACATGAACTATTCAACAACACATTTCTTAGCGACTGTCGACCGTAAGAACAGTTACCCACAGTTCATCATTCCTCCTGTTGTCATACATTTAATGTTGGCGACACTACTCTGTTTGCATCGAGCTCTCTGGTAATCAGTGGGCATTTATACGGAATATTCTCAGCAACCTGTTGATTCAGGGACAGTTAGCAGTAGCACGTCATGCTTACTGATGAGCAGAGTACACATGTGTAGCGAAAACTAAGCATCACTGTCAATATTTACCACTGGTAAACTCAGCAGGCAGTGACACAGGAGGAGTGAGGATTTACAGAGTATGTTCAGGAATTACACAGGAATTATTTAACCAGATGTGTTTTCTTTTTCAGACTACATGCAGCCGTTAAAACATACACCAAGCCTTCAAGTGATAGTTCACTATTTACACTGACTGTGTGTTATCTTACAGGATGAACAGCCCTGACTAAACTCTGCCCTCTGAGAATACCTCTTAGAATACCATCTCTGACAAACACATGTCAGCCACGAGCGAAGACCACCCTGGGTTTTTTTTTTGCTGTACCTAACAGAACACATGAAGGTCACAAAGAAGGGAGCCTCCACACGTTCTCCTCATTCTCGTCCCCATTCTTACCCCGACGGATCATTTTTGATCCCTTTTTTTTTAATGTTATTTATCTGAAGGGGAAGATGGAAAATGAAATTGGTTCTGAAAATGACGCAGATGCAGGAGCTGTAATGGAAAGCTCTCCTCCCTTCACACACACACACATACACACACACACACACACACACACACACACACACACACACACACACATACACACACACTTGAACTGTCATCCTGTGAGCCACTCCGGGCTCTGTGACAATCTACCTCAGAATATCTTGGAACATTTGCACCAGGTGTACTGGTTTAGTAGAATTAACTCAAGGCCATCATCGCCTTTAAAACATGAAGACCTCAATAAACTCAGTCTCTGTTACCCCTGTTGTCAGGAGAGGATTCTTATGCATGTTTGGCATGTAATAGATACATTTAGCATTTTTGTGAGGGCTTTTAAACTTCCGTCATTTGGCCTTTATCTTAGGTTAAAAATGATATTTTGTGTCCCCAGGTGTTGCTGTGTTTCTCCCGAGACACTGCTGTCTTGGATCACTTTAACTACAACAGTGCCACTCCGCCCAAATCCTACATCCAGGGTGAGATGATTAATGCGCCCTCCACCAAGGACACACACTCACACACTTAAGACCCCCCTCCATGCCATCTTTACGTTACGCAAACATCTTGTGAGTGCCACTTCACTCAGATGACCTCATACAACATGTCTGATATATCAGACGACAACCTCCAGTGTTGAAAGATGAAGCCCACGTATAAATGGATAAAAGTGCAGTTCCCTGAGTGTCCACTTGGAGCTGCCTCCAAAAGCTCAAAAAGTCAAACACTCACTCCTTCGAATATGCTCATTTTGAAAGAAGAAATAACATGTTTACAGCTTAGTAAACATGTCAGGCTCATGTCTTTATACATTTTTTATACATGTCTATAGTACACGTGTCAATCTATGTGCGAAACATATGCTGCTGTAAGTTCTGACAATGATGTGTGTGTGTGTGTGTGTGTTTCACAGGAAAGGTTGGAGATGAGGAGTGTGCTGTTGTGTATCCTCCCAACGGTGAGCCTGCGGCTTTACATTCACACCATGTTATTGAAAATGAACTGATGCGTACAGCTAAAGACTGGAGCTAATGAACACAAACATCATGTGACACTGCACGGTGGCCATGTTTTGCACGGATTTCTCTGGGCATCGTTTGACAACAACGGTGCAAAGCAGAGAGGAAACGTTTAGTTAAGACTAGAATTTAAGTAGAAGGTGTATTGTTTATTTAAACCCTGCTGACGTTTGAATCTCATTGTAACAGGTGTGATCCCTTTCCATGGCTTCTCCATGTATGGTGAGTATACTGTTCAGTTCGAGCACTTCATTTGCAGGAGGAACACCCCCGCGACATATACAGTGACAGGGAGTGTGTGTTTGTGTGCGCTTTCACAGTGGCCCCTTTGTGTTTCTTGTACAATGAGCCGTCCAAGCTCTACAGCGTGTTCAGGGAAATGTACACCCGCTACTTCTTCAGGTTGCACTCCATCTCTTCCTCTCCCTCGGTGAGCATGCATGATTTTTTTTTCTGTCTCTCTTCTTTTTTTTATTTTTATTGGTGCGATAAGGTGACAAACTGTTGAAACATGACAAATAAAATACAAAAACAAAGGGAAAGGAGAAGGGATTTAGACAGTACAAAACAGAAGATACATCAACAACCGTTACAAAATACAGTAGAAAATACGAAAATGAGTTAATGCAAAATAATGAGATTTCAATAGACACACATCAACTAACAACAACTAGCACAGATAAATAATAAAATAAGAAAAAGAAGTCAAAAGAGTGATAGGGCTAAAGAGAAGGGGAGGGATAGAAGGGGTTTTATGAGGTGTAATTGAGAGGGAGAATGGGAGAGTGATCAGTGTGTGTTGAATGTGTCGAGGTGTGTATTCCAATGTGTTGTTAGAGTTTGTGTATGGATTATGTTACAAGGTCTGCAGAAATTTGTGGTACTTTTTTTTTTCTCCTTTTTTTTTTCTGAGGATGTTTGTTGTTTCTGTCTCTTTAATGTGCCACGTCTTAACTTTGTGCATGTACTTAAGTTGTGCACATGTGCTCCTGCAGGGCATTGTGTCATTGTGCCTGCAGTTTGAGCGGCTGCTGCAGACCCATCTGCCCCAGCTTTTCTACCACCTCAGACAGATCGGGGCGCAGCCGTGAGTTCCCTCCACACTGCTTTTTGTGGTCTTATTAAGACAGCACCAAGTGTAATTTTGTCACAGATATTAACAGTGCATCTACTCAAAGCCTGAATCAAAGTGAGGGAACAACAAAAAATACCATCTGTTATCTATTACAAATGTATGGTTTCAGTTTCTTTCTCGTTCTTGTATGATATCTCTATCTGGGTCATGAAGATGACCTCTGTGTTTACAGAGTTAAATTCACCTTGCAGATATACACACACAGGTTCTCTAATTGTAGGTATCTGCTGCCACCTAGTGTAACATTAGTGGAATCACAAAAAAAACATATCATGAAGCCCTGAATTTGACAGGAAGTTTAATAGTGTCAAAATTCTTTCCTTTTTTTTTAATTACGAGAAAGATAAATGTTTTCTCCCCGTTGTAGATATTTATTTGTAATCTCAAGTATATCAACTACACAAACAGAAAGGATCTTTGTCTCCAGGTTGCGAATTGCCTTTAAGTGGATTGTTCGTGCGTTTTCTGGCTACCTGTCCACTGATCAGCTGCTTCTTCTCTGGGACCGAATACTTGGCTACGACTCACTGGAGGTCGTTGCAGGTAATAGCTGTTTCAGTTATATCTCAATCATAGTCGTATATATAGTCCTTTTTTTTTTTTTTTTTACTTTTTTTTTTCTTCCCCCATCCTTGTGTTTCCCTCCCTCTCTGTCTCGTCTGTGACCCGTCCACGTCCACTGATCATCTCTTCCAGTCCTCGCGGCTGCTGTGTTTGCTTTCCGCGCCGAGAACCTGATGGAAGTGACATCACTGGCCTCAGCTGAGGTACGTCTGTCTCACACTCAACTCTTGTATGTGTGTTTTTGTGTGTGTGTGTGTGTGTTAAACTCTTCCAGTCCTCTCCCGGTCCCCCCGCATACCCCAGGAAGGCTGTAAATAGCTGCTGATGAGCAGCCAGTAACAGTAACCCGGTCTTCTGCAATGCACATGTCTGAAAAAATGGCTGGCTGGACACTTATCAAGCAAAATGCTCATCCGGCTAAATCCTCTAAGGCCACAACACAACTTGTAATAGTCATATATGAATAAACTTTCATTTATGTAGCACTTCACAGTTTGCAAAAAATACAATATACTGTATATACATAGCAAAATACTTTCAATAAAAACAAATAATATATCTAGAGTTAGGAAACAATGATAGAGCTAAAAGCAATAACAAAGGGCCTGGTCGATTAGAGCTATCAAAGTTTGTAACACAATTTTCAAATCAATGTGGTAGTAAATAAAATGAAAGGAGGCCCGGGTTTTAGTCGTGATTTCTGGGGACGGTTATCAGTTTAGCTCCAGCATTTTGAACTACTTGAAGCTGTTGAGAGGGAGCCTGAGCTATCCCCCGAGTGAACTTCACTCCCAAGAATAAAAAACATTTTATTTTCAACTCTTTTTGCGCCGTGGAGCCCTCCTTTATGTGTTTCTGCTCAGAATAACATTAATAACGTTGAAATCTTTGCAGAATTTTACCAGCTAAAAGAGTGTGTCCTCTGTTAGCTTCACTGACTCTCATGTTGCATTATTACAGTAACATGTCATGTCAATCAACATGCCTGCACTGTACACCACACCCATACTCTTCCACTATCATATAACCAAAACCAAGAGTAAACTATACAATGACACGGCTCACTCACTCCCTCTTTTCTTCTCCCATTACCGTGAGGGCGAGCGGGTTAAACTATGATGTGACGCACGGGGCGACAGCCTGATCTCGCTGCTCTAAGATGCTAACCGGTACACATTTTGCTTGCTCATTTACCACCTGACCCGAGCAGAGAAGAGATATCATAATGTACTGCTCCTTATCTTTATATTTAGAACTGAAATATTAAACCCCGTCTCTAAACATGATAGGGCCCCTAAATTTAATCTCCCACCGATCCCAAAAGGACAGCGCAAGAGAAGCGGTGTACTCTTAAGCAAGGATTGTCGCTTCCCAAGCATCCTGCATCACCATCATGCATGTGTTGGGCTTTTTTTAAATCCTGAAATATGTCTCCTGATGGGGGGGGGCGTGCGTGCTTCGCTTTATAGCCCTTCTTCTGGACTAAGGTAAAGTTGCTTCAGTCAGGAGCAGTGTGCATTAAAATGACCAAATGTTGTTTCTTTTCTTTAACACGCAAGGCTGTCCTCGCAGACCTCTCGACTCTGAAGGTCGTTCCGCTCATCCAGATCTTTCTGTTTGCCACCTCCATCTGAGGAAACTACAGGATATAAGTCGTACCCATGAGAGGAGGAAGGGACGCCACACGAATGCTACTTCGCAATGTTATAAGAACCAAGCTAACACCGCTACTCATCACTAAACAAAACGCCAACGTGTGCAATGTCAAGTAACAAGGGACACCTACACAAGCAGAACATCCTCCACCTTGCACTACTCCAAAGCAAAAAGCCAAACCCCTCTCTTTAGCATGTATGCAGCATGAATAGTGAATCCCCTGTGTCATGTTATAAGATATTATATATTATCTACATATAGCGTCCTCAACCAATAAGGTTAAACTGACCTCCCTCTTAAGCCATATGCTCTGAATGGAAACACAAACCGCAGAGCAGCTCTGGGATCAGCTGAGAAGCTCATTGGGAGTCGCTTGAAGCTGTGATTGTACCGCGATGAGAGAACAGCTACATCTCCAGGCTCGGTTAATGAAGTGTTAATTAATTGCTGTTAAGCTATTAGATGATGCTGTCGCTGATGAGTGAGGAGAATTGAAGCACTAGTGTGTAGAAAAACGGGCGCTTACTATGTAACCTATAAGACTAGAAGATGCTGCCTATACACATTAATGATATTTAGTCAGAAATAGGTTATAAATGCAAAAGGGACATTTAGCACCTCCAGTGCCAGTATTTATTTGATTTGAACATTCTATGGTTTTTATATTTTTGGATTGTGTTTACTTCCTGAATGTAACAGCTTACTTTATATTACTTTAAAAGAACAAAAAAGTGTATGTCAACTTTGTAATCAAATCATTGTTTCCTTACAATAAACATTATTGTTTGTAAGTCAGTGCCAAGGTTTTCATCCAACACACATTCATGTTTATTGCAACCAGGAGAAACTCTTTCTTTTCTCTGAAATAAATGAACTTATTTGTTGAATAGCTTCCTTTGGTTTATTATGTAAAAGCTGAAAGTCTCAACACACTGCTGCCTGATGTCTAATCCACCATGATGGAACATTTCCCCATGTTTATATGAGAAGGTAAATATTAGGACAGGGAGGACTGTACTTTGGAGGCTTATCATTTCAAGAGGCCACACAGAGTAATTGACAGGTAGCAGTATTAAGGGACCTGACCGTCTTCTCCTCACCCTCCTCCCACACGTAGCATCTGCTCTGTTCCTGCCTCGTTGTTGGCTGCCTTCCTCCCTGCTGCCCCCTCTGCGGGCTCGTATCGAATTATGCTTGTCTTCTCTTTCGCCTCTCCCTCGCTCCCGCTTCATCGGCCACCTGTTTACTGGTACTCCCACCACCTTTATCATACACCCCCCCCCCCCCCCCCCCCCCCCCCCCCCTCCAGGAGTCTGTTCCTCCTGAGACAACACCTACCTGCTGTGTAGATGACTCTTACACAAACCCAGGTCACTCCTGCGGGTCCAGTTGTTGCATTAATGTGATATGGACTTTCTGTATGTCAAAATCTACATCTATTTTCATCTATGAATTCTGTGATGCAATTTGTTCTTGTTCTTTATGATGTCACGTGACACGACTACATTTACACCAATAATAGTTTGAATGCTTGGACAAAGAGACACTGTATAATGCCCCAGTCCTATTCGTCTTCCTGCAAGTAGAAATGACGACATTTTTCTATGTGTTGCCTTTAAGTTGAGCTGAAACCTCCAGTGTTGAAAAATGAAGCGAATGAGGGATTGCTATAAACATCAATTCCTCAAGTGTCCAATTAGGACTGGCTGAAAAAAAACAAGAAATCCCTATTGCAGTATGTCCTGTGTTAATGCTTCACAGCAGAAATACATAGTTTATTACAAAAATAGTATGGACAGGTTATTTCTTTGTCTTTGTACTGTTGTGTACAGTACATCTGTAAGGCACGATATGACCTACTAAGTAATAACCCATCACGATATGTATGCTTTTTTATTACAAAGGATTAAACCACAATTCAACCCAACTTGTTAAGTATGTAGTAAACTGATAACAGTAGGCTAATAGATGCTTGTAACTATGCAATACATGCCATTTACTGGGTCACGTTTTTTGTCAACGTCAAATATGCTTAAACATGAATCAAAATGAGGCATCTTTATATTACCTGCAGATAAGACTGTCATAAAAGTAATAGATTTAGCTTTCTTATTGTGACATCTATTTATAATAACTTAAGTAGTAGTTTAGTAATAAGTGGTTAAAACCTCATAACAATATCTGTAGAATGGGATAAGGTTTTTATGTTTTTCAAAATATTTTTAGGCCGATTTGCCTCCTAATTACTAATAAATGGCGCTCTTATGGCCAGAATAGTAGGTTAATAATAGGTTGTGTGGGGTTAATCAAGAAAAATGTCAACGTTCATCATTTACTATTTCTGTTATTTCCCGCGACGACTACCTTCGAAACAGAAAAAAAAATGCTGTCTGAACCAACCAATCAGGCTCTGCCATGTTGGGATACTCCAGCCAATGAGAGCGCTCAGCCTCGGAGGAAAACTTGCACACAGGCCGGCGTAGAAGTGGAGAACAATGAAGCGTGTATCATCGTGTGCGTCATAACATGACGCGGGGAGAAAACAAACTTAAAGTGTAGGAGGATGATATTTCGAGTTCTTTTGACGCGGTTGAAACAGGCCTTTAAAAAGCCTACCTGACAGCAGTGGGGTATTAAAAGGGGCTCGTAAAATCTCTGCTTGAAACCCCGTGTGTGTGTGTGTTTGGGGGGGGGGGGGCATTGTGGAAGTGATACCCTGCTGCTTTACAAGCCTACTGAATCTCTCTCCAAACAAAAACAAACCTGACCGGCGACCGTAAAGTAATCACAACCAAATTAAAGTCCTGCCCCCGCCACCTCCACAACCTCCACCTCCTGATGTCAAACATTTTGCATACCGACTTCCGCCCCGTTTGGCTCCCTCTCTCTCTCTCTCTCTCTCTCCCTCCCTCCCTCTCCCTCGGTCGGTCTGCATCAGCCGGCGAGCAGCTAATATGACAGGCGGGAGGATACAGTATCACACGAGAAGCTGACTTAAAAACTTCATTTGGAAAGTAGGCGGATGTGGTGTGCTGTTGATCCAGGTCGCAGATGGATTAGGGGAAACGGGGGACGAAGAAGCGGCAGTATTTTTGATGCAATGGGATTTGCTACTTTCGTGTGAAGAGGCGGACCTATGAGGCGCTTCGAGTTCAATATGCTGAAGCTGTACCCGGTGTTTGTATACTGTACGTGGAAGTACAGGGACTATATTCTACAAACAAACAGGCATACGTAAGGATTCATAACAGATATTTTTTTGTAGCTTTTGGATATTCACGATTTAAAAGCTACGACAATTTTTGGCTTTTTTTTTTTATTTATTTATTTTGAACAGGGAATTCCTTCAGATAAGGCTGCATGTGCGTTAGCTGTCTGGATTCACTACATGTATTTTTTCTCTCATGTATTTACATTTACATACAAATAAGACATGATGGTCTCGTTTATCTTGGCACCAAGCAGCTCTGGAACAGCATGCAAACGCGTTCGAGGCTATTAGTTTTATTTTGTAGGTGTTCTATTAGAGGAGTTTAACTTGACGTTGACCCACCATGAACTATTCTTTTATCGTCATTTTCACGCTTTTCTGACAGCCTGTATGGTTTGAAACTACTCTACTGCGGATTTTTTTTTCAAAGTAAATTGGTGCGTTTACTCTAAAAACACATTTCTAATCTAAAGACACTGATATATATATATATTTTTTATCTTTACCTCGTGAACCTGACATTTTTTCGGGGATCCCTCTCCCCCCATCCACTATCCCAGTCCTACGGATACGAATTCCTATATTTTCACCTTATTTTTTCCACCATGAGTAACATACACAAGGTATTGAATGTATTGCTTCGTGGACTCGTCATCTATGCGGTACTGGGCTTGGAGTGCACTTACTCGAATGATCTAACCAGCCACTCGTCTGATGCTGCGAATGTAGCCACCACAGGTAAGCGCATGTTGGATACAAGTGTCTCCAATGTAATTACGCATGTTCAGTCCCCCTCCCTCTTTTACCCACATCCTCTTTTTTCCCCCCCTGTGGCTTTCTCGGGGAAAGCCCTGCGCAGGGGGGCTTAATGGAAAGTGATGCATTTCGTGTCGACAGTCACCTTTCTCCCACCCACTCCTCACCCACCTCTGTACATTGCCGAGGAATGCGTGACATGACAGGAATGCAGGATGCATCCACACTGAGGGCAGGACTCGTTTACTGGAACACATCTTTCGCCTGATGCACATCTTTAGCATCTGTAGCATCACATGTATACAAGCCACCAGGTAGTCCTCTCCAGCTAAGGAGGTCCGCCTAAATGCTCTGTTTTTACATTAGTATGTACATTGAGTCATGCTGATGTAGCCAGAAGGCCACAGGTACCCCATCCCCCCTGAAATTCACATATTGACCTAACCTAATGAGAGCAGGATTTCCATCTATTTGAATGTTTTAACTAAGCAGTATTGATCAGCTGTTCATTTAACAGGCTTTTGCACATGACCTAAATCGACTAAAGTTCAACAAGGACCCACGTGTATAAAGTGTTGTTTCTCTCAATTTGACAGTTTGGTAATCTAAGTTTCTTAAAGCATATCTGAAAATGTAGCAGTATCTCAATAACTTCCATCTAAAATAGTGGAGGTTGTTGTTTTTAACGGCATTACTAAGTGTCAAATTTACTCTTTGTCTGCTTATGTAAGAAAACCATTTGTCCAGTGAGAGATTCCCTTAGTCATTGTTAGTAACATAGACCATTATGTAGATATTGAAAGTGGCATTATGAATGTATATTCACATAGACATTAAAATAATCTTGCTCATATACTATAATAACCCTAACCACATTTCTTGCTATAGACATATACACATTTACAAACTCAAAATAATCCTTAAACTCATTGTAGTTTTTGCCCTTGAGGCAGTGGAATATGAACCTCCAGCAAATGTGCTTCCCTTTACTCCCCGCACATCCCTTAGAGGTAAATTATCAAACAGGAAGTCACTGATGAAAATCATCAAAGGGAAATTCCATAAAGGTACAATTAGAATGTTGATTTGAAGTATTTACTTTTTGACTATTTTGCACTCCAGGCTGTATGCTTAAAGAGATGTCATTTTAAACATTGACATAGGGAAGTTAGGCACCACTAGTGTGGACACTCGCTCAAAAAAAAAAAAAATCTGAATTGGAGTTGTAACTCGCATCCGTCCATTCGCTGCACGTCTTTAACTGCTGCTGGAGAAAGAATTACACCTTGTCGCAGACAGCTGTTCTTCATTCATGATTTTCTGTATACGAGTGTCAAATAGCTCCAAAAAAACAAACCAGGGGAACAATGTACAATATGTTAATTATGACCCATCTGAACTCAGCTACACATGCTGCAGACAGTACTGAGAGATATTGTACACAATGGAGTTAGGGCATGTTCTGTGATGACAACATTTTAAATTCACACCAAACCTTATTTTCTGCATTATATACTCTGTATTTTCACCATGCACGTCTTTATATGCCCATGTTGGCATAATAATAACAGCAGACCGACATCAGTTAGACCTTCTAAAACTGTTTAGTTAGAATGCTCTAAAGTGAGACTTAACAAAAAAATAAAAGCTGTTATTATTCAGTTCAATACACAAAAGGTTTTTGTTGCTACAGCCTTTGTTGGTCTGGTGTGCGGTTGTTGGTTAGCCTAAGGCTGCTAATGTAAGCTAACTTCAGGTACAATGTTGCTGTAATACTTACAGCAGTATAGTTCTCTTTTAATTCTGCTATATTGATAGCTTATCATTTTAGATAAATGCTAAAGCTTGATAACGTTCAGCAAGAAGAAGTCAAACATCTGCCAATTAAAAGTTCAGTCCAAAGGCAGGGACATACTTTGTTCAACTCACTCACAGGCTTTAGCTTCAGTTAGTGTGATATCACAAGTGTCTCTTTGTGTCTAATGTTTGCCAACATAAGGTAAATGTCTTTGTGTGACATTATTCAAGTTTGCTTTCTGACTTCATGTTTCTCTTTTACTGTAACTTAGCATATTAGCTCAATTCCAGTGCAGCAGTAATTAAGATATCATTTATCTTAACAGACATGTGGTTGTGTTGCTGAGGGATGCTTGTCTTTGAACAGACTTTTGTTTCCTGCAGGTTTATTATAAAGGTAATTATTATACATACACAAAACTGTTTCTGTTGATTAATGTAATTGCAGCATTTATTCAGTAGCAGTGCATGATTTCTTTGTACTTATCATTACGGTAAGGATGAAGCTATTGTTACTGAAGCAGTTTGGGGTTCAAAGCTGCCATTTAACATGCTGTTAGTGGTCAGGGGGCGAGACTTGGGGGGTTGGGTTTAACATTTGGTGTGTCAGGCAGCTCCCTTGTGATTTAGGATCTTCAAAGGAATTGGGTTAAAGCAAGAGTTTAACAGAGGCTGGTGTTTAGTTTCAGGATAAAAGCAGGGATGGCGATGGAGGTAGATTACAAAAGTCTTAAAGTGTAAAACAAAATTGGATATCAAATCTTACAACACCAAAATAGCCAAAGATTCAGTCTTTTGCGCATTCATTATGTCGTTTTCTATTTTTGCCTGACAGAATATTGTCTGATATCCTGACGTGTGTTGCCTTTTTTTTTGCAGCTACAGTTCATTGTCATTTTGCATTGCCTAAAATGTCTCAATGGAGATCTAGATGAGGTATCTTAAAGTGGCTTTATTTCTAAACATCTTTCTGACTTTATGTTGGAGGAAAGACAAAGAAGAATCAGGCGCTGAAGTGGTCATTGAAGTCTGTGTTGCAGAAAAAAACAGGCTGTTGCACATGATTTGTATTGAGCCCGAGCACAAGATTTTATTTGTAACACACATGACAATGGTTTGAACTCAGTTGACCCCGAATAGGGTTCTTTTTGTGTGTGCTCGTGTTAAACTCATTACACACATTACACACACTATGTAGTCGAAATAATTTGACGTTTTCCATCTTTGCTTTGTCATGTCATGGCTCATTTATTATTATGTTTCCTGATTTGTTTTTCTGCAGTATGCATGGAATTGTCATTTCTTGAAACATGGAACAAATCCCCGAGCATTTTTGAGAAATGGGATCATTATGTCACCTCTACAGGAGATGATGAATAGGTAACACATAAAACAAAACAAAAAAAACCCCAAAACAGATCTGACATTTGTTCTGGGGGATGGGTTGTGAGTGGGGATGTGAACGTGGTCTTCCCCTGTTTTAATAGTGCTCTGTATTTAGCTTGTTTGGCGTTTCAACAAACAAAGCCCTTCCCCCTGTCAACAAGGAACATCCAGTCCTCAAATATTGTGCCCGCTTGATGATAGTCGTCTCAGATACACGGCCCCCATTTAGCATAAGCTTTACATAACTTACAGATGCTGAAACTGGCTGCTGTAGGTTAAATGACACAGGCTCAAATGCAGCAAAGCAAACACAAGTAGATCTTTCTTACACCCTGCATGTCACGTACTAAATCCCTTGACCCTGTAAAATTCTGCCGCTTAGATGTCAATCAAAAGCTTGTCCAAGTTTGGAGAGCTAAATCGGAGGTGCTATTGGCTATCTAAGAGCAAAGTGACTGTATTGATATAGGGATTTGTTTAGAAAGGAGGTTCAACATTTACCCGTCTCACACTTGCTTACCTTACTGCAGGGAATTTTGTGATACCTCCTTCCCTGCAGGCTTTGCCCTTGTACCATCAAACTAACAAACGCTTGAGGAAACCCTTTCCTTCTTCCTGAAGTGTTGGAGAGCTTTAGGTTTGCTCCGGTGAGGGGGGGGGGGGGGGGGGGGGGGGGGGGGGCTAATAGTGACAGAGTGTCAGAGCGAACATGAAGCGAGTCGTAATGTCCTGGTTTTTGTGGCGTTCAGCTCAACTGCGAAGCAATTTCCTTGTCTTTAGTGGAACTGATGGTTCTGAAGAATTCTTCATGAGCACATTTTAAAAAGTGACTGTGTCCTTCAGGAAGATTTCAGATTTAACAGATTTTTAAAAGTAATTTTTGAGCAATTTGTGCCTTGATTGGATCTGACAGCCAAAGAGAAGAGGAGAGAGTTGGGGATGACACGCACCAAAGGGCCCAGTTTGGATTCACAGCCACTCCAACAAGGACCACAGCCTCTCTACATGGGTTTGCTCGGCCATCCAGAACCCCATGATATGATATTGAAAACATCTGACAGTTAAGCAAATTCATTTTAAAGACATATAGATCATTTTGATATATTTGCACATTTCATTTCTTAATTCTCGTTATGTTATTTATGCTGCTTAAAGGCATTTAAATGAAAACAATTGACAATTTTGCAATATTCACCAAACTATATTCACCGTTTATAGTCAGTCTCATTCACATACTTTCTTTCCCCCTGCCATAAATACGTTTGGTTTATCTAGTCCATTATTCACAAATGGTTGGGATTAGGATGAATATTTGCTAACATGCTGAATAGCTGTCACTTCCTTCACTTTGGTTTTACTCTCAGAAAAGTACGTTTACTGACTTTCAGTTCAGTCTTACCTTTCAGACCGCTGTCAGGTGGACAACGTACCAAATAGAGCATTGTGTTGCTGAAAAGCGAAATAGTTTCCCGGTAGTTGGTGGGGACAAAAATATAGATCTTAAGGCAGAGTTTATATTGGACCACGGGCGGCTGTGGCTCAGTTGGTAGAGTCGTCGTCCCTCAATCGGAAGGTCGAGGGTTTGATCCCCAGCTCCTGCGAGCAACATGTCCGGTGTGTCCTTGGGCAAGACACTTAAACCCAAATTGCTGCTGCGTCTGGGGCGTATGAATGTGCGTGAATGGAATTAATTACTGGATGGTCCACATAACCAGCCATCAGTGTGAATGGGTAGGTGTGGTCTGCGGTGTAAAAAGTGCTTTGAGTAGTCGGAAGACTAGAAAAGCGCTTTACAAGCTCAAGTCCATTTACCAAGTATCATTGAAAGATGAAAAATCTGGATTTGAAATAATGTTGCTCTTTTGTTGTCTCTTTGGAATAGCATTTGCCAAATCCACCCGATATGATGTTCACGTGTTGTTTCTGCTGCTCATAAGTGTTGAAAATCAAACTCAATCTATACTTCTGATACAAAATTAAACGGTCAAATAGGAGCATGGGTCCAGAGAGCAGACAGCTGCTGCCCATCTCAATCAAGGGCTTTAGGGTTGGAGCCAACCTAATGGGACCACCAATAAGAACTCTCCTAGTGTATTTATAAAGTCACTGGTGAAGTTTTCCATGTGTATTTTCCATCACTGCTGACCCAGTCCTGACATTGAGGTTCAAATTGTTCCTTATTATTTTGGAGATCAGTCCCTAGCACACTCGGCCAGTTTTGCTTTGAACATGGCTCATGGGGAGATAATGGGGCTTTATTTAATGGTTTACCCTGCTGTTTCAACTGTGGCATATGATTTGCCGGCATGTGGCATTATGACATCACTAATCCTGATTGAGCAACTGTATTTTATTTTTTCCACCATCAAGATTTTTATTTTTATTTTTTATTCTTTTGGATTCCCTGCTCTTCACAGGCTAATTTGAAGTTTCTGTTTGTGATTATAGGGACAAGACGAATACTTGTTTTACCTTCTTGTGTTGCTAATGCACGGCAGTGTGTTGGAGATAATTCATTCACAAGCAGACCACACAGCAGACAGTAAGCTGATTCACTCATGCAGAAAGCGCCACTGTAAAAGATGTAGGTCACTGTGCTCAGCTGTAAACTGTTTCCTGCTGCGTGTAGCCTACAGTAGCAGAACTGTCTGGCATCGTCCAGTCCAGAGGGGGTCTATTGTTGTCCTGCTCCCCCACACTCCAAGGTGTTGATCCCCCAGGCTGGCATTGGGTGCTTGGCTGGGTAAGCCCTTCACTGTACATGGCCTGGCAACATAAGCAGAAAAATTCACCTACAGCAATGCGTGTATGAAAACACAGTGGTAGTTAATGATTTCAAGGTTCATTGTTTTTTCATGCTAATTTTTGTTTTCAAATAGAAACACACAACTGAATGGATGGGAGGTTAATTGATGGATGGATGGGGGTTGATATATGTATGTATGGATGGATGATGGATGGATGGATGGGGTTGATGGATGTATAGATGGATGGATATTGATGGATGGATGGATGGATGGATATTGATGGATGGATGGATGGGGGTTGATGGATGTATAGATGGATGGATGTTGATGGATGGATGGATGGGGGTTGATGGATGTATAGATGGATGGATGTTGATGGATGGATGGGGGTTGGTGAGATGGAGGGATGGGGGTTGATATATGTATGTATGGATGGATGATGGATGGATGGATGGGGTTGATTGATGGATGGATGTTGATGGATGGATGGATGGGGGTTGATGGATGTTGATGGATGGATGGGGGTTGGTGAGATGGAGGGATGGGAGATTGATTGGATGGATGGATGGGAGGTTAATTGATGGATGAGGGTTGAGGGGAGGGGGGACAGCGGGTGTGTATTGTAACTAATGTCTTGTGTCCTGCCTGTCTGTATACTGCTACTGGATGCCTTGAATTTCCCTCGGGATCAATAAAGTATCTATCTATCTATCTATCTATCTATCTATCTATCTATCTATCTATCTATCTATCTATCTATCTATCTATCTATCTATCTATCTATCTATCTATCTATCTATCTATCTATCTATCTATCTATCTATCTATCTATCTATCATGTATGTATGTATGGATGGATGGGAGGTTGATGGATGGTTGATGTATGTGTAGATGGATGGATGGATGGATGGATGGGAGGTTGATCAATGTATAGATGGATGGATGGATGGGAGGTTGATTGGATGGATGGGAGGTTGATTGATGGATGGATGCATGGATGGATTCTCATCAATTGTTTACAAGAAATTCCTCCGTAATAACTTCTTAGCAGCTGTAATCATTGACAACACATCTAACATGAAATATGAAAACATTTAGGTGCAAATAATACTCGGGGCACAAAAAAAGGTGATATAAATGGAAGTATTGCAACAATCACTTTCACGTTCAACCCCAAAGATTTCACTTTTCTGGCTCTAAACGTTAGCTGAATAAGAGCCATAGGGGTCACAGCCTCGTCCTTTTATGAGAGTGTCATCCCACTGTGATAATACTCGTCACCTTAACACAGGAACAAGCCAATGCCATGCCCTTCACTGAAGCTATAATTGTTACTGTGGCTTTCTTACTTTGCATACTATTTCCTGGCTAATAACTTATTTACTATTTACTGAAACATTGCATTTTTTCCATGATCTGACGTTTTAACCTAAAAATGAGTTAAATGTATTATTTTTGAATTCTAGTAAATGTTGGCATATTTTTTTATATAAGGCAAATATATATATATATATATTTTTTATTTTTTTTTGACTGGCAATTAAATTTAGATATTGTACGTGAGGAGCAGTCCCCTCTGATTTCAGGGACTTTCCCTCTGGCCAAAGGCACGTGATTTAGTGGCCTGGGCAAGAGGGGCAGAAGGTGGTGTGGATTTCTTTGGCATGCTGTCTCTCAAGCCTCTCAAGTCTACATCCACGAATGTTTAAGATGTCACCTAGCCTCATAAGAAACAAATATACAAGTCGAGACCAGCTTTTTATCGAGACGAAAATGTATCTTTTTGTCTGTCAGTGTATTAATATTCCAACTTATTTAACCACAAGCTCTACAATCTGTCATTTTATGATAAAGCTAGTTTAAAAAGTAACAGTATTTGCCAATATCATGAAAAGTAGGGATACGATTTAGAATTTATTGATTTTATTTTTTCTTCAGGGGCCATTTTAAACAATCATAACTTTTATTTGAAGGCAAAACAACACAATACTATTTTAAGATCGGAAAAAAAATGTATGCATGTATCCATTCCAACAATGTATATGTCTGCTTATCAACCACATTCAATGTTTTACTTTTTATGGTGGATCTTAAAGTGTGGATGATTACAAACATCAATCCATACTAGTTATGTACATTTCTGAAGGGAAATGTACACAACTGAATATTTTGTATCTTTCAGCTTAGTGTTCCAAATCTTCAACTTTAATGGTAAGAATATTGTAAGTATTTCTTTTTAAAAAACAGCAAGCAGTTCTTAAAGTTTCTATTCATCTACCTGACAGTGACCAGATGTCCTTCTGAATATTTCATACATATATAATTGAGGTTATTCAAGCCTTGATAATTGAAAATCTATACTCCTGTACTATTTTTGACACTTTTATATCCACCTGAGCTCCACAGGGAGTTTTGCGGTTTTTCAGCTTTTTATTTGGCTTGTATGGATGGTAGCCGTACTTTTTGTTACGCTCTCACTGCTTTCATCAGTGTTATTTCCAGACGCGAAAGACTAAACTGAGCTCTTCAACCAATCACCCATCATAAGACAGACAAAGTTATCAAGAAGCCTGTGAACTTAGCATAGCATTTAGCTCATGAAAGAGCCTGGGTGTGAAAAGAAATCGTAGTAAAAAACAACAACAAAAGAGATTCAGTTAACAAGCACACTGTTAATCTGGTTCGTCCTCCATGTCATGGTCGG
This sequence comes from Symphodus melops, assembly GCF_947650265.1. Taxonomy (NCBI): domain Eukaryota; kingdom Metazoa; phylum Chordata; class Actinopteri; order Labriformes; family Labridae; genus Symphodus; species Symphodus melops. The sequence goes on along the minus strand of NC_136710.1, from coordinate 11,978,257 downwards.
ACCGAGTAAGACTGTGATCACTTGCTAATCCGTGTTCATGCCGCCAACGGTAGCATGTCCGGACCAACAGGTGGGTTCTCAGGAGCCTCTTGGCCTTCGCTTGATCTGTTCCAAAACAGGCCCAGTTTGTATTACACATCAAAGGACTGATAACAGCAGACTGACTTTCATTTGCTTATTTCTCCTGAAGAAAGTCAGTGAAAGGTTCTTCAAAGGTTTAGTCCAAGCGTGTGCAGTCACTTCATTAGTTTGTTCTTCGTCTCACATCAAAAACAGTAGTTCACATTTTGTCGTAGCATGCAGGCTGTTGTTCACCTTTTTAAGAACTTAATCTGCGCTAATAAATGTAGCTTGTTGACATTTGCCTTTGTGCTGCCATAGTTAATCCACTGTAATGAATCACTTGTGTAACTCAGCTGCCCCCTGCTTTTGTTAAGATTTGTGAGACTTCTTTATTTAGACACATTTTTGCTATTGTCTGGAGTGTGTCGCTTATTCTTAGCCTCAACGCTGACGTCCACATATAGGAACACCGAGTAAAAAAAAAAAAAAGAAACACAAGGATCCTGTCAAACAGGAAGGTAAAAGACACACACAGGAAGCTGGCAAAGAGCCGAACCTGCTGTTTGCTGTCAGCCTCAAATCCTCAGACCGAGACATTCCCTTGCTAACACTCTTGACGGAAATGTCCAAAACCATTACATTCATCTTCCAGGCCTATTTTTCAAAGTGAAACTAAAAACGTGTATCCTTTCCCACTGAGCAGACAGACTTGTTTTGACAAACCTTTAAAGGTAGAATTAAACTAGAACAGGTTGTTCTCGATGTTCCTCTCCTTCACATAAATGTCACTTTTAATCTCTCCATTTCAAGGCCACTCAGAGGTCTGTGCTGTGGATTTTGACAGTCTGGATATTTTACAGTATCCACACATCTCGAATGATGTAAGATCCTACAAGATATAAATGTTAGTAATAATAAATCTTTCACTACGTGTTCAGGGTTCAGTTTCTTCAACTGCTCTTCTCCTGCTTCTTTTCATGGTGTAAATATTTTCCCTTCAAGGCAGTCATGTAGTTTATGAGATCAGCCTTCTCCTTTTACGACAAAGAACTAGTAATATGATGCTGCATGTTTTAAAGACAGAATAAAAGAGGGCAATGCAGTTAATGTCGCGGTTAGTGCCCATGATACAGTAAATACGATTCAGATTTCTATTTACAACTGAACACATACTTTTAAAATGAATACACCGCTCACTGCTTATCTTGAAATATAAAAAAATGAAGAGTTGAATATTTAAGGGAAGCAAAACTATTAAAGTTCCTGAAAGTCATGTCAGGTTTTTGCTTTAACAAATGTAACATTTTATGTTGGATCATATATCAAGTGGTTCAATTTGGATTCATAGTGGTCAAACACTAAAATGTAGGATACAAATCAGAATATGAGCGTGAGAGTTGCCAGGGAAGAACGCTCAAGAATGCCTAAAATGTCAGAAGCAGTGGAGCCTTACAGTTTAAAGTGTACAAAAAGTCAAACTTGTTAATTGAAAGTATCAGCTGGTTATCAGGAGATGGATTTAGTCTTAACTGTATAAAACAGATTAAATAACCCTACTATTTAACTTATTTAATACCCTTCATTATTTGATGATCAGTTTCCATACCACATGAAGTTAATATATTTTTTTAAATGGTCTGATCTGGATTAAAATCTACAATCATACAGAGTACGCTCTAGGGGGCCAAGCTATCTGTGACTGATGAGTATTTTCCTGTCTGTTAGTTGTATTGAGATGCAACAATGCATATCAGCTGAAGAAAGCAAGATGGAGCCGACTGAAATAGTAAATTTAAGGTGTCAAAACTGGAGTCTATAAAGCAATGGTTGGTTAAATAGACTTCTCTATGAGGAATTTTTTTGGCAGGTTTAAGTGCCTTGCCCAAGGACTCATCTGACATGTCGCTGTAGGAGCTGGGGGTTGAACCCCTATCCCTCCAGTTGAGAGACAACCAACTCTACCAACTGATTCACAGCCACCTGATGTCAGTGAGGCCATATCCACTTCTTATACACAGTCTAAGATAAAAGCCCTACAATTTCAATAACTATTTAGTGATTTAAAAAAATATATATTTAAAAAAGGAAAGGACCATCTCAAGGACTACAGCCTCCGCTCATGTGGTGCGTACATTTACCACCAGGCTACCTGTGCCCACCTTGGGATGTTCATAATATTTCAAACTAGGGTCTAAGGTATTAATGTGGGTCATTGGATTAGTAGTCAAATTCCTTAGTTACTCCAAATTAAAAAAGATATCTGTGATGCAAAGAGGACAAACCATTAAAAGTGATATTTGCGTGTTCACACATCAGGTTCCCATTCTTTGTTGCCCTTAGAGAGACGTTTCTCAGAAGTTCAGTGGGAAACAATTGAGCCTCAGATTTCCTTCCCTAAAGCTATGATACGAACGTGGAACACTTGATCCCAGTTTGATTTATCCAGACTATCTCTTCTGTACTTGGCATTTGGATACGTGTCATTCATGTGTCCAGAAATCAAGCTAACAAAGCTATGAAGCCAATTAAGCTAGCTTTTCATTGTAAACTTCTTAAAACCTGATGTGGGATGTATTCCTTAGTTCAGCCCCATGCTCTGCTCTGGTTTTCTATAGACCAGATTATAGATTTATATCCATTAACCTTTTATCCAGAGGAGCGTGTCAGAGTCTGGCAAGCTAATTAAACAAGTGTTCGGCCTCTTGTCTTTTTATCCTGCTTCCCTTCCCCGGGCCAGCCGCATAGATCACTCATCTCGTGTTTGGTGCTGTTATTCAAGCATTCCTGAGACTCCTGGGCGTAAAGAGAGTCTCCTTTTCTGGAAGTTTTGAGATCAGATTTGGTGGGCCTCCATGCGCCCCCCACCCCTTAAGCTGTGGCCTAAGCAGATGATTACTGATGCCCATTAAGGGGTTTAGGTGAGTTAAGGATACACCGTTTTGATTGGGTTCTTCAGGTCAAAGAGAAACAGCTTATTTAATCAAGCTTCTGTTTACATTTAGGGTTTCTCTTCCACCAAAAAAACTAACAAAAAAAACTTGCAGAACATCGCTTCAAGTTTCAAAGGATACCTTTAACCTAGTCTTTCAAGCCAGTCAGACCTTTATTCACAATCTACACAACAGTTACCAAAGCGGATCCACCTCCACCTCTACTGTTTGCACAACCTATTGCTCCTTGCACTCTGTGAATTGTGACAAACATAATACACGTAAGGGTGGATCCGGTTTTGTTTGGGCATGTATGTCTGGAGCCGGGACACATTGTAGCTGAGTTTGTGTGTGGTTTTGTAAGACTTTGCTAGAGATGGGACTGTTTCCATGTAAGTAGGTCTTAAGAAATCTGATCATCAACACAGATGGTTTAAAAATGTTCTGAAATCGTTTTTTTTTTTTGTTGCTGTCTGCTTATTGATGATTTCATTTTTTCATTCTCCCAACAATACCCTCGGCACCCCGCTGAGTTAGAAAGTTCACCTGTCAACAAAGCAGGAGCCTCCCCCCCCCCCCCAAAAAAAAGAATAAATATAAATATATATATATATATATATAAATATATATATATATATATATATATATATATATATATATATGTATATAAATGAAAAATAATTAGAAAAAAAACCAGAACCCAAACAGATAAACAATGCTTTTATCCCTGCCAGTGTATCAACTTTGAAAAATCACTGATTTCTGGATGGAGACATTAGCTGTCAGATTCTCTCCCTCCTGCTGGCCAACTTCATTAAAACAACTGTGAACTTTTTTTTATTTTTTTATATTTGATTGATTTATTTACAACACTTTCTGGATCTCTCTCTCTCTCTCTCTCTCTCTCTCTCTCTCTCTCCCTGTCTGCACTATCTGATGGCATTTGTAGGCGTCTAATGATATTTGTGTCTTATTAATGGCTGCTGATGAGCTGAAATGGTAGACTCTCCACAAGCTTTATTTACGTGCCTTTAATACTGACCCGTCAGCTTGATATATTACACTGCCATATGGGCACTGGTTATGGGGGACACATTGGCATCACATTCCTCTTCCCCTCCCTGATTTTTCACACAGTTTTTAGCCGTTAATTTAAATGCTTAGACTCGTGATTTTTTTTTATTTTATTTTTTTTACGAGCTTTATGTTTAACTTTTTAGTTTTTACAAGACAACATAATTGCAATGGGCGCAAAAGTTAAGAAAACTCTGAAATGAGTAATGAAATGCAAGAATTTATAAGGACGTATTCAGCCTATGGTAAGTGCATCATAAATGTGTGAAAGCTGATGAGGTGTCTCTTGGTCTAATGAACCGCTGACATGTTCTGAGGAACGGGCTTGGTGAACCTGCAGAGCTGGGTGACAAACGAGAAACTTGTAGTCAGTAATAAGAATGAATAATGAGAGAAGCTAAAACATGCAGGGCTGAAGAGTCTGTGAAATAGACGACAGCTTTTACGGAGGATGGACTGGATTTGTGAGGCACAAGTTTCTCAATGACATTGATCAGTGACTTTGACATTCTGAAACTCTTCATTGCATAGATAACTTTAAACCAGTCGACTTTTTGTCCCCATTAACCCTTTAAGTCTCAGTATTGATTCAAAACAGTGGACTGTGTTTTGACTTATTATTATCAGCAAATAACATTTCAAATTTTGGGGGTTAAAGAAATACCAGTGTTAAAACCAGCACTGACAACTTTATTTAATCTGTTTATGTTTATTTCCACAGATATGTTGCATTTAAAAACAAAACTCAAACACCATTATTTGCCTAGGCTATATCCAGTGTATAACTCATCACACTTCAGTCTTTTAACTAAGTTCACAGCTCACACATATTGTATTTACTTCTTTATCTCATGTGACATGAAATATTATAATTTTAGAATTTGACCCTCTGATTTGATATTTCACCTTCAGTTGTAATGACCTGCTGTAAATGGGATGTTAGATCTGATAACGCATTTACTGTTTCAATACTTTGATAAAAAAATGAAAGCACCTTCTCGATACATCGAACAAAAATGACATTTGACCCTCCTGTGATGAGTTAATGCTGCTTATGAAACAAACTGAAAATAATATTTAAGCCTGTATATGACCGACCAAAGCCAACAAGACAAGATTTAAAATGGCTAAATCGCAACTGCTGCCACAGGGTAGGTTACAGATGACCTTTTTTTTTAGGAGTGAACTTTACTTGCACATCGAGGTAGTGAAAAGATCATTTAAGAAATAAAAGGTAAAATGATGCAAACCTGAAGTCTCTTAAAGGATCTTCAAAGCAACAGTATGTAGGATTTTTGTTTGCTGGCTTCGACGCCATCTGGTGGTCTCTAAGTCACTGTTGTTAAGTAACACTTTGCTGTTGCCTCCCACTCGTAGACGACGGGCATTTGTTGACAAACAGAGGGCACAGAAGTTGCGATAAGCCAAAGAACCATGCTGACTGATAAGACGGAGTCATTTCACCTGAGCAAACTTGGCAAGCATCGTCAGTACATTGTTTGCAAACTATTTGGATATAGAGTCTGTGTGTATTCAGCTGTTGCCATGATATCTACAGTCTTCGGCTAAATGGCTACATTGGAGAGGCTAATTTGTTACATGCTAGTTCAGATATCTTTGCACGTCTTGCGGGCCATGGCCAAAATTACATGGTGCTTACAACAGGTGACCGGGCCACGCTGTGGACATAAGAGAGACACAGTTCTCCCTGCTGTAAGTCATTACATAAATAGATTAACTTTAATACGATTTTAAAAATGTGGGAACGTTAAATATTGGAGCTTTTAGTTACTACAGATTTGGGATAATTTCTGAAATAAAATTGAGAACATTTCTTTGTGCCTTTAACAAAAGATGCCTGATGCTGTGACATACTGGCCTATTATACACAAAGGAAATATTAAAATATTGCTGTGCGATTTCAAACAAACGTTTTAAATATAGAACTAAACTGGAAATGTGGAGTAAACCCCAACAAAGCTGAACTTGGCTATGATTGGAGCATAATGTGAACAAGGACTACGTTTCTTTAAAATGTTGAATCCATAATGTATTCAGAAAATTAACAAACAACCAGAGGAGTCTATGGGGACGTGATGTTGCTACTGTCCATGCATGCTGAAAATACATTGTGTTTAGTTTGAGGAGGTTAAAGGAAGATCCCACGAGTGCAACTTCTCACTCACTTCATCGGCCGTTGCGTTGAGGCGTTCAACATCATTGTCTTGCATTTAATTGGTTGACCTGATTAACTCAACCGGCAGCTTTTTGAGAGAGTATCTGATATGTGCTCATGTGTCAGGAGACTGAAACATGAAGAGGTAAAATCTCTTTTAGCGTGCAGCACGTTTGCTGACTTGTTTTCTCATCTGCTTTGGCACTTCTCGGTCCTGCCCCGCTCCCACTTACTACCACCTCTTACTTTGAAACTCGAGAGCGTGTCTGAATAGGTTCTGTATGTCAGCCTTGGCGTCTTTCATGTGTACTTTTGTGTCTGTAGTCAAGAGAGAGAGAGAGAGAGATGAAGTCAACGCAATAGCAGGTACAAGCTAAGGACACGAAGATATCTCAGGCAGTTTTGTGGGTGAGAAGAGGCCACTCGGCTCCCGAGAGTCGCATGTCAACCCATCACATCCTGCTATCTTAATTCAGTGTCGCCAGTGCCTGCATCCCTCCCTCCACGCAGATACTCTTACACTGAATCTGGCTTCTCATCCAATATCAGGTTTGGATTGAGGCAGAGGGAGTGCGACTCCTCTTCCTCCCATGACGAGAGTGCTCTAAAACATGGTTTTTTCTCGATGGGACCAAACAGCTAAATGACTGTGCTTGTAGGCTGATGCTGTGATATTAAGGGGGGAAAAGTCTTATTTGTTGAGTGCTTTTGAAAGTTATGCCCCAACATTTGATCCCGTCAGTCATGTTATGTCTGCAGGAGAGCAGAAAATTGGCATTCTGTAAACTCGCCTTTTTATTGAACCCCCCTCCCCTAATCACAGGCCCAGTGTTTTCTAACAAAGTTGCTAACCTTTTCCAAATGGATCAATACATTTTTTTTCTTAAATGTAAAGCAACATATAAAGACCACTGGGTACAACGAAGGTATTTACAGATTTGGTTTATGCAATTTTTTTGGGACTTGGAATCTTTTGTGTGAAAGATATATCGGGCTTCTTGGTATAGGATCAATTAGTTGTGTTTTTTGCAGAACATGTGTACTATAATAACAACGTTTTTTTTTGTTTTTTTTTTACCAGAAGTCAGCCTTTAAATGGGTTGTTCAGAATACCTACCTGTCATATCGTTGATCTGAGAAATCACATATGAGAAAAAAAGAACAGCAGAAAAACATATTTGACTCCCGAGCTGTCTCTTCTGTCAAATTATCCACTTCAAACATGCACCGGGAAATGTTTATCTGACACTTTGTGAAGAAGCCGTTTTTTTTGTTTTTTTTTATCTCGCCCATAATGCACTGGGGTAAGGATGATGGGTCTGACGACTTTATTCTAGTTTGGATGAATTTAAAGATGTTTGAAAGTCTCAAGGGATCAGGTTCAAGGAAGTCCCCAAAAAGTCGCCGTGAACACATCAGACGTAAACTCCTCGATGTCTGAGTTTTCTGTCACCTCCTGAACAGCTTATTTTCAAATTAAAAAAAGAAACGTCTTTATCACATATACATATTGTGCTTGAAAAAAAAAAGAAAGAAGCCTCTGGATTCACTTTGAAGGCAGTAGCTGACAGCTAAACGCTTTTGTTATCCGATTCTTTTGATCCAAACTTGCCGCCCTCTGTGACAGCTCGTGAGTTATGGCAAAGTGAATTATAGTAAAACTGCTTTTCTGCATCTGTTTGCCCACTGAGTTTGTGTGTGTGTGTGTGTGTGTGCTTAACGTCTGCTCATGTGGGTGTATTTTATGAGCAAGGGAGACCTCTGCCATTGTTGGGCTTTTACATCCTGACAACCGGGAGTCTGATGAGGTTAAAAATAACCCAGCGCTTTCCAATTTTGTCATCTTTCGGGACCACGTCTCCAGGCTGTTTGGATTTCGCGTGCGTCCCCCTGGAACGCTGGGGGTGACAGAGGGCCATTTCCCATCACATGGTCCCTCATTGTAGTGTTCTCGATTGTCCCTAAGCATACTCAAAACATACTTCGAAAAAAATAGGCCACTAGGGAGGAGAAGGTTTGTCATATTTTTGAATTGCACACTGGGTGGCCCAGTGGTAATGCTGTCAGTGAATGACAGCATTTATTTTTTGTGTTTTATCTTCAAATTATCTGTTTCTCTGTGATCTAAAGAAGGGGAGTTGGTGTATGAAGGCTTTCACATGCATGCAGAACAGAATTAGGCCACCCGTATAAAAAAAAAGTATGATAAAAAGTTAAACATAGAAAAGTTGTTTGTAAAAGTGTGCTCTTCATTTGGATTCTCTGTGACACATTTAGTTTTAGTCAGGGATGAACAGCAGGAAATGCAGCATCTGTAAGTGTATGTGTGTGTTTATGTAAAACACAAGTAAAGTATTTGAGTATTGCCTGTTTAAGTAACCAGACAGCCAAATACATATGCTTGCTATGCAAACAAAAAGCCATGTGGACTGCTCTGGCAAGCTAAGCAAATGAATTATGCAACTTGTCCTCAAGCATTATATGCTTTGACTGGACACACACACACCACACACACACCACACACACACACACACACACACACACACACACACACACGACTGACATAAAAGCCATATTGTGTAATGATAATCTTTCGTGTCACAGATAACTGGGTTTCCCCCTTTTTTCTCCCCTCTGTTTTTTTGTACATATTCCTCAAAAGAAACGAGATATGTATTGTATACATCAGAAATATTGGTAGATTAAAACACTGGAGTTTCAGTATCATGTGTTCAAGTTTATCAATTTAAAAAAAAAATCTGTATTTAATTTTCAATGCATATCTAAGCAGATCATGGACCACTGAAATAAGACCATTGGCCTTTGTTTGTTATTTGATCAAATCCCCTGAATTGGCAATCATTTATTCTGCCTCATGATCTTTTATTAGAACAGTGAATGGAAGCATTTGGCCACCACCTAGCTTACTCCGCAGCTAGGTGTTACCATAAATTACAACTAAAAGGTTTGAATTCCTTGCCATTGTCAGGAAATCATCATTAAGCAGGTGTTTGACGTTAGCTAGAAATATTTCCTCTTCCAATTGTATGTCTTAAGTGTAAAGCGTAGTTTGTAATTGGCTAAATGCTAACTTTAGTGTGGGCCGTAGCTAATGAGTTATTGATATGTTTTAGCTTAAGATGTAGGGACTTATGACTGAATATCCATTGTCTTCTCTATTTTAAAGCAGATAAATGACGCAAACACATGTGTACCTAAAACACAATGCAAAACAATATTCTTTGATAGAAATACTTAGTTTTGCAGCCCTGATCAGAAATAGGACTGTTTTTAATAAGCCCAAGTAACAGTCCTGTCATGTTGTTATGCAAGGAAGAATTGCTTTTCTCGTACAACACAGCTTAGTTTTAACAAAACGAGAACAATTGGAGGCTTTTAAAAGCCGCTCTGGCTTTATACACTAAAACCAGCCGATGGTGTTATCAAACCTGTGGTTCTGTGTTGGGATGAAGCCCTTTGCCAATGCTGGTATCTTCATTTGACATGGGCATCCTCCCCAGTGTCCTCTCATCCAAACTTAGCCACGGCATGCCTCCAATCAGTGTCTTCTTTTGCTTCTTCTGTAGACTGCCAAGTGGCAAGTCTATGACTAACATGTCAAGTCTTGTGTCAGTAAACAGATCCTATGTAAAAAAAAATCAAACAAACAGAAAAGGTCACACGGTCACCTTCACATTTAACTGTGCGTGCTGAATTCAAATAATGTCCTTTTTTAAAAATGTTTGTATGGTTTTAAAACATATTTAACAAATATAATAAAGGGTGACAGGAGCCAATTAGCTTCGCTTAGCTAAGCTTAGTTTCACATGAGGACCGAAAACAGGCTAGGTTTCTGTCTAAAGGTAACACAAAACCACATAATATACGTTTTTACTCTTTTTTAAACAGGTTAAACTAACGAGCTAACCAGCTGGCTAGGCAAGGCTGTTTACCCTTGAAGCTAAGCTAAGTGAATCACCTCCATCTGTGAAACTATCATAGACATGAAAGTGTTGTCAATCGTCTTGTCTCAGGTAAGAAAGGAAAATATTTTTAGGAAATAATTTGTCCTGAAAATGTCTTGGGGAAATGAGTGGAACAAAGCCTATTTAAGTGCTGATGAAATAGATTGTTATATAATATTTACTTTATATTTACCCTTAATATTTATTTAAGGGTGGGGGAAGAACTGATCCCACCTCTGCGCTGCTGTCAGAGGTAATTGTGAGTGTATGTGGAGCTCCTGCAGTTTTTTTTTCACTTCTGCAATGCTGTGATGCAATAGCAATCACAAACTGGGATACCAATATTTAGCCATTTTAAAATCAATATCAAAGTATAAAGGTGTAATGGTGGTGGAGCTTCATTACAGCACTTACATGATTGACACAGTAGCACAATTTTCCAACCATATCTTGTTCGAATTTTTGGGTTCCCTGGTGGCCTGTCTGTCGTCCACATATTTCCTCTGATAGACAAACACTGCTCACTGCCAGCAGCAATTAAAGTTTTAAACATGTCTGGGTGTGTACATCCCTGTCCAACTTGTTTTAATTGTGTTGTGTTTCCCGTAGCAGCTCAGTGGCTTTGTCTTTGGTCTGAAACTGAGGCCAAACAGGGAGCATCATTATTTGTGGGACTTGGACACGGCCTTGGCTGTACTTGTGCTGACATGAAACACGTTTATTGGTTGAAAAATTAATGTCTGTGATTTTCTGTCTGGTTTATTGGGTGTTTTATTTATGTTAGGACCTTCAATCTTCTTCAAAAGTGCTTTTGATGGCTGTGTTTTTATGTGTGTCCATTTTTGTTGTTGTTGTTGTTGTTGTTGTTGTTGTTGTTGTTGTTGTGTCTGCGTGTGTTTGTGTGTGTGTGTTTTGTGGCTTTACTGAGACCGCCTGGCACCTGGCCAGATCAAACTGTCCATGGCTTGGAGGGCTGGAAATAATGGGCTAAATTCCCAGGTGGGATCGGAGGGGGACTGAATAAAAACAAAGAGGGGGGGGGGGGATGCCCGTCCCTAGGCTCAGGGAAATTAAAACAGTCCACCAGGGACACAGTTAATTCAAACTAATTTATTTACTTTTCCCCTGTCCAAAGTAGACAAAGAAAAGGCACACTTTGTAATAAATGCCGGGAGGGAAGGTATGGACACTACCCTCTCTGAAGCTTCTTTTGTTTTGAACTTCCCGCACACACTGTCACACTCATCCACACACACACACGACATTATTAATCAGACTTACATTCTATTTCTGATTTTTTTTGGAGCACGTAAATAGTGAAATACAAATTTAAAAAAAACAGTTCGTAAAGCGGCAACAAAGGTTGTTTTTTAAAAGGTTTATTTTTTGGCCTTTTTTGATAGGACAGTGGATAGAGTAGGAAACAGGGAGAGAGTGGGGAGAGACATGCGGGAAAGTGGCCACAGGCCGGACGCGAACCCGGGCCGCCCGCTATCGGCGCCACCCAACAAAGGTTGTTTTGATGCAAAGAATATTACCATGCAGACACTTTTGTTTTCCCACGGAAGAAGAATATTCAAGGACTCATTTCGTTATTGAAGACAGAAAATGCTAGTTGTAAGTCACATTATGTAAATGAGAGCGAGAGAGAGAGAGAGAGGGCTCTGTGTCTGCAGCTTCCTTAAGGCCCTGACACACCAAGGAGGTCGCCGGATGTCGGTTCTTGTTGGACCGTCGTGGGCGACTGTCTGCCTTTAACTGGCTGATGTGACATGTTGAATGAGAATCGACAATCATTGAGAGGAATCTCTCTGATTGGCTGTTCTGAGGTTTCATTTAGCTCCAGATCTGACACAGGTTCAGGAAAGTCCCTTTAGCCTAGTTTTACCCAGTAGTGTGGTTTCTCCTTATTTGCTGCCTCCGCCTCTTCTTCCCAGCGGCAACTTATTATCAGATTATTCTCGATTCATAGGCTACCTATAATACGAGTTAAAATGCTTTTCTTGTATCCTAACAAGAAACACAGGTAACACATAGAAACACAGATATATGCTGCATTCATGTGGTGTCAGACACTTGGGAAAAACAGTTTGCAGTTGGAAAATGCACATGAACATCTGCTCAAGTCAGATCAACAAATTGCAACAAATTGCGAAATGATTAGGTGCCCGATTTGCAGAGTTGACGTCCGGCCTGTTTATATTTCTCTTTTGATTCAACAGCCTAAACACAAAAGAAAATCATTTTATTTGGATAAAAAGTAGATCTCACATTTGACAACCTGATTCCACTTTGACTTTACTATTGTAGAAAATAAACAGAAAATATTAAACCAATAATGGACAGTAGGTCAATTAAAAGATTTTAACTTATTTGCTTAGTAAAAGAAAGTACCTCCTTGGCTCATCACACACACACACACACACACACACACACACACACACACACACACACACACACACAAACACACACACACATATATATATATATGCTACATAACATGGACTTAGCTTGTTTACCTGTCCTCATTTGGACTTAGCTTGTTTACCAGTCCTCATTTAGATACATGTGCTTTGTTTCTGCTCTCTTTCAGTATGTTGTCTGGAATGTAAACTTTCCAGCACATGAACTCAAGTACGCAGTTTAAAATGAATCACACTGAAACAATTCTTGGAAGTCATGGTATTTTAAAATTACATGTTGAAATTTGTATTGGCACTGAAGTTAACTTTGAAATCCTCTTACATGTAGTTAACCCTGAAGCCAATGTTTGCTAACATGGAGGTCTGTAAATATGCAGCTGTGTATTGTTTGTTTGTTACATGCAGTTACTGACCAACTACCATTGTGTATATATCTATTGCTTTCAGCTTTCTCCTGACCCTACATCTCTGACCTGAATGATATGCTTTTTGTCCCCTGCAGACCCCTGTCTTATTGTTACGCCGCCATGCATGGGCGAGGCCGACCGTTTTAGTCTGGACGCGCTGCGGCACATCCACAAACAGCTGGACGACGACAATGACGGGGGAATAGAGGTCAACGAGAGTGTGGAGGTGAGCTGATGAAAAGTCCTTCAAATGTAAACAAAACCCTTAAAAAAAGGGCTAAAATGTGGACCTTTTGGTTTGAGTTTTGATTTGCCTGTACGGCAGAGAATCTCCAGCAGGAGTCTTCAAGTAACTTTGAGAGGTGAGCCAGATGATATCAGCAACAAAAGAAAACAAATATGTTTGATACACTGAATTATGTTTACATTTGTTTAACTTTGAACAAATATAAATTTCATTTCAATTTAGCTTTTTTTTAAAAAGCATCCAGCATTTTAAATAATTGTGTGTTTAAAGCATAAGTTCAAAGTTAGTTTTTCTGGAATGAAATGTAGGTAACTTAATGCAGAGGTTTAGTTATGAAGATTGAAACAATTCTCATGGCAGGCTAAATAAGAAGCTGAAGGCATTTAGCTTAGCTTAGTTTAAATACTTGAAACAAGGGAGACAGCTAGCCTGGCTTTTTCTAAAGTGAGGAAATTGCCCACTAAGACTAAAATGAGTTCTTATTGATGAATAACTTCTTATTCTGTTTTCTGAGCTGTAAAAGTATAGCAAAGCTAAACGATTAATCCAGCTTCTTATCTTTATGCTACGCTAAATTAGCTACTTCTCTTCTGTCAAGTGAAGTATTGTAACCTGTAACTGCTTTTAAAGAATCCATCAGGATTTAGAAGACTAGATTCTGACCTGTTGATTTTAAAACTTTAAGGAAGCAGGAGGTATCAGACAAATAAACATTTTGAAACTTTTAAAGGGTTCACCAGAAACTTTTTGAGGAACTAATGTGCCAGAGAAACAAAACTCAAAGCCATTCTGCTCTCCAAAGGTTGTGCAAGGGAATTTATCTGGAACTTAATATGTGAGATGAGATTGAAAACAGCTTCTGGATTTGATCGGTTTCTGGCTTTGTCACGTCAGTATCTAAACTGTAGCATTTGATAGATCATTAGGTCAACCAAATCCAACCTGCTTCTAAAAGTTTCCTGTGTTTACTCAAGAATAGCTGTGTGTCAAGTGTGAAAGTAGATCGCCTCACGCCAGCAAATATTTAGTTTATAAAACCAACAGTGAGGAGCACCTTGTGGTGGTCGGCTCTGCCTTGGTAGTCTGATCCTAAAAGTGAAGAGACTTGAAATGATTAGTAGTGGCAGCTAGTTTTTGGAGGAAAGACACAAAGATGGCACCAGAACTTCAAAAGAAGTGGCACATCTGGAAGAGATTGGGCTTGTTTCTTAAGTGACAAGAAAGTGATACCTGAGAGCCCTCTGACCAGCTGTGCCCTCTGCGTTTCTGGGTAATCAACGACCATGGTCCCGTTCTGCCTGTGTGTGTGTGTGTGTGTGTGTGCTTGTTGGAGTCATTTATAACTGGCTGAGAAAAACTTGTGTAAGAAACAGTTATACCCTGCAGCCCTCTTTGGAGGCCCCTCAGTAAAGACCTGGACGTGTATAAGCCCTGTCTTAAGACCTCAGAGATGTTAGATCTGGCCCTCAGCCCAGATGAAGTCTCTGCATGTATCCCTGATTCCTGTATGTGCCGTGCCATACTGTAGTGGAGTGTGTTACAGTGCCCTGTTTTCACCCTTTGTCTTTATAAGGGCAACGAGTCGTGTCTGTTACTTCACAGCAGAAACTTTCGGTTGTTTTTGGCCATCACTCGTTTTTGAGGATTTCCGAGCTTTTTTCTCATTTCATAACCGGTTGGATGAGGCTTTCACCAATTACTGACTATCAGTTTGTTTCATAATATAAGCATAGTGTCATGTTACAAGAGGCATAGTGGCCATAGCCAAGGGATTTTCACAGCGAGGACACACATTTTCTTGAGTAATCTAACCAGATCAAATCTAGAAACAAGGTTTTGTTTATAAAAGAAACCTGATTTGAGATTACAATACACAATTAGATTTTTAGGATCAAACTGTGACATGATATTAAAACTTTAAAGAAGGACTGGAATCCCTTTAATTAAAACATTGAGAATAATTGCAGAAGTTTGCATTCACTATGGAATCAAATGTAATTTGACTCTTCATTTGTCAAACACTACAACATTTATATTTTTATGTGAAATATCCATTTATTTAGATTATTGATTTCTTTTTTATTCGCTATTTGTTCACCTTTGGACTATTTAAAGCTCTGGTACAAATTAAACCCAGAAATAGCTGTCTGTGTCATACGAAATTTAATTTTTGTCTCTAAGAATAACACAGACAGAGTTTTAAGAAGTGCAACTGAAAATATTCAATTGAAGACCTGATGCACATTGGAAATAAGCATTTATTATAATCGACTTGCTTAACGTTCAAAGCTTCAGAGCAAAATTCTCTGACTTGATACAAAAACAGTGTTGTTATTAGTCATATAATGCATAAACCATAAAGTGCATAAAGCAGCGGGAGTAATCAGGGGTTATGTCCTGCCCAAGGACACATCGGACATGTTGCTGCAGGAGTTGGGGATTGAACCCTCAAAGAGATGATCGTCTCTACCAATTGAGCCACATTCACCCCCGTCATATGACATCTGTTACACCATGTCAACTGATGGTGTAAGTGATACCATATATAAGTGATCAGAGGAAAGGTATTAAAAATGCAGATAAGAAACAAACAAATAATGTTAGCTCTTTAACATTTAACCTTTTAGTCAAGGATTAACTATCTGTTTCAGCTGATCAAACATAGACAGATCCACTTTACTGTCACTTGTCGAAAATGATCGGCCTCTTTCTGGCAGTGATGAGTTGAAAGGTGTTACGAGGCAGGGTGATGAGTTCAGTGTTGGAACCAGACCTCGTCACCCCCTCACCCCTTTGCCACCTGTCTGAAACCTTACACCCAGACAACAAAGATCTCACTGGCACTTCCTGTGTTTACTTTTGTTCTTCAGCAACCTGCAACCTTTCCCCAAAACATGTGTGAGCTTTCGTCCAAGGAGATAGTGATGGTCATATGTTTAAGATGTTAGCTTTTCATGACTTGCATTTCAGAGAAATTGCCTTGTTGTGATTTATGGAGATAGTAAAGTCTCAAGTTTGGGAAGACCCATCTTGGAAGTTCTGTTTACCTGGAATTAGGACTGAGGCAGAAGTTGTGCAGGCTCATGTGCTTGGGCACATCTTCTTTTTCAGTATGCTGATTTTATACTGCCCTGCTCTATGTGATAAACATTTAACTAACTGCTTTACCTGTAATTTGGAGAGATTTCTGTTTGAACTGTAATGTTAAAACATTGCCTGAGGAAGATATGCATAAAAAAACACGGTTGTGTTGAAAGAAAATCTTTAATTTTTATGGCTTGTGAAACACCAAACAAGCATTTGACTTTTGTTGCGGTTTTTGGCCTTGAAATATATATTTTTTAATATATATTTGCCAATTTGATGAATTTGTTGCTGATTTCTAAAGTGAGAACTACTATATGGATAGTGAAACTCAGTCGAGAGTGTCATTTAAGAGCATGTTTAATAGCTACGGCAAGACAACGTTTTCCAAGCACAAAATTCAGTAGAAAAGCTTTAAATCAATGGTTTTGCCATTTAGCTTATTTATGTGAGGAACCTTACAGTAAAACAGTAAAGTTAGCTAGAAACAGCTGGTTGCTGTTGTGTCTTAAATATTGTGTTTTGTCTTGATTTTTTTTTTCCAGTTGTATTCAGAGTGTAGAGTCTTTGGGAACAAATGCAGCAAACTAATAGATGTTTGTTACATTCAGGCCACCAGGTAGACTTGGGCTGTTCAACCAGTATTCACTGTAATCATCTTTTGATTCGACCTCGCTCCGAAGGTGAGAAGCTTAAATGCAATGATTATGTCTTGTGTTCCAGACTTCCAGGCTAAAAAAAGACAACTTGACAAATAGTTATCATTGAATGCTTCTAGAAAGCCCAAATGGATTTCTTGACCCATTAGCTATGACCAGACAAGTGCTAGCATTCATGCAATCACTTGCTAACACACAACATTTCAAAGGGGAAAAGTGTAAATTGATATCTTACTTTAGACTACAGCTAGCTTGTAACTTATATGCTAACAATAGCAACTATGACCTAGCTGTCACTATCAGTAATGATCTTGCTTATAAGTTATCAAGTAATGTGTTTATTTTAAAATATAGCCAGATATTCTCACTTTGATTGTCTTTTGAGGTGCCTAAAAATTGGAAAGTAAAAAAAGTTTAAGCATTTTTTTATTTGAGAAACCACAAGTATAACATGAAACGTCAATGCAAAGTTATTAAGTATGAATATGGAATTGCTGCATGCTTTATTTTTAGTTGTGTAAATAATATACAGAGTTACAAGTATACTTCTTGTTGATGTTGTTATTGGTCTCAGCCAAATGTCTTTCAGCTCTCAGTCTACATCAGTCTATAGGCTATAAATATAGACTTGAACCTCTTGACGATACATACAGTATTTATAGTCTAAAATCACAAGTAATCACTTTTTTTACAGTTGGTGTGTAATTTGACAACTGTGGAAGAATTTTATTTGGAATCAAATTTAGCTTTAATCCAGTGAAACGTAAACCTGTCTCGGATTACCCTGTGAATTCTGGGTGTCGTCTGAGGAGTTTTGAGTGACGTTTGGGGGTCTGTTGCTGAGCACAGTCACAGGGGAAGGCAGGTGCACGTACTCTCCTCGGGGTGCTGGGCTGTGTGCTGTCAGCCTGCCAAGGAGACACTTGGCTGGATCATGTTGCATCACTTTGAAATTGCAAGAACCAAATCCACGTCATGGATAGGGGTGATTGTACTGCTTCAGTTGGATGTGGGGGGTACTTTCTTAAAAAATTAGACTAGTATGTGAGTTCCACGTCTGTCAAAGCACATGCGTATGACTAAAATGTGTCGAGGTGTTTTAAACAGAAGACACTTGAGGACGCACGAGGAGTCTCTCAGTTGTATCTTTAGAAAGAAGGTTCAAGAAGATGTTTGTTGACTTGTCTGGGAATGTTCTGGAGGGACAATTCAAAAGAGATTTTTTTATATTTATGACCTCTACTGCTTGCAATTGAGATGTCAAACCTGTCAAATTTGTTGATTGGTACAGCTTAATACAACTTTTTTATCATTTCATTTTGTCTTATCTTGGTTGAATGTATTGCCATTTGTAGATTTTTTATATAAACTTGCTCAGTTGTTCTCTAGCAAAAGTGTAATTAATGCTAAAGCCTGAAAGTAATTAGCAGAGCTTTGCCCAGGTTGTAGAAATCCTGCCCTTGAAGAATGGTGTCTGAAAGGAACTAATAATGGTGGTGTACTTGCTCTTTTGAAAAAGCATATGGTCTAAACTTGCCTCTAGAGATTGTTGGCTGCAATCTTGAAACTGAATCTCTTAGCAATGGGAATTGTGAAAACATTGACAGTAGAAAGAAAGAATTTTAAAACAACAGACATCCAGTGTTGTGTATGCAAAGTCTTACACAATGAGATAGACCAGCCTGGCTGTACTCACACTTCAGAACAGAAGTAAATATCAGAGAATATACATCACTGAAGACAATTAAATGAAGTGATAAATGTGTCACCTTTGTATAATATAACCAATTCTCAGAAACTTTATTTATATCATTAGAAAAACAAGCAGACACTGATGAGACTACCCGGAAGAACAACCATAGTGGAGGTGATTTTCAGCATTAAAATTATACACACAATGACTTTTCAATGGCTGTGTGTGGGGACTGCAGTCTCTAATGATTTGATTTGAAAATCTTTAATGTCCCCGAAGGACAATTCGGTTTGGAGCAGGAGTCCAATGGGATAGGTGGAGTTGGAATACGATGCAAAAAGGATTTTTCCTTTGTATTCCTGTCATTCCTGTTGTTCACACTTCCATGCTGCTGCGGTCGAGGTGCATGAATGAGGTCGGCGGTGGTTGTGGGGATTACACAGTCCAATGGTGGTGGCTGGGTTTCAGAGATGTAGGGTGGTAGTAGTGCCAGATCACAGTTGCTTAACGGCAATAAGTGACCGCTCTCCTGTTCTACTGCTGGATACGGGAGTGACCAGCCAACTGTCCACCAGTGGACCTGGACATTAAAACGTTAAAGCTGCCAGATGATCCTGAGATTGGAAAAAGAACTGTGTTCTTCCTGGTTCCAGATGCTTTCCAGCGTCTCTACCTGACCCGACACACCCCAGTCCTGGCTTAAGCAGCTGCCGCCACTGATTTGTGTCCTCTACAGGTGGTCAGTGGTGACCAGGTAACTGGGCTGGTCACATGAAGTGTTGCTTTATTCTGCCGTTGGCTGGCCACAGACACGCAATGGGTCTTCCTCGGGCAGAGCCTCCATCCACCTGGCCCCCCTCTCCTGACATCCACCAACAACTACTGTTCAAATCATCCACAAAATTCTTGGTTCCCTGGCCCCAGTTGAAGAAGGTTGTACAGTCTTGTGTTTTAGTAGCTCAGAAATATATCAAAGGTCAAATCACTCATGTCAGTCAAAGATCTGGAAAAAGTCTACACTTCATGCTTTCATTTCCTCCCGCCCCAACTGCTGCAACTCACTCAGTCAGAAATGAATCCACTGCCTTCAAATTGTCCAAAATTCCGCAGCGGGCTTTTAACAAGAACCAATGTGTTCACGCACATGTGTTCACACAACCCAAATTTTAGCATCCCTTTAAGTTTAGTGACTGCCTGTTTATTTTAGGATTGATTTTAAAATTATTTATATTCATAATTGGGCACAACATGGGCCAGTTTCTTTTATAAATATTTCTGATTCTTTAATTCCTTAAGTCAAAAATTATACAACTGAGTCCCTGACACATGTAGTATCATATACTTTTATAAATTAATATATATATATATATATATATATATATATATATATATATATATATATATATATATATATATATATATATATATATAAAAGAAAATAATGACTCCATGATGATTGAAAAGCACTCCATGTTATAACTTTCAGTAGAACGAGATGATCAGTTGTGGACAGATTGACTGATACAATAGAAAACAGGGGGCGAAGGGACTCACAGTGAACTGTTGGATAGAGCACAGGCTCATGGGTAGTGTCTCCAATGAGCCAGCTCCCCCCTAATCTGGAATCTAATAAGAACAAATGTGTCTTTGTGTGCCTTTGTGTGTCTCATACCCTGCCTGTCTTACTCTGCCTGTATAGATCTGTGCACATATCGTCATCTGATTACAACTGACTGCAGTGTTTCTGCTCTCTATCTCTTTGTCGTGCCAATGACTTTTAAAGGTTTTTAAGGATACGCATGATATAAACCGGTTTGCTTGCAGGATTTGCTTCTGCTTTGACATGCGTCTGTACTGATCAAGGCTGTCACACAATCCAAAGCACTGAAACCACAAGGCTCCCATAAAAAGACCTATCTTTAAATGAGCAGCTCACCACGTATTTATTATGACTCCATAAAGCATCACAAAGCTGTCTTTGACCACATGCAAAACTGCTTCGCAAGCACAAGTTTTATGATCGTTTGATTCTCTGATTAGTCAGCTTTTATACCTTCCAAGTAAAATAATGTTTATTTACAAAAATGTAGCTTGAATCATTCACATGTGATACATTTTATTGTATTTCCTCTAATGTATTGATCGTGTGTTGGACAATAAACAAGAAAATTGTAGGCCAGTAATAATAAACACATCTACCATATTATCACCCACTAAAACACAAGAAATGTCAGATAATTTAATTCTAGATATTCATTCGTCAGGACTTTTACTTTCTTCGCTGTGTACTCTGCTAAACATTCATTTATATCAACATTTTTGCCACTAGATCTTCTCATATAGCACACTGAGTATTGCTGGGCAATTTCTTCATAGTATTGTACACTTAGTAGTCTCTGCAGTGACTCAGCAGATAGTTTGTTCCTTTACTTGGTTCCTGGCTCACTGTCATGGAGAAAACTCATTTGCATTTGTTTTGTGTAAAAACACAGTGACCAAACCTTTAAGACTTCTTAGAGTATTCTGTTTTGTAATCAGTAAGACGGCAATATCTTAAGACTTTCTAAAAGATTAAATAAGATGTGATATACAATTGTCGTTTCTTTCACACTTCAATGTTTTAAAACTCTTTGAAACATCAGTCCAATCGTAAGGTGGTCATGTTGGTTGGGCTTGAAAAAACAACATATTTATCAAAAATATTTTGTATCAGAGATGCTATGTTCATCTCTTCTAGTCATTCTTTTGAACAACTTTTATTGACTAAAAAAAACAAAGAAAATATCCTTGTAACTATAGTAAATAGTTGAACCAACCAACCAAAAGTCAAAAGTTAACTTTTTCTGTGGAATTGGAGGGATATCCCAAACTTGTTCTCAGCAGAGGAATTATATTGACTTTGGCTTTCAACTGTTTCAACTTTGAGCACCACATTTGTGACATTTTTGTTCATAAATTAAATGTTTTAGCAGTGGTTTAGATATATGTGCTAAAATGTATTAACAATCTAATTCCCAATGTAAACAAAATGAGTTTTTTTATCTTGATTTTGTTGATTTTATTTTCTTTCTTTTTTTCTTTCTTTTTTTAACTTTCTAGGTTTAGAGGAAGCTTTTTTGACCTTGCAAACAATTCAAATAAGAGTTTCTCAGGCCGCTGTTTTGCCAGTGTAATGCAATAAACACGTTTAGGTTTTATTGTTAGCTGTTAAAGCTTAGCTAAACTAAAAACAACATGAAATTGCCATAACAACCACCAAATAGTCACAGCTGTGGACCAGGGTGATGTTTGAGTTGCCACACCAACTGTGTTTCCTCATGACTGGCCACATGCAGTCACATGCAGGTTAGATTTGTAATTGTTTGTATTGAGGTTTAAATGGACTTCCGATTAAAGCTATTTACATCACCAGTTAGCACACCCTAATGCTAGGGGCTGCAGGTTCATCCTCCTATAAACAAGGGCGTTTTTCTATTGTGTGCCCAATATGAACATTTTTTCTCTTATTGGATTATTGTGCTTCAATTATTCTAATTCTTGTACATTTGCAGAAACGTTTCAGTCTATAAGCAATGGTTGTCTTCTTCCCTCTGATAACTTAACTATTATCTCTTGACATCCATTCAGTGTGTGATTATTTTGAATACACTAAGTGCATGTGCTAGAGGCCAATCTCAAAAGGAAGCTTTTTAGAAAAAACGTGTGATCACAGAGAGAGATTTTTTTTTCTGACAGGAAGATGTGATCAGTACTTAAATCAGAGGTTGCCGGCAGCCTCTCAGCACCAACTGCCATTTAGCATTCAGTGTCAATTTCACAGCAATCCTTCAGACTCAGTCCACCCAATGTATGACGAAAAAAGGACTAGTAGTCATAATGGCCCTCTCTAGTTTCATGTGTGGGTCATAAGAAATACAATTATTCTTCATGTTGTATGTTTGAATACTTTCAGGGCTTTTTTGAGGATTTAAGGATTTCATGCAGTCACGCATAGAAAAATAACCGCTGTTTCAGAGCAGCCACATGACAACTTCAAGCTGTGATTGAATCTGGTTTGGCTTTTTATCAAGTCACATGTGAAACTCATTGAACTGTAACAATTTAAATTTCAAAATGTTATGTTTTTAGATTTTCTGGCTTTTGGCAAGCTCTGAGTTGGTTGAGTCTTTTTAAACTGGCTACCATGTGCACACAGCTAATGCAAATTCAACAACAAGCACATTCATCTTTTTTTCTTTACGGTTGAATGTACTAGCTGAGTTGTATTTTATGAATCCCTATGTGACAATTAACAAGTTTATATTTGAAGACACTTTGTTAGCTTATATAGCATTACCTTTAACTCCAGCATATAGGCCTATGTTTATTTACTTCAAACACTGGTACCCATTATGTGTTTGTTTTTTGTTGTCAAATGTTTTGAACTAATAATTAGTTTCAAAAGAACACGACACAGACTAAAGGCTGTGAAGGAGCTTGAGGCCCTTAGCATTAGCCTAGCCTAACGTAAAGATTGAAAGCAGGAGGAAACTGCTAGGCTATCTTAATACAAAGTTGAGAACCTTAACTATTTAGTATGTTTTTCTAGTATTTAAGGGAGGTACCTGTATGTGCCATCCTTGTTTATGGTGTTTATGCTAAGCTAACTCTTGCTACAGCTTATCATGTTCACATATACAGTAGTTCAGCTTAAACATCCAAGGACTGCCACTACAGTAAAAATGCTTCTGTGAACATGCCATATGTTTACTGATGAGGCAGACATTTCTTTTCAGCGATTAAGACCGCCATATTAAAAACAACATCTAGCTACAATGCACGATATATAGCCTTAAAATACCGTATTCATTTTCTAATGATGGATATGATTTAATGTGTTTAAAAAGGTTAGCAAGTCTTTGCTTTCAAAGTGATGGAGAGCTCAAATAATTAGTAGCCTAATAATTAACATTAGCCTAACACATGTAGCTGGGTCGCTGTTAAACTAGTTTGCCTTGAGTGGTACTTAGTCAGAAAAGGTTATAACAAACCACATCAGTATTTCCATTGATTTACAATGTCTTTTAATTAAAAGTTAGAACACTAGTAACATTTTTGGAAAGCTTAATAATAATAAAAATAGTATGGTCAAAGTATTTACCAATAAAAGTGACGTGCATAACATCATTAATATTAAAGGCTACTTTGTTATTAGCATGTAAGACAGGAGGTGTTATGTTTTAACTTCATGCCAAGGCCACACACACATATTGCTACAAGATGAATGCTTTGAGATGTCTGGTTGTCAGCCATGGTCTTTGTTGTTTATGCTGCTGGTTTTCTGGCAATCCTTTCTTTCGTGAGTTCCTTTGCTGGGGCTTTCTCTGCAAGGGGCATTTAATTCTGAGCTACCAAAGGAGGACAGCCGGAAACCACACACACACTCACACACAGACATGCACATGCACACACAGGTGGAAGTGGTGCCTCCGCCATGAGTCTCTTTCTCTTTTCAAAGTCCCTAAAAGGAAGAAAGAGAAGAGAAAAGAAAGTGTGTGTGAGTCTTTGTGTTAGTGAGCCAAAGCTAGACTTTTAGGCAAAGCCAACTCTCAGCAGCTCTCTCTCTCCTGCAAAACCACACATGGACATGGACAGACACAGATACAACCTAATGCATCACAACCCTGAAACACTTTCTAAAATGTTGTTACCCAACAGGAATACATATGCTCCATATATTTGGTGACATATACCTGAAAAGTATATTCCTCTTTGTTTCCTAGTTCATAATAGAAGACATGAAGCAGCAGCAAACCAACAAACACAGCAACCTGCACCGTGAAGACCAGCACATCACTGTGGAGGAGCTGTGGAAAAGCTGGAAGTCCTCTGAAGGTAAAAAAAAAAAAAAGACAAAGCATGGATTGTCTGAGCAGCAATTTCCCAGTATCCAAGACAAAATTTCTCCCAAGGGAAACCTTGACATTGACCATGATGTGTCACTGATCATACAACCCATCCACAATGGGGTTTTTTCATACCTGATGAAAACACGATGTTATTTCCTTTTAATGCCAGGGTTTTTTTTCCCACATTAGAAAAAAACAGCATCAGCGATCGATAGCAGCTGTTTTAATACACACCTAAAAGTATTTTATGTTAATAAGAAGCTTGTAACTAATTTGATCATTTTGTTTAATGGCTTGACAGCACAATTATGAACAGAATGTGCAATGTGTAACGTGGGTGTGACTTTCCTTGAGGCTACAAAAGCACAAGTGACACATTTACATATATAAATACTAAAAATCATATGATGAAGGTGTGGTAAAACATGCCTTTGACAGGCTGATGTACTGGTTCCACAAGCCTAAGGGAGGATTTTTGCTGGCCCCTTAAGTGACTTTCGAAGACAGTTCTCAGGAAAGTGAGTAGTGGACCTCTGTGAGATTGACAATTTAAGGGAAGCAGAGAGCAAGTGAATGGGGATGCACCCTTGAGCTGAGTGAAGTGCGAGCTGTTACTTCCTATGAAGAATGTGTATGTAAAAAAAAAAAGAAGAAGAAGTTAGAACACAATGAAGGAAGTAGATTTAACCGTCATTGTCTGCAATTATGTAGTTATTAGGCCACTGTAGGACAACTGCTTTTAGATTGTCCTCTTTTTTATGACATGGAAACATTGCTTATAAACAACACCACACCTTTATTGGCATTAAAACCAAAAATTGCATTTAGCAAACCTTGAAAGAAATATTCTTTTCTCCAATTTGATTTTTAGATGGGGGGGGGGGGGGGGAGTATTTGATCCCTCCTCTTCTTTTAAAACCCATCAGTGGTTTGTTTTCCAACACACACCTCGATCTGTCATTCTTAGGCGGCACGTGGCCAGGTTTGTTTATGACCATGAAAGTATGTCCAAGTGGTTTTAGACACATTTGTAACACGTACGCCTGCTTTCTCAGCCTTCAAAATAAACAGCGAAAAGTAAACACCCCACCTTTTTAAGTGGATGTTTAAGCGTTATTTACAACCTTATATTAAATTCACAGAATAGAAATATACATCAATCACGGGTTTTCTTTCTGCATAACATGTACTTTCATTTTGAAACCTTGAATATTTTCTATATACCCACATTCATTAACTTGTAAATGAGTTGTATTGGTATTTTAATCCCAGTATTATTGCTCTTTATATTGTAGTAATACATTCTATTATCCCCCCCTCCATTGTCTCTTCTCAACCAGTCCATAACTGGACGATTGAGGACACAGTGCAGTGGCTGACGGAGTCGGTGGAGCTGCCGCAGTACGAGAAGAACTTCCGTGACTTCAGAGTCACGGGGAACACTTTACCTCGGTGAGTACGACTTGCCTCACAAACAATCCTCCTCTCTTCACAGGCTCACTACACGTATAAACCAGCATGTGCTCATCTGCGCAGTGCATCCCTCCTCACCTGTCGCTCTTATTCAATTATTTTTGTTCTGTGTTCTGCACTTTTATGACTGATATTCTTAATATCACTGACTCCCATTAAGATGGTCTTGTTTGGCTTTGCCCTGCATTTATGAGCAGTTATACCATTGCAGCCTTTGTATCAATACACAATGGCAGCTTTACTTTTCATTACTCTGTTAAATGCTGCCCACTGCTGGTCATAAACGGTAACACAGGAGGAAAAATACTCATGAAACAGGTAGATTCGTTACTCCAGTATTTGCCTCTGTTGGTATATTACAAAGACCTTTGTTCATCTTTTTACACAACTACTAAACATGTCCTGTGGTGTAGTTAATCCCTATATGATAGTTCAACTTGTAAAAGCTGAAAATATTCCCAGACTTCCCTCCTGCAGTGCAGTCGAGATGAAAATGTGAACAAACAAGTCTGAGTGTCGACGTTACAGAAGAAACTCAGACGTCGGAGAGACACTTGTGGAATGTGGCGCGCTGCAAACTGCACGTATGGCATGAGTAGACAGAGGGGTGAGGGTGTTTTGAGGTGGTGGGGGGAGGGGAGGGGGTTATTGAGGGGTTTCATGTTACTCCTTAGGCCTGATGGGCGCTGACTCATGAAGTGATGTCACAGCGAGGGGGTTAAAGTTTCCACAGGCTGCCATGTTGTCTGGGCCTTTTAAGATGGAGATTCATTCACATCAGATCTTTTACTTCTCTTTCCTGAAGTAACCTTTACAAAGATTTTTGCAAAGGGTTAAACAATGAGCCCAAACTCTATCTTATAAGGGTTATTGCAGACCAGCCTTTCTTTTATATCTTGACACAATGAACACACATTCTGAATTCTAACAAACCAGCAATGCAGACTTGATCTCAAACTGAACTGTGCAGAAACAAATGTAGTACTTAATGCTTGTTTTCTCTTCATATTTCAGAATAGCGGCTAATGAACCGTTATTTATGTCGATGCAGCTGAAGATATTAGACCAGCGGCATAAACAAAAATTAAACCTAAAGGCACTAGATGCAGTGCTTTTTGGCCCTCCTCTCCGTAAGTGAAAGATCATTTTGATGTGCACTTTCTCTCAATGGATGCAGACATAGAACCTTACTTTAAGAAACAGTAATTATTGTAGTCACCCATTTTCTCCTCCTGTTCTGATCTCCCTCTGCAGGTCCACAACATAACTGGATGAAAGACTTTGTCCTGATGGTTTCCATAGTGATTGGTGTCGGGGGCTGCTGGTTTGCCTACGTGCAGAATAAGTCCAGCAAAGTGCACATCTCTCAGATGATGAAGGACCTGGAGAGCCTGCAAAATGCTGAGCAGAGCCTCTTAGACCTGCAGAGCCGGTACGGATGAGTTGACCCTCACCCTAGGAAATGTAGTTCTCCACTTCTTTATCTAGCCTTTTGAAGTCATGTGATTCAATCCAGTCATTGCCAGATTTTGAGTATCATGATTGCATTTTCTATGTTTTCGTCTCATCTCTCAGGCTGGAAAAGGCTCAGGAGGAGAACCGCACTGTTGCCGTGGAGAAGCAGAACTTGGAGCAGAAGATGAGGGACGAGATCAATGGGGCCAAAACCGAGGCTCACAGGCTCCGAGAGCTACGAGAAGGAGCTGAATGTGAACTCAGCCGGCTTAAATACGCAGAGGAGGAGCTCGTACAGGTACAATTTCTCACAATACCACAGTGCTCCTTTGTTTGTATTTACATGCTCAGCATGATTCGATGCAGTCCATGGATAATTATGCTGCTAAAACAGCTTCAACCTAAACGGTGTAGGTGCGAAAAGCTCTGAAGCGAGCGGAGAAGGAGATGCAGTCGGAGCGGTCGGTACCTGAAGCTCTTCAGAAGTGGCTCCAGCTCACACACGAGGTGGAGGTCCAATACTACAACATTAAGAAACAGAACGCTGAGTTTCAACTCTACATCGCCAAAGATGAGGTAACAACATTCAATCAATCGGTAACATTTCTCATCGAGTTGGTCAGCAAAGTTTTGTGCATTACATATTATGTTGATCAAATTCACCTAAAGATCAGAATGTTAGAGAGATGCAAAACGTGTGAAACGACCTTGCTCATAAATAACCAAACAAAAGACCTGTAACATGTGTTTTTAAATGAAAACATTTCAGCTCCGTTGTAAATTTTTCAATAATTTGAAGAACTAAAATGCTTTTATTTGATTTAAGACAATTGTTAATGTTTTCATAATATTAAACAGTCATTTTGGGCACATATTATCAGCTTCTTGAAGAGACTTAAAGAAGCCGGGACGGCTTCTGACTACCAGGAAAAAAACCCTGCAGATATTAGAATGTAGTAAAAGAGCCTTGCTGATCTTTTTGAGTCAGTAGAGCTGTATATCATGTTTACGACTACCACAAACATTATAAGTTGTGCAGGGCTGCAGAGAGAGCTCACTCTGCACTGGAAAAGACAGCCAGTGTTGTTTAAATGCAGTTCAATGCAGCCGGGCTGAAGTTGCAGCAGTAATAGTAATTGTAGTATTGGATGCTCCAGTCTTCTGCTAAAGTCTTAGAATGAGAAAATGTGTCCAAGTAATGTTTAATAAGGGTTGAATAAAATAGCAAGACAATATGATATGAAGAAAATGTTAAAATACAACAATAATTATGAAAGTATTTTATCTTTTTAAAAAACTACAGGAGCAGGATTAGCATGGACTTACTAGGATTAGTAAGCAGGATTTTTATGATAAAGGTTTAATCTATTTTAAAGTAATTTTCTTTGTACTGTGTCCAAAGATGCTCAAATCTTATTTTGCTTTTTTAAAATGCATCTCTCCCAGCGCATTCACAACAATATGATGCGTTTTTGATCAGCTACTCAATTAATTATTATTTGTTAAGCGCCAATTAATAACAAATATTTACTCTTTACAAAAGTATTCCTCGCCCTCTTGCCGCTGAGGTGGAGGTCGGAGCAGGCCGTGCATGAATGACGACAGCGGTGGTTGTGGGGACGACACAGTCCAATGATGTAGGCACCTGCTTGAGCCCTCAGGCCAGTAGGGGGCCCCATCGAGGTTGACAAACTTTGAATCACAGCAGTGCCTTACCATGTGCAAATGTTGTAATGACAGTAGGATACCTTCCTGAGGGGAACTCATCTGACAACGCTCCATCTCGTTTCCCTGCTCAGCGTGGCACGCATTTTCAATTTGAAAACTAACATTGGTCAATGAAAATCATCAAAGGAAAATAAAGAGTTATCTGTCAAGGTTTGAATAAAGAGAGAGAAAAAGACAAAGATAAGTAAGTGTTAGAAAACTGGTGATAAATACTGGGGGTTCTTAGGTTACATGGAGGAACTTTTTGGTTGGTTTGCCAATATCAAGTTTTTTAAATGATCAAATGTAAAAAAATTTTTTTAAAAAAACAGAACAAACTGAAATGTGTACGCTAAAGACTAATTCTATGACACGTTTTGTGTTTTCTCGAACTCAGGCAGAAAAAATAAAGAAGAAAAGGAGTTCTCTGTTTGGAACTCTTCATGTAGCCCACAGTTCATCACTGGATGAGGTGGACCACAAGATACTAGAAGCAAAGTAAGTAAACAACAACAACAACAACAACAACAACACACATCCAACTTTTAAATTACAGGGAAAGAGAAGAATTAGTTATTCCTTTTCTATTTATGGAATTATAACAACCAATCAAATTGCGAGTTGACACACAACAAGAAAAGTCATATTGTCCACATTGAAAACCAATATGGAAGTCTTCAGTCCAAATAGAATAGAAGGCCTTTTTATTGTCATTATACAAATGTACAAAGGAATGATTTGTCTTCACCTTAAAGTGCACACAGCTAAAAAAGGTGAAGCAGCTCTAATCTTGTATCAAGTTTATATTGGTAGATCTATTGAAAATGATACACCATACATGTGATGGGAAGCTGGAAGCCAGGGGCAGATTAGGCAGGGATTTGGCCAACACTGCCGGCCCACCAACTAGACCACCTGATGACATCTGCTCCCGGTCTCAGGCTACAGAAAGAGAGAGAGAACAAAGTTAAATCATCTGCATGGTTGCTTTAAGTCCAATATCGTAATATCACCAGCTCGTGTCTTACCTGGTGTTAAATGAATATTCTTCCTCAATCATTTGTTTTTATTTTAGAAAAGCCCTGTCAGAGGTGACGGCGTGCCTGAGGGAGCGGCTGCACCGCTGGCAGCAGATCGAGAAGCTTTGCAACTTCCCTGTTGTCAACAACTCAGGGCTGCCGAGCCTGACAGCCAGCCTCTACTCGGATCACAGCTGGGTGGTCATGCCACGGGTCTCTGTGCCTCCGTACCCCATCGCAGGGGGAGTGGACGATCTGGACGAGGACACGCCTCCTATCATTCCACAGTTCACAAGTGAGTCAAGAGCCATTTCACACACAAAAATAAAAAAAACATTGAGAGGACAGGGGGAGAATATAAACGCATGTTTGTGGGGTTGTTTAGAAACCTACTGTATGAATGGCAAAAAACTACATAATTTCATGTTGACCCTGTTTGGTATTTCAAGATAACTTGTAAGTTTCAACCATATGAATTATCCAAAGAATTTTTGATAAATTCTCTCATTTGCTGCAGTTAAATGTACAATTGAGATTTAAAGGATGATGTTGTTGGTAAAAAGCAAAAGAACTCAAATATTTTATTTTACAGGAAGAGAATTGTTATGAATAATACATGGATCCTTGAGGAACACTATATTTGATTACTCTTATTTGCTGACTCTACTCTGATGAAAAACATTGTTTTCAATAATGACAATATCAAGCCACTTGTAAAAAAAAAAAAAAAAAAATCGAAACACTTTTGAAAATTAAATTAATTGATGATTAAGAAAATAGGATCATTAAAATATTGAAGAAATAAACGTAAGCATCAACATTTCTTCAATTCCACAGCAACCACGATGATGCGGCCCCCACTGACCCGCAGCAGCAGCCTATGCCGTTCTCGCCGGAGCCTCCTCAGCCCGCAGTCCTCACTGATGTCCCCGGACCCCGATCTGCTCTCCATGGCCAGCTCTTCCCTCTCCTATCGCCCCGAGGCCGACGACGAACATATCATGTTCAGCTCGGATAGGAGGGGGTATGTAGCGGTGGCCGGAACGCCGCGGAATGGTTTTACAGTTTGGACTCACAGGTGTTTTATACAAAAAAATTACACTGATGCTTTCAGCTTGGGGACTTCTGGTGTTGGGTGACGTCTTCTATTTGGTGGATGCATGAACTGAGGCGGAAGTTTACACGATTTTTTTAAACTAATACATTTTAACATTTGACCAATTACTGATTACCTCAGATCAGATGAAACAACAACAACAATTTAAGCATATTAATAGGCTTTTTTTAATATTTATTTTATTTGACTTTGACACTGTTGTGTTATGATAGTAAGATATGTACTTTTATTTTTCAATTTCATCTCTACAGATCAAAAGTTGCTGAGTTAGTTTGCTCTGCTACATGTGCTGTGAACAGTAAAGTTGCAGTTATAATGTGAATATACTAATAATATCGGCCAAATAACATATTTCTTTAATTGCATCTAAATGTGTAAAGTTTGAACTAAAACCCAAGAGAACTCAAGTAGCTGTTTGTTTTATGTGACAGGATAAACAAAAAATCTGTTCTATATACAGAATATGCTTTTTTTTATTGAAAGCTTCTATTCTATAGGAAGAAACAACCTTATGAATTAAAGCCAAAGCTACATGGTGTAGGTATTGTTTCTTATTCAACAACATCGCTTTCAGCCATAAACATTTCATGATGCATATTCAACAGTTTCTGGATATGATTAAAATAATATTTCTCCCACATTTGGATGTAAAGCCACTCTCCATTTATGCTAATGCGGCAACCTCAAGTTTTGAAAAATGACCCCAGTGAGTGCAACAAAAAGCTGCAGTTCCTAAAGTTTCCACTTGAGGCTGGCTCCAAAAGCCACAGAAGTCACATACACACCCATTCAAAAAAAGCCGCAGAAATGAACATGTTACATGGGCTGGGATTATAAACTATTACAAACTATACAAGGGGGGGATTCTTTAAAAAAAACAAAAAAACCTAATTGTTTTCATTATATGGAGGATTCAAGTTATGATCACTTTAGGTACGCTCCACCTCTTTGCCAGTTATCATGTTGACTGAAAGTTAGGCAACCACCATCATATTGATGTTCAAAGCTCCTATTCAGTAACTAATAGGTGAGCTCACTGAGACTACCTCCATGTTGATCACAGTCGCGAGCCTGAGAAATGTCAGTCCGCGAACTTCCTTACAAGAGTCATTTACACATGGTCGGCTTCACTTATTTGCTTTTGGGCCTCTGTTGACACTTCCCCCTCACTGCCCTGCCCTCTGTGCAGTGTGTACAGAGAACACAGCAGACTACACTGTTGTTGACACTCTCCTTATATACCCTTAAATGTGTTTGACAGCTTGATTAAGCACAGCAGTACTTAGTGTTGTTAGATTATTGATGAAAACGTTAAAAATGTTGGGCGCTGGATAGCCGAGCGGTTATGTTGTGTTTCCCATTTGCTGGGCGTGTGTGCTCATCGCAGAGGTCGTCGGTTAGAGTCTGATAAAACATCAAACATTTCAAAGGAGATTTTGACAACATGGCTCCTGTCTCTCTGTTTTTGTTGTTACATTTTTCATAGACTGGCTTCGATTAGTCTGTCAGCGTTTGAGTTGACTGTGCTTTGTCTCCTTTGCTCTCAGGGATCCGACTCAGGAGGGAAGCTCAGACACCGACTCCCTCAGCTCCTCCATGGGCCGAAAGCAGCTGTACAACACAGACGCCCCGTACCGTAAGATCTCCCGCGAGGAGCTGCTGCTGTTCAGCCAGACCACAGAGCTCCCTGCGTCCACTCCTGCCACCTCCTCCTCCACCCACACCAGCAGCAGCAGCCTCAGGGACTCTACGCCTCCTCCTCTGCCCCCAACCCCGGCCACCACGCCTTCCGACCCGCCCTCCACCTCCCCTTCCCCCGCATTGGAGCACCACCCGTTTGCACACAGCGGCTCGCCTGACCTCACCCGCATAATCCCCGAGTCACAGAGCGCTACCTTCTCGCAGGGGAGTGCCACCTCTCCAACGGGTAAAGGCATGTACAACGGCATCCTAGAGAAGTCATACAGCTTTGGTCAGCTTCCCGCCAGCATGCTCCCCAATGTGGGGCACTACCCGTCCCTCACCTCCCTGGACTCGGAAGGCCGGAGCGTGGGAAGGGAATATAAGCTCCAGAGCACCTCCTCCCAGGACTCCAGCGATAACGGAGAGAAAATCAAGCGCTCGTCCTCTAAAATCAAAAGCTTATTTAAGAAGAAAAAATAAAAACTTGCAGAGTGAAATAGTGTAAGAGGGAGATAAAATAGGAAGAGTTGTTTTAGCCTGTATACTTAAAAAAGAAAAAAAAAAGGACATCACTGCAAGCTAAAACAGTTCATTGTCTCTCTTATTATCTCGTTTTTTTGTCTTCAAAGATGGAATGTAGCTCAGTCTGGGTGCCTTTTTAAAAAAAAAAAAAAAAAACTCAGACTGGTAGCCTTATTTTTCAATAATGCCTTTTTATTTAGCTCACTCATAAGCCTCACAGGGAAACCTGCAAAGGTCAAGGAAAATGTCGACGAAAGGTCAAGGGGTCATGATAGCCGTCATCCAGACTGCAAAAAAAAAGAAAAAAAAAAAGGAAGCAAACACGTGACCTCCTCACTGTCTTCTGTCTGTTTTGGTCTTAAAAAGCCACTATGTGTAAGGGTGTGAAGGTGCAGTCCATACATTTATTCTCAAGCACACAATGTCCAGATTTAAAGTCTGCTCTTCCTACTGGAGGGTCTTTTAATCACACCCTCAGTAGTGACAGCAGCAATGAAGATATTTCTTCCTTAAGTGTCTAAACTACTTCTCCCCGCTCCTGTCGGGGGATTGCATCTTACGAAGTCTAAACTACTTGATGAACTTCCTTTGAAACAAACGAAACAAAAACTAAATCCTGCTAAAAGTTTGTTGCACTAACTGCTTTCCTGGTGTTTTTGGGAAAGCGCCGCTGCTTGCGGAGTACATATTGAATAAAGATATAGAGATGAGAGGTGCACATGGGTAGCAGCAGTGGAGATGCAATGCAGAAAACTAGAGCCAAAATGATCTGATGCGTCTTCACTGTTACTTCTTATAGATCTCTCGATATATATAAATATATATAAACTGTGTCTTCACATTATTATGTTGTTATAGATGTTTTGAAATAGATTTATATTGGTGGGGCTTCCTCTAAACTGTCATTTACAGATGAAAGTTGATTGAATATGCAGATTTAACCCCCTGTAATATCACTGTCCCTTTATTACTTGATAGTGTGTTGACTGTAGCCATACCAATATCTCATTTCCTTTTTTGTCTTAAACACCCTCAAATATTTGTGTCACTACCAGATTTTGGTCGAATAGTCTGTGTAAATGATTCTTTTGTGCCAAATTGACGCCAGATTTAAAGGTAGATGTGTGGCAGGAAGTCAAAAGGGGAGTCACAAGAACTTTTATTTTTTAGCAGCTCTCCACGTCGACGATGTGACCTCTTCCTTCATTATTTCCAAGCTTTTGAGAAAAAAAAATGCAAACACTAACACTGATTGATACATCCGATTCTTTACCCCTTTCCAACACACACACTATAAGCTCGAAGCCGACCCATGCAATACAGCCCCTGTTTCCCGTTCCTCACTTTTGGGTTTGCACCGAGCGCACTGATGTCAAGACTCCTGCTTCACACTGTGATTTCTGCCTTCTACCCTTCATCCCTGTCACTGCAACGCAAAAATGTCACGTACGACAAAATGACACAAGGATCCAGTTGTTTTGATTTTTGAAATTAATATATATATATGTATATTTGGATAGTAATATAGTAATAATACAGCACACAGTGAAGGAAATAAAAGACAGAGCTGCAAGACGAGGAGAAACTGAATGTTTACGAGACATTAGGGTTTTTTGTTTTTTTTTGGAAAACATTTTGTGCGTGAATATTTGTATACTGTAGAAGAATTAATAAAAAAAAAATTGAGGCATTGGAGAAGTTTCGAAGTGGTGCTTGCTGGAACGTTTCCTGCTTTGTTTTTGGTTGGTTTGTCAGCTGCTTCCTCCGTTTGCATAAAAGCTCGTTTGTCAAAATTGTTCGAGTTCTTGCGATGGGGGAACCGAGGGCACCATTTTCTCTGCGGCTGAGCTCTAAGCTCGACTCCTCTCTTTTTCGGAAACCCGATCCTCCTCCTCACTGCAGAGCACAGAAGTGTGGAGAAAAGGAATCATTCTGACACACCATCAGTCTTCAGAGTGGGGAAAGCGTGACGCACAGAAGAAAAGCATGCATGATTGCTTTATCAATATAAAGTGAACGTGATGAAACTTTTGTTGATGGCTCATCAATTCAGCACACTGGGAGAAGAGTGGGGGACGTCTGCCTATGATAAATGTGTTGTTTGGGCTTTACTGTACACAGCAACAAATCCCAGCCTCTCACACAGGCCTGCCTTAAATATGCAGTTTCTGTGATGGCCACATGGTGTCAGCAGAGCACCAGAGAAAACAAAACTCAGCAGCCACTCCCTGACAGGGACACCTGCAAAGTCAGTGAGTGATGTTGAGGACAGATACAGAGAAAAAGACTTGTTTTTATCCCCAAGTCAAGAACAAATGTTTAGCTGATGAGTGTATTAAGCTTCTTTGCTTCTTACAGTTACAGTAAGATCTTTCCTGGACATTGTATAGCAGCTAAAATGAAATAAGAAATCCTAACACATTCCCTGAAAATCCACTTCCAGTTAAAAAGTATCTTGATAAAGGAGTTCATGTGCAGTGAATCCAGCGGTTCCTAAACTTTCTCTGTCATGCCCCCTAATGGATGAGGAGAATATGTGTGTTTAAAAATGCACACATTCATAGCACTTATCTACTCTTTTTTGTCCTCTAATCATCCTTACTTTAAATTCCAACATTTAAAATATGTTCTTTTGCCATGTAATTTGTTGTAACTTTAAAACATAACCCAAGATTTGAATCTTCTAGGCGTATATTTCTTTGAGGACATACTGTCCAACATCACAATTGAAAGTTTGCATCACTGACAAGCCGACATGCTTTTGGAATTTTTCTTAGCACCTGGAGTAGCCAATCAGATTCCAAAGGGAGCCTTTACGGGTACCCATTTGGCCACGCCCCTGCCTGGGCCACGTCTTTCATGTCGCCATATGAAGTGTTTTCCAAACCTGGAACCCTGGACCACACCTATTGACTAGACTATTGAAGCTACACATTTTAGCCTGTGTGCTACATAAAGGGAAGTAAGTTTAGATGATATTGTTAAGGTAATACATTTTAAGAAGGGGATGTCAATCTGTTTTTTTAAATATTATTTTGCATAGATGTCTGCTTAGGATTTCCAGATAATTCCCAAAATTCCCAAGCTCAACTTCCCATGGAAAGTTTCCAGAAATTTATCGCAGAGTTTCTTCCCCTTTGCAACTCTAATATTGCATGTGTTTAGAAACAGCCTACACACAGTTTTATATGTGTAATGTTCATACGTTTAAAGAAGCTGCATGATTTCGTTGACAGTGAACTGGTAAGTGGGAAACACTAAAGTACATGCTGCAGTTTTATACAGTTGATCTATACAGCTGCATGTTGTTCAGCTCATGGATTTATATATTTATTGGAGCAGAACCTTATTTGCATTTGTTATTTGAGTTCTCTGAGTTATTCTCAGTTATCAAATTGCCCTGATGTTGCAGTGCCACATTCTCATATCTTTTCACCTTGCTATTATGATACATTTCTTAAAGCAGCACATTTAAAACAGCATCCAGCTGCTCCTTTATTCCACATTGTTTTCCTTCTTTGCTTCCTCCCTTTCCTCACAGGAGCAGGCTGCAGGTTGGGGACACACAGTGGATATTTATTGCCCCTCAATCCACACTGCAGTGTAGTAATTGGCCCCACAATGGTGCTAATGCTCAGAAAGGGAAGCAGAAAGTGATGCAAGAAGACGGCAGATCGTCTCCTTAATGACTACTGCTAGGTGAGGTAATGAATAGACCGAGGGGCTTAAAGGCAAAGCATATATACATAAAGGGGTTGTGCACAGTCTGCTACTGTGCGTCAGTATCCCTCTCCTCCCTGCAAAAACCAGCCTGCATGCTTTCTTTATCCCATTCACTCTGCACCCTCAGCCTCTCTCGTTTGGATCCCATTCCTGTGCAGTGTAATGGCTTTATTAGTGTGGTTAATGCAGTGTGACCTACTGGGGCCTGTCTCCTACCTTTTTCATGTGCAGAAAAAAGGGAAGGTGGACTGTTTTCAAAAGGGAAGCAGTACAGGAATGAACTATAAAAGGGCAAGCACTAAAAAAGTGAAAAGGCAACATTTTAAGGAACAAAGTTATAGCTAAAAATGACAAAATTTAAGGAAACATGAAGGAGAACGTGATCTAAACAGAAAACAAGTGCAACAAATAGCAGCAGAGAGTTGGATTACCTCTTAGTCCATGATGTTGGCATTGTGTACCCAACAGGAACAAATCAAAATATCAGCTTTGAATCAGTGGAAATGTTTTACTGCATGTCACTATCTTTAAATTCAACTTACTAACCACTCCTTTTTCTAGGAGCTCCTGAACTCTACTTATGTTCCTCTGGACTGTTGGTGAGGATGGCCTGCTAAAACAACAAAACTCCTCCTAAACCGGGCTCTTGTACTATAGCAATAAGGTCTTTTACCTGCTTTTTCTAAACATGATGATGTGCATGGTCTTTTTAATTGCCCTTTTGTAATGTTAACAGACAAAGATTAAGGTCCTACCTATACCTTTTTGTTTAGTGTCTTGAAATAACACTTGTTATGACGCTATACAAATAGATTGATTGATTGAAATGAATGTTTCTGCTCCAGAAATGTGCCAGTGTTACTCACAGGCAGTTTGAGGTGCAAGATAATGGAGCTGTTGTAGTCATGACTACGCTGTAACCACGGAGCCTAAGCAGAAGTTTGCAGAGTGGGGGCCAAACACGAGATAGTGTTTGGGTTTCTGTGTGAATCTGCTTTGTCTTTTGCTAACATGTCTACATCAACTTTACAGAGTGATTACACAGTACATTAGAGATCTGTTTAAAGGTCGTTTTGCTTCCCCCAAGTGGGAAAATGGTTCTGTTTCTGTCCTAAGCTCATCGAGACACTTCCTAAAAAAATCTGTTTTCAAACTTCTGATAAGCTGTTTACAATTCAAATATTATGTTTATCCGGTAACTTTCGAGCCAAATGGCTTAAAAATTAACAAACGAACGACACATTTTCACCCTCACCCTGCAACAACTGCAGCGTGGTCCTTTCGCCTCAAGCTTTAAAATGTCACTTTCTCAGTTCCACTCCATTAGTTTTACCTGCAGATCTCAGTTTTCAAGAGAGCAATAAAAAAAAACATGTAACATCTGATTAGACTTCCAAATAGAGCAACCAAGAAGAGGATATTAAAGAAGAGCTGTCACTTAACAATTGATTAATGTTCCTTGGTGAAAAGTGGTTACAATTTGTCCACAGACAGCTTTTGTTTGTGCTTTTGTTTTGCGCCCACAGCCTCCGTTTCAGAGCGCTTCTAAACCAACGTACATTGCTGCTCAGTTAGAAAAGTTACCTTATGCTTCCCGCTGTAATTTCCGACCTTAAAATGGATCCTTGAGCTGCGTTTTTGCTTTGATTCAAGGAAATGTGAATCAATTAATCAATCTTTATTTGTCCCGCCCCTTTTTGACTTGGAATGGTCGGTGAGGCTGTTCTTTAGGCTGAACTTCAACTTTCCTCGCAGCAGGACGCAGGAGGATGAGCGCTGAAAAACGCTGAACTACACAAGAAGAAACAACAACGTCCAAACTTGCTGCAGCAGTTTACCATTCTCCACCTGACTCCAAGTTAATATGAAAGATAAAAAACTATACAAAAATCTGCCCACCTGTAAGCTTTGCAGAGAAGGGACTTAACACAGCAACAGAATAAAGAATGCACCTGTTAAAGCTAGGCAAAGCCTTTTCTACAGTAAGATTCTTACATTGACAATCACTTGGCCAAGCAGACCTGAATAATAAACAGTCTCTGGCCACAAACTATAGAGTCGACACTGACTGAGTTTCATACAGAATTTGAGCTCAGGTCCCATGCGTGAAAGTATTTTTTTTATCTCTTAAACTCTTCTTAAAGGTAAAGTAACTTTCAAAAATATTGCGTTATTGGCCGTCAGGCGAACTGTACCAGTAACCTGTTGCTCGCTCTTCCTTATGTGCTCGTCATACATGCTCGTACGCACACAAACATAAGAATTAACATCGCCCCTGAAACAGTGGATATTTATCGGCATAATGTTTACAGAGGAGGTAAGCGGTCATACACATGTGAGTCTGGGAAGGAGTCTCTGTGTCTTATTGAGATCAGGCGTTTGACAAGTTTGTCCACCTGTCAGACTTCCTCGGACAAATAGCAGTGTCTAGAAGGCGGCCTCTGGCTGTGCAGGTGAAGACCGGGAGTAAATGGACTTGAGCTTGAACAGCGCTTTTCTAGTCTTCTGACTGCAGGTCACACCTACCCATTCACACTGATGGCTGGTTATATGGCCCACCGAGTAACTAATTACATTCATACACATTCATGACATTCATTTGCCCAAGGACACATCGGACATGTTGCTCACAGGAGCAAGGAATCGAAACCCTCGACCTTCCGATTGAGAGACGACGACTCAGACTCAGGAGTGCGTGATGAGTTTGTAGTTTGTGCTGTTTGTTTATGTAGTTAGTGGAGCGTAGTGAGGAGGACACTGAGAACATATATAAAATGACGCTTTCTGGAGCTTTTGTGGGAAAACTCGACCCAGGCAACATTTTATACAGGCAACACAGATTGAATATCTACTTTTTCAAATAAGGTAAACGCTTCCTTATCAGTGGGCGATTAACTTTTACATGTACAAAGTTGCTTGTAACTTGTAGCTATATATATCAATCATAAGGTTAGGTAGTTCGCCATGTGGTATCGCTACAAACGCAGTATTTTTGAAAGTTATCTCCTTTAAAGTTTGTGTTTTGCTGTTGAAAAAGGTTTTGGATACCTAATTTCACTATAGTACGTGGAGAAGTTTCGACAGTGATCATAAAAAAACAAGAGTATTCTGACTTATGTTTCAAAAGATGAGTTTTTGTCCCACAGCTTCAGTATGAGTCACAGTGCCATTAACACTGGTTGGAACAGGAGGAGTTATACACCTTGAAGGTTTAGTTGGAGTTCACAATTTGACAGCTCTGTTACTCTGTGACATTGCTGCAGTGCCCTGCATCACATTATGAGCCCAGCTGACACTCATAGCGGCTGCTGTGATCGGAGAGCGGAGTCTAGGGGTTTAGTTTAATTTACTTTAGTTGATGAAACAGGACGAAACAAGACAGAAGATAAAACGATGACAAAAGAAAGAACAGAAAATGATTTTCGTTTCCTGATTAAAATAAAAAACGATCATTTAGAATTCCTGCAAGGCTCATCTCCTGGTTTATTGAGCACTTATCGAGTGACAAGATCCCTGGCTATTACAGTGTTGTCCAATAGGAAAGCAAAGAAAAACCTCAAATTTCTGCAAGTCACATTGAATGGCTGATACTGAAAAAAGTATTTGAATTCCATTGACAGCATGAGATCAGAGTTGGATGGAGGAGGGATGGAAAAATCTGAGAAGAGGGAAAAAAAAAAAGGATGAAAGAATCGCAACAAAACAAGTGAATCAGCGGGGTGCCAAGGTCACATGAATGTGCGAGCGGCTGACTTGTCAAGAGACAATGCTGGAGCGAAAGAAGGCAGAATAAAATACAGGATTCTTGCAATGGAAGGAACACTTTTTGAACAAAAAATTCTTACGTATTGAAAAACATGTTTCTACTTAAATCAAACTAAACCTAAAAAAAAAAACATCAACCTGTCCTCGACTGAACTCCTAACTTTCCCCTGCCCTTTATAAGTCGAAGAAATCCAATCATTTCGATATGTGTCAAACCTCAAGCTTGATCTCTCAAACAAAGGCGGGCGAATTTGATTTGAGAGAATTCAGGAGCTTTGTGCCGATGAATAAAACATCGCCTCTCCTTGATGTTACCCGGACTTATCGAGTCTCAGATTTTCCCTCCTTTGAGCTCGGCAGTGACACAGAGCAGGAACCCCTGTGCAGGAGGAGATGAAGAAGATGAAGGTCCTGCTGTATATCTTCAGCTTTGGTTGTGAGGAAAGATAACTGCACGACCGTGGAGATGTACAGGTAGGCTATGTAGGGCACACCGACAAGGTGGAAGGCGTCTTTTGATCAGTTTTTTGATGAATAACACACTGAGGGATTGAAAAAAAAAAAAGAAAGAAAAAAAGAAAGTTGATCTTTGCTTCTATCTCTTCTGCCATGTTCAACATGTAAAAACGCCTTCAAATATGCAACAACTGGAAATGTAAGGATTTAGAATTCTGCGTGGGATTACAATACATACACATTCTTTAATCCACAGTTTTACTTGCAGGCTCACTGTGATTTGTGACTGTGTGTGACTTCCATACATATTTTAGTACGCTCGAAGCTGCTGTGGGTCAAATTAGTAATTGAAATGGGATTTTCTTTTCCTTAAAGTAATCAATCAGAAGTGGAATGAACAGCTCTGGGTCGAGAAATTCAAAAAGCACCCACGGAGATTTATTCAAACTGATATTTTTCACTCTGTACTTGCCTGCTTGTTAAGCACAGAGACTTGGTAAGCATTGCCATAATGTGAAGCTCCTATATGTGGTGCTGTACATAAATGCTAGAAAAACACAATGAGAGGAAAATAAAGTCTCAGGATATTTAACTATTTTTAGTTCCATTAAGCTTCACTTCCTACTAAATGGATGCTTAAAGGTCCCATATTATACCCTTCATATTTATTTTATGTGCCTAAAATCTCTAGTTCGAGAAAAGTGTCTGTTGTCATGTACTGTTGCTCCATGCAGGCTCTCTCGTCTGCCTGTGTTTGCAATGCTCTAAATCCCTTACAAAGAAAACATAAATAAATAAATTAAAAGGCTGCCCACATGTGCTGCGTCTGATCTGATTGGTAGGCCAATCTGCTCTCTGTAAATAGTCAGTCGTTTCAGCTTTGTTCTTGGATATGTCTCGCCCCTTTTAACATATTGGGAGTGCTACAGTCAGTCTGAGGGAAGCGAGCCAATGGGCTTCGATCAGTGCCATCATGAGTTTGTGATGTCAAAACCCCATTTTCAACAAGTGGGACTATGGACTGAGCGTTACGTGTAGCTATTGCTACTGCTAACAGGAGGACATAGGAGAAGCCACGTTTCTGTGGACTTAGAATTTTTGCAAATAGACGTGCCTAATCATGCACAACACACCTAAAAACACACTAAAACCAGAAAAAGCTGAATATGGGAAAACTCTTAATGGTTTATGTAATACTCTTACAGATATAGCAGTAATACATAACATATAATTGATATAAAAACATGTTTGGAAAAAAAATACACCACTATTAGTTTCAATACTTATGCTAAGAGATTATGACTTTGGCGAGCCCTTGACTTTTGCTAAGCACCACCGTGAGGTTCACATGAATGGTTTTCATTCTCTCAAAACGCCTTTTAGATGCCATCAAATCTAAGTTACCTCAAGGGTAAAGAAACAACTTTTGTGTTCCATATGTGAAGTTTGTCCAAAACCTTTTTAAAAATGATGGAGAACATTTAAGTCCAAAGGAAAACTAACGGAGAAAAATAAACCAAGGAAAAAAGCAGATTACATAAATCTCACATCAATTTGATCTATGTCAGGTACATATATGGGAGGAGAATCTGTATTAGTGAATGAATGGCAATAGGATTTGTAAATTCATGTGCATTTATAAGACAGATCTGGGATTTACATACGTCCTCATATACATTTAGTTTATATGCACATCTGCAATATCCATGCTTCAATGGGAAATTGCTTACACCATCAAGCTTTGTTCTATTTAACCAGATAATTATTAAACATGTTTCCCCATCTCTCTTCAAAGATGTGAATCGTATTTGTGAGTAGAAGTTTTTAATCATTTTATTTTTAGAGATGTAGTGCCCCCACTGGGATCTCTCAACCTGGTTAAGAGAGACCTTCATGAGCTGCCACTATGCCACACTATAAGAACCACACCCTGACTGGCGGTAATGTTGTCGTCTTCCACTCTAAAACTATGAGGGTCCTTCCCAGCATGAGGGAAGTTTACAGCCACTCTGCCTGTGCTTTTAGGGAGACGATCGCCTAAGAGGAACATGCTTGGGCTATGTGAATCGTAATTGTAATTCTCATGATCATTTTCTTCATTCCAAATAATTCACTTAAAAGATCCTTTCAAGTTTTCATCTTTCAAACAACTCTATCTTAATAATTGTTGCTCAATACCAAAAAATGAAAGTTAAAATCATTCTTCTTGATCCTATCTGGTAATTTTCCTCACAGTAAAGCATGTGGGTTTTTATTCAAGTAATACCAACAATATATCTGAAAGTTCTCCAGTGCAATTTTCCCAAAGCCCCCTTATAACTTTACAGCACCCAAATATATTAATGTGGTTTGCCATCCTCTCAAACATCTCGGTGTTGCATTTTCTTTGTACTTTTGTACCAAAACGTTACTTTTTATGGCTCAAACTGTGGTAGAATTGAATAAATTTAAAGCTGCAC
The DNA here is from genome assembly GCF_947650265.1 of Symphodus melops. Taxonomy (NCBI): domain Eukaryota; kingdom Metazoa; phylum Chordata; class Actinopteri; order Labriformes; family Labridae; genus Symphodus; species Symphodus melops. Next base: position 11,934,269 of record NC_136710.1, on the reverse strand, counting down.
GTTGTGTTTATTGCTACTTAGCGTATCTTAGCTTGCTAGTATGCTAAACAGAGGCATGTAAACACATAGAGTATGTATAAATACGGATGTAGCCTCAGTGACATTGGTTTGTGAAGCGGACTTTTAAAGCCCACTGATGGAAACCGTATGGAAATAGTTTCAACTTCACTTTTTCTCAACCAGGCATAGAGCTGCCGGTTGGATGGAGTTGGGCCTTTTGCATCCAGACAAAAAGCTACAATGCCCCCACTCATCAGTCAGATCAGCCACCATAACTCTTGTCCTTTACAAAATCAAAACGGATGGGGTAGAAAAAAATTCCGCCCATCTTCCCTTATTTTTCCTACTTTGCAATTACATCAATGCTATAGTGAGGCTGACTTTAGTTGAGATGAAGCAGGTAACAGTTTTAAAACACATCAGGCAACATGATGAAGAATATCTGCATCACAAGACATACTCATATCAGGAGATGGGGAGGCTCCTCTCACTCCTTCTCAGTAGATGGCAGACTTGCCCTGTGCTGCTGTCATCCACATATAACAAGAAGCCAGCTCCACTCAAGATTATTCACACTGCTTGCATGTCTGACAATTCTAAACACAACAACTAACGTGTGTGTGTGTGTGTCAGCGTTCTGCAAAGACAAATGAGTGAGAAAGAGAGAGAGGGGCGATAATAGGGAAAGGAGTTGAACATTTGTGTCTTGTGTTTTTTTTTTTTAAGTTCAGGGCCAGCTGTAAAGAGAGAGAGGAGACATGTTGGGAGGAGACAGTTGGGAATGACATGCAGCAAAGGGCTGAGGTCAGATCAGAACTCATAACCGCTTGGCTATCCAGCGCCGCCATGATTCTGATTATTATTGATTGGAAGAAACAAGGATTTGTCATCTGATTCATTACGCGCTCATACAACTTTGAAATTGTCCGGATTTTTACCTTTGGGAAGTGCTAGAATTGGTAAATGGACTTGACCTTGGATGGTGATTTTCTCGTCTTCTGACTTCTTAAAGCATTTTCACACTGCAGGTCATTTACCCCATTCACACTCATTCACACACTGATGGCAGAGGTTGCTAATGTATCTATTCAATGTGGTCTCTGATAGATTGTTTTAAAAAAGTGTAGTGCTGAACCCACATTTATGGTTTATAAATGTGGGTTCAGCACTACTCTTTGGTTTCCATACATTTGGACGGATACATTTTTAAATTGTTGTATTATGTTTTTGTTCAAAAACAATTTATAGTACTTTTCACTTTTAAACACATACAGTCCAACAGAACAAAAAATACACAATGGTACAAATGACATTTCTCATTTATGTCTGAGACACACAGTACACCCTATACATTATATTACAAGAAACTATTGTGCATGTAACCACAAAGCCATGGCATCCGAGCTTGTGCAGAAAACAGTGTATAAAAACCAGTTAAATCGAGACAGTGAGGTAGCACCTGTTTTTTCTTTTACATGTTTTCACATTAAAACAGTTTCTTTGAAGCAAGATTAGAACACAAAAATGAAGGGCATCACTAAAAAAAGATTAGAATACATTTGAAAATAACTGTAATCCATCATTGCCTTTAGTACAGAATTCGGCTAATCTGTTGGGGCCGTTGGCAAAAACTACATTTGTGGGCCCTCCAACCACTGTCCATCCGAAGACATACAGGCTATGAAGATACAGCTGGATGTGCCAAGTGAACTGTTCTTCAGCTGTGAAATTGGTGGATTATGCCTTTAAAAGTTATACATTTCAATAACCTTACCTCAAACACTCTGACTTTCATGAGGTCTGTTTTTACAATTCAGGCCGACATTTTTACACTCAACATCTTCCTCTTTGTGTGCCTGTTCATGTCAGTATATAGCTTCATTTTTCATGGTACATATCTGTAAATCATCAGCTCTCTCAAAAATGAGAATTTCTTCCTACAGCCGGTGAAGTTAAAAAAAAACCCAAAACAAAACAAAAAAACCCAGTTCTGCTGAAAACACCCCACTCAAGACCAATCATCTAGTTTGACATTTCCTTTTGACTGCGCTGTGATTGGGTGCTGCTTGCACCAAAAGACTGTACCTCACTCGAAGGCTGTGTGAAAAATGGGGAAAGTAGTCTACTTTACATGAACTCAGGCAGTCCAGGAATTCCTGTTAGCATAAGGCCCTGTGCTGCAGAATATTTTTGAATAATCTCACATGAGTGTGAATCTCTCAGTATAACTCGGTTGGTAAAGCGTGACAGTAACACTAGCATGGTTAGCGCTTTGATTCATTTTTTGGGCCAAGCATGATAAACTGAATGTATGCTAAAAGTGATAAACCAGCCAGTAGATAGCATGAGTATTAAATGCAAATCTCCACTGAAACAGCAGTAATACATGAAAGCCTTTACATATTGGGCACAATGTCTTAATTTGTGTATCAACAGTAATTAAATGTATGCATAATATATCTAAAGTTTTTTATAAATGTAAAATACCAGCCCTTTTATTGCTGTCAAAATGACTGTGGTTCCATTGTCCATTTATTAACCCTTCCGAGGAGACACAGAAAGAAAGTAGGGCAGAAAAACATGCACACCATAAAAAACACAAGTATTGTTGAGACAAAAAAGAAGCTTGTAAAAGTAGAACATTTATTGGGTGATGTGGTGGGGCAGCTGTATTTTCGAAAAGTAAAGGCACTAAATAAAGGAATAAAGGAACTTTACTCTTTTGGTGTAAGACGTGAAGGAGGTGTTAAAAAATGATGAGAAGGAGATGAAGAAAAACAGACTGACACAAGAGAATGACACAATTGCTCTCTTTTTTTGAAAGACCCTATCGTAAAATTTAGGTTGAATTAAAGAGGAAGGTCAGGCTGTTTTTATCTTTTAATCAGGTTAGGTGCACAAACACATTAAACAGGAAAAACTCAAGACGTTAAGAATGCAGAGCTAGATTAAATTGCTCCCTCAAGATGCTAAGTTACTTTATGTTTTCCACTATTTTGTCTGTGTAAGTAAAGGCTGCCATGTTTGTACACTCTCCTCTGTGATGAAGTGTTTTCAGGGGCAGAGGGGAAAGCGCTGGTTGGCGCCACTTGAAACCACTCTAGCTGGCACTGTTTAATGGTCTGCAAAATGATAGTTTCACTCTCAGCTCATAGTTTAATTTCCAGCAACAGTCGGCAGGTGTGCACTACACGCACAGAATCAAACAACAGACATTTAAATAACCAACTAACTGGTGAACACAGAGAGATTATTGGCAGCTAAAGAACTGGAAGGAAAACTCAAGGAGGACAACAACAAAGCAAACACCAGACTTCACTATGTGAAGGTAACTTCAATGTGAGTCACAACTAACATTATAACATCTAACAGCAGCTTCTTGCTGAACAGTGACATTAAAAAGTTGATTTACTTGTAAATGAAAAAGGACCCAGGGCAGACCCTTGTGGAACACCATCTAGTGTATTTAAAAGGCTTGAAGACCATGCACTCAACGACATTGCACTCTGCCTCAAGTCTATTTAAGTAAAAATCTGAAAAGAAATGAACTGTTTTGAGGGCTAAGATCATTTAATGCAAAGGGCCTCCAACAACAGAGATGTGTAATTTCTCGACTTCAAGTCATTGAAAATGCATCGTCCATATCTTTGCTAGCATTTTTGTAAATGTCTACGAGTCAGATCTTGGTTTAGATATGCTGCCAAGTTTGTCAAGTGAAATGAGAGAATCAAAAAACTACCTAGCAGCCTGTAGCGTTGTGGCAGTGCTCGCGTCACCATGTATGGAGGCTATAGTCCTCATGCGGGCGGCCCGGGGTTAACTCCAGCCTGAGGCCCTTTCCGGCATGTCTCTCCCCGATTTCCTCCACTGTCTCTCTCTCTCAATAAAGGCTGAAAAAGCCCCAAAATAATCATAATAATAAAAAAAACTACCTAGCTATTGCATGAGAAGCAGTTTTTATAGTATATACAGTAAGCTTTAAGTGATCAGGGGAAGATGGTTTAAAAAATACTTTCATACATCAATCTATACAAATGAGGTTTCTTCTCCAAATCATGACAATTATATTGGTCTTATACAGTGAATTTACTTAAAACCAAGTTTGACCAAAGGAACAGCTGTGGCAAATTAAAAACCATAGTAAATTATATTATCTAAACAGATAATATAGAGTAGTGAATGCTAATATGAGTCACTTTTAAAGCTAATAACATGGGACATATTTGACCCACAACATAGGCAGATTGAAATCTCTATACTTCCTCAAGAAGACTCTGAACCACAATCACAGGATTCTATGATACCATTCTCCTTAAATGAATGCATATTCAAATGCAAATCACTGTTCACATGTTCCTGAACATCCATTCATAAAATTGTTCAATGTGATTTACCACATGCATACCCAGTACATTCTGCTCTTATGTCTCTATTTACTTGGTTTTGCGTTGGCATTCATTTATAAGTTCCACTATTGTTTTTTTTCTTTGACAGATTTTATTGTTCTGAGCTTGTTACCCTGTTTGCACTGTGTTAACACACTTGTGCTCTATTATTCCCATAAAGCCTGCTCTTAAATCATTCAGGAAGCCCATTCAATTTCAAAAATGAGCTCCACTGAGGTAATTTAGGGGCTCACGCATCGACCCATTGAGGATTTTTCAACATCCTGCTTCTTCCCGCACTCCACAGACACTAAGCTAAGGATTTGAAAAATACAAAACATTTAGACCCAATGATAGCAGGTAATTATGACAGAAACCTCCAGGATTTAAGCAGTTTTGTCTTTCCAATCTAAACACAAGCCATGTGCCCAAACTGGTTATAGCTAGTATGGTTTAAGAGTCGACATGTCAGATGTCTGTCTGTACCTTTGACATTATTGAATCTAGAAAATGTCATCTTTTAGCAACTACTGTATATGAATGGACCTCTTTCTTTTACAAAACACATTGAACATTCTTAACAATAAAATTATTTAAAATTGTGATTAGACCTATTCTGCAGTAATTCCACCCTGTAAATGAGTGATTAAACATTTTCCTCTTACAGCTTTCATATCTCGCAAAGAGAAAATACAAAATGTTTGCAAAGACTTTATATTACTTCACCCTGCTCTGCTTTTCTGTAATGTCTTAGTTAAACTTGAAAACAAAAATCTTGAGTTTACAAGTCATTGGTTTGATAAAAGAAAAGTAATATAATATAATGTAAAGACATCATTTAGATCACCAGAATTTGGATGACTTGATCATCACAGTCCACTTTTAATCCAGTCTGGTTTCCAGCAAAAACAAAAATTCACTTTCCATTTTATTTTATTTTTTATTTTTTACCAGATTTACGCCTGTTTTTTTGCTCTTAATTGTTTTTTTTTATTTGTTTTTTTTTAACTAAACTATTTTGCTTTTGTGTTTACATCTACATTTTAAAGCTTCTATTTTCAGGGCTCATCCAGCTGTTCTCCAAGGAAAACCATCAGTGATGGGATCTGTTTTGGCATAGGTGTGGTACTGTTTTAAAGCTATGGTGTTTACCTGAAGAAGAACTAGACTACCCACAGATGTGGTCTGATTACATTTAAATTATGATGTATTAACTTGACTTATTTCCTTATACAGACAGCTTTATGATTTAGTGATTACATTTTATCTGGATAAAAATGGGGTTCTTTGATTATAACCATTACCAGCAATTGAAACAGAAATGCTCTATATTTGAGCTTTACGTTGCAAAGTTCTATTACAACCTGTCCTTTGGTATCAACAACCCCTCTGTCCACCTGAGAATCCTCTCTGGTTGGACCTGCTCAACCCCATATCATACCTTACATAATCTCCTCAGCAGCAGATTGCAGTTAATACAGAAATAGTTGTCGTGAGGAAAGCTGGAGAGAAATGTTGTTGTACATTAAATATTCAACACTGACATTTGCTTCTACAGCCGATTTGGAGGATTTTAGGAAGTACGCAGAGCCACTCTGCAAACTAACAATTGTTTTTTGAAGGAATAAATCACAGTTTGTCTTGTTCATGGTAAAATAAACACAGTTGTCTAAAAATATTGACAATCCACAATCCATTCATTAACTTTCAATAGAGACAGAAAAAGGGGGAGGACAACAAGAAATCTGAAAAGTTTAGGAGTTTTGTTTGAGAGAATAAAAGAAAAAGAGCAAGAGAAGAATTTTTATGTGTAATGTGGATGAGCAGTGGTGTCTTTGAAAAATAACTCAATGAAAATGGAGAGAAAAGAACTGAAAAAAATTGACCTAAGGTAGAAGGCTTAAAGACGGAATGAATGAACGATGAGACAAAGATGAAGAATGGTCTTTTGGAAAACTATTGTCAAAGTTAAATTACCCTTTTGAGTAAAAGTCTCCGTCAAAATTAAGCCGAAAGAGTGTGAAGTATAGAAGGTGAATATAACAGTAAGTTAAAGGTCGAGATCATGCTGTCTTCATATTAAAAGCAGGTTAACTTCAGGAAAATGTAAAAAAAAAAAAAAAAAAACCAAAACTATAAGAACAAAAGAGGTCAAGAGAGTTGAGCAGCTTTATATTGCTCCCAGAAGAATCTTCAGCCTTGCAGCTATGTAATAAAATGTTTAAAAGGGCAGAGGGGAAAGCACTGGTTGGCAGCACCCAAAACTGCTTTAGCAGATACCGTTTCATGACCCGCAACTTTACTGCAGAGCAACAAATAAATGCAGTACAGAAAGCTGCATTTGGAGTTGACTCTTTGGAGTTGTGCTGTAATCATAGTTAGCGTCCTAAAAGCTGTGTCCTGTCGGTTCAGGTCAGTCACGTTGATACCTTGCTATGATATGATTGGTTAGAACTGAGAGGGCTGCAAATCTCCCTTGGCAGAGTCCTGTCTGACCTTTGATTAGCTGTGGCATGCAGTTTATTGGAACGGTTCATTTAAATTTTAGAAGCAAATAAGTTCACGACTACTGTAGTTTCCCCGCACATCTATCAGAGAGGGGTGCTGTTTCACTATTGGAGGTGATCAGAGATGGCAGCAACAGCCCAGAAGAATAAACTTACATAAATGAACACAAAGTATTTTATTTTAATAAAAAAATCTGTGAAAGCTAGGTCTGGGGTAAAAACGCCACTTAGTTCTGTCTACACGACTAAAGCTAGATTATAGTTGAGATAAGTTTCCATTCTGTTTCTAATATAAATTTTCCAAATGGAAACAAGCAATGCTGCAGAAAATGAAACACAGTTTGTCACCAATTATCCGTGTGCATTCTGAATTCTCAATCTGTCTTGCTACAGATCAGCTGGTTTAGCATTACAGGGTAACAGGCCTGAACAAGGCATATTCCTAATCCCTATTTGAAACTGCTGAAGCCTTGCAAAATTTACATGATGTTTTGTTTAGAAACTTGTCCACAACTGTGACAAGGTTTGATAAAGAAAAACGAGGACCGTTGTTGATTCCGGCTCCAATAACCATGTTGGAAGCATGTTTATATTAGCTAATTAATCATGAACAAAACATGTACTAAAGGCTAATAATTGAAATGCCCATGTAATTAAAAAGGAAAAATTACAATGCTGTGATAATGAAGTAAAATATGGTGTGACACCAACATGCCACAGTCAGTGTGTTTGGTAGTTCAAGCTAGATACAAGCAGCCGAGATGACTGAGCTGATATCGAGTAGTTCTAAATACTGATGCTGTCAGAGACAACATCAATATGAAGAAAAACAGTCAGACTAACCTGACTCGAGGGCCACTGAGTGGAATAAATAAGTAAAAAATGAACGCAACTGTGGAAGGACCAAGCAGCATGAGAAAAGGATAGACTCAGAAGTATGGAATGCAAAGAAAAAATACTTAATGAGAAGAAGCATGACACAAAGAGGTGTACCCTCTGTACACCTCTTTGTGTCATGGCATCCATTGACAAAGAGGGATTGTTGCAGAAGTGAAAGAACAAAGTTGTCCACTAGAGAGAGGAGAAGTAAGGATAGCACATAAGTGTGCTAGTTCATGAAATACATACATCATTCAGAGCCACAAAAGAAACAGGAAAAGACAAATAGAGGACCAGTCAACCTGGTAAAAAGCTGCTCTCTAGTAAGGGGTGTATTGCATTTATCAAGCACCTTGCTAAGAGAAGAAATTGTAAGTGACCCATGCGTTGTCCTCTCAAAGGCCTTCAGTGTATTTTCTGTGTTTTTTATTTGAGAACACTCGTGGCCGTCCTTGTATGTTTTAGCTCCACTGGTATGCATTAGAAGGAGGCAAACCACTCAGCACCAGCTTTCGGCCATTTTTTTGCTACATAGCAAGAAAAAAACAAACAGTGGAAGCAGTTAAGCTAGCACCGTTTTTGGGACAGTGAAGTGAGCTTCCTTTTTAAAGTGTCTGTATTTTATAGGGGTTCCATGAAATTTGTCTGTTTTTATAACAAAAATAATACGATGAGCTTATTGAGTTTTTAACGATTAACAACAAAAAAACTTGTCAAAATGTGCATGTTATGAACGGAAGCCCATTGCATTCACCAAAGGAAAAAAAACACACATTGAGACACATTGAGATCTTTTCTAATTACAAGATAGCGTGTCTAATTTGGCGAATGCAATGCACTTCCATAAATATATAACCCCTGATGTATGTAAGACATTAAACATGTTTTTGTGTGCATACAGTTGTTGCTCCAGACTTACATAATGACACATTTTAAATCATAATGTCCCCAAATACTTTCTGTATAGAAGAAGAACTGGCTGTCTAATTGTTAGTGTCTAGAGGGAACCAAACTGGCTCAGATGGCCTACCTTGAAGTTTATTTGGAGCACATTGTGCAAGAAAGGCTGGACCCAAACAATTCAATCAGTGATCTCTTCACAGTGTAATTAGGATCATGTTTCAAGGGAGAAAGGAAGGTTCAAGCACATGACCTCTCAGTTATGAGAAGGCCTCTGGTGGTCAGACAGGGTTCTTATTAAATGCTGAGACATAATATGAGTGAGAAATGCTGAGATGTGTTATTTTTATTTCTCCTTTATGTTCGCTGGTCTCATTGTCTTTTACTTTGACAAACGGCCACAGGGAGCTCATTTAGGGAGCAGCAGTGCTTCCTCTGAGTTAAAACTCTAAGGAAATCGTCACAGATTAAATAAATGCAGTGCTGAGACCCAAGGGCCCTGAGTTACATTTGTTCATTGTCTGTGTTAGCATTACGAACATGAGTGTGAAATTTCCTAAGGGGATGCTGGAGTAATGTTCTTTATTTCTGTCGACCTGACTTTTTAAGCTCCTGTTTTCTACACCTGCGTGAATCTCTGTCTATTGAGATGCTTGAGCCAAACAAAAAAAGAAAGGGAAAGATGGAAAGATGGCGATGAAGGAAGAAGGATTGTGACAAAGGAGGCAACATCAGCAGGCTTTCCCCACCAACAACCCAGAGGAACCTATGAGACAAGATCAAAAACTACATTATATTTAAAAAAAAGAGTTAATTGTACCGTACTATCCATCAAGAACATTACGTTCCCAGAATGCAGGCCTGCTCGTGGTGCCTATAGTCTCTAAAAGTACTATGGGAGGTAGAGCCTTTAGTTATCAGGCACCGCTCCTTTGGAATCGTCTACCAGTCGGGGTCCGGGAGGCAGACACACTAGGTACTTTTAAGAATAGACTTAAAACTTTTCTTTTTGATAAATCTTATAGTTAGGGCTGGCTTAGGACCAGCTCATAGTTATGCTGCTATAGGCTTAGACTACCGGGGGAACTGGCACCAGGATCTCTTATCTCTCTCTCCCTCTTTCTCTCCCAGCTTTCTTACCTTATAGTAATAAGATATGTCTATAGTGACAAGCAGTAGCTTGTCACTATCTTTGTATTCTAACCTCTCCTTTTGAGCTCTCTTAGGTTCCTTGAGCTCTCTTAGGTTCCTTGGGACTGTTGGTGAGGATGGCCTGCCCAAACAACCCCCCCCCCCTCCCCCTGAGGATGGCCTGCCCAGACCCCCCCCCCCCCCCCCCCCCCCCCCCCCAACCTATCCCATCCTATTCTTCTTTCTGCATCTTGTCCCATCTCCCCCATCCCATTTTCAAGCCCAGCACAGTTTAGCAGATGGCTGTTCCGTCATGAGCCCGGGTCTGCTGAAGATTTCTGCCTGTTAAAAGGAAGTTTTTTCTTGCCACGCTATGACGGATTAAGCTGGGCTCTTGTAACATAGCCATAAGTAAGGTCCTTTACCTGCTTTTTGTAAACATAACAATGAGCATGGTCTTGTTACCTGCCCTTTTGTTAATGTTAACAGACAAACAGTAAGGTCCTTTACCTGCTTTTGTAAAGTGTCTTGAGATAACGCCTGTTATGAATTGACGCTATATAAATAAAGATTGATTGATTGATTGATTGATTTAAAATAAAAGGGCAAGGCACAAAGTTATGAGAATAACACCAATTAATGTAATTTCATCCAAGTGGACAGCATCTTCTTCAATATGGCTAAATGAATAAAGCCGAATAAAATGAAGAGTGAAACTAATCTTTTAAAACAGCCAGCAACCAAGTTAATTTGACTGGATAACATCTTTGATGAGAAGAAAAATCGTGTGTAACTAATCACAGACCTAGAACATCCCATTTTCTGTTTCTTATGTGTTCAGGTTGAGGGAGAGGTGAGGCTGTCACTGGAGCTCGAATGGGCTAATAGAGGGCGACAGATGATTTATATCGAAGAAATGGATGTGACACACCTTGCAGTAGCAATTATTGTTGGCATTATGAGTTATAATCATTTGATAAAGTGTCTGTAAGAACTAAAAAACTGCTACTTCGCAGCCAATGGGGCATTCACAACTACAAATAAAATTTGATTTCCAAAACATTTTTTGTTTTCATGTACATTGATTTTTCTGGACCATACCTCTAATAAAAGTATCTGTTAATGAAATTTCAAATAGCAGAGATTTCTCTTAAATTAAGTAGAAGAGTGGATTGGACACATCCTCAGAAAGTTGATTTTATTACTTATTAGAAACACTCAACAAAGAAAACTCTCCCATTGTCTTTAAATTCTTCCTCTCTTTAATCCATCAATGTGATAAATGTAGCTTCACTAAATATTAAAACTTGCAGATGTGATTTGTAAGATACAAAGCATCTTTCTGATCTGATTTGATTAAATTTTTTCATCTTTCATTAGCATTAAATTAGTATTCTGTACGTTCATTAAAATGCAAGCACCTCTGAAGTCTTTTGAAAGTTGCCAATTAGCCCATATATTTCTGCTTTAATAAAGGATTTCAGATTACTTTCATTTGCCTCACACAGTGCTCCTGACCTATTTTTAAAGAACAGGTTTGTGTAAATTGGTTTCAAATCTTATTTTGTGATCTTTGAACTTGGGGAAATTGAAAATTCTCTGGCGAGCGGAAACATACACGCAGTACACACAACATAAAATCGGCCCTCTAATATTGACTTGCAGACCCTTTAATGCACCCTTATTGGCTCAAGGCTTAAGCACCCCTGCTTTTTAGATTGAAATGTCCTCTAATCTTCTCCCCTTCATCTGCATCTGTTATTAAAGAGATAAATGGATTTGATAGATAAAATAAATGAAGTGTTGCAGCTTAGCTGGAAATGCATCGTGTATTCTGAAACTAATTCTTGTTTTTCATTCGAAATGCCAGTTGCACTAAACAACATCACAATCTAATACAAGCACTTTGAGGATCAAAGCAGTGCCCCTAATATACTGCAGGAATACAGTTAACACTGAGAGCATGCGAATGTGAATTTTTTTTGAGCGATAAGTAGATAACTAAAGCGCGACTTGTGGGCCCACTCTTCCTGAGCTGTAATGACTTTAAGTCCCTTTCTGGCCCACCGTGCTGTCTCAGTGTTTGATAGCAGTGTTATCCACACTCACTTACCCTTTCTCTGAGGCACTGCTGGGCCTCAGGGACTCAGCTTGTTCTGTGTGTTTACCAATTCCCATAAGCTAGTCAGGACTCTGTAGGGGCATCTCCTGGAAATTACATTTCTTAAGGTCCTTTAGACTATTGAGCTGTGTGGTTGTAATAAAAAATACCAGAAGAAGTTGGACTTACAACATACATTAAATATGTGTGGAAGAAATTAAGTGCCATACAAATATATATATATATATGTATATATATATATATATATATATGTTATGTCCATTTGTATATGCAAAGGGTGTGACAAAGACAATATGTACTGTATGTATATTCTAATTTAAATAAGATGATAAACCTTACTTCTGAAATGAAGAAACATTAGCATTTATTTCCTTCCATGATGAATTTTAATCCTTTGTTGCTTCAACTCTTTGGCAAACTACAGAGGGAAACATCGAGCTAGCTGCTAAACTCAAGCTTCTGGTCAGCTGTTCAGTCTTTTGATGTGACCCAATATGATGTTATGAGAGCACTGAGACAGAGACAGTTGCAAGTTGTCATTTTAACATTTTGCTTTACAATACATTAGCTGTGACTTAATGTTGTCATAAGCCTTGATGTCTCATACTGGCGTGGCAGTATTTACCTTTGTCTATTTTCTTTCTTTTTTTTTAAGTAGTGATAGTGAAAAGCTTATATTTCAAACTGTTAAGATTCAAATAGACAAAAAATAAATGGTGGTGTTACTGAAATAAACAAACGTGTTCACTTTTAGCTGTTTGAATGAACGGCTATTCTTTTTGTTTAAACCATCCAAACCCAGCCACCACCCAGACTCAAAGCAGGTGCGCTTGAGTCTGTTGTAAGCCAGGTGATTTGAAGGAGAAGATAAATGGTATACATTTGCGTCTTAATGGAACACTAAGGTCCATGTCAAAAAGCCATGTTTTGACTACACTACACAGGCTCATTCTGAACATGAACTTTCTGATTGGAGAAGCTTTAATGCCAAATGTTGGCTTTGTCCATATTATATGTTCCCTTTCAAAAACCTGACAGTCTTGGAGGAAGCACTGACTGACCTGAAACCCTGCATTTGTACGGTTTAATACATGCGTCATTCAATTCAATACAACTGAATGACAAACTTAATCTTTGGTCTCCTGCACATTTCTTCAAATAAAATAACACCCGCTGCCTATTTGACCTATCTCCTCGCTCAGGCGAATACAATGACTGACTGACTGCAGGAGTCAAAGTTCCAAAAAAAAAAAAAAAAAGGTGCCAGGAGAGGGAGGAGAGAAGCTGATAGAGCGAAAGGCCATTATTAGACTCATTCTGCATTTTTTTTTGGTGGAGAGCAACTCTGGAAATTGGAATCCTGCAACCTGGCTGCAGCCCTTTCAGTGAAATAAATACCACAAAAATAAGTAGATAACTGTTTTTTAAAAAAAAATGAAAACAATCAATCAAAAGCGAGGGGAGAAAGGAGCAGGCAGAGTGTGCTGAAACTGCCCATTAAGACATTTGTGGGGTTGTTATTTCTGCACCTGTTGAAGGCGTGTGAGCAAAACTGAATATGAATGCAGTCAAACATACCGGACACTGACTTTTATCTGCTACCCACACATTCACAATGTACTAGCTGTTGTCTATAAGTGTTGGTGCAGTTTCCACTTATTGTGACATGAATCATGCACGATATCTCGATGCAGAATCCTTTTCCAAACTCAGCTTATGAGATTTCTTGACATATTTACTCCCTTTGTATGGAGTCTTTTTCCAATAAGCTACACAACATTGATGTACGAATTGACAATGGATTTTAAATGAGGCTTTACGAAATACCTTTAAGCTATGCTCTGGTGGAAAAAAAAACACAAACGGGCTGAAGGTTGGTGGGATCAATTTTACTAGATAAGGCTGAATCTACTTTGCTATAATGGAGTCCCATGTGTGACCTTATCCCTCTGTCACACATTCGCCATAACAAGCGCTTGATGTTATTGTAAACAACCGATATTGTTAGTCCCCTCAGCCTCCTGTCCGCTCCATTCAGCGCTGGGCCTAATTAAGGCTGGATTTAGATGGTGGCATTTAGGTTTGTGTGGGCCGCGCGATGCTTTCTGGTAAATGACCACATTAATGTGATGATTCCTCTCTCTCTCTCTCACCCGCCACATTTCCTCCTTCACCTCCCTCTCTGCACTCCCTGTCTTTCTTTCCCAAGTTTGATTCAGCCAGTGATCCATGCAGATATGAGCGGCCCCAACGCCGAGGCCCTGTCTAATTGTTATCATATTTTGTCATTTTAGCAGGCGGTTAAAGGACACATATAAATACCCGCTGACGTTTATTGAATGTCAAAGGCCACTGGGCAGCTGATTGATTTTGACCCCTTTTCTGTGATGTCACATTGTGATTTGTTGCCACATCACGCCGATCTTAAAAAGCTATTTTCCCCGCCAGTGGAAATTCGAACTATCAGTCTGAGATGGAACGCGAGACTCGGATAACTCTGGAATTAAGATTAATGTGCATTTTAGTGAGCCTGCCAGAAAGTATGAGGAGATTTTTTTGGATTCATTTAAAATAGAAAATAGATTTTGGGAAGATTTGGGCAAAAGGACAACACCTTTGTATTTTACATTGTGTGTTTTTGCATGTTAAAATGGGGAAATGACACAGACAGCATTTAAAATTATAGTCCTATGGATTAAGATCCATCAGATTCGTTTTAATGCCTCCATATATGCCTTTCTGGTAAACATATATTATACAATTTGGGAAAGTTAATAATTTTTTAGCCATCTTTATATTTTAGGTGAATAGAAACAACCTAGGGTAAAAAGTATGTATCCCACATCATGTTACATTAAGTAGTATGTAACATTATAGACTTCATATGTGTATTTATAAAGTATGTGACACATTATATTGCAAAATATAATATTTATTTGTAAAATATTTGAATAAGATTATTACATTACTTTTCAACTCTACCAAAAATGACTCCATGTCACTTTACTGGCTTCAATACTATTTTAGCTCATTTGATTGGTAAGGGGCTGCCTTATAGCACCAACATCACTGGCACGGGCTTGACTTGCTATCTGCTGGGCGTGTATTACTCCACATAGCTCCTGCTTTTCACCCACTTATGCGTCATTATTCATGTGTCCCTTGAAATCCATAGTATCTTGTCATGTTACACCTGCTCATGCAAAATGTTTTTTATCTAGTTGTCTGTAGTGGACCAACATACAGTAAAGGTAGTCCATAATATACAAGTGTTCACATAGTTTTCCTATGAAGTCAAAGAAGGTTTGACTTCCTTGTCTTTAAACGGCCTCAGGATGAATTATTCCAAAAAATACTGAATTGTAGAAATGTATCATGTGGAAAAGTCCAAGGAGGGTGTGAGAAGTGCAAGACACTGTATGTTATAATATGGTCTCGGGTACTGGTTAAGGACCAAGCTGGCTGATGCAAAAGGAGACCTTTTACTGCACCACTTCCATTATTTCCCTGGCTTCTTCTGCCATTGGAGAAACACGTTCCAATCCTGTCGCTACAGG
This sequence comes from Symphodus melops, assembly GCF_947650265.1. NCBI lineage: Eukaryota > Metazoa > Chordata > Actinopteri > Labriformes > Labridae > Symphodus > Symphodus melops. The sequence goes on along the minus strand of NC_136710.1, from coordinate 11,918,788 downwards.
TCTGCCAACAGAGCACATTGACAAAGGTAGAGCCTGGAGATTCTTGTAAAACTTGGAGCTCCAGTCTCATAGATCTTGTTAACTTGACACATTTCTAGCTTACCAGACATTACCGAGTGTACGCAAGGATGAGAAATAAATGTTTTGGGTAATTTATCCACCAGTTTATGAACCTAGAAAATGTTAGGTATGACAAGGAAGGTTTCATCTTCTTGTGCTGCCATACCGACCATCAAAGCGTAAATCAAAAGGTAGAGTGCCTCTTTGTGACAGCTGATGAAAAAACACATCAAAATGTCATAAATAACTGACACAACTGGAGACGGGACTTCGGCTGGATATCTTAGCTTGACTGACTTGCTGTTCTTTCAGCTTCTTGCATGTATAAATATCATTAAGGCCAATCATATGTGTAAAAGTGGCAAACATGTGACACCTCAAACACCATGGAGAGCTTTTACTTCCTCATCCGCCCACCTCTTCTGTCAGATCACTACTTCGACCAGCCAGTAATATAAGGGAAATAGCGACTGACATTCTAAGATTAATGAGCACAGGAGTGGAGAGAAGTGCAGAGCATGAAATGACTGACCTTAAATACAGTGGCATCTGAAAGGTAAGGACTGTGTGTGTGATCGAGAGTGGACCATTCGAGTTGTGTTCCTTTAAAAGACCTTCAAAGTTTGATTTGATACAAGATTTTTTGTGTATTTACTCTTTATTTTAGCAGGGAGGACCCACTGAGACAGAGGGGTGCCCTGCAGCAATGTAAATGAAAATACAACATATATAAATGTAAAGGCAGTTAAAAATAATGGCATAGACACTGAAGCTCATAATTATAAACCATGTCGAGGTCTTTAAAATGCTGTACGAAACAAGTGAGGGCGGCTTAGCTGTCCTTTGAAAGTTATTCGATAATGGGTGCAGTAACCCTGAAAGCGGTCTTCCCCCATTCAGTCCTGAACCTCAGCATTTTCAAAGTGATCTGGTTGAATGAGTTCAAATGTTTACAGACAGAGCAGTCAGTGAAGGAAGGGGTTTCGTTTTCCTGTAAATCAACAAAATACTGTGGTGCTTTATTTGTTGACCCAATGAGGGCCAGCAGTTTGGTACAGGTCACAATAATGCCTTTGAAATGTGTGGCCTATACGATAAATCAAAGACCAATGATGTACCATAGAAGCATTGACTACGTTTATGTGCACACTATATTCCTGTATTAATCGGAATAATATGTCATTGTTCTGATTGTCATGTAAACACCTTATTCCAATTGTCATACCTTGATTAAACTCATTTTACGATTATTAAAAACATGAATAAACTGCCGGCATATGCCTGTAAAAACCTGAATATTGGGTCAGGTAAATGGGTTAATTGGAATACGCTCCTATGCTACTTTAAAGATTTGTTCACACCCCCAGATGACATGACGCTACAGCACCACTCCTACTACTACTAATACTACGGAAGCTCAGCATCAGTTTAATTATTATGTGATAGCACATTGGAACACTGACTGTTATGCATCATTAACTGATCAGCTTCTTCATGTTGGATGAAGTATAGCTGATGTATACACTGGAGTCGAAGACAAATGTTCCCCAAAGGGACAATAAAGCGTGACATATATTCATACTTTAGTGTAGCGTAGTGTTTCAACATGAAAGGTTGGTGCCTGTGACTGAAGTCATTTAGTTTATCTAAAGATGAGGTCTTTTATTTAAGCTGTAAAATCCTGAGTTTGTCAGAGAATTGTTGGTGCAACGACACTAACTCTTAAATCCATAACATTTTGCTTTGCCTGAATTTTTTTGATTTAACATTGTTACATTTTATTACAAATTACATAAAGTTCTTTTTTATATACCAACAACAACATCAGCATCAGTTGGAAATCAAAGTTGTTTCGACTCAGGGAGTTTCTTATGAACACGAACATGCAACATTTGGGCATTAAATAAATTACACGTCCTCATAAAGCTCTATTGTCATGTGAGACCTTAAACTCTGACTCATTTTGCCATGAAGTCGAAGTTGTTTCAAGGTCTCACAAAAACATGATGTGTTCACAAATGCATCAGTGATGTGATCATATCCAAAGAAACACAGCAAACAGTCCAAGAAGTGCTCTAAGGTTTGAATCACTTAAATCATGACTTCTGGGATGGAGTATTCTTGATCATTTGAGCCTGATTTTTTGTGTTTTATCAGCAGCTCTGTATGCAGGGTTATAGCAATATGATGTTAGTGCAGTCGCTATACATAAACAGGAAGTCATATTCAGATTTTCTTCTCTTTGCAAAGAATACATAGCCCCAGAAACATTGGCCCTGCCTCCTCATGTACCCACAGGTACGACGATCAGGGAGCCTTCTCTGGGGTTTCACAAGCAGCCCAGTTGAGCTTGGGAGTGTGCTCCCTCTTCTAACTGTAATAAGAAAGAAACTCTTATACTCTGTAGAGCGGGATGAAAATAGACACATGCTAGACAGGCTCGCTTTAATCTTTTCCCTCTCTCTCCTCCTGCCTCTGTCACACAGCTGAACAATGTCTCGGGGTATAGGAGTGTGGGATTTGAAAACCTATATCTACTCTGCGAGACAGAACTGGATCCCTGCTCTTCTTCTTTTGTGTTTTTTTTTCACTGCAGTCATAAATTTTGCATGTGGGAGCACTGGGAGCGCTGCTGCTTGCTGCGCCAGGAGAGGACGGCAAGGGCTGCTATTAAACAGCACCGCAGAGCCTCAGCACTGCTTGTTGGGGGGGGGGGGGGAGAAGGCATTTCTTTGCGAGAGTGACCATGTGCAATCTGCTCTGCACAGTGGTACTGGAGGTGCAAGCCAAAGCGTGTTTGGTATTCAAAGCAGCCAGCTTTGATGCATTGATCCGTGAAGGGACAGGCTGCACAGACAGAGCAGCACATGACTATAAATCCACAGCCAGCGAGCTATTAGGTGGTAATAGCAGTGACCAAAGAGGTGCATATGTCTACATACAAAGAACCTCTTCACAGGATGTTTGTATTCGAAGCTTTGAAAAGGGCTAGAAGTGCAACTTGCATACATTACCATGTGCTTCTGCTGCTTGTGCAATGTGTGTTGCTTAGTCTCTGCAGCATCACAATGGATTGCCATTTATTCTCTGTTCCCATCATCCATCACTCACTACACGACACGGCAGGATCACCAGTAATATTTACTACGGTACAGCAATCAGGGATGGGCTTTTTCCAAATTCAACTCGAATCCTAAATTTCCTGACCTGGAAAATTAGCACATCTTATGTTCATACCAATTTATTTGTTCTTTTATCATTACTAATACCCTTTTATGTTTATATATCCCCACATAATGGGCTGCAATAACTGCCCAAACTGTGCAAGATTTTTTTTCTATACATTGCAATCCCTTTGTAAAATATTTGTTGCCATATCATTTTGTATATGTATTTTAAAGAAAATGCTCACTGGAAAGGTGATGACTGTAATTTTGTTATCTGCACATGTTATTTCAATCACTTTATCACTTTGCTTTGTTTCCTTTTCTTTACTAGCTGCTGTAACAAATTCTTTTCAGCTTTTGGTTATCAATTTAGTTCATTTGACCTCTTCGAAGCCACCAGGGGATCAGCGTGACTCTTATTTTGAAGGTTAGGGCCTCTCCTTTGTGCAGATGTAAAATTAAACATTGTTTGTGTGTTGACATATTTATGTGAGAAAATATTTATGTGTAAAAAGATTCATGAGAAAAACTGCCTTCCACTGCTTACCCAACTGACATCCCTCCCACACATTCTCACACACACTGCCCGTAATCAAAGCTCTTCTTCTTCTTTCTTTTCCTACACATGTGCAGACACACAAACACACCCAACCAAGGACAAAATGAACTTGTGTGTGCTGCTGTTCACCCTAAAAAAAAAAACAAGAAAGACGAGGTGTGAGAAGAAGGTCATAATATTCTGTGTGATCCCACCTTTATCTTTGCCCTCCCTTCCTTCCTAAGGCCTCCCACGGGATCATGGGAAATAAATGACAGCGCTTCCTTTCGCAATGGTTTACACATGATCGAAGGGGATGTCAACCCATCGGCCGGGCGAGGGGAGAGTTCGGCGGTCCACGGATTAGTGTGCCAGTGCTGGGCGTCTTGGTTTATGAGCGGCCAGAAAAAAATGCCCCATTTTTTGGCCACAAATTACCTCCAAGCTTCCCTTTCCCTCCCACCCATGCCCAGCCTGGCCAGGCCAGATTTATTGCAGCCAGCTTACACCTGACACCAAGAATTTACTTAGGAGGGCTCCATTTCTCTCTGGCTCAGTAGGAAAAAAAAGAAAAAGAAAAACTGTGTGTGGAAAGGGAAAAGAACATACAGTAGACAGATAACAGCTTATACTTATGCTGTTGATACAAGATACTATTTACTTTGCGTTTATCAAACTACATTTGCTTTATGAACAACCTAATATTGCCCTTTGTATTTACATGCAGGACTTCATGCTTGTTTTGCACTTGCTGCCAGTGCTGGTTTATTTTCAATCACACTGTGGGAAACACCAAGCAAGAACAGAGGTAGAGATGATTATGCAAAAGCAAGGTATGTAATAAAGATAAAAGAAAGACGTTTCAGATTGAGTCTTTGTGTTTTGACTCGGCAGAAGAGCGGATCCAACATTTTTAACTAGCTATCAATCCTGCTGTAGCAAGGTACGTGTGAGTTTGATACATTTCTCGAAAAGATTAGTTACATTTTCTGGTTATTGTCAATCATCACTCTGTTAGGTTTAATTTACATTACTGTCAATGGTATCAACATGGTGGACATTTTTCTCAAAAATCCCACTACAGTTGAAAAGTTCAAAAACTGGTTTGATTTAGTACGTTGTACACAATCTAATAAAGCTGAAATCCCTTTACTTTGGCTGCTTCCGACTTAAAGATAAAAAACTACAGAGCAGTATTTCAATAATTGATAAACACATGGCTACAGTATGTATTGATAACAAGGCACTGTAAGCATGCAAACACTTTATTTAGCTAACATAACCATTTAAAAGTCTAACAAGTGTGTGCATTTTTGACAAATGCTTTCAATTAGCAAACAGTTTAAACCTGAGACTGTTGTAGCTTACTATTTTTCCAGCTGTAGTTTACAGTAATGACAGCTGAGTATTGAATGAATGCTAATGTCACTTGTTGTGACTGAAAAAGAGCCTTTAATCATATTATTTTATCTTCATTTTTTGCATTTTTCTCCTCTTTTATCAATCAAGGCGTGATACCCCTTCCACACCAGAATCCCAGAGAGAGAAAAAAAACCTCTCCAGAGGGAATCAATAAGCATTAAAAAAATGAAGGGGCTACATAGGCGTGTTGCTAAGGACAATCCAAATTGTGTAACACAACAACTTTATGAAGGTATACCTTTTTGTAGATTCTTACAACAGGGAGGCAGCTGAAGCAAGCTGAAGTTCTCATGTCCTCTGACTTTATTACTTTCTCACCTTGTTTGACTTGGAAGCTCAAAATAAAGGTACCCTCAAATTAAACACACAGAGCACATAGTGTATATTTGTTATACTGATCAGAGACAAAAAAGAAATAAAAATCGAGCCACTCTTACACAGTGTTGTTTCTGGACTTTTCCCAAGCACAGAGTCTCTAGAAAATTACCAACTTTATTACATTTTCTCCTGGATCAGCAAAAAAAAGCATCTGTATAACTTCACTTCATCTACTATATACAGTATGATTCTTCAGCATAAATAAACATTTATTTGATTCGTTATTGTCGTCACTGGCACATGGGTGAATTTTATAAAGACAACTCCACTTTGGTTTTGAAAACTATGTGTTTTTCAGTTAGACGTGTAGCTTACATGATTGACAGGTGTGTGACAGCAGTGTAACAGTTTGTTAATTATTTTAAAAAAAATAGACTTTGCTAGTTCTTTTTTCACTGGACTGCTAGAGAAAAATAAAATTTGTAAATTTGCATGTTTTAAAGAGGAATACATTTTTTTTAAATCTAATTTTAAATTGTATTTGCTTAATTAAATTCTGGTTCACACTCTTATTGCTTCTCTCACACACACAGGCCTGAATCACAAACATGCAGAAGCAGGACCTGTGGACATGCATTAATGGAGAGATGCCCCCTGAGCCGTTGGAGCTCAGTGCTTTGCTCAAAGGCACCTTGGCAGGGGTGGTCTGGCACCTCTCTAGCTACCAGACCAACTTCCATATTTTGGTCCGCATCAGGACTAGAACCGGGGACCCACCGGTTCCCAACCCAAGTCCCTACGGACTGAGCTCCTGCCGCCCCAAATGTCATTATCAGGTGTAAGATGTTGGAACATTTAGGTTGTTTGTGAAATCACTCACTCATTCTCTACTCCCTACAGGGACTTCTCTGTAGTGGATGATATAGTCGACTCATTTGCAAAGAAAAAAAAAAACAAGAAACATGTTGGACACGGCTCACTGTCCTGTCTGCTTTCTATAATGGCATCATTGCTATCACACAAATAAACAGATGGAATTCAATAAAGACATCTGTTTTCAAAGATGCTCCATAAATAAAGTCATTATTATTTCTATTGACTATAATGTACTGGATTTTAACGAATCATAAAACACATTTTCCCACCATAACTCATTTATTTGTGTGTATAGCCAATGTTTGTTGCTTTAATAAGAGAAGCTTCCATCTTCGTTAAAATGCCACCAGACATGAACTTTTCTGTGCTCCTCTCTCTTTCTTCTCGTCATGTGAGAAGGTAGTCAAACATCAGCTTTCCCTCATTAAAGCTTTGCAAGGAAATGCACATCGATATAAAATAAATCCACCATGTAGGGTCGGATAATGTTCACTAATAATTCAGACACCCCGACAAAATGGCTTATTTACTATAGTGCTCTCTTAGTGAGTAGTGTGTGATTTAGGACACAGCCATTGTCTTCAATCAGCTGTTACTTTCATGTGATAAAATGCAAACACTAATACAAAATTCCCATATTTTGTTCTATATAGGGTCTTACATGATTACTTCAGGACATTTTATGATGACCTAACTAGTATCTTATGTTATGCAGAATTATGTGGATATGTTTAAACACAAACCCATACACACAAATGCAATGAAGAGCAGTGATAACCCCACTCAGTACTGATCTTCTGGACACAGAAAAAGGCTTCAGATTTTTTGTCTCAGACAAAAAGAGATCCAGGTACATGTTAAACCTTTCTAAATCAGAGACTGGTCTTCTTTGTCGAAAGGTAATGATGCACACGGAAGCTAAAATTAAGGCAAAGAGGTTTTGTAAAGGCTCAACTTTTTTTTGCAAAAAATACAAAAAGTTGAGAAATTGGTAGTACAGCATCTGAGTCATTTCTAAGAAATTGTATTTTTCTTGTTCGTACAGACTCTCGCCCATGCTGAGGTTAAGGGAGGTGCTGAAAGATGCATAAAAGTAAAAAAGAAAAAAGAGAGCTGAACCTTCTTCATCTCTCCCAGTATGTTTATTAAAACTCTTCTTTCGCTCTACAAACGTGCCGGGAGTAGAGTAGTCTGTGTGACACAGCGGCAGCTGTCTCTTTCTTTCAGACCCCGAAACTATGCTACCTTCAATCAAACGGCACAAAAAGCAGACAGTAGAAAGGATAAAGTCAGAGATGGAAATCCATTCTCCATTCACTATGCACAGCCTGACAGGGGAGCGTCTTGACTTCAGTTCAAGGATTCTCTGCAGACGTTTTGTGAGCAGTTGCTCAATTTTTTCCATCTAAGTCCCTCATCTTTCTATTAGGAGCAACAATTTATTAAGATTAGATAAAACTTTAATGAGCCCTGTCAGGAAAATGGGTCAATGCACCCGTAAGAAGTATATGACAGAGAACAATACAAATGTTATTTAAAAAAAGAGCATATTGATAATAATCAAACAAACAGAACATTAAACTCATGAAATAATGTTTTATTGCCATGAATGACTAAACTCTCGGGCTAAACAGACCAGAAATCCCATCATGTGAGTTTTTCTTTACAACATATGATTCTGAAGAGAAAAGCCCATAATAATGAACAATGATTCTAATTTCTGCTTATTTATAATCTTTTTTAAAGATGTGGGCAGAATGCTTGAGATATAATCAATTACTAATTCTGAAAATTAACAAACTTCATTTGATTACATGAGACAATTAATCATATCTTTGAAGGGCTTCAAATTCTTATTACTGAGAAACACTGCTTATTGAAATGTGAAGAGACCTCTTACTAGACATCCACAGTCAGTTGTTGAATGGTTTCTTTTACAGTTCTGGACATTTGGGACTTATCAGAACAAAATGACATTTTATCTAATGGAAGTAGCAGCTGACTGAAGACACTGGCTCTGTCCCAAATCACTACACTATAGTGAATATGCCATTTTGTTGTGTTATCTGAGTTAGTTAGTGAGCATTAACCTACCCTACATCCTGGACTTACTGTGAAGAGTAGTATAAATACCAAAGACAACATTACAATAATTTACCTAGAAGCGTCAAATATCAGATAAAAAAGTGACTGAGGGTTTGTTTTTATGTTATCTTTACACACTTTCCATTTATTGTATGCATCACCTTTATACATGTTTTCACTCAACCTCCAGGAAGTTATTCAGAATCAGCTTTATTGGCCAGACATGTTTAACACAAGGAATTTAACTTTGGTAGACTGTGCTCTCTGTACAATGTATACATTAAATATTAACAATACACTAGAAAATATAAAGAAGTAGTTAAAGACAAATATGTACAAGACTAAATATGATAATAGTGCAGTGGTGAGTAGTGCAAGAGAATATTGAAGTAAACATATCTTTTACAGTATTGACATGAAAGAATGTGCTTAGATAAATATTTAAATTATTATCATTAATAATATATGTACATTCACAGTGACTATTTAGTTCCAGGGTTACTTCACAGAGACAGGTCTGACCCTCTTTGACTGTTTAGGATTCATCAAAGTGACAGTCTGGGGGAAGAAACTATTCTTCGGAGGGGTTGTTTGGGCGTAGAGTGATGTGTAATGCCTGCTGGAGGGGAGGAGCTTGAACCGTTTGTGTCCGGGGTGTGAGGGGTCTGCAGTGATGCTACCTGCCCGTTTCCTTACCCTGGACCAATAAAAGTCCTGGCTGGGAGGAAGGCCGACACTGAGGATCTTTTCTGCAGTCCTGATTGTTCGTTGCAGTCTGTGTCTGTCCAGTTAGGTTGCAGATCCAAACCAGACAGTGATGGAGGTGCAGAGAACAGACTGAATGATGGAGGTGTAAAACATGATCAGCAGCAGTTCCATTTTTAGGCGGCTGTGGATCAGTGGTAGAGTTGGTCTTCTCTCGACTGCAATGGCCAACACGTGTCCTTGGCCAAGACACTTAACCCCAAGTTTATCCCACTGCTGCCTCAGTGGTGTATGAGTATGTATGAATGGGTTTAGTTCTTCTGATAGTCACTTCACGTAGCAACCTCTGCCATCAGTGAGTTAATGAGTTGGTGACCTGTGGTGTAAAAGCGCTTTGAGTAGTTTGATTAGAAAAGTACTACTTAAGTGCAAGTACATTTGCCATTTACTTGACTGATTGGGTTTATGTCATGCAAAATCACACCCAGCAGGAAACAAACATTTGAGTCTCACTTTGTCTGTCTTATAAGCTGCTGTATATTTGCAAATAAATATACTGCACAAGTTGAACCATTGCCAATATTTGGAAGAATATTATGTTACCGCAACATTTCCAATGAATTAAAAAGGTATTACAATGGGTTTTTGAACAAAGATTCTTGAGTTACCTGGCCTGAACTTTAGGAAGAACTTTAAAATCTTGTCTCTGTTCTTATATATATAAAAAAGTAATACAAAAAGAGACATTGAGAAAATACGCTGAAGTACATTACAAGGAATAAGAAAGACATAATTTAGACTTCATCAATCATATCTATCCTTCAATCTGCACCCATCTGTCCCTCGAGCACCCTCTCAGCACAAGCCTCTTCAGTGCCAGCTCATCCCTATCACTGAGCTCCATCAGACGTCTACCACTGCTCCAGCGAAAAACCATCCAACTGCACATAATCAATTCCTCCTTCAATGGAGCACAATGCGAGCGTTACGGCCCCCTTACGCCGCCATCCATCCTGCCACTGTTCACCTCAGCAGCAGCCGGCTGTGCCACACAGATGGGCCTCTCCTCTGCCATGAAATGAGCTTGAATTGTGCGTGTGTGCTGCCCATTCTTTGACTGTATGTATTACTTTTTGACACACAAGGTGATGACAATGTGTGATAGATCCTCATGGGCTTCATATTAGATTCAGCATGGGACATACTGGCGTGTTTTGGCATTCCTGTCCGTCACACCAAAGGTCTCTCTGCTGCTGGGTTGTATCAATCACTTGCAAAACCAGGAACGGATAACAAGGATAATATTGAGGCTTTTCAAGTTGTCTTTGTTTCAAGCTTTTTCTCTATGCTGTCAGCATTGTTGGAAGAAATCACGTTTTTTCTACTTTCCTTCAAAAGAAACTGCTTGATGCTGCTTCATGTGGCTATTACCACAGCTTTGAAATTTCCTGAGCTCCATAATCTATCACAGAACATTTGCTTTTGTTCAAACTTCCCTTTTATTTTTATTTCATTGTAGCCAAATTGATTGTTTTCATATCACAGACTGCACATTGGAGCAGCTGTTTTTATGCTCACTGGTGTGAAGAGAAAACTGAAAAATGTTCCTGTCACAATGTACAGTATGCAGAGATAGATGTGTACCAAGTCTTTCCACATTGAGTGACATTTCCTGTGATTGCTGCATTTGCTTTTTTTTTTTTTTTTTAAATCGTCTTCACTCAAAGTGTAAAAGATTTAGATAATTATCTAGTCTAAACTTTATGAACAATGTTGTTCAACTTTGTGTTATTTTTTGAAAAATCTTTATTCTTGGGCTTTTTATGCCTTAATTGTAAATAATAAGGATAGGACAGTGGATGGAAATTGAAATCAGTTACAGAGAGTGGAGCTAACATGCATGGAAGAAACCACAGGTCAGATTTTTACGCGCCACCCGCTTTGAGGACGACAGCCTTTGTTCATGGGGCACCCGTCCGAACTACTAAACCTTTTGCTCCCTGTGTACAATGACATTAAGGATGTCGGAGCACAAAATTGGATACAGAAAGAAAGTTAATGATTTAAAAAGGGTTTACTCACTATGGTAATTATATATTACCCAACTTAAATTGGTAAAGGAGTACACACACTGGCATTCAAGTGCTGATATTCAAGGGTTTCCAAATAAATAATAGTGCAAATAATTCAGGGCTAATCCAGCTGTTTTAATTAATCTGCTGCCAGCAGTCAGAGGCGCTGCTTGTCAACAGGCAAGGCAGGCAACCCGCATGCATTATTGCTCTGAGGGGCCCCAAATTAATGTTTGCCTAGGGCCCCAACAGACCCAAGAAGCGCCCCTGCCAGCAGTGAAGTTATAGTAAAGCAACATGTTCTATAAAAGTGCTGGCGAGACAAAGGGGAAGGAGATGGATTAAATGTCACAAAAATCATTGGATCCACAAGGATATATTCTTCCCTGACACACAAACACACGGCTCCTGTCCACTTGAAGCACTGCTGACACCTCTGAGGCCTGTCACTTACACAGCAGATCTCCTCTCCCAACATAAATCAGCAGTTAACTTCCACAAACCCCAGTGGACTCCTCAGTCCATGAAGGAGGGAGCACTGTCACCATTTTCTGAGGAGTGCTGTGTAGTTATTTTTTTTTTGCCCAGAAACTGATACATATAATTACTTCACAAAAACGTAGGGCAAAACCGAGGGGTAGCTGACACGTCGATGTTTACTTTGAACAGCTGCTGTCAGAGAGCCAGGAAACACACCGTGGCGAAAATAAACAGAGGGTAAATTAGTCACTGCGATGCACTTTTGTGTCTGAATAGAGGATAAAGAATCTAATAAAACAAAAGACGACTTCAAATGCCAGACTAAATAAATGTTTGCTTTCAAAATACAGTTTTTTTTTTCCACAGGTTCTCATAAATACCACAGAAATCATTCTTCTGAATGTCTCCTGTAAAAAAAAACAAAAAAACACATCATGCATGTTACGCGACTTAATGTTGCTAGATGTTTTGCATCAGCTGAAAATGAGCTCTCGAAAAGTGAAAAGGTAATGCAGACTCAGACAAATGTATTTTGGGAAGGAGAGTACTTACCGATGGCAGATCTCGTTTCATCACTGGTATCTGAATGGATTTTTTAAAGTATGCACCCCGTTTTTCAATTGAGGAAGCTTTACAGCATCTTTCAGCAATTTGTTATTAAATGAAATTAATGTTGTTGTTTTTTTTGCATCATTACGTTTTGAGTAAAGAAAAACCCTTCATAAATACAAGTACCCCTCCTGGCCTGAGCCAGAGATCAGAAAGACAAAATTAGCAACTAACTGGGGAACAAAGTGAAGTTTCAGTGTGAGTAAGTGTACCATACTTCCTGAACAATCAGGTAAAAACTACTTTACATTTACATTTTTAGTGAACATTTTTTATTTTTTTTGCCTTTTTTTTGTTATTTATCTTTGTTCTCTCTGAGGTCAACTTCCTGGTTGAGGATGGGTCTCCCTTGAACGTGCGCACATGAATGCACCATGCTGCACCAGCTGTTGTTAATCTGGGATCTACCAAGTTAGTTATTGGGATGGGGGAAGTTGTAATGCTTTTTTGTTGGACTTTGTTCTAAACTAGCCCAAAAGGTAAGATTAACTTAAGCATGATGTGTGTTTGTAAAGTTATTGTATATTTTGAACACTTTATTAAAAGTGTTCAATGACATCCTCTTGGCGAATGATTCTGGTGACTATGTGATCCTTGTCCTGCTGGACCTAACTGTGGCATTTGATACTGTGGACCACAAGATCTTAGTGTCTTGGTTGCCGCACCTAGTGGGCATTTGTGGTAGCGCCCTGGACTGGTTTAGATCTTATCTTGCAGAAAGAACAATGTGCGTAAGCCTTGGTGCTTCTGAGTCCCGCTCTGCTCCGCTGTCATATGGGGTCCCACAGGGTTCAATTCTAGGACCCCTGCTTTTCTCATTGTATCTGCTTCCCCTGGGTTCCATCCTGAGAAAGCATGGTATCTCTTTTCACTGTTATGCTGACGACAGTCAGATTTATGTGCCACTGAAGAAGAAAGATGCCTTTTGTCTGGATCCACTTCTGTCATGTCTTGAAGACATTAAGTCCTGGATGTCTCTGAACTTTTTAAAATTTAACGAAAACAAAACTGAAGTGATGGTGTTTGGCCCGAGTGGCTCTGTTAAAACCCCCACTGTTGACTTGGGCCCTTTGGCACACTATATGAAGCCGACGGTCTCAAACCTGGGCTTTAAGATGGACAGTGATTTTAAATTGGATCGGCAAATTAGTGCAGCTGTTAAGTCCAGCTTCTTTCACCTAAGGCGGCTGGCAAAGGTGAAGCCTTTTATTTCACACAAGCACTTTGAAACAGTAATCCACGCCTTCGTTACATCTCGGCTGGATTACTGCAATGCACTTTACTTCGGAGTCAGCCGGTCCTCCCTCACACGGCTCCAGTTAGTCCAGAATGCTGCTGCTCGCCTCCTAACCGGAGCACGAAAGAGGGAGCACATTACACCCATTCTGGCCTCCCTCCACTGGCTGCCTGTGCATTTTAGAGTTCATTTTAAGATTATTTTATTTGTTTTTAAATCTTTAAATGGTCTCGCTCCACCTTACCTCTCCGAGCTGCTCCATCCCTATGCTCCTGCCCGGTGCCTCAGGTCAGCTGACCAGCTGCTCCTGGAGGTACCGAGGTGTAAGCGGAAGCTCAGAGGGGATAGGGCTTTTTCTTCGGCCGGTCCCAAACTCTGGAACGACCTCCCACTGCACATAAGACACGCACTGTCCATTTTTAAAACTCATCTTAAAACACATTTTTATTCTTTGGCTTTTAACCCAGCATGAGACTCTGTTCTTGTTTTAGTGTTTTATTGTTTTTATTGTTTTAACCCTGTTAGTGTTTTATTTATGTTTTATGTTTGTGCTCTTCGTGGATGTACAGCACTTTGTCACAGCTACGGCTGTTTAAAGCGCTTTATAAATAAAGTTGAGTTGAGTTGAGTTGAATGTGCGATAATTATTTTGCTATGTTTTAATAGCTTCATAGTGTTTTGAATTCCACATAAACGACAAGCCACATGGATTATTCCAACCAGTACTTAATGCTGTTGTTTATGGTGCATGTGTATTCGGACTCGGAAAAACAAGTTTCCGCACATAAAACGGAAGGAGCTCAAGTCAAAACAACAACTCAAAAACACGAGAAAAAAAAATGTGGTGCCCAACTTCATTTCATATTCGTCATCGCATGGGAGGCAAAATATTTTTTGTTCATATTAAGGTGTTTTTTATTAATCCACATATTGCACATCAACTTTTCACTCATCTCATGTGCTACTTTATGTATTTGACGCATCCACACTGTTTGTTGCTGTTGTTACAAGTATTTTGACTTTCTGAACTGAAATCACACAAACACAGAAGAAAGTCAGAAGAACAATTCTTTATCTTAGGACCATCCGAGGAGTACAAATAAATGAATACAGCATTAGTCCTCCCAACCTCTTTGTCTGTAAACCCCCTTTTGAATAAGTTTCTTTTGTTTTGTGAGCTGCTGTTTTCGTAGGTATTTTGATCCTTATTTAAAGTAAAGCTGAGCTTAAAGGAAATTTTCTGGACGTTTTCGGCGTTCTCCAAATCTCCCTGACTGCTGGTAACATCCTGATAAACGGGGTTAGGGTTGAAATCCTTATCCTAGCAGTGAGTAGCTAGTGGGCCAACCTGATCCACAGTATATGCCAAGAAAGTAACCAAAAATAAAAATGCCATAATTCTTTTAAATTGACACAAAAACATCTTCAAGTGAATGCTGGGACCTGTTGTCAGGTTTGCAGGCGAGTCTCAATGTAGTGCTTGCTTGTTTTCATGTCTAAAATTTACTTATTATTATTATTTACTTATCTTTTATTCAAATTTTAACAAATCAAGTATTTAAAAATGATTACTAAAACCAAAAGTAAGAAATTGTCACCTTGGATTAGCTGGCTTTTTGCAAATGCAGCAAGTTGTGGTAAAACAGAGACAACAGATTGAAATTAGCGAGTAAGCTAAATCTGGTACAAAGCATCTCTTCTTTTCTGGGACAAACGTTTCTTTTTCTACAATGTCCCTGGTTCAAATAAACTAATAAACTAAACTAAAACAACATATTCCGCCTGCTAGTGTGTTTACACACCAAAATGTCCATTAGCTGATGAGACTAACATTAGAAGCTAATTTATCTTTACTTTAACTTTGCTCTGTTTTATAGTGTATTTCCCTAAACAGCAATTTAGTAAACTAACAGGGGAAAAAAAGAAACACTCAGGCTATAATATAGTAATGTTCAGTCTATTGCTTCTTCTTTTCTGTTGGGAAAGTTGTAATAGTCTATTACTTGAGAATCTGTCGCGACACAGTTAAACCAATGTATTGTTGGCCAACAGACAGCATTGTGTCTCAAGCATTTAAATCAGGAGCTGTCACATGGTTAAATCATTTCACTCCACTTGTGTTAGCTCATGCTCTCATTGCACTGCCACATTAAAAATTCAACAACTCTTTACACTGCTGCAACATTTTTTACCCTGTTAAATATAGCTGAAGCTCCAAAAAGGAGCGACGTGTCCTAAAGTGCATTTTGTCACACAGAAGTCATTACATGGTCTTACACCAACATTTCATCTGACCTCATTGTTCCTCTCGTATCCTTGTGTGCCCCCAGATTCTAGTCTGCTGGTTACATATCCGAGACACGAGGAAATCAGCAGGCAGGAAAGTGTTTTCCAGCCAAGCCCTCTGTCTCAGGAATCGACTCTCCCTCCTGTGATTAAGGAAGCAAATTCTTGCGGAAGCTTTCATATCCAAACTCACTATTTATCTATTCTCGCTTCCTGGTAGGGGAGTTTTACAGTTTCTTCTTCTGACTCTGCTCAGATGGCATTAATGTAGAAACCTGTTGGGAGAGCAGTGAGAACTGCAGCCTGGTTATGCATCTCTACTCTGTGTGTCTGCTCTTTGTATGAGTGGGCACATGGCTGGATGTATTTCTTCGGAGTAGTGCTCTGCTTCTCTTCATTGGCTTGAGGAAATTGTATCGTGCAGTGGATATAGAGGAATCAGCTACTGTATCCATCGTGCTAATTTTCAGACAAACAAAATAATTATTCATTCATGGCAGTGAAATCAAATCTTAAAAAAGTTTAAATGGAAACCCATGACGTCTTTTACGACTTGTTTTAATTTAAATATGTAGTGGATTATTTTTCTTTACATCCCTGATGTTATAAAGAGGGCCCAATCATGTCTCTGGACAAAAATGGGCTTTGTTAAATCCTCTGTCCACCTGCAACGGTGATAGTGATTGACAACATGATTAGAACTCTTCTCAGGAGGTTTGGACGAGTCTGTTTGACTGACACCTCCACAAATTGACCTGTTATCATAACCTATCAAGGCTGCATTTATGTGTCGTCAGACACATCGGGAAAACGAGAACCGAGTTGGAGTGTGCACGTGAACGCCTTGCCAAGTCTGAACAAGAACCTGTGTGTGAAAATGTGGCGTCCGACTTGTTGTCATACTCGTCATCACATTGAAGGCTTGTAATATAGCCATAAGTAAGGTCCTTTACCTGCTTCTAGTAAACATAACGATGAGCATTGTCTTCTTACCTGCTCTTTTGTTAATGTTAACAGACAAACAGTAAGGTCCTTTACCTGCTTTTTGTAAAGTGTCTCGAGATAACACCTGTTATGAATTGACGCTATATAAATAAAGATTGATTGATTGATGAAGAATCTTTTTTTTGTTCATGTTAAGATGCTTTTTACTTAATCCCGTATTGCACATCAACTTCTGGCCCCAATATAATTTGTTACAGTTACACTCCACACATTCAAGCATTCAAGCTGTTTGTCATCGTTGTAGCAGCTTAACGACTTTCCTAACTGAAAGCACATGAACACACTGAAGTCAAAAGAATGACTTCCAATCTCAGACACATTACACATTCTCCCCATCACTTGACTTATTTACAACCCTTCCCTATCCTAATCAGTCAGAATAATTAAAGACACCTTTGTGTTCACAAAGGCTTTATGTTGATGCTGATGCTAATTGATTCACAAGTAGTCAAATAGGGTGAGCCAAATTATGCTACATGCTTTAGCTTTCAACTGAGCTTTGCATCCTTGTGTTTGCCTGATAGTTTCTTATCTTAACTGAAATTTCAGGGGAAAAGGTAAAGCCAAAATATCATCATCCTCATCAATTATTTTATTTAAATCCTTGGAAAACACATTATGGGAGAACCCTCATTTGCAAGGTACAGTACAAGATACAGATGAAACAAGCAACAGCAAAAAATGAAACAAGAAATATAACAGAAAGTGCAGTCAGTTTTAAAAAAAAAAGACAAGAACATACTATATATATAATATATATATACAATATAAACACACACACACACACACACATATATATATATATATATATATAAAAGATGCGTCCCAAGATGAACCTGAGTGCAGAGTGATACACTACATTGAAGGGCTTTAAAGTGGTATTGGCTGCACGACCATAAATTATATTACCATAATCGAAAACTGAAAGAAAAACTGCCTCAATAATTCTAGAAACTGCCTCAATTTATTTCTAAAAAGGAAACTCAGTGTCTGTCTTAGTTAAGGTAAAAGATTTTCAATGTGTATTTTGAAGGAAAGTGCTTCATGTATCTAGATACTGTGATATTTATAATATTGCCCTCTCTCATTGACTATCATTTAAGGATTGAATTTGAACACTGCTACATTTGCATTTGAAAATAGTATCCATTTTTATTTTGCACAGTTCAGTACCAGTTTCAGGCTGTGCAGAAGGCTTTGTAAAAGCTTCAAATGTCATCGATGTAAATGGTGAACAACAGTGGACCAAGCACTGAACCTTAGGGAACTCCCTTTGTGATGTTGAGAAAGGTGGGCTTGACATCCCCTATCTTGAAACACTGGAACCTATCAGAAAGGTAATTATGAAACCACTTTAAACTATTGCTATCACAGCGTAAAATATGGAGTTTTTGTAAAAGAAAACGTGATGAACTGTGTCAAATGCCTTAGACTAATTTACAAACAGTGCTGTAGAGTGTTTCTTGTGAAATAATAATAATAATCTTCTGAAATAATATTGTCAATAACCAGAGAAGTGAGAAGAGAATAGTGCTTCGATCTGAACACAGACTGAAATGAAGTAAGTATGGAGCATGTTAATAAAAAGGATTTTAACAGTACATCAACAAGTTGTTGTTGTTATTGTTGTTGTTACTTTATTGTCACTGTGGGGAAATTCATTTTCACAGCTGTACAAGCAGGGAGACACCATACTCACACATACGTATGACCCACATTTCTAGTTACTCCAGTATTTTAGCAAGACATGGTCATTTCAAGATAGAACAATAATTATTCAAGCCAGAGCTGCAACCACCTTTATGTAAAGGAAGAACATATAAAACAAAATATGCTACAAGTGAGAATAAAAAAACTCAAAATAAAAGGAGATGTCAATGACAGAGTAGGTAGACAAAAAGCTGAGTCGGTCATTTTTTTTACGAAAACAACTTTTAGAGCAACTCCGTCTCCTACAATCAATATTTCTGAACCAGTGAAGGCTCTTGGTTTTGACTGATACATTTCCGAACAAACACAATTCAATAGCTGTCTGTAAAAAAGCTGAAGTAATAAAGTCGGGATTGACATTGCCTCAGAAAGCCCACACATTTTAACACTACACTGCATCACCATCTTAGGCCTGTTATAAACTTGATATGTGTTGGCTCCTCATATTCAGACTGGCCGTATGTCCCTGCTGTCTGGATTCTTTAAAGTCCATTAACTGTATTCTTTATACTTCTTGGATTAAAGTGATTTAATGATATAATCTTTACCAAAGGGAAAAGAGAGGTTTGCTGAAATGTCAATCATTATCAAAAGAATAAATTCAGTGAAAATAGGCAAGCTTTCTGTACTGTATTCTCCAAATGACTTGTTCATTTAGCTCTGACTTGTTAACTTGCACACTGAAATGAAAATGGAGCCGTCTTAGCCACGCCATCACACGGTGAATACTTTTTGAATGTACACAACACACATTACGTTGCGTGTGCAGCATCAGTTACCGTGGCGATATACCCAGGTAAGAAGTGAAGACTCTCACAGGATTTAAAAACCCAGGGTTAACCCTGAAGTTACCTCAAATCCTGCTTCAGAGTACCGGCTCCTGCTCCTGTGTGTTTCCCTCCTGTCTTGATGACCCTGATTGTCCTCACCTGTCTCATTCGTCTCACCCATGTTGATTACCCCATGTCTAATTCCTCTCTGTGTTTCTTTCCATCTGTTGCATGTTGGATGTGTGTCAGTTGTTATGTGTTATAGTAATTCCTCGTGACTCTGCGTGAGAGGGTCCTCCTCTCCTCTCCCTTTTTTTTTTAAAAAGTTCCTGAAATTGGTCCAAGTACTCAGCTTAGTAAAAAAAATACGACAACAATAATTTAATTAATTTTCAAATGAGAAATACTGAAATTTAAAACATGGTATTAAAAACCTGATTAATCGCTATTGAAGTATTTAAGTACAGTAATTAATCGTAATTACAAAATGTAATTGTTTTTATAAAATCATACATGAGTCATTAAAAACAGTGTGTTGTTTTGGTTACCCAGGGCTTGAATCTGGTGGCATGTCACAAAAGCTGTAGGATTGAAGTTGTGTTTCTGTAGCTTCACAGGATACTATCCTGCTTAGTATGCCACAGCAGAAATGGTTAAAAGAAGCAGTAGTCAAAAAAAATTGAGAAGTTTTGGGTTTTAGCACATGAAAAGTACAGTTAAACCTCCTTTTACCAGTACAGAGAGCACACCGTGCAACTTATTCTTCTTTATACGGGTCTGCTTCTTCCCATTTTCCTTCACAAATGCTGCGTTTTCGGTCCCTGGAAATGACAGCTCCTTTGCAACAACTCCTTAAAAGAGTGCAAACAGTGAGATATGTGACATTTTCAGTGGTTTTTACTGCATAATTACTTCCAATTCAGGGCTCAAAGCTTCTGCAGCTGCTGCTTCTCTTGATACTTTCATCTCTGGTTGCTTACATGTTGAAGTCCTGATGTTATATCCATATCAAAAGCAACATGTTTAGCTGCACACAGGCGGATAAATGCCTTCCCAGCTCAAGTGTGATTTGGTTGGAGTCTAATACCCCTCTCTAACAAGCCGAAGTACAACAGTGACACTCTTCTTGCAAAGATACTCCCTTGGACTCTGTACTGTAGGTTAAAGGAAGTTGCTTAGTAACAATTGTTAAAATGTCTGTTATCATGAGTGGCAAACGTTGCATTTTGGCTACATGTG
This sequence comes from Symphodus melops, assembly GCF_947650265.1. NCBI lineage: Eukaryota > Metazoa > Chordata > Actinopteri > Labriformes > Labridae > Symphodus > Symphodus melops. The sequence continues at coordinate 11,898,209 of NC_136710.1, read as the reverse complement.
ATGCCAGCTGTGTGCCAAAAGTATGATTTAATTTCAGGACCAATGGCTGCCATTAATTTCCTCCAGCCCTTGTGTGCTAAAGGTAAGTATTAAAGATAAGTGGCTTAGCCTGATTACCGCTTAAAGAGGTGTCATAATTAAATTTCCATCAATCACGGTACTCCGCCTCTAACAAATGTCTAAATCATCTGAATCATTATGCAAATTAATAAGTAATATTCTTTGAATAAATTGGGCTATTAACCAATGGTACATGCTCTATCTGGTTCAGCTCAGTGGTGCTGAATTGTGTGTGTGCGTGTGCACGGTCTGTGCATGTGTTTAAAACACACCCGTGTGCACGAATGCGTGTCATGTAATTGAATCGAGCACATCCTAAGTTGTTTTTTCCCCCTTAAGAAACAAGCCCACGCCGCTGTGCTTCAGGCTTGTTGCGCCAATGAGCTGAGAATGTCAAACGTGGGAAAAAGAAACGCAATAAATACCAGTAGGGAACATTGTCCTCTGCAACCTTTTCATTATTGAAAGAAAAGAGAAAAAAAAGGAAAACGGCAGGAAAAAAAAAATCCACTGAGCAAAACACCTACAGTCATTACAGCTGCAAAGTTAGAACACAGTTATTAGAGCTGAGAAACTTTTGGCGCCACTGACTGAGGCTTCAGGAACATGAAGGAAGGAAGAGTAGAGAAAGAAAAATAGGCCATGAAAATATCAATATGAGATATGTACGATGGTGGGTGCTCCCTCCCTTTAAAAAATGCTTGTGGCGGGGGCCACTCAATATTCATCCATTAGAGATGCTGCGTTGGCGGGAGAGGCAGCTGACGTGTAGTAAGAAAGCTCCTCATCGAGTTTCTTGTTTTTCTAACCCTGTGAATTAGTTCTTTTGTCTACAAGGCAATTTATTCTGGAGATAAAAAAGCCTGTGGTTAATCCAGTTCCCCGCACCGCCTTTTGCCTTTGTTTTTGTTTTGATTTTTGTCTCTGCTTATGCATGGGGTGTAAATTAATGTAAACTCACAGTCAGCCTGACCCGGATTGGTTCCACTTTTGGGCTGAGTTGCCTACTAAACAATCATTGAAGGTCGAATATAAAAGATGAATGATTAAAAATACTCTCTACTCCTCATCAAATGGATGGTGAAGTAGCTGTTCATAGGACAAAAAAGATGACAGAGACAGAGACACGGATGTAAAACAAACTGCCACGAACCTACAACATGAGACAAGGAAAACAAAATTGAACAAGAAAAAAATGAAAGCTAACACAAAACACAATGAGACATTAAAAACTATGAAGGTAAAAGTGCACAAATAACAAGGGGACACAAGATGACTCCATAAAGACACAGAATTCTTCAAAGATACACATTCTGTCAGATCTGTGTCACAAAGAAGCAAAATAAATAAGATTCAGGTCACTTTTGCCTGTGCCCATGTCTCCTCAACAAAAAATAAATAATAAATACATGTAAATAATTCTCAGACCTATCCAAATCAACTGTGAAGTTTCTTGCCAGAATCCACTCTGATCCTGTGTTTGATCATGCCTATAAACCCCTCTATTTCCGCCATTTGCAGAACATCCTGTTTCTGTCTCTTTAGCTTTAAATGCAAATTAGCTGTCTGACCACGCCCCTCTGGAAAGGCTTGGGATGCTTAGGTTTTTATCGCACCATACCCTATTTTTTTTACAGCTACAAGGTACCTCGGGAGTGCTCAATTCAGTCACATTTTTCTTAATAAATGTCTCATCTCTTTTTTATCTGAATCTTTGCGTCTTTAGAAGCAAACAGACAAAAATATAACACAACGAGAAAAATGTGATTCTAATATTTGTCTTATTTTCGTCGGATGATTACTTTTTCAGCTTAATGCTTTTGCATCCATCTGCACAGGCACCCAGACATGTATTCGCACACGCAGACACAAGCACTCACGATCGTCACAAACCCCAACCAAGAAGTAGCCATTATTGTTTACCTACGGTATCCTTTCTACTAGCTACACACTTTGAATGCAGAGGATGCTATGTAATGTGTCCATCAGCTTAATCCCATCCATACATATTTATTGACCATTGATACAGCAGCTATAGTGAAGAGCTACCTCTTCACTGTAGTTTGTAGATGTAGATAATCTCCTCCTCTGCTACATGAAAGGCACACAAACAAAAACTACAAGCACATAGGCACAATAAGAATAAGTCTTCAAGAAAATGGATTCACATGTTGCATAAAAAGACTCCAACTTTGCTCAACTGTCATTCTTCCACTTTCTGTCTTATCAATCACGGGTTTTCAAAGTAACTAAGCTCAGCTTTCACATGAAAAGAAAGAAGTTTCACACCTTCCACCTGCTTCTTTCCTCTCTCCTGCTCACAAGTCAGCATTATCTGTTTTGATTGCTCTCTTGCCATATGCCCCATTAATTGATCAAAAAGGCTCAGAATGTTGCTTGATTTAATTCGGGACAGCCGGAGGCTTGCGAGTGTTTCACCCCAGCTTCCCTCGCCCTACTCGCCACTTTCTCACACTCGTCGTCTGCCTCCTCTTTGCGCTCATTCTACTTTTTATTTCCCTGTTGCTCTCTGTTTTACATCCCTTTCAATTTTAACACTAACACACTTGGTAATATCCAAGATATTACATCACACGGCGGGACACACTTTTGTAAACATATAACAAATTTTAAAAAAAACACACAAAATATGAAGCTGTGTCAACTATAGGAAAATATTCCTTTTCAAAGAAAATGAAGGGGTCGTTCCACCCTATATGCCCTCTTTTCTTATTGAGCATATATAAGGAAGCTATTGGACCAATCAGAATGCAGATACAAGACACTGACTCTGGTGCAAGATGGGACCTCCATCTGCTTGTGTATTGGTGAATTAAATTAAATACCGTTTAACTGCATTTCCTGCACATGCGCATGAAAAACACAAAAAATAGGATAGTAATTTGCATGACATCTCAGACACAAAGTGGACATTCTCAGACCAAAGCGTTTCAGTCCAAGTAAGCAGGTGGTGATTTTGAGTCTCTTTTAAGAAAAGGACTGTTTCTGAGGGTCAAAAAAGTGAGCACTTCTGCTCACAACACTACGCTGTACACAACCTTGATTTTTCAATGCGTAACCTTGTTCATGTTCTCCCGAGAATTACATTTGGGAGACTGAAAAGCTCAGGTATGAGGCGAACACCAGAACTGAGGTTCACGCTCGCTTTTCAACATGCGGTGATCATGCTCTTTTCATGCTCATTTAGAGATTTTGCTTTTATTTTTCTTTCAGGCCATTTGCAAAGCATTTGACAGCGTTGCATTTTACGATTTTTCGATGCGTAGAAACGTGGATAGTATATAAAAATGGACAGAGCATCAACTTCCTGGGAGTGAAGCCAAATAATTTGAGTGGCACCTCCCCTATGTCAACAGAGTGGACGTGAGTCAAACCTTTATAATCTTGTCATGACTAAGATAATGTCATTTTGTGTTCAGTTCAACTCGTATACTGAGAAGTTTCCTTGTATGAAACTGAAAGACAAAAACACCATGAACACCAGCCCTTACGCTTTCAAGGGTTTAAATTCAATACCTATGAATGTGTCTGCTTCAAACCAACACCTAACTGTTCAGCTGTGGACTGTACCCACCTGAGGGATTCCCCCCCCCCCCACCCCTTTTATCTGTAAATTGACATCAATGCTGTGGCTCCTCCAACTGATCTGGTTACAAATGTGTAACATGTCATGTGACTGTGATACTTTGGCCTCATCCTGTTCAATGGGAAGGCTGAGGCACACTTCTCATTTATTCCTCTTTGTGTGGTGGTCAAGTTAGGTGACCTTTGTTGCCTTAATAATGAGTAAGATGAACTTTGCCTGCACCCCCTTTGGTAGGGGGGCAGGTAGAAAGACCAGGATGAAGACCAAAAGAGGCCTTACATCATTTGTACCCCGCAGCATCCGGCTGCTGAATCAGCTCTGATTATACAGAATGTACTTGGCACTCTTTATTTAACTTGAGTTTTTTTTGCGCTGTCTTGTAAATGTTTGTTCGGATAGTGTTTTATGCTCTCGCTGCAATGCTAATTCCTTGAGAGAAATGAGTGGTAGAGAAGTGGTACCTCTCCTGCACCAACTTCCATATTTTTGGTCCACATCGGGACTTGAACTGGCAATCCTCTGGTTCTTAACCCAAATCCCTACGGACTAAACTACTGCCGCCCCAGTAGCTTAGCTTGGGGATAAGATCATGTTTTTCTTCATCCAGTTGGTTAACACAATTTAGGTAACATTAAACATATTGCTTCAAAAAACTCCTGGACAGAGTGCTGTCTTTTTGAGCATTTTTAAATAAAAATGTTGGACAATTAAGGTGGCTGTTTAAGAATTACCGCCATCTTTTTATGGAGTTACAGTGTTTTGTTAGCATTTCTTAGCGTGCTTCTTTTCTGTGCTAGTCAAAACTGGCCTCTAGATTTACCTCGCCAAATTATATCAAACTCACAAACTCAGAGACAGAATAGGGCTTTACTCGCTTACATGTTGGCCCCTGATTAAAACACCATAACTGAAACACTAAGGCTTTACATAGAAACTACTTTGTTGTCTTTAAAAAATTATTGAACACAACGGAAATAGTTTCTTTCTGGACCAAAAACTTCTCCAACAGAGAACAAAGAAAATGAGGCTCATTCATCAGAAAGCGTCATGTCTTCTTAACGTCCTGTCCTTACAATCCACCACATTGGGCTGTCAACATCATAGGAATAACGTATGCTAATGTTGATTTACTTTGTCATTTTCTTTCAAGTTTAGACATTAAATTTGCCATCTACCTGACAGTACAAAAGGAAAATAAGGGGCGTATCAAAGAAAAGCAAAAATGCATGCACCCAGGGTGTCAATTTGCAAGTGACGCACGGTCATAGAATCTCATATGAAGACATGACAGTGAAGACGTTCCCAATCACGAAACTTTGACATGGCAGAGGAGGGAAAAATCCAGCTTGTTCTTCATGAAGGAAGTGTGATCATAAGACCACACAAAAATGGGCCTATATAAGCCTGCAGGTTTGCTTCTGATATTGATAAAGAAAAGGCAAACACACACACACACACACACACACACACACACACTCACACACACACACTCACAAGAGGCTGAGAAACAGACGGAAAGCTGTGGGAAAAAAAGGAAGAAGCTAACTCTCAGAGATCAATAAGTGGTGTGTATTTGTGTACGGCCGCACTCGAGAAAAGACTGAGACAGAGAGGGAAAAATGCAATCACAGTGCGTACAAGGTTTCTTCAGAGCGAGGATTTGGGTCATTTGAAAGAAAACGGCTGAGTCAGCAACACTGCCGCCACCGCTGAACTTAATCTTCTGAATAGTCCTGCAGGCAGAGACAGAGCGAGGAAGAGAAGAAGAAAGGACAGAGAAAGGAAGGAGGTAGATACAGAAATAGATACACACAAGATGGGTGAAGGGGAAAACGAGAAGAAGAGGAGAAAGAGAGAGAGAGGAGGCAAACATGCAAGGAATATATTTATCTGAGAAAGAAGCAGGGAGGGGAAATAGAAGGAGGGGATAAAGGAGAAAGCAAGGGGAAGAGATAGAGAAGGGATAGGAGAGGAAGAGAAAAGAAGAGATATGAGTGCCAAACAAGAGGGAGATTTTGAGGAAGCTCTCCCGATATCTCCCTGCTGCTGCTCCTCAACTGCAGATTTTTCTCCTCTAAAGATTAAGAGGAGAGCGGGATGAGAAGTCGCCACCACCCTTCCTCCTTCTTCTCGCCACCCATGTTCTATGTACGCTGTGCTGCTTCTTCTTTATTTTGCTTCTTGGCCAACCATCCAGTGATTTGTCTTTGAAGTGATCCATAAAGAAATATCAAGTCATTTGATTCCATTCAAGGAAAACAACAGGTCATTTGATATAAGATGCAGTCCTGGATGAATTTGAAAAAATGAACAACCTTTAAATATGGGAATAATCAATTTGGGAAAAAAAATCTGCTTGGATCTTCTGACTTAACTCCTGGCATAATAACTACTTCCGTAAAATCTTGCCTCAGAATAAGGTAAACACCAAGCAGCAACTGCCTTAAGGCTTCAGGCTTCTTAACACCACTTCAAAAACCAATGGGTTGCCCAGGTGGAAACCTCCAGTGTTGAGAAAGGGCAAAGGGCGTAGCTGACCTGACTGACAGGTGGGCGGGATGTTACAGCGTGTCAAGATGTATCAAAACCAGCCTCAGCTCCAGCTCTCAGACTGTTACCTCACTGTCAACTTTGCCAATGTTTAATTGTTATTGGTTAAAAACAAATCTTAATTACTGTAGCTTTGCTCACAATAGTGTTTTGTTCTTGCACTCTGCCATTTTCTCAGCATTTCTGAAAATATCCCAGAGAAAAGGTGGAAACACAAGAAAAACAAAAAGTAAGAGAGGGCCATTTTGACGCTCCATCGCCACATCACTTTTGAGGGAAATCCCCTCTCTGTAAGAGCATATCAATGTTTTTGTACACTCTAAGTCAAATGGATGTCTGCTTGCTGCACTAGTATATTTCTGAATATTCGTCCAGGAACACATTCTATTACCTTCTGAATATTAAGAGTCTGCTTTTGATGGCCATCCAGGACTGCAGGGCTAGTGGTGCTTTTGGCCACAAGCCCAAGTTGTGATGTTGCAGCAGGTGTTTTACATCAGCCATCATAAGCAAACCACTCGCTTTGATACCTCTCATTAGGGAGTTCGTTCATTGAAAATCACGATACACTCGTAAAATAACTGAGTGGAGCTTGAAGCGTCAGAAAAGTAACAAATCAGTCATGTTCCAACAGTTTCAGGCAGGTGTTTGACTTAACTAGGCCTCTCATGTCTGGGCCTATAAATAGTGAATTAAGAGCAGGTAAGTTATATTAAAATTTCCTCTGAGGGCACATGTCATTCATTATGTCTGCCACACAAGCTCAGGTGCTGGGATGGATTCTTCCTCCTGGATTTATAAGCAGACAGAACCTTATAAATGTTAAATGGAAATGGCGGTCATATACGGCCATAGAGCAAATGGACTATTAATCCAGTTGACGTCACATTTGCATCACGTCTGTGCAGTTGACACCGCTCTCAATGATCACTTGAAACGGGAGCTTGTGGCATGATGACGTTTGACTTAACAGATCCTCGTGCAAACAGAGGCAATACTTTGTTTTAGGACGAATCATTGACTCACAATTCAACGTGAGCTGGCTGCCCTCTGACACACTTGATTCATCACTGTGTCAATGCAAATGTCAAACACACATAAAAGTGTGGAACAATGGAGATGAACTGAACAGAGGGCAAACTCATTGATGGCATTTAACAACCTTTATCTAAATCCAGTAGCTGGAATATACATATCGAGTACTTAATGATTAGCTCATCTAACAGCATCAATATTGGTTTATTTCACAGCTAACCAAATGAGAAAATCTGTGAGGTACACACCAGCTTGTAGAAGAAAACAGTTGGTGGAATCCTTAAGTTCCAGCTGGCAGGAGATTTTTCTCCCGCTGTGCGATGAAATCTCATTTCATACCTGCATTATGACTGTATCAATGATGTTGATTGGTAACTGTCAAATTCCAAGTTTGTAATGGGTTGTTGTTATTTCACTGTAAGGATGTATCAATAAAGCCTTTTCTTGTGGTACAAAATCCTCATTTTGAATTGAATTTCATTCAAATCTCAGCATGGAGGTTATTCTTTTACAACATGGATGTGTTTTAATTTTGGGAAAAACGAGTAAACTGTGTAAAAAAATAGTTTTGACTGGCTGAGTGGATCTGCACCTTACTGAATACATGTTAACATAACTCCCCATGATCTTGACTGTGTTATTGCTGCCATGTTTCTGAATAGAACCTGACTTGACAACAGCATGAATTCGAGCCAGATCCAATCATACCTCTTCAGCTGGAAAAAAAACAACTTCACAAACAAGTATTCTGCCTTGCTTTTGACAAATTAGATGGAGATTTGCCATCTAGAACCCAGCTCATGTGCACCAATATCTCCTCTCTTTCTCCCTCTAACTTCCTTTTTTTTAGTATTGTGTTTTCACCACAAGATGGCAGACATGCTATTCGCTGTTGTTGCCGCCGCCGCCTTCTAAACCCTCCTCTACCTCGGCTGAGCCTAATGGCATGTGGCGGCTGGTGCCTGTGAGTAATGCTGCGGGAAAATGCGTTCCATAACCTATTGTTCTTATTGGAAGAGAGGATGAAGAGAGGAGTGGGAGTCAAACAAAACAAACAATAAAGAAAGAAAGAAAAAAGAGGAGAGAGGGAGAGGAAGAGTGGGAAGGGTGGGGGGTAGAGAAATGGAGCGACACCCAGGCGAGCGCTTTGGGTGAGGCGAGTGCAGTCCAATCTTCTGACAGGAGGGTGGGGAGGGGTGACGGGGGCTTTCAGAGGCAAAAAATGGTCTGCTGATGTCGTTAGTGTATTTAACAGTTGTGCAGAAACTAAAAGAAACACATACTGTACATACAACTCAGTGATACACAACTTTAAAAAAAAAGACCCTGACCCTTTTTTTATTAAAACAAACTTACTGCCACTGTATCTGTTCAATTCAATCCATTTCTATTAATCATGAACGGTAAAATGGCGGTGAGCTTGTATAGCTCTTTTCTGCTATAGTGAGTCTCAGAAGTAACTCATCCCATTCATACATATTTGTACGCCATCGATGAAGCAGCAGGAGAAATTTGGGGATAAAGTGTCCTTCCCGAGGACACATGGGACATGTAGCGTGTAGCCGACAAAAATGATCTTCGGACCCTTGACAATGAAGAGCAGCTCACTCAGTGTGAGACCTCACACCAAGGCAGCACATGCCTGTAAACAAGTAGATCCAGATTTACTGTTCGACGGCCATCTTCCAGAACAATTTACTAATCCCTTTCAATCTCATTGAACTAATCACACATGGAGCAGATAGACTATACATTTTTTTTATGGGTACTATTTATAAGGTACTGAATGACAGTTCAAATCAGCACTTGAAACCAGTGGCAATGATAAAACTTCTCCTAAAGCGAGATCCATATACCGGATCAGCAGCAGTTAGCCACCCCTCCACCCCCACCCCACACAGTTTGCTGCTTTTAGAGAAAACACAAGGCGCTGAGCAAACCCAATTTTGCGAAACTTCCTCCCCTAATTTTCCCAAATAAAAGGGAAGTCTCCTGTGAAGCTAATGGGCTGCAATTAGCCAGAGTTAATGACAGAGAGCCACGAATATGTTTTACAAATATTAGACACAAATAACCTTAAAGAAAAAAAATAGAACAAGCTCAAATTGGATGCAGAAGTGAACAAGAAACCTTTTGCAGCAATTAGATTCTTGCGGATAAACTTCTTCCTATCCCACTGTATCTGTCTGGGAGGCCTGCAGGAAGCGAGGGGATCAATCAGCAGGAAGGCTGCATTTAAAAATCTACAGCTACAGTCTGACACACAGCAGGATTGTGAGCACACACGTTTTTTTCTTTTTCTTTTTTCAGAGTGTAGAGTACACAGTGTGATGATGCAGCGTGGGATCTGTAGGCGCCTCCAGGAACACAGTGAGAGAAATGTATGATTACATCAAACGAAGCAAAAAGTTCATGAGCATGTTGGCCTGTATAGCCAGGTTCATGCAATAAATAAATCCCTCAGAGTTTGAGTCTCAACATACTTTTGATGGAATTTAATTGGTAATCTATCTATTTTAAGTCTACTTTTAAGCATATGATTCTCATCGAAATTAAAGGATTATTTAAAATGCGTAACATCTACAATAAAGCCTGATGCAGTTTGGATCTCCTGCAAACTTAAAACGCAAATGTATGCGTCCGTCATCACCCTGACACCCACCCACCCATTCACTCTCTAGCATGTCAGCACAGTAGAGATCAAGACAGAGGGGTCCTTATTTGTCAATGCCATACCTAATCATGTAAAATACACTCCCACTTTCTGGGGAAAAAAATCCCCCCCCCCAACACACACATTCTCTTGTCATGTAATTCTGTTTTTTTTTAATTTCCTATGAGATAAAAAGCAAAAATCTTTTGTTTGCTTAGAGAAGAGAAGGGAAGAAAAGAGGACGAGGGTGGGGGGTTTGGCTGGTTGTATGACTCATGTGCGAGGCTTGCTTGATTTCGAGATCGTTATATCCTCCCGAGATGCTTCTGAATACAGCTTGTGCAGCAGACGGAGAAAGCAGGAAGTCGCCTTGCTGGGGTTTTTACTTTCCCTCATCTCCCCACTTCCCGCTGAATAGGAGTTCCCCATTTAAAGTGCTTGTGACCTTTGAGAGAGAGGGGCAGGGGTTTGATTGGGCTTTTTTTTGTCAACTTGAGCACCAGCACAGCGAGGACCCATTTACTGGCTGCAGCCGCGGCATGTGAGGCGAAGAGCTGTAGTGCCCACACTGTGAGTGCTGTAAGTAGGCAGCTTTTTAACACTTTTGTACAGGTACTATATACACTGAGATTCTCTTTAAATGCTCCATTTATTAGCTTTAATGGTACAATACATACAATGCATTCTATTAGCATGTTACACTGAAATACCTTAAATAATTAAAATAGACTCAAACTACATTGTTTTTTGTTAAGTACATAAATTAACAAAAAATTTCCAACACTTATAAAAGCCAGTGAAAACCTTAAATTTAAAGCCGTAACGGGACAACTTTCTTATTGTTGCTGTGGAAACATCGGATGTTACTCAAAAACAGTTACATAAAGAAACAGGAACTTTTGCTGTATGTGCTGTCATAAATACGTTAAGTAAATTAACTTGGATTAGTTCCTAACATATTCTCTTCCTCAGGTTGGTGTCACCCGTTTATCTCAAATCACAACTCAGAGTGCGTTATCATCAGGGGTGAGGAGGCGTAGCAGAGAGAATCGCTGCCATGATTCTCTGAAGTCGAGACGTCGTCTTCTTTTTTTTTTCATTAAGAGCCCCCTGGTGGCGGAGCATACATACTGTGTGTTTAAAGTGCTGACCAACGTGACCTCAATCTATGCAGTACATCGATCCGCCACTTGAGGCCTGGCTCCAAGATCCCTAAGAGTCACATACATTTAACAAAGCCGGTTAAAAAAGAGCAGAAATGAACATGTTTACAGCCTGGGACAAACATTGGTCTGATTAGTAATAGTCCATACATTTTTGGATTTTATGAACAATGTGTGTTATCCATAATAAGGCGCCTATAGCTGACTAGCAGGCGTAATGTAAGTCTATGGTGTTGACTAAACAATGTGATTAAAGGGGACCAATCTTTATGTTAATAGTCCTGACAATAGAAATACATCAGGCAGCATCAGCACTGACACGCAATGATGTGTAAGAATTCTATAGCGAGCATTTCAAGTGCACTCACTTGAATTCACTTTCTTCTATCTTCAGATAGTTTTAAACGGCTTTATCCATTTATATGTGCATTATCTTTTCTCAAAGTCTCTTCTTTTCTCATTCATCCCTCACTCACTGGACCTGTCGTCGCTGAAATCCACTTAAAGTGGCTTCTTGTCAGAGGAAATCAGACAAAACCGACATATGGAAAAGTAATCAACACTCACCCACTATGAATCCATCTGATCTTTCTTCGTTCACACGACTACTCATCACCCTTCCTTGTTTTTTTGCAGCCATGGGAGCCTGTAAATGCCACAGAGACAGATGTGAAGCACTACTACCACTGTCTTCACATCTGTAAAAGATGAATTCACTCTCGCCAACACTGTCTTTTTGAATCAGGCTACAAAAGAGACTTAGGATAATCACTGTCACTACAGCTGTGAGGTTTTTTTTTTGTTTGTTTTTTAACTGCACACACTGTAGCCATGTTTGTATGTATGTGTCAGCCATGTTCATCAACACCCTTTGTATCACACTATGACAGGATTGTGATGATCTGTGGAGGAAAGTGTCAGATCCACATGTATTTGTCAGATTCAAGTGAATGTATGAAATCCATATGTCAGGAACAGGCCTGATGTAAGAACATGAGAAGCAGACAGAAGGAATATCAGCAACAAAGGAGATGAATAAGAGAAAGGATGGGAGGCTTAAGGTCATGGTTTACATATTTACAGAAATGTAATTTGCATTCCTAAAAATGTTCTTATACAGACAGATTGCCTCTGAAATCCTGATCAGCTCGTTCACACATGCACCTCGCAGTAGGACACTTTTCCTGATCAGACGGGGCGGGGGCGGTGGGGGGCTCAGGGAAGACATTTTTGTCTTTAGATAAATGCTTTGTATAATTCTGTGGAGTCACAGTAGCAGGAACGGTATCGACAGAACACGCTTGCCACAAGAACACATAATGACAGTTTTATTCCATATATGGACATCACACTGGTCGCATTCTGGTCACGCACAATTCTTAGAATACAAACGTCACCACCCTCTCCTAAAGTTGATTTCTCTGAAATGTTTTCTTATGGCTTCACAGAGAAAACTTACCAGACGGCTGGCGGGAAAAATTCCAGGCAAAGTCGGACAAAAAAATTCTGCTATTTGCATTTACACACGCTGCTCACCCTGGAAATTTCATAAATGTTATGCAAGTGTGAATACACCAATGGTGTCATTCATTAAGGCATTGGAGCTTAAAACAAAGATATTTAAGTGAAAAAGAGATGGAGAATACAAAGAAAGAAAACATTTGATGCAGTAATAATAATAATAAACTTTATTTATATAGCACCTTTCCAAAACGGGGTGTACAAAGTGCTCTACAGAATAAAACAAAAGAGACAATCTCATTAAAAGCAACACTAAACATAAAACTGTAATGAAACAACATAGTAAAACAATAAAAACAGATAGAGTGGGAGAATAAAACTATAGAACAGTAAGAAAGGTGCTAATAGTAAATCTAGCATTCCTGTGTCAGAATGCTACCTTGTTGTAGAAAAGCCCTCCGTGCTCTGCCTCAGCTCAATTAGATTCTAATTTTCTTCATCAAGACTGAGAGCAAGATGTTAAGAAGAGATGAGCAAAGATGATGGATGACAACAGTGATGAAGATGATAATCAACCCACCATGATCTTGGTAACGGAGGTAAATGTGATACATCTGGAGGAGTGAACCTTCTTGTTTTATCCTAAATTAAAAGACTCAAATTGTTGTTTTGTGCGTGTTCATCTCGCTGATACAATTTAATCACTAAACCAGCTAACGCTGTAACAGTGACTTAATAAATGAGGCGTCATCTGAATGCAGACACACACACCAAGGCGCATGTGTTAATCTGAAGCGACATTGACTTTAATAGCCACTTTCAAAGTCTTTATTATTTTAAAGCACTTTATGGGTTGCCCCTGGCGTTTGGAGTACAGTATGAGATTCAGCTTGAATCACAGCAACAAAGGCTGGCGTGAGACTCGTTAATGTTCCTTTACTTCCTCCTCCCTTTGTGCCAGTTTCCCTCTTGAAGTGTGAGTTCAAGGATAATTGTGGTTATTACAATTTGAAATGGTTTTCCTGAGATTTAAGACTGTACCTCAGTATAGCTGGATGAGAAAAGAACACTAGCCCTAAGCTTAAAAAAAAAATTGAAGCTCACAATTCCCATAGTACAACTCATTAGCATCTTTCACTTGACCCTCCCTGTCAGTCAAATGTCTTTATCAGTCAAACTGGAACACCCACAGTTTGTTAAACAGCTGGCTCTCGGTAAAGGAAGTCTCAAGCCTGATAACATAATCTTACTCTTAAAGTAATGAAGCTCCACCAGAACCACAGAGGACCTTTTCCTAACTGTATTCACAGGGTGACTATTGTCCTCCATAACGATGAGACTGGCATTATTTTAAAAAACGACATTTGCAGAGTCTTATCTTTGTGTTTTCTGCATCTTTCAATCATGGCAAAGGACGTTTTTCTTCGAATTAAAACAAAATTAAGCTGCTGAATATCAATGGAGCGACTAACAGCCTATCTCAAAGGATAGCAAAAGCTGTCATTCATCATAACTATCTTTAAATTCTAGTTTCTAACCAGTCCTTTTTCTGGGAGCTCCAGAGCTCTCCTATGTTCCTCAGGGCTGTTGGTGAGGACGGCCTGCCCAAAACCACCTTGTAAAGTATCTTTTTTTTTTTTAAAGGATTATTTTTGGCCTTTTTGCCTTTATTGATAGGACAGATAGAGTCGGAAAGGGGGAGAGAGTGGGGAGAGACATGCGGGAAAGTGGCCACAGGCCGGACGCGAACCCGGGCCGCCCGCGCGAGGAGCAAGGCCTCGCAACATGGTACGCGCGCAGTCGCTGCCGCTGAGCTATCGGCGCCCCCACCTTGTAAAGTATCTTGAGATAACACTTATGAATTATATAAATGAACAACGATTAAATAAAGATCATACATATTGACATTTAATCTGAGCACTATTGTAGTCTTCTACTTCGGACATATGACACACCTACCCATTCACACACTGATGGCAGAGGCTGCTAATGTAAAATGACTATCAGCAGTAACAATCCCATTCAAACACCACGACGAAGCAACGGGGGCAATTCAGGATCAAATTTATTTCCCAAAGAAACATTGAAATGTTGCTGCAGAGGCTGGGGATTGAACCCTCCACCTTCTAGCGTCGGTTTCACCCGGGAGAGTTAATCATGTTAAGTCATGTTAAGACTGTCTGTTATAATAAACCATTCTTCTTTTAATCTGCACTCTGGTCAAGTTCCTTTTTATTTGAACACAGAGACCAATGGGACCAACCTGTTAAACAAAAAAGTACAGTAAAATAAGTCTTTGATTACTTTAATGTTTTTCTGTCTTGAGGCCTAGAGTGTAACCTACATTTATGTTCAAATGTGCTTTGTACTGTGCACGCCATGGCCACCATCAACGTGCAAATAATACACCAAGCCTGAAGCCAATTTCCATAACAGCATTTTCTTCCTGATCTCTGGGGATTTTGGTTGTTTTCTCTCCCCACAAGCTGATGCCCTCTAAAGACCTTTAAGTCTCCAGTAATGGGTGCGCACAACCAATCAATGCAGAGTCTATCCACAGTGGAATAGAGCCACACACGAGAGGAATTGGCTGACTTGAGGTGCTGCCTTGGTAAACACAGGTAGTCTAACCTGGTTATGACCTTCCATGCATGCTGTGTTTTAATGTGCCTCATGTTTACTTTGAATGCATTACTATAAAGCTGCTGATAAAGCCGTATTGCTCACTAGAGCAGATTTCAAACGGTACAAGACGCCTCCTTCCTATTCCAAAAAGGTTGTCAGCTGTTTAACGCTCTGCACAGGTCACTAAAATGTGAACACATTTCCTTATACTGAATTGTTCTTTAAAAAATAAGGAGTCTTTTTATTAGAAAACTCATAAATGGCACAATAAATTCACGTGTCTCAAGTGGAGACAGAGGAAGATTACCTTCTTGGTGCCGTGAGCAAGTGCAGAGAAATCTCACAGACACATCCGTACACTTATCAGCTTCCAAATGACACAATGCTGGTACCGGGGGGACTTAAATATTAATTCCCAGCCTGGTGAATATAAAAATAAATCCTTTTGCTAATCGTACCGGGAGATGCTCGACGGCGGTAAAAAGGTTTTGTGTAAATTACTAAAAGATTAGTTCCTTTCGCGGGTTTATCTGCAGGTCCAAACCTCAGAGGTGCATTCCTCAAGCACCTAAAATTCCTCTGTAACTTCCACACGGATACGAGGATTTACTGTGCGTGTGCTGAAACTGTCCTTTCTAGAAATCCTGCAATTGTCTCTGTTGAAAACAGATAGCGTTTCTGCTTTGATGGAGCAAAGCTGTGACGGGATGGTATTACCTGCGCGAGATATCGCAACGTAGGGGAAGTTTCTTGGCCAGTCGGACGTGTGTGGCGTGTGACGAGGAGATGCTGTTTTTTCCCGGGGATTAGAGCGCATTAGGCAAGGTGTGTGCCAGTCAAAACAGTTGTATTTGCCTATTTATTTGTAATCTTTGGCAGGAAATAAACATTTGTAGCAGAAGGAATTTAAGCCTCTCCTTCTGTCACGTAACTACGCCCCACAAGACACTCATAACTGGCCCATTTAGTGGACGTTTTACTTTGAACTCGGATGGGTGGGGATGGAGGGAAATTTTGTATCACACACTCAGCAGAAATGTTAAAGCACCTAAGCAGATTACCACCTGCTTAAGGCCTCCCTTAGATATGATAATATACCTACTGAGGGACCAGTGAACAATGTGCTTAATAATGAAATAGCCTATTTGCCAGGATGAGACAGTTTTAATATCCCAATAAAAAACACAAATCTTATCACCTTCCACAGCTGACACGGCACGGGGACTGTTCTGCATGAGGAAGATGTGAAACGTCCTCCTTTTTATGTCAAGATTTGCTCCTTGTAGCGCATAAAAGTTTATGAATGGCTCCTGTAGCAAAAGCCTCCCTTGTGCTCCGGGAGTAAAGAACCTCCGCTCCTCGCAGGAGTCTGAGCTGATCAATTAAAAGCACATTGATCTGTTATGGAGGCGGTGGGAGAGATACTGGAAGGAACGTGAGAATTACTTTCTCCGCCTTAAGCCTTTCCAATCCCACTTCCTTATTGTTAAATGCAAGCTGGAAAATAATAGAAGATCCAATTACACCAGCGAGAGGGCTCTAAAGCGGCATCATGGTGTATGTTACCATGTCGACAGGGGAGGCTGTGCAAATGCATGGTCAAGGTGACGTGGTTGCCGATAAAAGGAAACATGCTGCTTTTAAGATACAGCCAGGCTGAATGCTTTTCTGTTGAAGGTTAGAGGAGAACGGCACCTCATCAAAGCATCCCCTCGGTGTGAAATCTGTACTATTTTTTTTCTCAGAATCCACCATGAAAGTGCTACATTTCCTCACCAGGGCACGCTTTGCTTACTGTTACTCAATATCATATAGATTGGCAGTGACTTTTTTCTTTTTTTTTGCAGACACGGAGCGTGCACACCTCTTATAGATGCCTCTTTTAGATACGGATAAAGAGCTTAGGCCTACACACCTTTCTTTCAACCTCTTCTTCCCTTGATTTTTTTTTTCCTCTTCTCTACTTCGTCACTTTCTCACCCCTCTTAGGCACAAACAGACACTCACACAAGATGCACGCACACACACACACACACACACACACACACACACACACACACACACACACACACCCCTGGAGCTTAATTTGCAATAGAGGACTACTTCATTTGAATGTCTTTGATGTTGCATGCCTTTGCTCAAATGAAGTATCTGATCCCAATCCTCTGGACAGATCCACGTGGGCGTATCGGTGTAACCAACCACCGCAAGTATCCCCATCCCTCCATCTTCCTTTTTCTTTTGTTCACCTACAAGTCGTATGCCATTCCTCTGCACGCCCATCCATCCCTCCTATAATTTCATTCATTTACACTGTTAACATGCACGCTTACGTGCCTCGTCATCCGGTTAATTTATGGAGATGGGGACTCGGGCATGGTCCCCTTGTGACCGCACAGTCTTGGCATGTCGCTTAACTTGTCTTTGGATTTCACAGGCTTGAGAAAAAAAGGCATCACTGTATGTAGAAAGAGGGCACCACCATGTCTTTCAAGTTTTCCCATTTCAACCAATATGTGTTTTTTTTTTCATTTCCATCTGTTGTAAGTGTTGTTAATTTATATCATGAAATATTTTACCATTCGTTTAGTCACTCGCTTTTCATTCTTTTCATACAGAAATGACTTAACCAAAGTTACACTCCAGTCATAATTTAGTGCATTTAAAATGCATTACTTTTTGAAGGGAATGTAACTTTGACAAAACAGAATACAGTCCCTGTTCACAATGACGGACTACATATAGATCAAGCTAGAGTCAATGCATTTTAATGTTGTGTGGAAATGAATGGAAAATAGAAGGAAAAAAATACATCCATAAAAGTCAAATGTAGCCAGCTTTTTAAAACAGTCAGCTTGGAGGTAATGCATATTTAAGCTTTTAGTGAAAAATTGGAAACATGTTCATCTACCAGTGTGGCCCTTTTATTGTTTTTCCACTGTATTAATAATGCAATTAACTCTTGATCTCTTATCAAAAAGGAGCCCAAAGGAACTAGCAGAATACCTCAACTCTAAATTCTAACAACTTCAATGTAATTGACCACAGATGTCAAACCTGAAGTCATTTATATGGCCTGCAAGACAAAGCATTTCTATTATAGCTGGCAGGGCTGGTGTTTAGCACACACACTACTGACACTACAAATGTGCTCCCAGTGTGAGAGCCAATCGAGAAGAACAGGTTAATATAAGGACATCATTTCCCCCATTTCTATTATTTTGTTATTTATACGCTTATAATTAATAGAGGTTTTTAAAAAATAAAATAATAATTTACATATACTTTACATCTTATATTTAACACCTATTGAAATATTTTGATGAGTCTGATGAGTGAGTATTGAAACGAGCAGGACGAGGAGCAACCATTTTTCTGACCGTCGTCTTTTTAGTTTTTAGAGAAACCCAAGAGGTTTCCATGATGTAACCTGCATTCTTTTAAGGAATAAATTGTACGACTTGTTTCATTCTTAAACTTGCCTCATTTCATCGTTGGATTTGGCTTACTTGGAAAAGTGTCCTTTGGAAACCACGAGTCAGAAACCTGTAGTCCTGCAACAAGTGACAATAGGATTTTAGAGTTAAATTGCCACTACACCCAGAATGTACTGTACTCAGCTGGCACACGTCAGTGCAAGCACCAGCATCTTTCTTCCCAGTTTGCTAAACCTCCATCCTCTTGGACAGGCAGTTTGATCACAAATGCCAATACGCACCTGTGTGAGATCTAGATGGAGCGTGCATATTTGAGGCATTTTCAATTTCACCAAACAATGACCAACCAGGTCTCCACCTATCCTCAAGTGTACATTTAGCTGATTAACTAAGCAGAATTCACACTAAGTTCATACAGTGATTTGCCAACTGTGGTGCTCAGAATTTTAATTTAAACTGCTCAGTAATCTGTTTGCTGTTGACATAAAAAAAAAAGCACCTGCAAAAACATCCAAATGAAGCTGATAGAACTCCAATGTGATGGCACATTCAAGGCGAAGTGATATCATGCAGTGGGCGCTGCACAGCTTCCTACACTTCATCTTCGAAACGATGTCTCAAATCCGCCTCAAGCTGCTCAAATGGTCTGCATATTTGGAAAAAAACATACCTGTGTGAGCAACTCTCCTCTGTGATGAAGGCGAGCAAAACCCCACACAGGAGTTGTCTCACTGATGCACACCTCACTCCATCTCGAGAGTTTTAACGGCGCATAATCCTAACCCCAAACATTACTGAAAACGATGCCAAGAAAACGATGCCAAACATCTGGCTCAGGCTTTAAAAAAATGTCTCCTTCTCTTGCACTATATCCTGTGCTCAGAATGTACTGTTTATCGTTTACACTTTTTTTTTTTTTTTTTACAGGTTTATGGCATTTAAAATATTCTTATTGTTTTTACTGAGTTGTTAAAGGAAACATTATGGTTCCAGGCTGGTTTTAGTTCCTGTTATTAAATTGTAAAGACTGAAAAAAGGTGAAGAGACTTACAAAAATATATGATGCTGATTTGTATTTATTTCAAATTTGATCTCTCGTGTATTTTCTTTGTTTTGTGTTTAACTCCTTATGATCGCTTGGAAGCAGTTAAGTTATTCCCGCATGATTCATTTTGTCATATTTGCTCTGAGTGTTGTTTAATATACTGTATGTGGACCTTATTTAGCCCTCGAGTTAGACCCGGAGTGGTTGAACTTGACACATTAATATAAACTAATAAATACACTATCAACCTAACTGTTTGTTGAATGTGAGCAGCAACCTCCAGTGTGGAGAAGTTAATGCAAAAGAAAATACAGTCCCTCAAGTGTTCACTTGAGACTGGTTGCAAAAGCCTTGAACGTCACATACACATTTAATGCCCAACTTGACAGTAGAAATAAACATGTTTACAGCCTAGTACAAAAAAGATCTTTGTCTGAAAAGTTTACGTCTTCCCCGACACACACTGTACTGTTTATATAAACGATGCTTATATGATTGCTAGTATTTAAGATGTAGCTGTTAGCTGGGAAGCTAAAGGTCTGCCTCAGCTCCAACTCATTCACTGAAGCTAGGAGGAGCGAGAGTTTTCAATAATTTGACTGCCCTTACACTGTTAGAAATAATGTGCTAAATTTATACCGTTTAAGGGTACAACAACTCTTCACTGGGGCGGTACCCTCAAAGGTACACCAACCCTAGCTCTTACAGTTTGCACCTTATGGGGAAATTTCCGTACCTCTTGGGGACCATTATGGACCTTAATATGGACATGGTACAACTTTAGCCTTTTAGAGAGTACTGCCCCAGTGATGAACCCTTTGTGCCTTCTAGTGGCAAATATGTACTCAGTACAACATGAGAAAGTCAAACTGTGTTCATTTATTTAATTTCATATAATTGTATTACTTGTTATTACATGTCTCAATTTTAAATTAAACATGATAAGATTTCATGAACATGAACATTTTATACATTTTCACAACAATTTATAAGATTTCCTTCTCTGTATTTAAGTAACAAATTTAGACATTTTTGAACTGACAGCAATACATTTAAGAGTCTTTTCCAACTTTTTGCTTGTAAAACAAACAACCTTTTTTTTTTTTACATATATTTCTCGGCGTAACATATAACCCCTAGATGCATGTTTGATTCAAATGATAAAAGAAAAAGAAACTTGCCACATTGTTTTAATGTTTAAAATATATTTGCTCAGAAAAAAAACCAAGGAATATGCTCTCTTCATGTAAATAATCAACAATGAATTCATCTTTGCATACATAGTTTACGCTGTCAATGATAACCCTTGAAACGAACCTACATGTTTTTGAATGCGTCATCACTTCCCTGTACATCAGCAAGATAGCTCAAGTGGGAGAGAGGAAATGGGGTGAACTTGTCCCCTTGACAACCTCAAATTCATGAAGAATGTTTCGGGAAAATTCCCTGCACCTGGTCGCATCTGGTGCCTGTCACTCAATGTTTTTGCTACATTGATTTTCTGGAGATACTCGCAACAGTCTTAAAATACTGGTGCTTTGCCTCAAAGCGCACGCACCATAATCCTTCAAAGGGGTCCATACATGAGGATAAGTCTTGTATCAATGTATCGTATAGAAAATATACACAGTTACATAGTTTACAGTTACAGTTAACTACTGTCTGATTATAATTAATGATTTATGGAAGCTCATCATTTATTCTTTTTTTTTCTTTTATTATTTTGATATTGTGAAATGACAACTTTTTTCTGTCTTTGAAATCAGGTTATTTTGTTTGTTTCTGTTCTGCAGCTATTCTCATTTGGATATACTGTGTAACTGAAATGTTCAAAGGGTAGGCATAATAAGCCTCAGCTTCACCCTACACCTTTTTTTTTTCTTCTTCAATTTATTATTATTGTTCGTGTTCGTATATGTTTTAAGCTTTGTGGTCATGGACCGAAGAAAATTATTTACTACTGTATAGACATATATGACATTTTGGAGTGATGACCTCTCCAAAAACATCCTTAAGTTTTGTAAGAAATGAAAACAAGCAAGTTCAAAGAAGACAAAATCTCCCTTTGACTTTAGGGGCAGCTACAATGTAAACAATGTCATGGCAGATCAGGAACACATCCCAGAAACTGCAATCAGGTGGTACAAGGTGTGCTATTAAAAAAGGTAATAGTCTAAAAAGACACCATTTCTGATAAACAGACTCTGTTATTCCTGAGATCTGCAGTCGTCATTCAGAAAGTTGTCCTGGTCTGCTTATTTTGTCATTTTGACTAATTGCTAGAAGCTGTCATTCTTTATTGATTTCTTGTATGGTAACCAAAGGGTGACATAATTGAAACTACGTCCATGTTTTATATAGTCTATATTCGTTGAGTCATAATATGGTTGGATAGTCAGGCCTACGTGGTCTCATTTGAACAAATCTGGCTTCCTACCTGAATGAGTATGACAGCTCTGTTAGAGGCTGTCACTCTTTAACCACTTACTGCTTCATATGCACACTGGACACACTCATAAACACTGTCTTTTGTTCTGAAATTTGAAGAGATTATAAGTAAAGGTTTTAAGGTACCAATTAAACTGGAAAGAGTAGCCAACACACACCTTTCCCAAACTGTATAACTACTCCTTGAATCATTTCATTCACTAAAGAAATGATTGGATTTGGGAATATTTTGTTCGCAGGTTACTCTGTGGTGGACAAAAGTGTAAGTTGCACATTCACATACACACTGATACAGTCACATGCTTCCAAAACCTCTGCAAAATCCAGTCTCTGCCTAATAATAGGATTAGAGTATCCCAAAGCCCAGGTTTGTTCATTGACTGTGAACAAAAAGGAGATCAGAAAGGGGGAGCTGAAAATATGCAGATTAAACACAAAACAAATACGCTGGTATTTTCTAGGCACTTGAGGTGCCTGCATTACCGGGGCGGCATAGAATGACAGTAAATATACCCATGCTCACACATACAGCCCCTGCACCATCTTGTGCCTTATTGGGGCTAATCCTGTGAGTACACCCTGACAGGCTTACAGATGCCCCCATAGACTCCGCCAGTACTGACGAAAGCTGAAGCTGAAGAGCTCTATACAGAGCATAAGCATGCAGCAAAATGTGTTGAAATGGCCGAGGTGCAAACAAGCTGGCAGCCAGCAGCCCCAGAAGTACTAATTACGATGATGAGGGAGTGGGAAAAAGCTGAGGCATATTAAATGGCATGTGGTGCATAATGCTATTAATACTTGTTTAAATTATTGGTTTATCTTGTGCAGATCAATCGATTTATGAGTGGTAAGGATGAAAACATAAATTCATACAAAACTGAAGTAAGTGTGAGTCTTTAAAATCTTAGTTAATACACCAGAGCATTATTAAGCAGACCATTATGCTAAATGGTAAACTGACTTGAGATATCTTCTTTTCTAGTATTGTAACTACTCATAGTGCTGATATACCGTATGCCACACCTTCCCCTTTCACAGGTTGACGGCAGAGGTTGCTATGGAAAGTGTCCATTAGATGCAATTAATCCCATGCATGTTTAGAGACCGATTCGACCAACTGAGCCAGAGCTACTGGTGCTGCAGTGGTTAGCGAAGATATAAGAAGGTTTCTGGGCTTTCTGTGTGGAGTTTGCATGTCCTTCCTGTGCATTTATGGGTTCCAATATAGGTACTGTGGCTTCCTCCCAAAGGCCAAAGTGTTAGGTCAATTGGTGAATGGGGATTAACTGGCGACCAGTCCAGGGTTTACCCCGCCTTTTGCCCAACGGCTTCAGTCACCCATCACCCCAAATCAGATAAGCAGGTTAGATAGGTTAGGTTAAATTTTTGATTTCTGTATTGCTGCTGCTGCAATGCCCTAATTTCCCCATTGGGGATCAATAAATATCTTAAAAGATGACTGGATTAGGCTAGTGCTATTTTTGTACCCTGTTCCGATAAAATCATATAGATGACCATATAGATGCTGCAATTTTGCTGAAAAAAGTACAAGAAACAGATCAACATTTTGGCGATTGAGAGACATATAGGAGATACCATGCCTATTGCTGTTTGGTAAATCTAAAGCTAACACACAGCTCAGCCTCACAAAAAGCATTAATCGGGGAGAAGCGCTAGCCAAGCTCTGTTGATGCAACCAACCATTTTGCTATGTACATCTTTATTTAGCCATTAAATTACTTAAGAACAGAAAAAAACCCTTTTAACTCTACTGAACATTTTTTTTATATGTTGCTAGTATTAGCCCCTTAGTTAGCAAAAACATGATTGCATTGTAAATCTTTTTATCAAAATACTGGAAGGAAAACAAAATGATAACATTTCCTAATGACTTTCTTTCAAAGTTGTAAAATATTATATATATATATATATATATATATATATATATATATATATATATATATAATTTCTGTTAATGTACATTTTCCTTTAATTCTCAAATGTTTGATCAGAGGTCAAATCTCAAATATACTCTATGTTTGAGAACGTCGTACAAAGGTCGCTATCTAAAAAGGAAAGATTCCTGATTCAATCCGTCTCCTGCATCAAAGATAGAACATTTTAAAGACCCCCTGTGTGATTTCCACCTCAGATGTCGTCTGTCAATGAGAGAATCTCCCCTCAAGTTTGCTGTCCACCACAACCTCCTTGACCTTCAGAGAGTACACAAGGCGTCCTCTGTGAAGTGTTGGTTCAGTGAGTTTGTGTTTGAAGTGTGGAGGGCAACATTCGTCGAGGCTAAACTGAGGGGAAAGAGGGTCAGCATCAAGTAAGCCTTGAAAGGAAGTGACGCCTTTAAGTGTCTTATCATAAACACTCCTTCTGTGCCTGATTATTCCTTGGGGCAGTTGATATTGGACCTGTGCTTTGACTTGAAACGGAACACGATTTACAGTAACATTGACTTAGCATATCTCTTCTCTTTGTGTGGAAAATGATAAATCTCTGGCGCCAATAGAAGATGCAAAGTGAGTAAAAACAGAAAGTGCTGTCGCCATAGCAGCAATTTTATGCGCTTTAATTTGTTGTTATTCACACACCTGATAGAGAAAAGCCGCCCTCTGGCTCTCCATTCGTTAGAGGCAGGGATTTCTGGAGTTTAGTTTTGATGTTGTCTGGCCTTAGTTAGTTTGTTTACCTCTGAGGACAAAGGGGAGGCTGATAATGTGGCAGCAGAGTCATGGCCGCTGGCCCTTTTTGATGAGGAGAAAGGTCTGTTTGACTAATTACCCTGGTGGTCAGACCACTTGTTTTTTCCAACACATTTTCATGCCTTCTCTCTCTCTCTCACTCGGATAATTTTTCTCCTCAGTTCCTGGGCACACGCGCCAAGCTTTGACATCTGATGCTAGTATTTGCCTTTGAATTAGCATTCTAAATCACTATTTATTGATTATCTGCAATCATCTTTTTCCCCCTAGTTTAAGCAATCATTAAAAAGGTCTTTTTTCTTTACAGTTTTCATAGGGTCATTTTTTATCCAGCCTCCTTTTTTTATTTTCTGCTGTACTCTGTGCTTTAACAGGGGCTGATTCAGTCCTCAGCAGCTCACCTTCACTACAGGCCAGAGAGAGGTGAGTAATGCACAAACCATTGTTTGACATAAAATCCATAATCTGCAAAGTGGATCAAATAACTTGTTAACGCATCAATCTGCAGAGAGTATTGATGGCTATTGAATTGGTGTGTAGTGGAGGGAAAGATCATAATTCTATATGCACATTCACACTCACTCCAAAGAATTAAAGACTGAGTGTGTGCATACTTCAACAATCTCCAAGCAAGGATTTGCTGTATTTTTAAATCCCAAATTATCTCTTAACAAAGCCCTCGAGATAAAAGGCATTCAAAGGTTGGACCTCATACATGGACATCGTCTATCAAGCAGGTGTTACAGCATGGACACTCAAACGGCAAGTATTCAGAGTTTTCGGTCAAGTGGCTGGCACAAAGCCTGGAGGACAAAAAGAGCTTTGGAAAGTGGCGGCCATCATTGAACACAGTGGAGCTGCAGCGCGGCATGTTAATTTACCGTCTCTTTAAAATGAGGCATGACAAAGGTCTAGCCAGAGCGACAGTACGTTTTCTTAGTATTTATTCATTTATATATTTTGCTGAGAATCCTTCACCTCACACAGCTGCCACGGATAAAGACTACAAAGTACATACAGCTAAACTTATCGTTGGCTTGGCTGGCTCAATGATGCTGCTGTTTGGATAAGGACAAGACAAAACACTGAATGGCCTCATTTGTGTGTTGGTGAAAATGTTCACCCACGATATCTCAGCCACATCATTGACAACCATGTTATATCCCTTCATTTATGCAGACGACACGCAGTTGTACATTGCCCGCTGAGTCAAACAATGTAGACCATTTACATACCTCAGAGATATTAAATGCTGGATGGCACAAAATGTTTTCAAAGTCAGTCAAGACAAATTTGAAATCCCAATTCATTTCAAGGTTCACTTATGATTTTTAAAGCCTGATTTAAGAGCTCGGACAGTGGATAGAGTCAGAAATGGGGAGTAACAAGGTAATTTTCGATCCCAGCCAAAACGCTTGGAGGACAATAGCTTCCATACATGGCTACCGGCGCCCCCTGAAACCATAAGCTTTGGTCTAACTCATGCCTCCAGTTTTCTCCATAGCAAACTTCAACAACTTACACCAACATGTTAAAGACTGGGGCAAATATAGTTTTTTTTTCAACTCAAACAGATTTGTACAGTGAGATACTTTCTGTCTCCCTCTGATCTGCACAGAGATATTCATGATTTTATCTGACTCGTAAACAAAGATGACCAAGCTTCCTCTTAACTCAAACTCTTAAACCACAGTTTTTCCTTTTTTTAATCCTCTCTTTAATCCTTCTTTTATAGGACAGCTTTTATGAATTCTTTATTGTATCTCCTGTTTTATCTGCCTTCTAACTCTTGAATCCGTCCTGTTTCTTCTGATGTTTCTGCCCACCTTTTATCTCTCAGGTTCTTTAAAGCACTTTCACGAGCAAAGATATTTGTTTTAGATATTTAATAATAAATATATGTTAATGATGAGACAGATGAATGTATGGTATATTAACTTTCTTTGTTACCTTATTAAGTAACAGGTTTTATAATAATAATAATTATAATATAAAGATTTGAATGGTTTGTGAATGAGGTCCATTCTCGTTCACGTTCACACAAGAACTTGAAAAAGAGAGCAAAGAGTGGATGCTTTTTCTCCTCAGAGGGCAATATGGCTTACAAATGATTAGTTTTTTGCCGATCCTTATTTCAATATGCACAAAATCCAACAATAACCATCTGAAAAAAGCCATGACACTGAAGCACCTCTCCATTGCTTTTGTAATGCTCCAAACTAAAATGATGCTTGCTATTCTCTGGGCATGCAGAGCCATCATGGACCTTAGCATGGTCATTTTCAGTAAGTTGGGTTCCATCTTGTCTCCTGATGAAGAGTTTTGAATGGACCACCTGCGCTCAGTATCTGGACAGGCGGAAACTCTGATTGCAAGGAGGACGGAGCACATGTGCAGACAGGGAAGCTGTATCCCACTAGAGCTGAGTGGCACTTAAAAAAGCTAACGAAACATCCCAGCGTCTGGTTGTCTACCTAGACTGCGAGCATTGGCCATGATGCAATGAGATTGGTTTGTTGAAGGGCACGGAGACAAAAAACATACCTGATCAGGGAGGTAAACGGGAAAGAGATGAAATGGTGCAAATACGTTTTTGGTGCATTGAAACACTGCGATAATAGGCTTTAATTTGTCAAAGTGAGGCACTGATAATGTTTATGTGCGATTGGACAGGTGGCCTTTTAAAGGGTTGGTGAGTTTTTCACTCGGTATCAACTCAGTAAAAAGACAGCATTAGTGTTGTTCTGTTTGCTTCCAAACAGACTTATGTCTAGTCTTAAAACGAGTCAAAAACCTCGTGGGTGAGAGGGACGAGGGAGGGTTATTTATTCTCTCTTCATCTCCCAACCATCTATATCAAAAGAGAGAAGTTCAATAGAACCAGGCTGTTCATTTGTTTAAGAGATGTGCAGCCGAACGAGGTATCGATTTGATATAAAAAGAGGACTTTCTGCTGACCAGAGGATAAGTAAATGATCCAGAGACTTATGAAACAGCTGTTAACATGGCTGCCTGCTGTTTGAACAGAGAGCTGCAGCAGAGTTGTAAACTCAAACTACCTGCTGGCAACTGTTATTGCGTGGGAGATTGTTTCCTCTGAACATATACCATGCAATTGAATGTAAAGGAAGTATGAATAATATTGATCCCCAGTGAATTATACTTGCACTCTTTTGTGAAATGGTTAATGGACTTTGAGCTTGTATTGCGCTTTTCTGGTCTTCTGTCTACTCAAAGCCCTTTTACACAGCAGTCCACACCTTCACATACTGATCACATAGGTCGCTATGGAAAGTAACCATCAAGATCCATTCATACACATTCACAGTATTCTGACGAGGCATCAGGAGCTACCTGGGGTTAAGTGTCTTGAACACTTAAGATGGGTGACAAAGAATTTCTAGGCTGAAGCCTGAGCCTATGACACCTAACCTTTTCACAGCTTCCTTTCAAAGTTATACAGAGAAATAAATTAAAGTAACAGGTGCTACGTTTACTTCTGCTATATTGGCATGTCTACACAAAAATTTCCAACACATAACGTAAACTCTGTTCATTCTTTGTTTGACAATCATGTAAATAAACTGGGTATCTTTTTTTAAATGTTTTGTATTTATTCCACATTTTCATTTCATTTCATTTCTTTTCTAATGAATATATGAATATATATATGAATGATGTACACAATTAACTATAAGTATAGTCTTTTGCCCCCGGGATGTTCCTCTCATCCATTGCACTGTAACTTAAGGTTTTTGTGGATATATGGACAATTAAGAAAAACACACCTTTAAGTTGCTACCTGCTGTCGACAGGTCGGGGATTCTTTGAACAGAATAATAAGAACACACTTAATGAATGTTAAAACAAGTAATGTAGGAGGATTACAAAGAATACAGATTCTGTGAAGTGTCAAGAAAAACTTGGATCTTTGTTATGAAAAAAAAACCTCACTTGAAATCAAACACAGATGGACTTTCACATTTAAATTAACATCCTTCGTCACGTACAGTAGCTCTTTATTGCAACAGAAGAACAAACAAAACAGAATGACCTGTATTCTTTTTTTCTCAGGTCATGATCTTTCACCTTCTTTGGCATGTGATGCAATGTCTCCAAATCTTTGTTTAAACGTTTGCATAATTAAAGTCCAGTTGTGGGAGAAGTCATAAGTCAGCTCGGGATCGCTCAGAGGTCATCAGAGGAAAAAGTTTGAATCCACTTTGTGCCTACACATTGAACTTGTGTCTGCCTCAAGGCTTTAGAGGGCAGCGGCGGATCTGTTGGTCATGCAAGCTAGTTAATGTCAAGACAGAGATCAAAAGCAAACTTGTCTGAGACATGAAAAACAGTTATGTCAATTACATCTTGATGCTTACTGCTCTTTGTGTTTCTTTTGTTTTATGTGGTAAACATTTCCAATGTCATGGCGCCTCATAAGAAATGTATCTGGATGTTTCGTGACCCGAGTTCAAAGAGGTAATTAATGCTAATGACCACTGCTCAGGTGACATGGCTGCTGTAGATTCTTCAGGAAAAAAAAATGCTGCTTTGTGTGAGCAATTTTCTCCAGAGTACATGAGTGGGAGTGAATCAAAGACAGTGTCCAGCTAACATTATGGGGGAGAGAAGGGGAGGGACAGAGGGCGGATTGGCCCGTGTAGCAATACAGATGCTTGAGAAAAGTAGATGTTGGAAGATACATTTATATAACCTGGGTGGAATAAAAGATAAAGTAGCGAGATAGAAGAGGGGGGCGAAGAGGAAAGGAGCGGGAAGATTAAGTAATTATCCTTTCAAGCCTAATTTGAGGTGCTGTTTGAAATTAACCTATGCAAATGAAGTGGCTAAATCACGTTGAGGACCACAGTGACTCAGACTCTACGGAAGCAAGATTGGTTTTCACATCTTATCACTGCTCTATCAAATGCAGATACTGAACTCTAAAATGTTAATACATTCATCAATAGGGGAACAATTTCACATAGAGTAAAACAAGGTTATATTTATGATATAGTGCTGTTATCAAAGTCCATAGTGTCGTCCAGTAGAACCAAACCGAAGCATGTCATTGGTTAAAAAATCAGTTTAGCATCATTGCATTACTGTCAAGGTTGACAGACAACATTCAAAGATGTCCATCACTATGACAACAAAGTCAAAGACAACAAAAAATCTTTTACTTAACAGAAAATACATTTGTCTTTGATGAATTCAAAATATTGTTAAATTGACAATAACCCATATAAGATGGACTGTTAGGTGGGGGTTGTTTCTGCTGCCAATGTCTAATGATAAAATCATGTCGATGCGCACTTTGGACAGAGGTTAGACAACACTACAACAGAACACAATCAATGTTAACAAACTTGCTTATACTCTGCTAGAAGGTGCAGCCTACACATGCTTATTATATTGTTATTCTCTATAGGTCTAGAAAAAAGACAGCTTGACTTGTAAATGTCAGACGTACATTTCATCCCAGTAGCAAACCTTGTTTGACAGTTGGCATCAATCGAAATATAACATCTTTGAGATGTCTTACCTCGATAAGATTACAGCTACCCAACCATAGAAGAGTTACTCTTACACGGTAGACAGATTTAAATGGTTCAAAGTTACCAAGACGAATCATGTCATGAAAATTCGTACCAACATGGACAGAGCAACAGCTGACTGGGAGTAAAGCCAAGCGACTTAAAGCTCCCCCTGCTGGCTAATTGCAATATTGGTCCTATTTTATGTGCTGTACTCAAATACGGTCTCTACGTCTTTTGTCACTTGTATTGTGTTTTTATGCTCTCAGTGCAACACAATATCCCCTCAGGGCAATAAAATGATAGTAACCATTTTGTGTTTATTTATTTAAGTTTTTTTGTTCAGTTAGTTAAATGATGCCAAAAACTGTATGATGACAGCTCCATGCATCTCCTGCAGCACATGATTAGCAGAAACAGAAATGTAACACACAGAATTAAACTTGCATATTCCGTGTCTACTTGAAACCGACTCAAGAATCTGTTCCAATGTGGACTTTGCTATTTGATCTTTAAGTAAATAAACGTGTGTTTTCATTAGTGGAAGCGGCTTGACATTAATACTCCAGCTCTTCCCTACTGTGTGTTGCAATTTCGCATCATGTTCGCCCGCAGGTACCCAGATAGTTTGCCTTCATCCTCGTCCAATGAGAGGAGGCTGCGGCACACTGTCCATTTGTTTACAGAGTTTATAGTAAACCTTGAAACAACATTAGTCTGTTATTGTACTGATGGGATAACTTTAATGGAAATGGCAATTACAATGGCAAAAATCTACTTTGAAAAGGAGCCTTAGCTCAGCGTGAAACTCGGGACGCCCGCCCTTAAGGACACACTCCAACTGCCGGCAAGGCCATCCACGACCACCCAAAAGAGTTAAAAGACTCTTTGAGGTTAAAGAGAAAACCTGTACAGCAATGATAAGTAAGTCCGCTTGTAGGCTACAATACTCACGTATGATTAAAAGAAAAATCAGACAGCTGCATATCAAAGTATTTTGATGTTACATCTCTGCACAATCTTAACACTGGCACAGGCCCATGACTGTGACCTTCTGTAACGACCTACAGCAAAGCAGGGTCCCCATGGGAGCTTGTGTGTGAGCTGGAGGAGAAAGAGAGGAAGTGAGGCGCATGTGTTTAACTGGCGGAGATGAAATTAAAAGTGGTGATTTCCCTGTCGACTGCCCCCTCGAAGCAGCTGCTTGCTTCTCTTTATGGTGAGGATGTCATTATTTAATTCATAAAAGCGTTTCTCTTTGGCATGCTTACACCTCTGGTATACTAACACTTGTCTTCACCTACATGTATTCTTATTGTTTTCCCTTCAGCTGGTCATATTTAGTTTTAAGATAAAAAAGAAAACTCCAGTTATCGTCTTGGTGACATTTACGCAGGGATTTATGCTAACACCAGGCTCAACGGCACCTCTTATTCTTCAGAAGATGAAAGGAGCAGTCGACAGGGTAAATCAATCAACGTTGAAAAAAACGCACAGTTGTATCACTCCATGCATCCATGCAGCGTGGCATATCGCATGGCTGCAGCTTTTAGAAAAGGATGAACGGCCAATATGAAGAGCTTGCAGGGGGATCATCTCACGATCTAAATGCAAATTTAGGAGGGTAGTGAAAGCACTGTGGAAGTTATTACCTACATGGCTAGCTTTGACGAACAAGCTTGAAGCGTCTGAGGCAAATACCAAAGTGGAGGATTGTGTCCATGTGATTAAGATGATTAATTACTCTTTTAAATGTATTCACTTTTTTTTTTTCTGTTTTTTTTACACCTACTGTTTCCACCTCAAGCAGTCACTGGAGGTTTGTGCAGAAACCTGTGGTGTTACTTGTTTCAACGCGTGTTGTGAATTCAAGTGCAGCACTCGGCAAAAAGCCCAGGGAGCCTGCATGTAATGAGTACAGATGTATTCGAGTCAAAGACCATGAACTGAGGCGAGGTGAGGATATGTATACAGAAAGTTAACGTTAAGATTGACATGAACTTGGATCTGCTCAGGCAAAAATCCTTTTGAAAAAGAAGCAGTAAATGCTGTGAAATCGAAAGGAAAAAGGAGCACTAAAACTATGCTTCACTTATGGAGACTCAAGCAGCCATGTTCTTCTTTGAATATTCCTTTCAGATAAATCCTTGAACCGATACTCATTTTCGTAAAAGCCACAAATTTGTGCCTTCCCAAGGACGTTTCCAGAGTCGGTCAAAAACGTATGCTGAGGTGACATCACTTGGTGACAAAAACCCACTCAAAGATAAACTCTTAAAACCACACTTTCAGAAATAAAAGTCACCTTTAGAAGGGGGAGGGTGGGGGGGATACCGAGTGAGTGAAATGAAAGCAATTTCTCTCCTTTTGAAATGTAAATGCACAGCGATTTGCTGAACACCTTTGAAGAAATCATGTTATTAAGAATCATGTGTCGCTATGAAGCCACCATTGATATGGAGTTCATAATTTTTTAAATGAAATATATTTCTTCCCTCTTGCAATTTCTTCACCCTTTTCACTCCTTCCTAAGTGGAGAGCAGGCTTTGTGGGAAAAGGTCACGGGGCTTTCATGGAGCCAACTCTCACCTGCTGACAGACGAATGTCATCCCTTTTCCTTTTTGAACTTCGTAATGATTCTTTTTACAAGCCGACGTGAGTGTGCTGCATTTAGGGGACTTGAATCTCGGTGGAGAAATTGTACCATTTGTTTAAGTGCTCACCAGTCTGAAAGAGTCATGTATGACGAAGTGTATTTATTTGCAGCTCCCATGTGATGATGGCTAGAACGTAATGCAACAGAAGGATCCTCAGTGTAGTATGATTCGTTCAGCCTTAAGAACATAAAATGGTTTGTGCGTGAAATGAAACACACTGAGTCTATTCATTAACATTAGATCACAACATTTAATCCAGACTGACGAGTTCATTAATCACCCTTTCTTATCTTGTTCAGTAGCTTCTTCTAATTAACAATTTCATGAGCAATTTTAATGAGGTCAAATATGAAAAGCAAGAATAAATCAAAGTGTAACAGTACAAGGCAGGTAAACGTTTACTGTATAAGCACATAAAACACACCGCTGTTTTGTTAATCATGTTCTATGAACAGAGTTGGGCAGTAAGGGAAATTTAAAAAAAGTGATATTAGTAGTTTAACTTCCTTTTTCCAGTAGATTGTTCTTATTGTCTGTGATGTTTTGAATTGTGTAGCTTATCACCTGTTTAACCATTTTATTTTATCAGTATTGTAAAAACAAGTGTGATGTTGTGGCTCAGTTGGTATTTGTGGATTTGATATCTAGTTCCTGCAGCAACATGTCCGATGTGGCAAGACATGTAACCTCGAATTGCTTCCACTGCTTTGTGTATGAACGGGATTTGTTACATTTGGTGATCACTTTATTTTATTTTATTGATGTATCACTTTGCATAGTAGCCTCTGCCATCTGTGTGTGAATGAGCAGGTGTGACGTGATGAGTAGTCAAGATGATTAGAAAAGCGCTACTATTTACAAGCTACATTTCCCCCACAGCAAAGTGCGAGTGCAGTGGAGCATTCTGTCAATGTCCAAAAAAGAAACTATTGTTTAAAAATGTGAGCAAAAGTGCCCTCTCAGGAGCCAAAAGGTGCTAAAGTGGCCACCTGGTTGGCAAAACACACTGAACCGTCCCCTTGGTTGGTTAACAATGCAAAAAATGCACAGTAAGTGCCCTATTTTTTTGTCTTCTCTCCCCTGCATGCCACTGCTCCTAAAGTAAAGCAGAAGATGCAGGCCAGCACAAGAGCGGGTTCACCGGGGACTTTTTTTTACTTCCATAAAATCGTCACATCATAGTCTAATCCTTAAATACCCACGATGATCCTGATGCAGGTGAATCCCAATTAAGCAAACGTACCAAACCCCTATTGGTTTAACCATGGCCACTGCAGTTTGCGAACACCAGCTGGCGACTAGTCAACAGTTAACCACAAAATGTAAAGAAGGGATGAGGTGTGAAATAAACAAGGTACAGTAGAGATGCTGGGTAATGAGATGAGATTAGCCTGTGGGGCAAATTCAGCAACCTCCTGCCTCTGCATAACCGTGCACATTTATTGCTCAGTGACCGTACTTTGGAGAAGCACACGTTTTTGAACCACAGGAACTTTTTCATAGTTCTTTGGGACCCATTGAACTATTTTAGTTCCCAGAACCCCTTTTAGAGAAACCTTTTTGGCTTCTGCTTCAGAGTGGGTACTCTCCCACTACAGCCGGGACTTTGAGTTACGTAAGCGCACGCTGATTGGTGCATACATCCGCGCACTTTCATTGGTCGAACAAAAGAGCCAATCCAGTACTTCTTAAGTTTTCGGTAGTTGTTCGGGCATGTCGTCTCTTAAATTAAGATATCCCACCAATTTATTTATTTTTTCTGCAATTTTTTGTTTTGATTATGTAGATCAGCTGAAGAGAGACAGGAAACATCGGGAGGAGGGGGATTGGACGCACCCACGGCGACCGTAACAAGAACTACACCCTCTGTAGATGAGATGCTGGTCATAGCCGCCAGGCTATCTACAACCCATGTCCTGCCTATTTTCACTAACTGTTTGCCTGATGGAGGTCTAGTACTGAAACAGTAACTTATCTAAAAGGCAGGGTTGGTAATTATTTGAAAAACGAGCATGATTCTGAAAGTAACATCCTCTCCAGATTCTCTCACCCTCTCCTCGCTGTGCTCCCTCAAAAGCCACGCCCCTCACTTACATGCACGAGCGCCATTGGTCCAGAAGCAGATTTCTGCTCAGGTTTTGAGCGAGGGTGCATGGGGTAGGGAGGCTTGATTGGTTTACAAAAAACGAAAGTTCATCTGACGTTGGTCGACATTTTTACAGGCTTACAGCAGCTACAGATGACAAATTTTCTTTGTTCCTATATCAGAGCTCATGAGATCTTAATTTCTGTCAGGACATAAAGACAATCTGGAGGAAATGATCTACCCTACCTTTAAGTGACCTATTGTTTGAAAACATTTGAAGTTACAATGCAAGCAAATTCCCTGTAATACCTGCTGTACATTGTTGGGTCCAGCCAGGATGACAAAGTTCAGGCTGTGTCTCTTTGGAGAACCATGACAAACGACTCTTTATCCCAGCATGCCTTGCAGGTACTCCCAGAAGGCTTTGCCACACCTAACACATCTGAGGATATCCCTTTGCTTCTTTTTTCACAGCACGCTTCTCTTTGTTCAAAAGTTTTGGCGCGCAGCTAACCCAAGGCCTTGAAGCATACCGACATCCTGAATTCCGAGCCCAGATCATCCATTTGAACGCATCTCTAAGAAGAGCGTCTTATTTCTCCCGTATTAAAACGGTATTGAGAGAGATCATAAGGATTACGTCTCGTCCCGTCCTGTAAAGAAAGGACATCCACGGAGATCACCTCGCTCGACGGAGGACACCACAGCCCTGCTCAACCCCTTGGACGCGCCGCCATCACCATACAACTGCAGGAAGACGGCTAGAGACCATCCCAGCGAAGGACCCTTTTGTTGCTTCTTTCATCAACCGTGGACAAAACGGTTACAAGTGAGGCTTAGCTAGGTCTGGGCAGTTAGATATAGAGAGTGTGTTTAATAACAGAGTTATTTTTTGTGAAACTGTGATAATATTTGCTTGGTGTTTGACCACTGTCTTAGGTTTTACCAGAGTAAAACCTCTTTTGTTTTCTTTATTTGGGCCGCTGCGTCCCGTGTGTTTCTCTGTGAACTCTCGCGTCATAACCGGGTAATAGACTCATTATCAGAAAGACAAGTGTGAACGCCGTCTGATACAAATCTGGCCACTGGCTTCTGGTAGTGAAGTTAACTATGCTCTGAGTTGTGCGGGAGTTCCAGGCTGAGATTGAGCTTTCGAGGTGCGCTCTTTTCTCTCTTGCTCTCTCGCTCTCTCCCTTTACGCACACACACACGCACCTTTCGGCAGACACACACACACTTAGAAATCTGTGGCTTTCCAGACGCTGCAGAAACATAGATCAGGCAGAGACAGAGTTTGACTCCGTCTCTAGACAATAGATCAGGTTGGGAGACCTGGTCTGCCATTTTGATCCCTCTCTCTCTCTCTCTCTCTCTCTCTCTCACACACTCTCAGAGAAACACGCACGCACACACACACACACACACACACACACACACACGTGCCACGCTTGTTTGTTTATGTTTGTTACCTGTAGTTTAGTTTATAATAGTTGTTTGTTTGATTGAGTTTCATTGATTAACTTGATGTTGCTTTGTTAAATAAATGCTATTATATTTTAAAAAGTCGTTGTTTGTGATTACTGTGGATTTGCTTTGTGACTTAGGCTGGGTGAAAGGGCTTTGTGTTCGGATTTCACACCTTCAATTAAATACAGATTATTAATTATTAATGATATTGGTATTAAATTAAGTAATTTGAGACTGATATTTGTAATATTTTGGTTGTTCCCTGTGTACAGGGTGGTGCTCCGAGGTCTTATTAAACTCAGTTTAATAACAATTATTGATTTATATTAATAATTAAATAAACTTAATTATTACATTTATTTTGACAATCAAAATTTTTAATTATAAAACCCAACCTAACCGTTGGTCAGGTATTCACTCCTGAAAACCCCAACAACATGTTTCATATATTTTATCTCAACATTTATTTAATCAGATAGAAGTAAGTGAATCAAAGATGAACTTCCATTGATTTTCTTTTGCAGACTTGATATATTTTTCAGTGAAAGGTATTTTTATCCAGTGTGCTTGGCCTAATTAAAAAAAATCAATGTGAAATTTCAACATTGATTCAGGTTTCTTCCAAAAACAAATAACTTTTTCAAGATATTACTTTTCAGGTGCAAAGACACTCAGATATACTGCAAGTGTAATTCAGCAACTGGTGTCTGAGCTTTTCTCCTTCCCAGTCCAACTGTGTTCATATGCCCTCTGCGGAGTTGTATTTGTCATATAAACTCCTTAGAATCCATTGAGATGAAACTAGAGCAGATTGGATGACTTATTCTGTTTGTTCATGGCAAAACCTGGTTTCAAAATTCACTTATCTGTGACTCAGGGGTGCTCAAGTGTTGTCTGTCGGTGGTCTGATGAACGAGCACATCACAGCGGTTGTTTGTTCTGCAATATCTCAAGAAAAGTAGCTCTGCGCTCGTGTCGTGAAAGACAGTTGTGAGGGAGCTTTGTGGATTGTTGGCCTTGGGATTCACACGCTGCTTTCAAAAACACACTTTGAAGATATGCATTACTTTCTAAAGTTCACCTTAAGTGTAAAGTGCATATGAATACATCACTTTTAATTCTTCCCTTTTGCGCTGCTAATACAACTAAGCATATGCAGGACTGTGGGTCACTCTCATTATTAGGATCTTTGCACCAGGAACAAGTTGAAACCTTTGCCAGTTACTGACTGGTTGAAATTTAAATGCCAGTAAGCTTCTACTCATTTCAGCGTTTGATGCCAAAGCTTTGTAGCTTTTAATGATTTCATCACAGCTGGTGTGCATGTTTTTGTACATGTCTAGCCATTCTGCAAAGATAGCACATTTCTGTGTACATTGGTGCTTTAAAAAAAAAAAAAAAAACCTTACTCAAATGCTAATTATGTAAGACAGGTTACAAAAAAAAACCTTACTCAAATGCTAATTATGTAAGACAGGTTACAAAAAAAAACCATTCAGGAATTATAAGCACGAAAAATAAATGGAGTATTACTGGTGGATAAAACATGATGAAGTGACCTTCACAACGGCCCTCATGTACAACCCCCCCCCCAAAAAAACACGAAGAGCCCTAATGAGGTAAAATTCTGGTTCAATGTTGTTCATGCAGCTGGAAATCTTCTTTTTGGCTTTTGAACCTCAGACATCACTGCATTTATATTAAAAAAAAAACACTGCTGGACTACTCTCATAATTAGCGTGTGGCTATTAAAGACTCTTTACTTAAAGGGATACTTCACCCATTTCTATGGAGTTTTGTAACATTAAAAACCTGGTTATATATTTAAATGGTGAATCCGGCCCTTATTTTCACCAGATTGAATCCGTCTCTTGCCATTCGTCCAATCCGACAAACATGGCTGAGGACATTTAACATGTCAAACAGGTTTAGATGGTACTTTTTTTGTTTAAGTCTTCCAACGTCGATCCACTGTGAACAAACAGTTGGCAGCAGTGGAAGGCAAAGCTTCCTGTAAGCAGACAGAAAACTGGAGCCTGCTTCAACCATCTGCTACTCCTGGACATCACCCGACACAAACCACCTAAACCAACTTGACTTGTACGAAAAACATATATCGCCCGACATAAAGTGAGAGTTGAAATCTGTTCCACAGGTTATAGAGGAGAGAAAGTTACTTTAAAACACATGATCAGGAGTCTTACACTGTGACCTATTTTTGCATGCTAAGAGCTAGAAGAGCTAGAATATGGGTTAACACCTTGCCGCCTTTTGAGATCATTAATGTCTTGACATTTACTATTTATGAAACACAACACTGAGCTCTATAATTGCTTCCAACACCCACGTACATTCGGATACCTGCCAGTGTATTGAATCAAGGCTCTGTTAAATCCTACCTTAACTCCCTGGTGTACCGCACACCTTCCTAATTCAACCTCACAAGTGTTGCTGCAACAATTTACAATTTGCAGATGTTTAAAATGTGTCTAGACTGCTTTGACCTCCATTCCAGCTTTTTCTTTTCCACACTCCCAAACACAATCCATTTTTCATGCCGGCTCTCTATTGTTACAACCCACTTTATTTTGCTCTGCAGAAGAAGAGTGAGTGTGTGTGTGTGTGTGTTTTTTTTTCTCAGGGTAAGCAGTGTGTTTGTAGCCTGCTGAGCCCAGGCACTTGTTTGGGAACGCTGTACACTTGCTGCTGTCTGGCATGGATGCTATAGAGGTCCTCGCTACGAGGGGGCTGATTTGCTTCAGTGGGTTTTGCAAACTTCTTTCCTTCCTTGTCACTTATTCTATGTCTTTGCGCTGTTTGAAAATCATTAAGCGAAGCATCACTAAACTTTGTGTACTGGAAAGTGTTTCTTTGCAGCAGCCATCACATTTACCATTTTATTAAAAAAAAACAAAAAACAAAAAAAAAACTTCCAGGCAATACCTCGAAGTACTTTCTAGCCTCTGAACATTCATGAAGTTTGTTCTCCTGCATACAGCAATGAAATAAAAGCATTTCGACTCGTAAAAAAAATCAAACGTGGGCTTTATACCTGCGATTGAACATCAAGCTGAAAGGTATAAGGGAGCGTCGGCTTGGCTTTATCACTAATGGGCCCCAAACTGCAGCGCTTAGACTGAATATGAATGTACCCCCGGTGAATTATTAATGTTGTGGTGCGCTTCGTATTCTGCATGGCACTTCCAGAGGTGATCCACCTCCCACGCGGATTGGGAGCTGTCACCCGTAATTGGAGAAATCACGACAGCACCGAGTTAAGTGCTCCACAGTCCCCGGGTGAAGAATCTGTCGGTGTTCACTGCAGCACCAAGAGGTGGGAACATTTTCCCGTATGGGTTTTTTATGCTGTTTTTTTTTCTTTCGCTTTCCTTATGCAGCTCTTCGTGGGTTTTAGTGTCTGTTCCACTCTGCAGGTATATCTTGCTTTGTGGTGGTCTTCATTTGTTTAGTTTGTCAGATTCAATAAGCAGTGATGAAGAAATGGAGTTGTTCTTGAAAGACTTTCAAAGTACCTACAAGTCAGGTGAAAATGTTCAGTCATTGCTCACAGATCAAAATAAGCTCATTTGACTTTCATTATGACCTTTGACCTCGCCACAAAACAGGGTTTCCCCTGAACATATTCCATAAACTGAGTGAGCTGAACCGTGTCTGATATCACAGGAAGCATCATTCATGAAGACTCAGTGGTGCATTTTTCTGACAGAGTGACAACTCAGTGCAAAGCGTGTAAATCTCGTGTCCCACAGAGCGCCCAGGGCAACATCAAACCGACAGCTCAAAGCACACATGGACCCCCGTGTCCCAAAGACGGAGGCAAAGTTGTTGTCACAGCAAGGAGTTTTAGGTAGTCCTATTGCCCTTGGACAAAGATATCTGTCACTTTTTATGACAGGGACAAGATTGGAGGGTTTCAGTCTGGACCGAGTTATGATCCACGGTCAGAAGGTGCCAGATTCATCTCGGCTTCAGCCACCAGAGTTCCTGAAGGCTCATCCGTCCGTCAAAGAATACAACAGTGATTGGTAGAGGCAGAGCTTATGTTGACATAGGTTTAGGCCAGTGCAGGTCATGTGTGAACTTGTGACGAGGTCAAAAGATGACAACCATCCGGGTATCGTCTAGAAACCGAGGGCTGCTTCTCTCTGACGCTCAATGTGGCGAAGGGTTGTTTGAGGAAATTTGATGGGAATCCTAAACTGGGGCACGGATTTTGCTCTGACTCACAGGAGTGCACACTTTTGTCGAAAGGAATGTCGAGCAGTCTGCTTTGAGCTCCACAATTGGAACTTAATCACCATAATCCATTCATTGGATTATGATGCCACTGCTTCATGATAAACCATCTGTGTGAAGAGGTGTCTCTCTCTTAAACATAAAGTTCACCAATTATTGCTTGTGCATCTTCTCCACTTATTTCAGTAGCTTTATTTTTATTTTTTGACATTTACTGAATATATTCAATATTGTGATCAATTTCCTTTTTCACCATATGTTTGCCATCTGCTGGACTTAATGGATATCTCCCCCACTTTCAATTATAAAAAAAGCATACCTATCTATATTATCTATGTATATCTATACATGTTGTTGGTATGACCATGTTGACCCTCAAGGCAAACAAATCATTTCATTTCCTTTTAATGGCAAAGAGAAAAGGTGCCATATTGGAACAGATCTCAGAGATGAGGTGGTATGCTGTCTTTGAAATGCAAATTTAATGGATATAAAAAGGAAATAAATAAAAACAACAGTCTGCCACCATCAGCTCTGCCAGAAAAACATTGAAAACAAGTTTCATCATATCAACAAATTAACGCTGTCGGGAAAATGTAAACAGGTTGGGCAAAAACAAAAGAATGTAAATTAAGTTTGAGTAAGAAGCTCTACATGTAAACAGTATTATAGAGGCTGGAGCCTTTTCTACTGAATATTTACCTCACTGTCTGTATAGCATTTAATTGGTTGATGATGCTACATGTGAACCAGTGCTTAGCTTTAATACTAATATATGTTGTCCGACAGACCGCAATTCTTGGACCTAGTAAACCATCTGCAATTTCACATTTGTAACTTTATAAAATCAAAACATCTTGATTTTGTAAAACCTTGATTATGATGAATTTTGCTGAAGCATGGTACGGGATAACTTTAACTAGTATGTGCGCCCTTATTCATCGTATTATCACAAGAAAGTTTTACTGGTTTCCCAGACTTAACTTTTATCTTCTCAAGATCTTAAAGTTTGTATCTTGGTATCTCCAGAAACAATTGCTGGTCTTCCAAAAATAAATTAATCTTACTTTTTTTCTCTCTTACTATTGAGGTTAAAAAGCAAGTTTTTAAATGTTCTTAAACATAAGAGGCAGTACAGGTGAAAAATAGAAAGCTAAGGAAAGACTTTTTGATCTGATAGATGGCACCCTTGAGAATGATCATGTTTGGCCACACCTTCACATTGCATGTAAGTTTAAATGGACTGACAATGACCTTAAATAATACTTATGTGACATTTCAATAACCAGTGAGTAAGTTATACTTATTTTCTCTTGTCCTTGATTTAAACAGCTTTTATATGCAAGGGGATGAGCAGACCGTCCTGCCCATTTAAACTTTATGTAAACAAGGCCCTGACAACAACACAGCCATCGTGACTTTTGCTTCTCAAATGTCAAATTCTTCTTTTAAGCCTTCTTTATTTTTTGGACTTCATCGTTTGGAGCTTGATTATTATTTATTTTACATCAAAACCTGTATAAACCTATATGAACTGGTAATGGGAAAGAAAGTTCTGAATATATTTATTATAGGTCAAGCACAAATGGCCTTAGCTTGGTATCTCTACATAATTTAACTTATAAGCCCAAGAGTTCATTTTATGGGTCTATTTCATTTTTATTCTCCACCAGAGGTACTTGAATACACAAGAAGTCGTATTCACTAGTTACAGTCCCGATAACGACAGCATACAAGTAGCACTTGAGGGCAGCATTATACCACACCTTTGTTACCTCAGGCTTTTTCAGCTGATGAGATACGGAATAATTCATTCAGATGTTGAATTTTTAATATGAAATGACTATTTCTTGTCAAAATTTATGCTTGAAAAAGGATATAAAATATGTGGCGAGGTTTTGAGGGCATTGTGAGGCTCGAAACCAAATTTAATTCATCTGTTGGCTTATATATTGTCTTCATTTTTATAAAAGGAAAAAGTTTTGCGACACGTGACATTTTAATGATACAAGGTTGTCACCTTAAAGTCTCAACTCTTCAGTGTTATGTGCAGCTCGTCTGATTGGCCAGTGTGATGTGACAGGTGGGGCCATTTTTTGGTCCATCTGCCTCGGGTCATACCACATTCGAAATGCTTTATGATGCAGTATGGAAGTTCTGATGGGATTCCTGTGTATAAATTATTGCCAATAACATGTTATAGCCAAATAAATCCAGCTTGGAAATATACAGCCTAGCTCACAACATGTCATCAAAATGCATAATGCACAATAATATATCTTGATATTTGTGTGTGCAGATGTTAATAAAATATGCAAAGACTTGACGGTTTTAAAAAATTCCCAGTATTGTTGTTGAAGTCCATACTTTGGCCTTCTTTGTGCAGACATTAGTAGGCATTGAAAGTTTAAATGTTGTCCTCATGCTCCTTTTCCTCTTTAATAGATTCAAATTAATTCAGCCTTGCCGGGAGCGACTGACAGTGTTCAGTTATTTACGCTGGGCCGACACCTCTATTCCGCTCATCTCTATACAAATTCAATTTCAATTTGAAGAATAGACTCACTGTTATTGCACTTTTGTCAAAACATCAACATCAGCCTAAACAGTCCAGTGGGGGAGGCTCTTCGGATGGCTGTTTCCCTGAGGTAAGTCAGATCAAGTATTGTTAATGTCTCCCACACAAATTGGATTTAGAGCTGAGTGTTAAATCTTTCAAAGTGTAATGACAGGAAAGATCTGGTTACAATGGCCTGAGTCTATATTTGTGCCATTCTAATCCACAGTACAGTACCGATCTACCAATTCGTAGCCAAAGTGACAATTCATTCTCCTTATCCTCATTGTAAATGTATGTTAATCACACAAAAGATAAAATGGAGTGTCTGCCTATTGTCTTGTCCGTAGGGGAAAATTCAGGAATCTTTTTATAATAGGAATAACAATAAAAATAAAGTACAAGCATAAAATTAAACAGTTTGAAAGCATACAACTGCATCAAACAATAGTGAAAGCAATAAGCTCAGCATGTAGGAGGACAAGCCTAGAAATAGAAAGTTTGAAGATTAGACTACAGTGAAGAAAGGGAAGCAGTGGCACTGAGCTCCCAAGCCAGAGAGTTCCTCAGCTTCGGGTCAAGAACACTAAATTTTGGATCACCCACAGAGCATAAGTTTTCCAAGAGTGGTGGAGACACAAAGTGTTTTAGAGTCGCTCGAGGTTGCAGGTTTTTTTTTTTTTCTTGGATCGAGTGCAAATAAAGATACTGGAATTGCCCAGACAACTTTTTGTCAGCATTTTTCGGCTTTCTGGCAGCGTCAGATGAAGAAAGACTTGATAGAGAAAGAAGAAGAAGGTGAAAACATGAAAGAGGGAGAGTGAAGAGTGAAACATCAGCAATGGTTTTGATTCACCTATTGATCTTGGCAGACTGACACTCCCTCTCATCCTTGACAGTCTCTTTCTCTCTCCCACCTGAAATCAATTTTTTGCCCATGTCAGCAGAAAGGCAGGAAAACACAGCTTTGAGATGATGATGAATCAACCCAGACCTGGGTCACATGGTAAACTTTGTATAAGATGTTGAATAAAGTATTGGCTAACTTACTAATCTTTATCAGCTTGCCTTCCTGTACAAAAGTGAAAGCAGTTTCAAGAAAAGTTTTGCATTTTAGGAAATATGGTCATTTATTCCCTGAGTTGACACGAGTTGATACAAAATCTGTACCAAATCTAGCTATGAACTGATTTACAGCAGTTTCAAGAAAAGTTTTGCATTTTAGGAAATGTGGTCATTTATTCCCTGTGTTGACACGAGTTGATACAAAATCTGTACCAAATCTAGCTATGAACTGATTTACTTATAAATGATTTACATCATAAAGTCATAAATGTCGTTATCACTCATAAATGTCTGCGACGTGATGATTTTATATCCTG
Source organism: Symphodus melops (assembly GCF_947650265.1). Lineage (NCBI taxonomy): Eukaryota > Metazoa > Chordata > Actinopteri > Labriformes > Labridae > Symphodus > Symphodus melops. The sequence goes on along the minus strand of NC_136710.1, from coordinate 11,853,467 downwards.
CATCTACAAAATGCTTTCCTTTAACTGTGCTTGTTTACATCAGGGCAGTAGAGCAAGAAGAGAAGCCCCATTAGCCAGGGCTAAACCCAATCAATGACCCAAACCCAGCCTAGTGGTGGAAGGCTGAATTACAGCTTGGGCATAATATCTAGCTGCCATTGAGGATAACGTACAAATGTCACTGTCGATTTTAATCAATTCGTCACTTTAAAATCGTTAAGTCGGTCATGTTTAATCATTAAGTCAGTTTGAAGCTTATTCCATAATTCTCATAATTGTAAAGAAAGCACAGAGCTACAGCCACACCACTAGACTAGCTTAGCATTAAGTCTGAAAGCAGTGCGATAGAACAAACCGGGCTCCCTCCAAACTTAAAATAATATGGAAGCTTGTCCCCCTTAGCAACTGTATTTTTGCAAAGCTAAGCTAATTTCTTCCTTCTTCTGGCTCCGTAGAACTAGTTTTTTATTTTGATATTTGCTGGGGGTTTTTTATTTCATTTGCCGTTACTAAAGCAAAAAAAAAAAAAAAAAAATTAAGCCACGTTCTTTTAAAGTGCAAAAAAAAGTGACACATATTGTTGTTCCCAGTTAAATCATAACATATTTTCTTTCTTTTGTTTTTACATTCTCTGAATTTTTCTTCTGTGTCTCCCTGAGTTAAAGGACTTTTAATTGTACAGAAGATATATCAAATCAGCGGGGGTAAAATGGTAAATGGATAGCACTTTTCTAGTCTTTTTGCTAATTAAAGCGCTATCACAATGCACATCACACCTGCCCATTAACAAACTGATGGTCGAGGCTGCAATGTAAAGTGACCAGCAGAAGTAACTAATCCCATTCCCAAACATTCATATGCGGAAGCAGTGGGAGCGACTTAGGGATAAGGGTCTTTCCCAATGGACACATCGGACACATGGCCTCTGGAGCTAGGGATCGAACCCCCAACCCTCTGGTTGAGAGACAACAAATCAACCAACTGAGCCACAGCTGTAGAAATTCACCTCAATTATAGTCAATACAAACATATTTTCTTGAGGTTTAACCACTTAAAATGGTCAAAAGGTAATCTCTACCAATGTCATAAAATCAAATGTAGCTTTGCATTACTCAACATTCATTTAAATTGTATTTAAACATTTTCTACAAAACACCTCATTAGCTATGTCACATCATAATTAAAATTTCCCTGTGTTTGTGTTAATACTAACATTCTCGGAATCCCTTGTCTCTGTGATGTCCTGTTTACTCTGTTTTGATGCATCATTCCATTAGTGAAATATCAGGGAGGATTTCTTTTTGTCCCAGTCTGCCACGGGTGCACAGGAGTGGAGCTCATCCGGATTTTACTGTAAAGAACACTAATGGATCACTTATGGGAACTCTTAATATTCTTAAGTGGGTCCCAGAATGCCAAGATGCATTTTAAGTTTAAATCAGACCAATCACCAAGTTGCATTATACTCGATCATATTTCCGGTGTTGTCGCTGCTTTTCCCCACCGTCATTTCGTCTCAAATGATTGGCAAGAAAGTATTTTTAAAAAAATTTAAAATAATACCCTACGGGCCCATGATTTGATCGGCCACTTCTCCTGCATGGCATTCAAATATACCTTCCATCATTTTCAAAATGATTGCTTCAAAAGCAAGAGCTATTTGCTATTGACCCATCCAAAAAAATCCAAGTACTGTGCTGAGGAATACACAGACAAATGGGAAATTAAATTGATGGTAATTTTGTACAACTCGATTAGATTTTTAAATTTGACTGCACTTGTTTCATATTTAGTAGGTAAAATTACAATTATAAGTTTTGTTGGCCAAGGCAAAAGTAAAAGCACAATGAAGTTTTATGTTGATGAAAAAGGGATAAAAAGTTGAAGAACTAGTATTTCCTCTTTCCAAGAGCCAGCACCACAGTGTTATTAGCAGCATTATTTAAGTACTATATATGTGGTGGCATTTACAGTATATATACTTCAGTTAAATGTAAATTATCGTCTAGTGGTTACAGGAGCGAGACTGTCCTACAGCAGCTGCTAATAGCGTGCACTCTGTGTGAAAAACTGCTGTGGCATTGCTGAGCTAAAGCTAATGGTTGGGTAGTCTCCTTAATAGGGGATAACTTACTTTTACTCTGTTCATTTTTTTTTCAGAATTGATGCTGTATATATTAGCACTACATCTTCCTGAATATGTTGCATATCTAACACTTACAGCGACTACAAACACTTTTTACATTCCTCCTTGAAAGGCTGGTTGATTTGATTGAAATATGATGAGATACATGGGTGAGTTGGACATTAAATTTGTTGTTCAGGATAACCTTCAAGCTTCTAAAAGGGGTTTTCAGCTGGTTATGAAACAAACTTAAATTCATACTGATGTCTCTTTATAACCTACAAAAGCAGAAAAGATCATCAGCCACACGACTGATTATTTCTATGTCAGAGTTTTTAAGGCCTAAAACAGCTGCTTGTCAGTAATGTCTGTCAAAGTGTTTAGCTGAACACTACTAAAACAGAATTCATGACAAAGGTTCTTCATGAATGGTACAGTTGTCATAAGTAGGGATTCACTTAACTCATGATACGATTCTCTCACCATTTATTTTGAGAGAATCGGGAGGTGATCGGATCTTCTCATTGTGCTGTTGATTAAATGCTGCATCGTGTTGGTTGTGTTATTTGTCTTGTTGCAATATTTGCATCAAGTTTTTGTCTCATCTGTTATCTTCTCAAATCTTTAATTTTCTGTCTTGAGAAGCAAAATATACTTTGACTGCCATGATAACGTCGGCTGACGCTCACAATATTTCTGTGATTCATTTTACAGAGTACTTGACACTTTTGAATCGATTTTTAACTGCCTCACAATTAGTCATTACATCTAGTAATCTTTTCCTAATCCTAAGAAATAATGACGATGAAGGCCGGCTGTAGCATTGCCTCACGTCGCCTTTTGTTGGGACTAAAAAGTTGTGCTTGAACTCACTGCAAAGACTACAGCCAGTGACCCACCACCACGTACATTTTCCGCATGCAAAAAAGGAATTAACTCTCCATGCCAGTAGGCGGCAGTAATCTGTTTTTATGATACGAGGAGGAAAAAGGCATTAGCATTGTCAGCCATTGGTCTTTTAGTAGAAAAAGGTAAGAAGAGTTGAAGCCTACAAATACAGAGATACCGAACTAATGGGTGAAAGCATTGATACTACAGCTCAAAGTGGTTTCTCCAACCTGTGTCGAGAGCAGAGAGCTGGAAATGATTAAACTGCCGAACAGCCACACGATGATAAAACATGTCAAATGGGCCAATAAAAGGCCAACGGGCAGCAACGCAGCCGCACACACTAGGAGAGCCCAACTAGGACCGATGGCTGACGATCTCCTTGGCCTTAAAAGGGTTTTGTCTTTGTTAAACAAACCCCCACACATGTACAACTAAATATATAAGAAATACTCTTGTCCACAGGGGATGCTAAAAAAATTATACAAACGTAAAATTCCTTATTGGAACTTTTGAGACAGAAAACTATTGATTAATGTAATGTGTATCCTCATTCTCCACTGTCACCATTAAGCCAAACTTTAACTTGTCTACCTTGAAAGATTTCAAGGTCAGGTTGGCATGGCATTTGTTGCGCTCCCAGAAGAGGAAGAGTTATTGACTTTGGTGTGTTAATGTCACCGTCATATCCGACTTTTATTTCCCAATCCGTAATTCATAAAACTTAATTCTTTCTTTGCAAATCCATTGCTCAAAGCACACAGACCCAAATCAATATGAAACCCTGTGCTTTCAACAATACTCTCATTACCTGTTCGTCACAGTGCTTAATATTCTGCTTTTTATTTTCACAGTTTGTCTGAGAAAAGAAAGGCTAACACTGGAGATTGTTAGGCCTTGGTTTAGTTCAGCACATTGCTGAAGGCTTTTTTGTTGGCCTTGCAGTGATTTTTGTCAGTAGATACATTTTGAAGAACAGCCTAAATAAAATCATGCAGTGTTGCTCCCTTTCATTCAGAAACATCAGTTCTTTTAAAATATATATATTTAAAGAAGCTTGACTAAAGTCCAATAGCAATCTTTATTTCTGACAATCTGTCCAAGAAACCACGTTTGCTTTTGTCCTTCTCATCATCGTGGTAGAAAATTATAAACAATGGAGAGAAGAATTGAAGGACCTGGAGAGTAATGACAGAAAACTTTACTTGATTACCAGGGTTTTGAATTGAGAATCCTGTATATTTTCATCCAACACTGTAACCCCAAGATAGTTTTTTATTTGTCAGATGTACTTGTGGCAGTCCGTGCATTAGTCACAGAATGAGTCCGCCACATATTGTCCAGGATGTACTTCACACTGCTTAAGCTCAATGCAAATACATAATGAAAATTGCCATTAATAGGTTAATTAGCATGTCAATCAGAGTAATTTATCATAAAATGATTAGATAAGAGTTGTCAAGGTAAGGGAGTTAATTTCTTAGCACCTCCACAGTCTTTAACACTACAGCTGTGTCATTTGTCCAAAGTTGGTGGCCTGTCGATAACGGATCGTGGGGTAGCTGTAGCTCTGTTGGTGGAGTCAGAAGTCTCTCAACCAGAAGGTTGAAGGTTCAATCTCCAGCTCTTGCTGCAACATCTGCAATGTGGCCTTGGGTGAGACTAGGGGAGTAAACAAATAGATGATGAAAAATAGATGATAGATGGTTTTCTTTTACAGTAACTTTTAGGTGTTGTTGTTACTTTATAGATTCCACCAAAATGCATACCAATTGGTGGTGCATTATTTAAAGATTAATTGTTCCATCAAAGGAAGGGGTTTGCCCTGCAAGCCCATTTAAAACAGCTGCCCCTGCTTTGGTGAATAAATGTATGACTTTCCTATCATTCCCAGATGTTCTTTGTGCTAAGTACTGATTAGCAGGTGTTAGCATGCTAACATGCTTTTTTGCTCAGCCTTTTAAATGTGTCTTTCAAAAGCTCAAAGCACATAAAACTGCTAGCATGGCTTCATACCTTTTCATCGTGCGATGATATGCGCTGACACACTTAGAATTCACATCCATTTATATCAGTGACTCAGTGAAACTGCAAATCAAATTAATGTCAAGCCAACTTGACAGGAATATTTACTTGCACGTAGCTTAAACCTTTCAGAAGAATCTGTCAAATCTAATGGTAGGGAAGTAAAAGTCTATCATAATCATATTTGACAGATATGTATCAAATCAAGCAAATCATGTCTATGTCAAAACAAACCCGACGCCAATATACATGTTAAAAGAATTGACTTTGTTAGCAGGAGTATTTCTAAATGGTGGGTGATCAACTCCTTCTTTTTGGAGGAATGGGGAGGAAAAGCTATTTGGGGAAATTGTTATAAGCTTCTTATGTTGGGAACAGATACATCAGTGGACGATAACGTGGGAGTTCTTTGTGCTCTCTAAATGTTATTGTGCTTGAGACGAAACTGCTTTATCGTTTGATGCCACATACAGAATATTATGTCATTATTTCTCCCATTTCCATGAACAGAGCATATCATTTGAAGGCTTTAAGAAACTAACAAGAACACCTGTTTATGATACAATGTACCCTCACCCTTTAATATTTCAATATAGACTTGAAGTGAACTGGAAACAATGTTACTGTTATTAGCTTTTTTCTTGTACATTAATTAATCATTTATTTCAGACATGAAACAATGACATGAACCTCGATTAAAAATGGACATTTATAGCAAACAGTTCCTGGCGCCTTCTCCCCTGAGAACCATTTTAATTAAAAAGCATGAAAACATCAAACATGTCTAAATATGGGCCTATGTAATAGGGGGAAAGGGAAAGTGTGATTTAACTCCCAGATCAATAAGTCATCTGTAATGTACTTTCAAAAAAAAAAAAAAAAAAAGATATTTCCCCCTGGAAGTGTACGTTAAGACATTAAGCTGTGATTAAGTGTCAGAGACGCGATGTTTGCTGCACCCAGAGTTCCTCTCTTCTCACCTTTCACAATCAATTTACATCTGAACACTTTTTCAAATAATTAACACCCACTCAGCTGCAGAGGAGAATATTTTGTTCTTGTTCTTTGTGCTTTATTTAAAGTTTAAAGGTTTTCATGTTTTCTTTAATGCATGTCTGTGTTCACGTTAGCAAGGTTTTTGCAAGTGCACCACACAAACAAACTTCCCAAAGCAGGTTTTTCATGGATCAAACTGTGATACATCTGCAGACTTTATATTTACTTGTGAGTAAAAGAGAAAGCACAAAAAAAAAAAAAAAAAGAAAATGTCTACTTTTTCCGAACAACAGCTGGTGTAGATTAATCTCCAATCCTTGCAAGAAGCGTTCAGAAATCAAAGTCTTGCAGGTGCAAAATCGAATCTTAAATGTAAATTGATTTGAAGATCAAACATTCTCCAGCCCCTCTATCATTTTAATCAGACGAAGTCGAGACACTGGCAGAGTGGAGAGGTGCTTGAAATTCTGAATTCACCAAATGCATCTTACAACCTTGCTTAATGGTGCGCTTGTGTGTGTGTGTGTGTGTGTGTGTGTGTGTGTGTGTGTGTGGGGTGGGTGGGGGGGGGGGGGGGGCTCAGCTGCAAGTGACGCTCTTATAACAGGTTTGGAGAGCGTGATAGCTGCATATTTAAAGGTTATTTCAAGGCATCTGAACCCCTGTAAGGTCATCAAAAGTTAAGAGTGTTGTTGTGTATAACTGTTAGCATCCATCAAACAGACTGGAATGACGGAGGAACTACAGCCTTGCTTCGGTGGAATTAAAAAGGAAGACATTGCAGATGTATAGAAGCAATAGGCAACTTATGAAAATACTTTTTCTGTCTTTTTTTTTACACATTTATTGACGTTGTGACTATGCAATATTATACGAAAATGTTATATGCTGTCTGAATTTATTTTACATCACTATTTTTGTCCCCCACACAACCGAAATCGATAAATAATCAAGGCATACAATCTAAACACTCTGATCTAAAAACAATCTGGCCCAGATACAAATTAATCAGATAAAAAACTGCGAAGTTAGGCTTGCAAATGAAGGTAGTCAATGGCAACAGGGATCAAAGCAGAGGGGGAGCAGTCTTTGGGGACTTGTTTGGGTGGGAACCAGAGGGTCGCTGGTTCTCATCCTTGTGCTGACTCAAATATGAAAGTTGGTCTGGTAGCTGGAGAGATGCCATGTCACTTCCTCATTACTGCTGAGGGGCCCTTGAGCTCGGGCATGCTAGCAGCACTACTCTGACATCTCTCCATTAGTGCATGGCCATAGGTCCTGTTTGTACGAGCATGCCTCTCAATAACAGAGTGTAAACCAGAATTTCCATCCATCCTTTATCGATACAGCTTTTCCCATTCGGGTCACAAGGGGGCAAGAGTCGATCTCAACTGTCATTTGGCGAGAGGCAGAGTACATCCTGGACTTGTACGCCTGTCAATCACAAGGCTTACATACAGTATAGAGACAGACAACCAGACACACTCACAGACACACCTACGAGCCATTATGGAGTAATCAATGAACCTAATGAGCTTGTCTGTGGACTGTGAGCGGAAGCTGGAGTACCTGGAGAGAATCTCAGCATGCAAATGTAGAACATGCAAACTCCACACAGAGAGGCTCCTGTCTGACAGGGATTCAAACCAGGAACCTACTCGCTGTGAGGCAGCAGCGCTAACCATAACAGGCCCATGCAGCCCAAAACCAGAATGTTTTTTTTCTTTTTGTTTTTTTTTTAATTAAAAATATCCACATTTTTCAACCATGATTCATATATTTCAGAGTTTGGTTTCCACTTTAAAGTTGACTACTGAAGTATTAAAAAAAACAGTTCAGACTGCAGACAATTTAAAAACTTTCTTTCTGAATTAAATTAAGTATAACAAATTCAGTGGAAGTTTCTTGGATGATTCATTTTTAGTTACACTTAAGAACGAAATGCTTAAGCCATTAATTTCTGTTTGCAAAATGCAAGTTGCTTCAATTCATCTGATATCCAAACTCAGATCAAACTGTAACATTTGGGCTGTGATAAACACAGGAAACGGACTTCAGAAGCTTGTTCCTGAAAGGCTGCAGCGTTCCTTTGGTGTTCTGAGAATGTGTTCTGTGAACCCTCTCGTGTTCTCTCTCGCTCCTTGTGCATCCTCTGCTTCGCTTACTTTCGCTCCCCTCTCTCATAACACTGAGCACGTCTGCTTTGCTCTTACTTGGCTCATTATAAAGGGGTCTGAATAGGAGAACAGTGGAGGAGAGTTGAAGGTGTTAGCACAGTGGAGCGCGGCCTCTCATCCACGATCCGCCCCGCTAATTACCCAAGAGCGGCAAGCATCACTCCCCCCCTCCCCTGATACCCAAGAACAGATTAAACACTTGGGAATGACCTGCCCTAGATTTTATGCTACACTGAACTCTTAACAAATTAGAGGAGGGTCATCCACGGACAGATAATTGTAGGAAGCATATGGTGTATTAACTCATAATCAAGATTAAATCACACATTTCCGACTAAGATCGGCATTTGGCCTTCATTAGCTTCTCAAAACGCTCAAAAGTCAAATACAAGCAGGGCCGTATCCCAACTTTTTTTTAGTTGGGGTGGCCTTAGGGTAACTGTATCTGGGGGGCATTGATATTCAAGTACATTTATGTTTGGAAAGCACACATTTACCATCTATTTCTCCATTTTAAACTACAAACATGTCATTATCTTTTTTTTTTCCAATAGTAAAATGTATTTAAAATATATCAAAACAGAGTGGCAACAGACAAACTGTACTTGCTCATGTGAGAGAAATTGAGCTTGTTGTGAAACAGACTTAAATAAATACTGATGCTTTGGTATGACACCATTAAAGGCCTGGTTGGTCATGTTCTCCATATACACTTTTTTACATTTTGGTTGACGTCATATTCAGGTCCTGACAGAAATTAATAAATCACGCACTCTGAAAGGGGAATGAAGAAAATCTGTCATCTGTAGTTGATGAAACACTTTAAAAATGTTGACCAATTTCTACCACAAACTGAGGGGATGCTACTTTCAAAGTCATGCTAGTTTGTCGAAAATTACCAACCCTGCGTTTAAGCAAACTAAACCATCAGAGACAAGATTGATCATTTCTCTGTAGTAATTTTGAATGTTCTTGGCGCTGCAAGGAATGTCTGATTGAGCTCTTTGCAGTAGGAGTCAATTGGAATAGTGTTCTGAAAAATTCTTCTTTTGTATAGGAATTAATCAGCAAAGTTTTGTGGCAAAACTTAGCAGGTTTTATTGGCCTGCTAACACAACAATGCAAGACACTGGCATTTGCATCTCGGGCAAAAGACAATTTTTCCCACTGTTTGCGCTAAATGGTGTTTACTTATGGTGTTTTTTAATTGGTAACTCTTTCGTGCGAACACGAGGGTGGAGCGGTTAGAGGTGGGCCGCTGGAGTAGAATGGAGGCTTCAGAATAGTGGAGGTAGCATTTTGGTTTCATGCTGGTATTTGAGGACAAAATCTTTTGGATAAAAAATGTTGCACATTCTTCCTTCAACATTTCAAGCAATAGAATTGAGTCATCAAGCATTTAGTGACGCACTAGCAAATGAAAATGTGCTTCATTGAAATGCCACTAAGTATGCTTGTGGCCTCTTGTTAAACGCGAGTTTACGTGAGTTTGAAAAATAATAATAAAATAAATAAGTATGGCTTAAAGCAGGGGTGTCCAAACTTTTTTCACAGAGGGCTACATACAGGAAAATATACAAACGGACGGGCCACACACTAGAGGTGAGGTATATCACTGCATTATGTTGACAGTTTTCACCACAGTGTTCATCACATCACCAAGCTGGACTGTCTTGGCACAGAGGGCTTCTTGATGGATGATACAGTGCATCTTAACAGCCTCACCTCCACTTTCTTGCAACTTGGCGCATACCATAGATGCCATTCCTTTGCGCTCCCCTGTCATAGCTGGAGCCCCATCCGTTGTAACTCCACACAGCTTGTCCCATTTAAGTCCCATCATGTCAATTGCATCTGACACGGCTTCAAAAATGTCCTTACCCGTTGTTGTGCCCTTTAGACTCCTCGGATCAAGAAGCTCCTCCGTGATATAAAAAGTCATTGTCAACTCCCCGCAAAAAAATGAACATCTGTGCTCTCGTCACGTGCAATGGAGTAAAAATCAAAAGCACAAGCATCATCTGAAACTCGTTTTATATTAGCTGACAAGTCTTCGATTCGCCGCGCAACTGTGTTTTTGGACATGCTGACGTTATTGAACTCCTGCAATTTTTCCGGGCACATTATTCCTGCGACTTTAGTGAAGCACTGTTTTATCAAGTCACCATCTGAGAAAGGTTTCCCGTGTCGGGCAATGAGCTGAGCTACCTCGTAGCTGGCTATTGTGGCATTTTCTTGTTTTATTAGCACGGAAAAAATACTGTTGTTGAGCTTGCAGGCCAGCTGTCATTTGTTTAACCTTCTGTTCTCGGCACCAGTGCAGGACGTGTAGGTCTGATGTTTGGTTTCATAATGTCATCGTACATTATATTCTTTCATCACTGCAACTGTTTCATTGCAAATCAAACAGACACACTTCCCCTATGACTATGAAGAAATACTCATTTTCCCACCGTGTCTGAAATTTTCTACACTCACTTGCTATCTTGCGTTTCTTTGATTCTGTCATTTCTGGGTTTTTTTCTTTTATTTCTCTTATTCTGGGAAGAAGCTGCCTTGTTCAAGACAAGTAGGACTCCCACTAGTGTCAAAACTAGGAAGTACATTAAAGTCAAGTTCCATGTGTGGGCAATATTTGAATTTGCTGCGGGCCAATTAAAAACGGACCACGGGCCGCAGTTGGCACGCGGGCCGTAGTTTGGACACCCCTGGCTTAAAGGATGGGGTGGTGATTTAGATTTCAGGAGCCATGAAACTCCAAGCCAACTCTGGATTTGCCTACTATAGAAACCCTTTGTTTTTGTTAGTATCAACTATAGTGGGGAACATTCATAAACACTCAAACTGAGTATTATGCAGTTCCACATTTGGACCAATAACAGACTTGTCTAAATCTAATGACAACGTGATTATAATTTGACAAAAGAAAGGATATCTGTGTAATACACTGTCATCAAAAGCCCATGTCATCTTTTGTGTGACAGAACTGAAAGAAATGAATTATCATACGTTTTAAAATATTGCATGATTCCCTTTGATTCATGTAATCGTTGCACAAAGATGATTTTTAAAAGGGACTGTTGACAAAATGAATAGATGAGCAATTACGGCTTTCTTGGGAACGGCAGATGGAAGCAGAATCAAAGTGACTGTAAACAGTAAGTGCTCAGCAGAGTTTATGAGGGGAGGAAGAAAACAATGCAAATGTGCCAAATTGCTTGAGAGTTTGTGTTTCAAGTCTTGTTGCAGGGAGGAGGGACGAGAAGTGATTCATCGTGCTAAGTATTGGCTGTTAGTATTGCGTAAAGCAACAGTGTAGGAACACCACAACTGAAATGATCAGAGTCACACACAAGTAGTTTCTTGTATTTAATGCGCAAAGTCTTGATTACATTTTGTGTGAATACCCTTCAAGGCCTTTATTTCAGTTGGTTTCTGAGAAGGTGTGCAGTGAATAGATAACATCGATTTTCGCTCTGCATGAGGTGTATTGGTGGAGCCATCAATAGCCAGGGCAAAAGCCGTGCTTCAAAGAGCACTGCTTGACCCTTCTGAAACATCCACACTTATCACTCTCACAATTTCACCCTGACCTCTTTAAGAGACACAATGCTGATACTCAAGAGGCCTCGCCATTCACCCTGGCCTTTAAGTGGCCTTTCACTCCTTTTTCTTCTTTCCTTTAGAATTACAGGCACAAATAAGAGGTTACGAGCTATACGTGCTTTTGTTTGTCCGTAGGGGAGATGTCAAGCTGCAGAGGGTTTGCGTTTGTGTTGATTGTGATGGTGCAGTAAGAGGGAGAGAGGTGAGGGATGGGGGTTGACGGTACAAAATGAGTCAAGAGAAAGACAAGCCAGAGGACGAGGATCCCCTGCCAATAAACTCTGACATTTCTCCTCTCTGCTCTCTAGTATCTAACCAATAACAATTAGCCGGTAATTGTTTGGCTAATTATGATTAAATATCTGGTGTGGAGCCAGAGAAGCACTCTCCCCTGCAGCTTTTTGCATCCTCACCTCTAATGGTGCAAATGTCAAGAGGGGGCGCGGTGTTGCTGTTAGGCAATACACTGAGGTGCATGCATGTTTATGTCACTTTCAAGAGAGTAAACAGTACAACCCTCAGTGGGCATAGCCAAATAGCGCATTACGAAATACAGCAGATTTTGAGGCTTCAGGTACCTCTAATAGCATCAGTTGGGAATGAGAATGGTTCTGTGGTCAAGTAAGCAACGCAGGGCGGACAGCATACGGACAGTATGCCACTACATCCCAGCCTTCTTTCCCCACTTAGGTCAACAAACGGAAGGCATTCTGGTCACATTTTGTATTGTAGGATGAATCCAACGCGCTGGTTATCTTATAAATAAAATGAATCGCTGCTGAAAGTGTTCATCGATATTTGGTCAGATGAACATATCCGTTAAATGTTTGACACTGCATAGTTAACAAACTTGTGACTCAACACATCAACCAAAGACGCTTTCAGCGCTGAGCCGTTTCTCAGATTTTCAAGCTTCATACAGGTGTTTGACGTTTTGATATTTTGGATGCACAAAACCTTCAGAGGTTGGTTATGTTGAAGCACCAGAACTTCTTGGATAAAGAATTATGATTCCAAAGGGCAAATTTCAATAAATAAAGCTAAAGGGGAACCTACAACTTTGTGTACTGATGAGTCAGGCTCCTGAGAAACCTGACATATTCGTGATAGTCGACCTGCCCACAAACACAAACAAGCCCATATGCATTTTATATGCCGTCTTCCTCATCAACTTTTATTCCCAGCCTTAACTTTTTCCTACCTGTCGGGTCATTTACAGCCTAAAAAGGTAAAAAAAATTGAAGAAGAAATTAAATGTTCAAGTGTAGACAAAACCTCCTGTCGTGACACTTTATCTGTTTAAAACCTGTGTTGACAAATTGATCGTTCATCAATTCATTCGTGCTTGGTCAGCGGGACATTAAAGCCTTGCAACGAGGAATATTCATGATTGTTTCATCAATTAATCATCATAATCAGGAGAATACTCAACCGAGAACATAATCAGAGGTTTTAAAGCTGAAACAATCATTTGATTGACAGGAAATTAATTGCAGGGGTTTGAAAATTAATTAATAGTTCAGGCTATTTATCATGCAAATATAGTCAACTTATCAATTGTGAAGGTTTGGTATTAATGCCTTTAATTAACGTCTTAAAAACACAGACTGATAATAAGAAACATTTAGGAGATAAATTCTTTGTCTCTTTTTCGCTGAGTGTCAGACATGATTTACACCATCCTAAAATGGACCACTTAAAGACTTAACATGAAGACTGAAAGCACAGGGAGAACGGGGATCCCAAGCGACATGGTTAAGGATGGAATCAAACCAACAGCCCCATAATCTAGTATCTTCTCCTCAATGAAACAATAGAGGAAAAGTACAAATTATTTTCCCAAGATAAACTGATCCACATTCAGGTTATCACCTCTCAGTGCCTCCTCGTAAGACGACGGGTGAGCATGCAGCTGCTGCTTCACCATGTGACGATACTCCTGCTATTCCAGACTGAGTGTTACTTTCCTCCCACCTCCCCCCCCTTCCCCCCTCAACTCCCTTCTTTCCTCTATGCCCCCCCCCCCCCGCTCACTCTAGGCCGCGCTTTTACTCCGCTCCTGTGGCGGAACCATCAGGTCCTTGTTGCTCGGCAACCGCCTTCTTAAGACTTTGCTCCCAGTGGAGTTTCGAAGGTAATAAAACAATGCCCCAAGACAAACAGCGACGAGAACCGGAGAAAGGGGGGAAGAGACGGAGAGGAAGTAAAAAGAGGTAGAGAAGAAAGATACAGTATCCCGAACTCTTAAATCTGAAATAAATCTTATTAATTGCAGTAAACTTTAGTTGAGAAATGGGGAAAAAATCAGAGAAATGTATACACATTCTTCATTCTTGAATTAAAATCTTATCTTGTGGTGAAGGACTATCCAAGCTGAGAAACAGCTGTCTTTTCCAAGGTTACCAGGCTGTGAGGTTACACAAACATATGGTAATGTTTCACTTCAATCTCCATCTATTGATACACAACGGTACTCCCCTCGATTACAGTTATAGGAAGTCTGAATGGCAAAGGGGGGTTTGATTGACATCTGTCAGTTTGGTTTTCTTTACGTTCACAGGTGACCTTGCAGAGGACCTTTTATCCGTCTAATACGATGGCTCCTGTTCCCGCATAAAAAACCCCCAACAAAAACAAAAAAAAACACAATCAAACCAATTTGTCAGGGGGATTTGATTGGTAGAAATTGTTTTCTCTTCCTCTCTACACAAGACTCCCTGTGAAATTAATGCAACACAAACAAGACGTTCGCAGAAAACGCACACACTTTCTGGCACTCCCAATTACGTCGAGGCATCTGGGAGATGAAAACTTTCTGTTGTATTCTGCTGTTTTTCTTTTGTTTTTGTCCCCCCCCCCCCCATCAAGCCGTTGTAGGAGACTGAACATCAAAAGAGAGCTCTTACTGATACAAGCAATAAACTACTCCTAAAACATTCGGTTGGAATCCGGCTGCTTTTTCACCTGTAGTGTGCTCTTTTTGACTGACATGAGACGGCTCAAACTACTGCTCTCCCTTTCACTATTTAAGCCAATCTATTAAAAAAAAAAAAAAAAACAGGTTGAAGCCAAAAAGCATGAATGAAGAGATTCTGCAGCTCCCGTGACACCAAGTGACAGGGAAAAACTACTCCAAAGTAATCATCAGACATGGCATTCAAAGAGGTCTACAGTACCCCCTCCCCTCACCCCCTTCCAATAGATTCATTATTTAATTGTATACTTTCAATCTGTGCAGTCGCGGTTAGACTGTCATAGTGGAATTGGAGACGAGAGGGAGACGTTGGCCCCCACTAATCAAAATGCAAATATCTGACTACCCCATTGGGGTATTAGTGCATCTTGAAGGGAGAATCTCAAGGCTCTAAATTGAAAGATGATGAATGTGCAGGCTTTTTTTTTAATGCTCCCAATGTGCAGCAGCTCTGGAATTAAAAAGTCATGAAAATTAAATAAATAAAAGTGTAAATAAATTTAAAAAAGGCCAACGGAAAATGGCGTAGGGGGCTGATGTTAGGAAGATGACAAGATGCGGAGGACAAGTGTGGAAAGGTTTTTCATAATAGCATGCTGCCAATAACCACAGCAGCAGTCCACAGGTAAAGACTTGATTACACGGTACAACGACAAACGGACTAGTCGCCACTTTGTATCCGGCTGTCAATCACAGGACGCACCCGAGGAACATGACAGCCACGTCCTTTGACCGTAAAATGTATTCGGCTATCTGGCAGAGCAGGCAATCAGTGTATGGTACAGTGTCACACAGCGACGGTATTGTATTGTCTTCGATGAGAGGAGACAGATTTATGAAGCTAAGAGGTGAATGGATCATTCTAGAAGAGCTTGTGTGAAGTCTTTTATGTATTCAAACATCACTGACATATTGGAGTACACCTTCCAACAGTTCACCCTGCCCAACTTTCATTGGAAATTCTTACCTCAAGAACAGTTCAGTGGACTTATAACCATTCAGACTTAGCTTCCACATTGTCCAAGAGTTTCCACTAAGTACTGTTTCATGGCCAATAAAAGTGACCACAATCTAGACAACATGTTAGCCTTAGTTTGCATATATTTATGGAACAGGATTCCTGTTTGAGGGTTCTTTGAAGATTGGAAAGAAATCACATCTTTAGTCCTTGTCAGGTATTAATGCAATAATAGATGTGTATTATTTACAGGGTTTTTAATGTCACACACAAGCTCAATGGACCAACTGAATGATCAGATGCTGATTCCGATTTATACTTGATAAGCTTACCGCACACAGGCCTAAAGGGGTCAGTTGTCACCGACCAGAATCTTCTCTTAAAGTGACACACAATCCCTGAATCAACAGAAAATGACTAGAAAGAATCAAACACCCCATACATGTACATTGGAGACAAACACAACAACTACAATGAGACGTGAAACAAACAGTGGGTCCAAATGACCAAAAACGGACAAAATGCAACCACAAAAGACACAAAGTTGCATGCCTCGAGGACTACAGCCTCTGTTCATGGTAAATGCAAAGTAACCACTGGTCCACCAGCGCCCCTTTTTGATGTTTTTGGATAAACTGGGGAAAAAAAGTACCATTATAGAAGCTACAAGATGTGAGGGTTCAATAGAGATCTAACAGATAAATGGGATACTTGCTTATAACAATGTCCTACTGTAATGTGTTTATGAAAGTTGAACGTTCCACCTGTTTAATACGCTTTAGGTTGAAGTACTTCCCTTTAAGTCCCCGCTTTATAAGAAGACTTTCACTAGTTAACTTTAGAAAGTCCTCTTCTTATTAGCACTCTCTATTATCACTCCTCCAGTTATTCACTGCCTTTTCAAGCTAAGCTAATCTTATGAAGTGTCTTTTACTCCTCTAATGGAGAAATCTTCAAAAATCTGGAGCACCAATTAAAGAACCAGTCGTCCTCATCCTTGAGTCAGACTGAAAGCTTCGAGGAAGACCCTTCAGATCCTGAAGCTCTCTATTCTCGCCGGCTTTTTTTTCTCCACGCAGTTTGCCGGGGGTTGCTATCTTTGACCTTCAGTAATGTATCCACACTTCACATTCAAATCACAGCAGAGAAGGACGAATATCTTTATAATGTAGGGTCACATTTTTAATCAGGGACACATGCTGGATGTCGTTTGTCAAGGGCCATTCATTATCTTTTGGTATATCGTGAGCTGGGTGACTACTCATTCAGTACGTTGATTGTGCTAAATATCTACCAGTGGGCGCATGTTGACTTACATAACAGCTTGGAGCTTGGGTTGGGAACTGGAATGTTGCTGTTTAAAATCCTGGGAAAGACCGTGTATGGGTACTGGGGCTGGTAGCTGGAGAGGTGCCAGTTCACTTTCTGAGGACTGCTGAGGTGCCCTTACGCAAGGCACTGCTCTGGTCACCATTTAGTGCTTGTCTATGGGTCTTGTTTGTGCTCTTGAGGCAATGTGAGTATGTGCGTGTTCGTAAGTTAGTTAGTTG
Organism: Symphodus melops; assembly: GCF_947650265.1. Taxonomy (NCBI): domain Eukaryota; kingdom Metazoa; phylum Chordata; class Actinopteri; order Labriformes; family Labridae; genus Symphodus; species Symphodus melops. The sequence continues at coordinate 11,836,168 of NC_136710.1, read as the reverse complement.
CTTTTTTCATCTCCCTTTGCAGAAATTTGCGTTTTACACAGGAGAATGTCACACATAACACAGCACAACACAAACGTCTGTATACATGCAACATACATTTCCTAACACACACCACACACACTCTTTCTATTGCACCTATACCCATACAACATCATTAATTCTATTCAATCGATTTCATTGCACAGTTCCTTTATGAATCTTTCACTCTCTCTCTCTCTTTCTCTCTCTCTCTCACACACACACACACACACAATCTTGCATTATTTAATCATTTAATGGAGGTTATATGAAAAGACATCGATTTAACTTGCAGTTTGGTACCCTATACCTTTTTCCTGAAGCCAACAACTCATATTCACTGGAAAGAACATGACTTGGATCACCAGTGATTCTGCAGCCTTGCCTCCTCACCGTCTCCTCAAACACTTCCTGGAGAGAGGACTGGGGTGGCATACCGATTATTTTTCCCGCCCCGTCCAATCAGATTCTGCAGTTGTGCTTTTTGTTTTACAGGCAGGTTCCCAAAGCAAGTTTTAATTCTGTATCTTTTAAGTGATTCAATTGATGCCCTCTAGAACAATAAGAACATTTCTTTAATTAAAGGGACACGTCACCCATCTGCATTAGGCTTTGTATCTTTTGAAACATGGTATTATTGTTGAATGGTCATGAATACAGCCCTCATTTTTGCCCTGAGATGAGAAAAATAAAAAAAGCTTAATGCAAATAGGTGAAGTATCCCTTTAACACCATGTAGCCTGAGTCTAATAATGTCTCCCAATAAAAGAGTAAAACGTTATAGTTTCCCTTAAAGTTAATATGTTGTGTGAATTATGGAAATAGAGCTTACAGGGTCGTAGTTTTAATGACAAAAATCAGGTTAAAATAGGAAATGTTTTTTTTCCAGGTACTAGTCAAAGTATAACTGAGTGATGACTAGTTAAACGATATTTTCATTATTAGTGCAGGAAAACATCATGTTAGGTCTTTCTGTTGTGTAATTATTTTTTCAGTGCCCTGGAACTGAATGGACTCTGCGACGGCAGCTGTCTTCCCTTTGTCCATTACAACCGGATGGTGGTGACGTCGTCAGGCTTTAAACCTGACAAAATAATCCTCTTTACATCGATTTCTATTGAACATTTAGAGTACAACTGCTCAAAAACTAAGTAGGCTTCAATACAACACTCTCAGTTCCTTTCATTCGGTGCTGTTGAAGCAGCATTTGGACTACAAAATGCTGGATGAAAGAGAAGCGAAGAGGAGGGATTTTTGGCATATTTACATGTCAGATGTCGGTGCCCCCTTCTCTTCCTGTGCTGTCGCTGAGCAGCTACAGGAGGGTCATTAGAGCCAGGAGCATATGCCATTTAGCATGCATGGTCTACTGTCCAATTAGTGGCCTTGAAGCACTCGTCTGAAGCCAAGCATAGAAAGTGGCGGAGCCACAAGTTGGGAGTAATCTGCTTCACATTGTGTACCTGCGTGTCAGAGCAGCTACAGTTGGAAGTTTTTTCGAGTTTGAGTCTATCGTGAGCAGAAAGAAAGATTTCTTGGAGTGTGCACACACAGGAACCCGCAGCCAACCTCGATGTGTGTTTCATAAATCTTTTAAACTCCTGTCAAGTCGCACCAATATTCCCCCCTTACAAAGAAAGTGTGTCGCCTCTCCCAGTTGCAGAGAATCTTAGAAGAAAATATCTTTTTCAAGCTATTTATTTACTTCTCTTTCCCTTCTCTCGCCCACACAATCCTGGCAGTTTTCATCTGCTTCTAAGGTGCTGATATCCAGGATTCTAGGTTGTCTGACTTTTTTATTTGCTGTCAGGGGAGAAGGCAAGGACGAGGCTTAGCCAGTCAGAGCAATATCCAGCCGATGCAGTTTGCTGTAGATCATTCACAAACATAGCTTTGAGCACTCAAGAAACAAAAGGCAAATAAAAATCGTATTTTCTTCTGCAACTGGAAGCAACAGGTCAAACATACAGGACTGCGTACAGAAAGACTATCTAAAGGGTCTCTTAATCAGCCACATCTTTATTAAATCTGACTAAACTGAAAGAGCAATGCAGCATGTACAATCAAAAGATCCTTGCTGAGGAATGAAAGTCTTTTATTTTCTGATTACACAGTTGGTACCAGACAAGGTGCCTTTAGGGGAGGTGTTCCCGAAGTGTAAGAGTAAGTGAAGGGACATCTTCTCGTCACATCTATTGGAGCTGATAAAAGGAGCTTTGAAATAAAAACGCCTACGAATCTTCCTCCAACAAAACACAGGCAACAACAACATAAGCTAGTTGTGACCTTAAATGACAAGAAATCCGAGTCAGTCTAGTTCTAAGAGTCAGGTATACAGAGTATGAGATATCTTTTTCCTTTTTAAAGATTTGTTAGTTTTTTGAACATATTTTGCAACTAAGTTTGAGGTTTTGATTTCTCACAGCAAGGGTTAACAAACTTGCATTCCACTTTAATTCTAAAACAAGGGTAAGTCAGCCAATTTTATATTATACTTGTTGCCAAAAGAAAAATTCAACATTAATTCCACTCACGACTAAGATAGCAGGGTGGACTGTTTAGGCTCCATATTTTTTGACTAAATGGGCTTCTCAAAAAGAATGCGCTCACTGAAGAGTTAAGGTGCAGTGCAGAGGAGGAGCCTGCTCTGCGCAAGTTGAAAGGGACTCAAAAGATAGTCTGGGGAAAAACAGCTACTTTTGTGGATGCACAGTATGTGTTTGTCTACAATTCAGGAGAAAGAAAAATTAACTATTGCACGTTTTCTAAGCGTTACAAACCTTAATACTTTAAACCTTAAAGACACAAAATTAGCCAGTGTGCTTTACAAGTGAGTGCTAAAAAATAAACAACTAAATTGGCTTTGTGAGTCGGTGTGAGTTTCTTTTTTCAAACATGTTCTTTTACAAAAACTGAACAGACAAGAGACTCTTTAAAAGCCACTATTAAAGGCATGTAATTAAATGATTCAGCATTGCTCAGTTCTTGTATCATAACTTTTGCTGAGATACAAAGTGGAATTCAAAAGTCGTTTATGTGGAAAAATTGTGGTTGTGTCTGAAAACACCATAGATGCGTTTGGGGACCAATGACCTCGGAAGAGCCAAGGACTCCTGTGAGGTCCAACACCGAGAGAAAAAGATGGATTCTGCTGGTCGAAATGGGCCTGGATTATCTCTCTGGCACAGGACTCACAAGAAAGGGAGCGACCGAACATCTCTGGATGGTGAAAAATGAGGGAGTGAGATAGTATTTCTCCTTTAATTCACAAGGGGTGGCCTGGCTCTGCTTGCGATAAGACACAAGTGATCAACATCCTTTAAGTTGGCGGTGACTCTGCCGCATAGTGGACTCCCTCACTTTTCCGTTGCTGATATGTATGACTTTTTTTTTTTTGCTTTATTCCAACAGGTACAGTACAGTATGAAAAAAGAAAGAAAGAAAAAAAGAAGATGAAAAAGAAGAGGAGGGAGACAGAAAGGGATCATATGGATGCTGCCATATACTGCAGAGCCCAGATGTGGATTTATGATCATGGACAGTGGGAAGTGCTCCATTGGGCCTGGGGAGGGGGGACTAGTGAGATACTTCCTGGCACCTTTTCTCATTCCTCGTCTTGTTTCTTTGTTTTGCACATCCAATTTTCTCCAAGGACAAAGTGTCCCTCCAAAACATAACTCAGTCTCAAGCCCTTTACTTTCACTTCCATCCTTATTCAAGTCCTGAAAATAAACATATGAGCCAACAACAGTAGCGTATGAAGGTGCTTTTTACACTTGACCGGCTTCAGTCATTCAAGCGCTATAAGAGCAGAGTTCATGTGCACTCGAAATATATTCAAATAAACTCAGTGAAAAGAATCTGACTTGCTTCATTTCAAGCATTGTTAAGACCAAGCACTTACAGTTCACTAGCTTCAGAAAATACTGTACGAGGAGATAAAGGCAATCAAGACACATTTGGTGGAACAATATCCCTCAATTTAAGAAGCAAAGCGAATTCCCCATTTAAAAATCAAGCTTCATAAAAGGATAAAAACTCCATAGAAGCAGAAAGAAATCTTTTATTGAAGTGAAAAGTGCTAAAAAGCTACCACAACGAGACAAAGTTTGATCAAATTAGGCATCGACTTGTTTGTTTGATGACACTTAAATCAGCTTCTTTTCACAGTGAAGTGTCGTGTTTTGAAGACTGTTTGGAGTGTGAACAAAGAGAAACCATCAGCGATTCACTTTGAAAGGATATTAATGAAGAGATCTGAGTTGGTTTACTACTTTTTTGTTGTCTTTTTTGCTGTTTTTTTTTTTAGACAACCTGGCGAGTTTTGGTTGATAGGAATACCAAACGGAGACATTTATACTGAGTTTTCGCAAGAGGGGAAAACATGTAGGCAACTGCAATGCTAATGTGACACCTAAAATATTTAGTTTCAGTTGTTCGATGGGAGAAAATATATTTTGAGGAAGGAGCACATTTTAATGTATCTTATAAAAAAAGATTTCTAGACTGGGAAAAGCATAGTGTACAATATACATTATAAAAGAGATGTGTATTTTCTATAAAAAGAAAAAAAACAACTGAAGAACAAAACTAATATCTCTGGTCCAGGGGCCTGTTCAGAGTGTGGCCTTGGGCTGCATTGGCCCCTTAAATCTGATCGGCCACCCCCTTAATTCAAAACGATACAAGTGGTCAAATCCGAACATTGGTAAAGTAGCTGAAAAAAACGTCATTTGTAGCAACAATTCACCCCATTTTCCTGTTGGTACTTACATAGTTCTGAAACATTTTGAATGAATATTTACACATTTCTCCCTTTTGTGTTAATATATATTTTTTTAAATTAAAAAAACCCCATATACACAGGATAGTAAAAGTAGATATGATGGCATGGGCGTCTGCCCCAGTTGGGCCACCATGATCAAAAGGTTTAGATCTGTCCGTGCTCCTTTCTTGGCCTTTCTGTAATAAAACAGGACAATGTAACTAGGAACTAAAGTTTGAGGCCAAATTAAAAGTATATAAATAAAGAAAAAGTTGTTCTCTTATCTGAGTCCTCTATTTCACAGGTGATAAAGGTCGTAATAGAAGCCTCACTTGCTGCCATACACTCTCCCCAGAACCAGTTTATCTCACCTTGGTCAGGACATATGTGAGTGATTGCTGTCTGGGCTATTTCAGGAGTCACCAGACCGACACACACACTTGGCTCTTCAGCTTCCTTCGTCCAGAAGCTCCGCCCTCCTCTCCTCTACCATCCATACTTGTCACAACCAATGAGAGCAATGGTCTCTCAAACCACCCTAGCTGTGATTAAACCTCAACCTCTAAAAAAACAACAAGATTTAGAGCTGGCATTGACCCAATGTGGGGCTGTTAATTACATTCCTCTAATATATTCACCTCAAAATGATAATTGTTCACCTTGACATAATTCAACTGTGTTGTGCTCCAATGCTACACAATTGGTCTAATTGCTTTCACCAAGTGGGACAGTGGAAAAAAAGCTCATTTGCAAACAAACAAAAGACACCAAGGACTTTGAACTTTTGAAACCTGACCAAAATGCAAAACATTTAAAATCAGACCCTCAAAGTGAAAAACATAAACACAAACATTGTCTAAAGTGGTCTCAATTCAATTCAATTCAAAAAACTTTAGTTGTCCCGGGGGGTAATTCAAGGAAATATCAAGATGGTCCATCGCTAAACAATCACAAGTATTTCCTGGTTGAATGAGGTCTTTTGAACAAAACTATGAATTTTTGTTTTAAAATGCATTTTGCACTCCCTCCAAACTTCTCCACAATCCCTAACATCCTGCTAAAATAGAGTCTTTTAAAATATCTTTGAAACCTGTGTAGATTTCCGTGTCAGTAAGTGTTCTAACTGATGTTGCTTGCAGTATTGCAGATTATTGAGATAATCATGCTTACTTTGTTTACCTCTTGAGCTTGTGCTCAAGTTACATCATCAGGCTGAAATAGTAATTTGAAATTGTATGTACTGTATTAATCCCTGAGGGAAATCCTGGTTTTCCCATTCGGTTCTTGAGACACATGCTTCTCTCACACATGGGCCCGAGTCACGCACATGGACAAACAGGACCTGTGGACATTCATTGGTGGAGAAATGTCAGAGTGAGACTGCTGTGCAGGGAGAGCACCAGAGCAGTTGGCCGTTGGTGCCTTGCTAAAGGGCACCTTTCCAGCTACCAGACCAACTTTTACAGTATATTATGGTCCACACTTAGTCTTAAACTGGTGACCAACCCAAGTCCCTACAGGCTACTTCTGCCTCCAACTTTAAATGTCAAGTACTTCAATTTTTCCATTTTACTAAGCTTATAGATTGAGGAGTTATTCTTTATCATTGGTTGCTAAATGCTTGATCAGCAGATGAATTTGGGACATCTTTGAGAATTAATAACATTTCAGAACAATGTAATATTCAAACCAACTTTAACATGTGACGAGCCAGTTGGCTTAACATTAAATTGGAAACTCAAACTCTCTATTTTCAATCATTTTTAATGGGACCAACATCTGATATCTGTATAAGACCCTGCTCTAGATTGCTTATTTCTAACATGAATGAATGCTTTTGGTTTCAGATGTAGTCCTGGCCCTCGCTTTTATTTTACTATCAATAAGTCTGGACATCTTTTATCTTTGGAGCCAGTAAACTCACATAGTGTCCGAAAAATAACATTGTTTTGAGGATAAGGATAAACTTTATTGATCCCCGAATGGGGGAAATTCGAGTGTTCCAGCAGCTCCAAAAAACAGTAAAACAGGTAATATTAACAGCATCAATAGCAAAAAAGAACAGCTATGAGCAAGTTTACATGCAATAAATGAAGGGGTTAAAAAACATGCAATAGACTTAAATAAAAAGTATAATAGCCTTAAATAAAAATACAATAGACTTAAATAAACGGAGCTACCTTAACAAGCTGCCACCGAGAGCGGCTTTCTTTAAAAGCTGAAATTTATAACAATCAATCATCATCATCAACCCCACACACCATCCTTATCTAGCAAACAATTCTGTATGACATTTAAAATATCATCTTAGCATTTTCCTCCTACACTGTCATCTTTTCTGGAAATATGTGGATGCATCTCATCTGATGATTGCTTTGTAATGAAGCTTAGTGTTTATCGGATAGATTTCCATTCTGTGGAATTAAGGTGGATCTGCTACGGTGCATTCCCTTAATGGCATCCCATCTCTTACAACATACCTGACATTTGTATTGTCTTGTTTGTTTTGGACTTTTGCTCTTTATTCGAAGGTCACACCTAAATTAGTATGAAGCATGAAAATCGCAGAATCCACCTTTAGCGCTTAAGACGTTGGAAGGAGTCGAATATGGTGAAAAAACAACAACGAAACTGCATGAACTTGACTTTTTCATCATTTTTCTATCATGCAGTAATTAACTAGCACTCACATTCTCACCCAAACTCACTCCAGCTTCCTCCCCCTTTCCACTCATAAGAAATTTAACCATCATACTCACAGGGATCTCAGAGGTGAGCCATCGAACAGTCTCCTGGGTGCTGGCAGAGATGTCTCGTACAATTACTCTAATGCTGAGACTGAAAAATTCTTTGTAAGAGTTGGCCTTCAATTTGCCAGTCAAAAGTCCCATTCACACAGGGCTTTTGTACTCCCTCTGTGGTTTGTAATAACTGCAAAGGTCGACTGTGTTTTAATCCTGAAGGACACATTCACCACAATGACTTGTCATATTTTGAGATGACAAACAGAGATGGTATGACACATGGTAGCGCTTGAGTGAGTCGGCACTTTTTTTGGCAAAAGGTGTGGTTGGCTTTTTATAAAGTTTTTCCCCTACATGCCAAAAAATATGAAGGCTCCAGTAGAAATAATTAATTAGAGCCTTAACAGATCTTCAGCTGGAGATTCATATGTCTCTTCTAGATACTCAGCATTTGGAAAGAGTTGGAATCATAAAGGCAGTACGAACTACATTCCAGCTGTGTAAATTGTGCTTCAAGAAATGCATTATTCTCTGACTTAACTTTGACTGTTTTTTAGTAACGATTACTAGCAGTAGCAATGTTAAAAGGTCATAAAATTACATCTCATTGGGAAATGTATTCAGTTGATCAAGCATTTCGATTTTTACGCCAATTCTACTATTAACTTAGCAGACGCTTTTATCCAAAGGAACTTACATCATTATCAAATAAAACCACAGACATCGTCATATTTATTGTCAATTGGAGTTTAGATGGTCGTTCCACCACAGGGGACACTTATGGAGTTTAGGTGAGGAGGAGTCTTTTTCTTGCTACTTTGTAAACAAGCAGCAGGGTTTAAAATGTGTTGCTAGCAGTAACTGGAAGCCAGTGTACGGAGATGAACAGCGAATGACATGTTCTTTTGGGTAGGTTGAAGACCAGTTGCATTGCCTGCTGCATTTTCGTTGATCTGCAGGGGTTTGATATTTCATGTGGGAAGACCTGGCTGTAGGGAATTGCAATAGTCAATGTGTGATACCATAAGAGCATGTACAAAGAGCTGGGTAGCATATTCTGACAGATAAGGTCTGAAATTGCTGATTCTTATACAGAGCAAATCGACATGACTGGGCAATCAAAGCCACTTGAACCTTAAATGTTGGCTGGTCATCAATCATGACACCTAGGTTTCAGGCAGACTTTATGGGCATGAGTTTGGTTGTACCAAGTTGGATATTGATCTGTGGTTGCACTGAGGGACTGGCTGGGATGACAAGAAGCTCAGTCTTTCCTCCACGAAAAAGTATATATTGCATCTCCTGTGGCTAATACGCTTTCTATTGACAAGTACTTCATACCTTCCCACTGCATCAAATCCAAACTTTCCCTTTAATCACTTGAAAGCTGCACAATTCATAGTCCAACATAGCTTCTCAACTAAAACCATTCAATAGTCTAGATTGATGGTGAGCGACAAATTGCATTAACATTGGAGAATAGAGGCATCATACGTACTATGCATAAAAAGGAAAGTTGCAACACCGTGACCTAATGACTTTCTTTTATGAAGGCAAAAAATAAATACTGTGTAAGGCTTAGAAAAATGCAGGTTATTAGCCATTTAACTTTCATACATGAGATGCCAAAATGTACACACCACTTTCTTAGTGTACACTTTTGGCTTGACTATTGGACACTGTCATGGTCTCCTGGATGAACGTTTTGTGTGACCTGTGACCTATAAGCCTACATCCATCTTTACGTGTCTCCTACACCTTACACATCATGGATCTACTAAAAAGGCCATCTGGATTTTTTCCTATATAATAACTTGTCTTAAAAAGCATGCCAAAAAGTACTAGACTGATTGTGAATGATCTATGTACAATCACTTTGTCCTCCTGTTTGCAGAATAACTGCATTCAACATATTAATCCTTCCCCATCCATCTCTTCACAAATGCAACAGCACATACGCCTGAGGAGCAGACGAGCTTCTCCAAATTCACACTAAACAACAGTCTGTGTGAGCGCTGACCCGTCTGGATGTAAAGAGCCTGTCATTGTTTCACATATTCTGCACATCCATCCATTTAGTAATATGCCTCGTCTTGCCAGCGTATATTTGAATATTTCATTCAAGACAGATGGAATCCTAATCTTAGCTCCAAGCTGTGGCGTTTTGTCACCGATCCATTTTCCAATCAGGCAGACTCCATCTACTCCTCCATTTTTCCTCCCTCGTCGCTCAGTTTTGTCCTCCCTCTGGCTCTGCCACCCATCACTCACTCACTTAAGTTTCTTTTTGGCCTCTTTTCTTTTTCCTTTCGGGGAGGTACTTTTTACTTTTATTTTCTTAACGAAAATAAAATTGGCAAAAGACAGTAGGACAAGCAAGGTAAGTAATGACATCTGGATGTATATGAAGTAGAAGTGTAACATCACTTTGATGTAGTACTTGTGTTTGAACCCATACAAGACCCAAGAAAGAAAAAAAAAAGTGTTAGGAATTACCCGGCATGTGATAATTACTCATCATGGCGGTGCTACAGAGCAGAACGATTGGATTCTCCTACTCTGGTATCTCATTTGCATGTTTTAAGCAATAGTCCCACACACAAGTCTTAGCATTATGCTAAATCCCTAATGAATAATTAATGTTGGAGGCCCAGACAAGTAAGGGATGACCTTAAGCTGTGAGATACACTGAAGATAGTGAAGGTAGCAGTAGTGGCAGAGCTGGTACGTAGATATATTTGGAATTAATCAATGTATCACATGCACACACTGAGGTTGTTATAGTTTACATAGCTAGCCATTCATGTTTTTTACTGTCAGTAATGTATTGTCTTTATAGGTATTTCATATGATATGGCCTTTTCTTAAACTTTATTTATCCCTGTGGGGCAATTCAAAGGACATTCCAAGCGTTCGACCACAAGAGCAGCGACCTGCATACAGGAGCAATTCGGGGTTAAGTGTCTTGCCCAAGGACACATGTGGGAGCTGGGGATCGAACCCGAGACCTTCCGGTTTGAACAGAACTACCAACCACAGATGCATGGGTTACATGGGTAATAGCATAGGCTAGAATTACTTAAGTAGTGACAGCAGAGGCACAACTGCTATATCTATTTATAGTGTATCCAAACAAAATCAAGTAATTTCAATTATTATCTAAGATACTGAGCATTAAAAGTCTAGAGGGATACTGCACCAACATGTCTGAGGCTTTTGTTCAGTTATCGTTTTTTTATTAGTCAACATATTTAACCCACAATTGCTACAGCCACTTCGTCTGCAGCGTATAAATTAGTTACTTCTGATGGTCTCACTACACAGCAACCTCTGTCATCAGTGTGCTTGAATGGGTAGGTGTGACATACAGTGTAAAGCGCTTTGAGAAGTCAGAAGACTAAAAAAGGGCAATACAAGCTCAAGTCCATTAATGATTTGGTTAACTCATGAAGTATTCATTGTTTACACATGCTGCTCAAAAACACACCCTGTTTCAAAAATGTACAGTTACTAGTACCTTGGGAGCTTCCTGTTTTTTTGTTCTTCCTCCATTATTTGAGGTCAACCTTTGAGAATCATGAATGAGTACTTGAAGCGGTTGTGTTTACACAAAGGAACCCTGGTACCTTCTCCCTGAGTTCTACAAAACATATTGAGAGCGCGGTACAAGGGAAGGTCACTGCCCAAGTACTGACGAGGTGCCCTAAAAGCAACAGAAGTAACGTTTAATAAACATCAACTTAAAACAGATTTGAGAGTGTGAATGGTAACAAAGACACCAATATCGAAAAATCCCCAAATATCAGGATGAAATGCAAGCAATGCTCAAATTAAATCTCGTGAACACACAGCTTTAAACGCACATCTTTAATTTAATTGTGTCCATACTGGCTTCTTAAGTTAGATATCAATAAAATATTGAATTTAAATTTTGTCATTGTCCATGTAAAATCTCCATGAGGCAATAAATAAAAACCTGTAGAATTTTTTCTGTGTGATGATGTGTTTGTATTGAGCATCATTCAGTCATCAACAAAACACAACACAAAGATAACCATTTTATTAATGTGATAAAATCTTGATAAGGGAATTCATTCAGATTTCAACCTTAGGCCAGATGCTTTCTCATTCAATAGAATGGGAGAGAAAAAAGTTTTGCCAATTACATTTTTTTCCCTGAAAATCAAACTTTTCTCATCAATTCTTATCAGCCACTCACACGTAATAGATAAAGGTTTGTTTACCTGACTCGCTAATGGTTCATCTCCCTGATGAGTGTCTTTTTTTTTACTCTCTACAATTAATTACCACGGCTAACTTTACGCAGGAGAGCAGCATGCAGACAATCACAGCTTTCGTTTTTTGATTGAACAATGGACCATCTAATCCTCTGATGGGACGGTTGGAGTTTCGAGGATCGTAACCTTGATAAAAAGTCAAGAACAAGGTCTTGATGGCACCTCAATGAGTATTTAAATTAAGTCAGAATAAATTGAATGTGTATTTATTTTATTTAAAAACATCAGCAAAAGGTGAACCGGAAATGAAAAAGTGTATATTAATACTATAAGTATTGAAGAGAAATGCTTGTCTAAAGTTTGAGGACAGTATGTTTGAAAGAATTAAATGTGTGCTGAGTACGCCTGAGAGTGTTTGTGTGTCCCTCCGGGTTGTCAGATCGGGTTAATTGCTGCCTTCCTGCTGCTTTTAAAAAGTTGTGACTAGCTCAACCCCCCCAACTGTCACTCGGCTTTCATTATTTACCCGTTCAAATGAGAGAAAAATGTTCGTGTCGACATTAATGACTCCGCCAGAGAGGAAGAAGAAACACTAAACTAATTAAGGCGGCTGACTCACCTCGCCATTACAGAGAATTTAGTGGGGATATTGCAGTGTATTTCCAGTGCCACTTTGACATCACCCCTCCGTTTAATTAAAGCAGACTTTAAAAAGTTTTTTGAATGCTTATAAACAAACCGCAAATGGATCGGAAGTTGCTGAATCAGAATGCATGAATGTAGCTTTTCTGGTTTAGTAAATTTATCTTGGAAGTTGTTCGACAAACCACAGTTGGGCAGCGATGATAAAAACATGATTTAACTTGGAATGATGAATAAATAGCCTTTACATGGTTGAGTTTTGGTGAAGCCTTAAAATGCTAATATAGTGGTAGGCTAACTAAGCTAGCAGGTACATTTTCATGATGTTTCCTGATTTCTGCAGTTCTTTCTGTTCATTTTGGCTCAACGGTTAAAACTTACACATTCAAACAAGTTCATACTAAACTGAGTTTGTAATCAATTATTCAAAATGTGACATAATGAATAATTCATAAACTTAAAAAAAGGGAAACTGTAATTAAATTTGTAAAATATGTATCAATGTTAAATTGTTAAAAAGGAGTAATTTGACAGTTTAAAATGGACATTTAAGTTACTTTTAGTACAGTCTGGTTCTATGTTTCAGCTAATAATAACCAAGCTGTTGAACTATGAGTCCCCGCCATTCCCCTTCCCCTTCATCCTTCTCATCCTTGCATCAGATTTCTATGGCCATTCATTCCCCTCTGCTGTGCACAGCATCACTTGGAAAGCAGGATGGACAGTCCATGTTAATCTTTGGGTAGGAAGATTTATATAGACAAGTCGAAACTAAAAAATGAACAGTTCCAGTTGTTAGGTTTCCGGATGAAGTAAATAGAAGTGACATAAGTAAGTAATGTTGTTAAGCAACGGTGTAAAGTTGGTAGAGTCGGTCGTTTCTCATCCGGAGGTTATGTGGGTACGATCCCCAGCTCCTGAAGTCCAACCAACCCAAGATTTGTCCCCCGAGTCAAAATTTCCGATTACCACAACTGTAAACACATTTGTGTGGGGAGGTCTGGCTCAGTTGGTAGAGTCGGTCATCTCTCTGCTGGAAGGTAGTCCAGCAGCTCCTGAAGTCACATGTGTAATTGGGCAAGATATTTAATCCCAAATTGCTTCCATTGCTTAGTGGGTGGCTTATAAATGTGTATCAATGAAATGAGTTACTAGTGATTGACACTGTACTTTAAGGTTTGAATGTCTAGGTGTAACCTATAGTGTAAAAGCACTTTGAAAAAAAATCTTTTTACTAAATCAAAGTCTGATGGTAGTGACTCAGGTACCATAGATCAACCAACGTGATCCTTAAACTCTGATGGATGTTGTTAAGAAACAAAATTAGAGTTCTTCCCCCCACCCCAGTTGTTGGCAAAAATGAATGGAATTCTGAACTTCCAATAAGTTTGGTACAATTGTTTTATTACTGACAGACATGATGCACTTCACTCTGAAAATAAGACTCCAGGTCTACCGAATGGGATTATTCTGTAGGAGTTAAGTAATTAATGATCAAATAATATTCTCAATCAATGGATTCCCAGTTTTGGTGTGTAAAACGTCAGTATGTAAAATACCCATTAATCTAAGTGGGCTGCAAAGTGTAAATCTTCTACATTTTTGTATAAAATATTACCTCGAAATGTCTTATGTTGATTAAACCAATCAGTTCAGTAATTTGGCTGCAAAGACTTTTGGCTGCAGAGAAGTCAGAATTGACTGAATGCACAAACTGTACATATTAGAATATTTATAGTCCATTAATGGCGAGTGGGTTCAAAATGAATGGCCTGTGAATGACAGATTCCCAAGCTCATGAAAAAGACTCAGAGGGGGATTTAGATGAAATGGCGAAGCAGAGCCCGTAAGACTGATATCCTCTTTCAGTGGAGGCGACTCCACCAGAAGTACCTGCTAAGCAAATTTATTTCACTCCAGTTTAATGCTTTCGTCCTTTCTCTCTCTCTCTTGCTTCCTGAGCGCCATTTCAGAATACTTAGAAGACGAGCACTTTACCCCCTTAAATCACATCCCTTTATTTGCAAGCCTGACATTTTTTTTTTTAAAGGCAAGCTTTTAAGAAATTATTCTGGAAGTTGAAAAACACCACTCCTAATACTGCCACAGACACTGTGAAAGCAATCTTGCCGATTGAGCAGGTGGTAAATTGCCAATTAGAGGAATACATTTAAATAAGCTCCTCCCATGTTTTGAGACTGCCTGTCAGTCACAGAAGCTGAGACAGTTTTGTATTTCATGATGTTGTAATTATCAAGGAGGTAAAATTCTCTTCTGTTGATGATGTTTTTCTTAAGTAAAAGGTAAGCATCTATTTCAAGAAAATCTGTTGCCGCCCAACCTTGATGAGTTGGGTGGCAAGGAGGAAGCAAGTATCCATCATACTCATTAGTATACATGCACAGATGCTTTAAGATAACTCGAGGAAAAATAAATGTCTTAACACGACAGCAGCTGAGGTAGAAATGTCAAAGGACAGACAGTCCTAGTTAAACTCTGTCAATCATGAACACTTCAATCTCCTCGTGTGGCTCTTGTTACAATATGTTTCACACTCATTACTTGTCACTTATGGCATCTTGGTTTGAGACTAAATATGACTATCTAGATTTGATTGTACTATCTAGATTTGAATTCACTTAGGAGACACTTCTATCCAAAGCGATGCACAACAGAGATTAAGACAACAACACAAGCAAGGATCTAGAAAAGAGGAAAGAATGTCAGTAAGTGCATCAATTATATGGATGGGACGCCAGAACATAAAACGGTTTATTTTCCTAATAAAACACTCTGACTTTGGGGCGCTGGTGGCGCAGCGCATGCGCGTCCCATGTAGCGAGGCTGTAGTCCTCGCGCGGATGGCCCAGGTTCGCGTCCGGCCTGTGGCTCCTTTCCCGCATGTCTCTCCCCGCTCTCTCCCTGAGTTCCGCCTCTACCCACCTTCCTCTCTCTATCATAATAAAGGCGAAAGGCCAAAAATAAATCTTTTTTTTTTTTAAAAACCCACTCTGACTTTGTGTCGAACAAATAAACACAAAATAGAATTAAGTACAGTAAGACAACTGGTGATTGGTTGCATTTAGTGCGGAAGTGTCCTAAAGGTTTTGTATGCAACCTTTTGATCCAGTAGATGTCACTGAATGATTGACTGAATTACCTTCTGTTGAAAAGAAAGTTTTGGCGAGTTGCTTGGCGTCTCATTCATTCATGTTGCTCCACTTTGTGGTTGCATGCTGTGTTAGGTAGTGTTAGCAGCGGTGGAGAGAAGTTTCCAACAAGGGCAAAGTGTGTCAAGTTGTTTTCCTCACGTTCCTCACATTCAAGGTAATTATTGGGTTTCCAATCTTGCCATTGTTATCCAATCTCCCCCTGCGTTACGCGTCTAACCAATCGGTGATGGTGAAAGATACCTCGTGCCAAACCCCAACCAATCATTGTTCTATTTTTTACCCCACCACCCACTGTGTGTGATGCGCGTGCCTATGCTATGTTAAAATTGATTAGGAAGAATAATGGCTTAAACTACTCTTTACTAAAAAAAAAAGTAATGTTTAAAATAACGCATTGCAAATTAATGTGTTACACCCAACACTGTTTATAATAACTGCTGTTAGCTTACAGTTTTCTAAAAGGCCATTGTTTTACCATGGAAACACCCGTACTTAAGTACTGTGATTTCACATCATCAATGCTCTCACAACATTTTCTGCAATATTTTAGAAGACTTTGGAAGACACATGCACAGACAATGTATTCAATGACATGTTGGCAAGTGCACACACACACGCACACACACACACACTACACAATGCTTCTTTATCTGGACAGCTGAGCAGCTCTATGGACTTTGTGTTCACTCCTCAGGTTTATTTTATGCTCTCTGTTGGCTGACTGAAGATATTGGATACGGTGTATTGTCACCAATAGCATTCTGTCACAGTGACTGTGATGCACTGGAGTGCATTCAAAACCCCTTTGAAATCATATTCCATTATCTGTCTGACAGCATATTTCAGAACAGTGTAAACGTCCTCATGACATTGAACCAGATAAGATTTCAATCATTTTTACACTCACATTTTTTTTTTTTTTTTGCCATATTTATTTTATATATATATATATATATATATTTTAAACTTGCAAACGCTTCTCCTCAAAGTCGTGTTTACTCCTGAAGCACAAAAGCGTATAAAACAACTGCAACATGTAAGGATGTATGCTTTCTGACGGGGAAACAAACAGGCACAACACAAGGTTTGCTTGTCTCTCCTCTGGCGCCGCGACGGATGCCTCCAAGATCTCTCTCCTGAACAAAGCCTAATATATACAGGGGAAAGGGGCAAACTGTTTAGAGCTTGTGTCAACGTGTTACATCGTTGAAAGGTGAGACCTGAGGTGATATTTCCCTCACTAGTGTTGTTAGAATAAGACATCAAGAGATCTGCAAGTGTGTGGGAGGAGTTTAAAGGGTAAGCATGAGATGCAAGAGCAGTGTTGTCTCTTGTCGGCGAAAAGAAAAATAAAGAAAACCCATGAATTCAGTGCTGCACTAGAGTTTAGTTTTGAAACGTCTGATGTCAGTGACAGCACTGTAAATCCAAGGCCCTGTGTTTTAAAGACATAAGCAGATTCTTCCATCATTCAAAGAGCCAGTGTTTTTTGTTTTTGTTGTTGTGTGCAAATAGCAAAGTTAATGTCAAGGTCTCAAACGGTCTGAAAATGGTGTTTGTCAAAGAAATATTAAATTTGTTTTTGCATATTGGATAAATAGGAAAGAGCTTTTCGGAATACAAAAAACATGACTTAAGCTCTCTGACCCTCATCTAGTATGAAATGTTTGATTTTTAAAACATAATAAAAGCAGAGGAAAAAAGTTCAGATAGTTACAAGAAAGCTAACTCTGAACTGAAAAAAAAAATTTCCGACCTTCAGTAACCCCCAATTGACACATCGCTGTGGTCCATCAGCGCCGTGCACCATGCTGTAGTTTGCATGTCTACTTTAGTCAAACATTGCGCTCACACAGCATGCACTGCGGTCCATCTCCCACCTGCGCCACTACGCTCTGCTCCGTTTCAAATACTTTGCAAATCTGTTTTTGACAGAGTACGTTGCAAGAACGCGTCAAGCTGGACAGAATATGATAACCTGGGAAGGAAGTCAGACAAGGAAATGCACAGAGTATCTGGTTAATTTCAAAATAAAACATCATGTACAGACTTGGGACAGTATTCTTCATCACTTTATCAACGTTATGTCAAAAAAAAGAAAAAAAAAGACGCCAAGCGAACAACTAACAATGTGTGATGTGTGTACAGCTGCTTGTGGGTGCGCTCTGCTGCGTTGACACATAAATGGATCCAGTGGGGTTGGGCGTGTGCCGTTCGACGGAGCAAAACCGTGCGGCTGGCAGCGCACGGAGAATGTGTGAATCACTCATCACTCATTTTTTTATTAATGAACATGTCGTCGATAAATGTATAGCAATCGCTGCCAAGCTGGATGATCAAAGAGAAGAAAGGAAGATGACCCAAAATGCAGTTTATCTCAAAAGTAACACATGGATTTGTTTACAAATGGAGCTTTGATGAGCCTGATTGGACTGTGTTTTAGTTTAGCCCTCCCTCATCATATCTGTGATGCAGGTGTGACACACCTTCCTGCTCCACATTGACACACCTCTGAGAGCTCTCCCATCACCTCCTGAAGCTGATCTGCTAATCAGAGAAGCTTGAAATAAATACCTCCGCTGGCGTCGTTTCTGGCTCTCTCACTCTGCTATGACTTCAAGTTAGTGGTGCTTTTATGTAGGGATCTGTCATGAGCCGATGCTTTGTAGTGATAGTGAGAACCGGCTCCCACTTTGTTCCTTTCCCTGCTTAGCTCTGACAGCGGGTTGGCCCCAGCTCTGTTCATGGCAGAGCTTAGTTTTGATTGGCCTGCAAGGCTGCATGTGAGTGAGACAGCAGATGATTGATCAAAGAGTTCTTGTTCTGTGGATTTGTTTGCAGTTTTTTGTACTTCGTATTTGCATTTTTGTATTTGTGCAATATAAAAGTTTGATTGAAATATTGAAAACAGCTAACAATGCTTTTGTAGTGAAATATGTATTATATATGCACAGAACGAGGCTTCTCATAAAATCACTGCACGCAAAACTGTTTTCAACCCACAAATTATAAAACAAAAGATCCTAAATTATGAGCCATGTGGGAGTCGACAGAACAGGCTCTTCTTTGGGAGCTGAGCCAAAAGAGCAGATTCTCTGAAAAGAGTCGAACTTCCCATCACAAGTATGTCAGAGGTGTTGTATTGTAAGCCAGCAGTTTCAGTGAAAGAAACCTATGGGGTTCTCTGCCTTTTTGTTTAGCATTTCTCCAATTTCTCCTGTTTGTGGCACACAAGGGAGTTTAATATTGTGTCTTTTAAATTAGGTAAGACTACTTTCATTTAGAGTTAAAGTGGGGGTTTGTTTATTAATTTGGTCGTGTGAGAACGCTGAAGTCTTTTTCTTCCTTTCTTTCTCCTCTTAGCTTTACTTTTGTTGGTACATTTTCATGTGCTTTGGGGATTTTTTTTTTAATTCAATGAACAAGTCTGTGTGGAACTGTTTTGTGAGTAGATTATGTTTATTACAAACGTGTAAGTGTTTAACAACTTTGGCAGTATTTTTTTCTCAGTTAAATGTGTTACATTACTCCTATAATTCCCTTAGACATAATCTCCATTAGGTCTTAATGATGACCATTGCATGCCTTGGTAATACAAGGAGAATATTTAGTTACACACCAGAATACGATGATGAAGAAAACTGCTATAAAGTTGGCTGTATAAAACATGGACTCAGTCTCAGTATGGTACACACTGCTTACTGATTGGTAATTTTGAAGCCCAACAGTGGAGGTCGCCATTTTGAAAAATGTCTCAAACAACATTTGGTCAACCCGAGACACAGACGAAGAGTTGGAGCTGAGGCTGGTCTTAAGCCTTCTGGCAACCACCCACAAAGCCTGTGTTCATACAGTACCACAGTTTTGTGGAATGACTTAAAACATATAGTTTATCATCTGTATCTGTAGTAACATCTTGTTTTCAAATCTGACGATGAGCCAGGTAATGATCAGGTATAATCATAAATATATATATGTGTGTGTGTGTGTGTGTGTGTGTGTAAAAAAATTTATATAAAAAACAAACTCAGTCATAGAGAATTTGTGAATATATTTCTGTCTTAATGATTCACTCATTGGATGAAGAAGAAAGCGAGGAGTATCCCAGCAGACAATTCTTTTCCCCTCTTTGCCTGTTTGGCCTCAGAGCTCAGGGAGGCGCTATAGAGTGCATTTAAGAACTCATTTATCCTGAGTGCAACACACATCCTCAATCTTACAACATGACTGACGAGATCTAAACCACAATGTGAACTGTTTTCAATGTGTAAATGTAGCTGCTCTGTCTGTGTTAGTGGCTGCCTGAATATTTTCATGCTCTGACATTTGATTCCGTTATATTGTACACAGTATTCAACCTTAACCATTCCCCCCCTCTGGTCCTCCCCCTGCTTATTGGATGTGGTTGCCTTGACAACACCCATTACCACTTGATTGGAGATCTCATGTAATCTAGACTATGAGCGGTGCCATTTATCTGCTGTTAACACAGCAGCCCCTGCATTAGCAGCAGTCAGAGTCAGATAGAGATAAATGGAGAATGAAAAAGAGTCGGAGAACAAGAACTACACTTTATGGTGTATTTATGGTGGAAAAGGGCGTGTGTGGGAGCCTTATAAGTGTGTATGTGCACATTCAAGGCCTACATTGTTAGCGCACATGTGCACGTCTGCAGTTTGTATTGAAGAGTGGGAGGAGTGATGTGTCAGCGCAGTCTGATCCTGGTCAGGGCTAAATATCACAACACAGATTCCAACGCACAAAGCTCTATCTATGACTCCTCTACAGCTTCAGATCCCCACAATATGCTGGGACAAGATAACATCAAATCAAATTTTACACTTGCTGTTGCAATGCTGCATGCTCTAGATTCCTGTCGGACCGAAAGTGGCGAATTCAACCAAAGCTGACGTGTTTATTCGGTGAAACACAGAGATAACTTAAGATTTATTAATGAAGCAACATGAAGTCTTTGTTTTTGTTGGTAACAATCTGATGGGTTGAGTAAGGCGCTTTTTGGGCTTTTCCAATTAAGTTGAGGGACAGAATAAAGGGATCGCTGCATGGTAAATCACAACCTTTTCTCATTTCCTCTCGTCGTGTTCTCCCACCAAATATGTGTCACTCTAAATCAATTCTGCCACTGCTATCCTCGATATGCAACAAATAAAAAGTGACTGACACCAAATTATTTCCAAGCTGATAGATGTTACACTAGCTTTGTCAGTGGTGTCACCTCTTTGGAGTGATCGTTCTAGCTGAGAATAATTCAAAGACTAACTGATATTTCAAACGGCTGAAAAATGTAAGAAAAGTTGGCACAGGTAGGATTTCTTTCTTTTATTCCCCTTTATAGCACTCTTTTTCTTTGAATGATAACATTGGACACCAATGGGCACCAATTGCACGTCTGGCAATGTATAATATGACTTGAAAGTCCTGACAAGAAAAAAACAAAGCCACAAAGGTTGAGATGCTACACACCTGAGGTTTGAGTATCATTCAGGAAGAAAAATGAAAAACAGACCAAACAAACAAAAGATTGTAAAAGGACAGCCACAGTGTGGGATGTTGACGATTGACTGCTATATTGCCCAGGATTCCCCTGAGTCGGTTGCCAATAGAATTGTTTTGATAAAGAAAAAGAGTGATGTTTTTTAAAGGGCAGTCCCCCCTGTCCTCAGATGGACTTTTCTTAAACTGAGAGAAAAAAGTTTAAAGTATAGGGAATTTTGTGTTTGGCAGATTATGTCTTTGTAGTAGCAATGCTTCTTAGCAATAAATCTATTTGCGTTGGAAAGTCTGTTTATTGCCTATTTAAATGGTGCCACATTTGTAAGGAACATGTATTAGTGGGAAGAGCAGCAGATACTCAGGTATGTGGATTGCACTCGTGAAAAACTTGCCAAATCTGCTTGTTACCAAGTGGTTGCTGTTGTCTTCATTAGTCTCAAGTGTCTCTCCAAGGCGCAGGAATTTGATATCTCAGGTAGGTGACACACCCATGTTCTGGATTGCTGCTCCCTTAGGAACTACTTCTCTTGAAGAATCCTCATGTTGATGTTTTGGATTTCTTATTTTTGGGGTCGTATCTCCTCATGTTCTCGATCCTGTTGCACTTCAAGTGCTCGAGAATCACATCCTGGCAACATATCTCAAATCTCTGCTTTTCACATATGCAATCTTTTTTTTTCTTTTTTCTAACTTTGGACCATCTCCCTCCTTTGTCGTGGACTTGGTCATTTTCCTCTCTTAAGTGACAACATCAGTTCTTCTGACAACTTTTTCCCATGGTATGTTTAAGTTATTCACACAGTCTATGTCAGGGCTTGGGCAAGTGTTGAAAGAGTGAACGCTGGAGGTCCCTGAGAGGCCCAAACAGATGAGCTGCTTGTTTTAGGAGTCTGGCCTGCAAAACATCACACACACACGAACACACTTGGTGTTATTAGGGACACAATGCAAATGGTTCTTTATGTCAAATCGATCTTTTATGCATCCTGTACTTCAATATCTAACTTGCGTCTCAGCCTTCAGGCAGCAAGGACTTTTCTGGCTTGTATTGGCCCAATTGCTGTCAGCAAATCTGTTTCCATTATGGACTGAAAATCATATCTCCACCAATTATAAGGTCTCCTCCAGAATGTCTTTTGTCATCTCTGGAAGGTCAGGTAAGACCCATAAAGATGAGGTTCAAAATGAGGAAATCAGAATCAGCTTTAATGACCAAGTGTACTTACACACACACACACACACACACACACACACACACACGAAGCCAAGGAATTTGGCTTTGGTAAACTGAGCTCTCTATGTACATATTATAACATTAAATATCACCAATTAGCAAAGACTACAAAAACACTGCAGTGGTGAGTAGAAATAAACTCTTTTTTATGTGATGGACCTTTAATACTGTACTTCTTCAGGAAAAGAAGCATTGTGTACTGAAATAGCAGATTCTCTAAATTAGGCATGTTTGAGTATACACTTTTATAGGTTGGAATAGAAAAACAAACGGTCTTTTCCCATGTAGTAAAAAAAACAAACAAAGAAGAGGACCCAAGTGCTTAATAAACTCAAGAATTGATTTAAACAAAAAAAGTTCATCTTACTCTTGCAAGCTCAATGAAAATACCTTAAAAACACAATAAGGAAAAAAGGACTCTAAGTAGGCCACATGAAGCAAAACAGATGACACTGAAACTAAGAGTGCATTCGAATTTCATGCTTCGGAAGGTTAATAACTGAGAGGAATGTCTCGAAAGCAACTAAGTGGTGGCCATGATAAGAGTTGTTTGAATTTTCTAAAAGATAAGGAAAGGTGCGTCAGTGCTTCCTTTTACTGTATAACCCCTTTATAGGATACACTGGACCGTCCTTTACTAAAAGGAAATGAGATGATGCTATCCCACAATTCCTTGTGGATACAACATTTAAAGCGACTCACACATCCGTCAGTTCATGAAAACTAACAATGACCTAAAACAGAAGCAGATCATGCACGTTACCATGGCAATAGGCAAATATAAAAAGGGATTATTTTTTTTGCCAGATGATGTTTTTTTCAACATATTGCTTAAGAATGCTTTGTGCAGATGTACATTTGTATGTCTAAAACATGATGTATATCTGGACAGTGAAAGTAGAAATCCTTTCTCCGCCTAACGTTCAGTCAACCTAACGATAGGCTGCGAGCAGGAACGAAGGCGGGTTTTAAGCCTCTTGACGAACCGTTACAACCACCTGTCAATCATGTCAGCTACACACCCAACTATGGATAAGTATCATTCATAACCCAGTGTGTGCCCATGAGGACAACAACTAATCAGACCCATTTCAGTTTTTTTGTACCCGCCTGTAAACATGTTCATTTCTGCCTTAAAAAAAAAAAGGCAGCATAAAGCTGACATTTAAAGGACTGCAGGATTTTGCACAACTGGACCGGAAGTTGCTGCTTGAACAAGAGAAATCAAACAGAAGGGACATAGGGATAACAAATGACAAAATAAAACATTAAACAATTAAGCATACATTTGGAAATAAAGCTATAAAAAAATGCACACAAAATAAGAAACACGAAGGAAGAACGAGACAAAATTAAACAGGAAATGAAATCCAAACACTAAAATTAACATAAACTAAACAAGTACAACTCATAACATCTTTGACTTTTGTAAACTGGCTGAGTCAGAGCCCAGCTGAAAGGCATGCCTAAAAACATCGGCTGCCTGTTTGGACAAGGTTGAGCAGATTTTTTTTTTTTAAAGTTTTTCAAATGCCTGGCACATCTCTAAAGTCGGCATGTTCACTAATTTATTGTCTGATCAAAGGACCAAATTTCAATGTTGCCACTGCCAGATAGTGCTTCAAGAAATAGTATTTTGGTTTTTATTGGAAATAAATCTTTCTTGATTTAAAATGTGCTTGGATTAAACATTTGTCAAGGTAATCTTCCTGGGACAATGAAACATTTTGTGCACAAACCAATTAAACAATATCGCTGAGCTGAAGAGTTAAAAGCAGGGTTGGTAATTTTGAGAAAACTGGCATGATTGATGATTTTGAAAGTAGCATCCTCTCCGTTTGCTGTATTCACTCCCCCCTGTGATCCCTCAAAAGCCACGCCCCTCACTTACATGCACTAGCACCATTGGTCCAGAAGCAGGGCTCGTGCACGCATGAAAATGAAACGTCAGCCGACATTGGTCGAAGTTTTTAAAGGCTTACTGTTAAGGCGGGGGTTTCTGTGTATGTGTTAAATGAGCAAGGGGAACATTGTTAAACAGACTTATGGACCATCTTAGATTTATTTAGCCATCGTCAAATATCATAACAAAATAACATTACATCACAGACAATTGCTCACACATGCTTGATCAAGATCTCACAATGCTTGATGACCAGAACCTTGCAGTCACTGGCATACTGGACCAAGATCTCACAATCATTCATCAAGTATTTTCCCTACTGTATATTCTGCTAGAAAGACAGCCCACAAATACTTGACTATTTGTGTACTTGTCTACAAGGCTGATTGAAGTAGACAGTTGGCTGTAAACCAAATGTAACTCTGCTGCTGTAATGAGATCTCTTTTACACATACGGTATGTGCCATAGCTTCACAAGCGAAAAAGATATATCCACAAAGTTATCAAGATGAATTAAAATACGTAATCACTTACAGCTGCTACAGATGAAAGCTTTTCTTCATTTCTTTTTCAGAGCTCATAAGATCTTAATTACTGTCAGGACACTGAGACAATTTAAAAAAACTTCAAAAGTGTGTCTGGAGGAAATGACCTACCCTACCTTTCAGTGGCGACTTTTATAGACTCAAAAATGTTAGAGTCATGCAGATTTGTTTTTCTGATTAAACAGGATTATTTTTATTTTGTCAGATTAGCTGCACTTTCTACTCCATACTCTTTACATTCATATAATTGCAAAGTAGCAGAAGTAAATCGTAAGTGACTGCCATTAGATTACAGTTCACACAAGAAAGAGTAGCAAATAGAGTAGTCTGCTCTCTCTGTCTCGACTCCCAAAATGCCTCCTCACAAACGTTTATGTGTGAAACTTAGAAGTGTTCACACCCTCAACAAGCCCCCCCCCCCCAGACATGCCCCCAAACGTGTGTCTCTGTGTGCGTGTGTGACGCTTCATTAAGCATGTATCCAATCAGTCACACACACAGCGAGCTCGGCACGTCGCGCCACACTTCACTCCCGGCCTATAACCCGCCTGTCAGTCAAACGGCTGGAGTTCATTAGAGACACTGAGAGCCTCTGACAACTCCCCACGGATCTGACCCGTGTATATACAAACGCAGGTGATCTGACCCCTCTGGGTGGATATCAGCATGTAAATAAAGATAGTATGTCACTTGAGAGGAGAAAAAAAAATTGAGAGAAAAACACAATAAGTAACAGCCTGCGGGATTCACAAAAGAGGCAACAAGGGAAAAATTGAAGAGTAAACATTGCTTTGCTGTTTCTGCTGCAGGTTTGGCGGGAATTAATCCAACATACAAACATATAATATTGTGGCTAATTAGCTGAGTGTATGTGTAACTTAAGAACCATTTAGATCCAAAAAGACCCCATTCAGCATCTTTTAAGTTACTCCCAAATTACAAATGTATCTTCCATTTCTGTAATATATCATCATGTATGAGATGTAAGCACAAATAATTTCTTGCTAAATCATACACTCAAATTAAGTTCATCCATCCATTATCTATATCTCATTTGGGGTCGCAGGAGGCTGGAGCCGTCCCAGCTGTCATTGGGCGAGAGGCAGGACACATCCTGGACTGTTTGCCATTCAATCACAGGGCTGACATTCAGAAACAGACAACGAGCCACACTCAAACATATGGGCAATTTAGAGTCACCAATTGACCTAATCACCGGCATGTGTTTGGACTGTCGGGAGAAGACTCAGAGAGAACCCATTCTCCTGTCCAACAAGGATGAGAACCAGGAACCTCTTTGCTGTGAGGCAGCAGCGTTAACCACTGCACCACCTTGCAGCCCCACTTAAAAAGGATATATTATATTATACCCCCTTTTCACCTTTTAAATCAGTCCCCTGTGGTCTGAATAATACATCTGTGCTGGGCTTTGGTCAAAATATAACATGAATCAAGCACCAAAGGAGGTTTGTGACCCTATAAAAACAGCTCTCTTAGAATGCTCAGTTTTGGTGTGTGTCTCTTTAAATGCACTGAGCCCCCTTAAGTTTCCCCAGTAGACAGTTTTTCAACTTGCTGAGAACATTTTAACAGCATTTCTCTCTGTGTTGCAAGACATATGCAGACCACAAACAAAGGACTATGGATTTATTTCATTTTTTGTGGGTCTGTAGACACTCAAGTTACCCAAGTATATATATGTTCAAAAACACTGTCAAAGGGGATTTCTCACAATAAGTCCCCTTTAAAACAAAACACAATTCTTTGGATTAAACACGTCGTGAATTCAGTGTTTCTAATCCCATCGAGTTAGAGCCAGAAGAGGTTATTGTGGGTAAACACAAGCTAAGGCAAATCTGTTGTGTGGCAAAGAATGTCTTAATACTCTGTAGTTAATAAGATTAGAACTTGAAATATTCATTGGAAAGGGCTTAATAATTGATGGCATGTATTAAAAAAATGAATTAATTCAAATTCCCTGCATGAATTTTTAAAGGTACATTATTAAGAGTGCACCAACAAGCCATTTCAGTGATGTAGTGTTGTAACGCTGAAAACTTAGGTCCCACCCACCGCTCATCCATTCATTTCCCCTCAAAAAAAAGTCTTTAGGAAAGACTAACGGGCCATTTTGACAGCAAGGTGAAGTAAAGCGCCCCACCTGTCCCCCATCCCCACATTTAGCGCTAGCACTCACACATCCCTGTAAACTGATTGCTGACAGGAGGCGAAAAAACGGGGCCAGGGTCAATAATTTAAGGAATTTGAGGCTAATTTTAATCTATTACCCTGCTATGTGCATACAGGGTGTCAAAGGTATGGCTGGAGAGGGATCCGTCATGTGATTCATACTCCGGGGAGCGAATTACTTTCGTGACACGTCATATTTTAATACGTTTTGAGGAACTCAGCATGACTTTGCCTGGCTCTGAGAGGGACAGGAGGGTGGGGGAGAGGGAAGAGGGATGAAGAACGAGAGGGATATTAAATTATGGAGCACCTTAACAGAGCAATCTGTCTTAGAGAGACATGATTGCCTCACTGCTATGGATTGATGATAATCTGTTAGTAAAGGGGGGCTTGTAAAGGCTACGAGGGCTTTATGTGTGGATGCTCTGAACTACGGCCTGGACCAAAACAGTCCTCTGAATTCCTCACCTTTAGGGAATATTTATTTACACTAGTAAATTAAATTAAACAAGGTAATATGGTTAAATTAATTGGGTTCTGAAAGATAATAATAACCTAGAGTTTAGAAAACAAGTCCTCCAACCTATATGACAGTAGAGATCGTCTGTCATGTAATACGACCCATAGGAGCATTTCCAAAATTAGCGCCCCTACTGGCGAACAGAGAAATGCCAGTAAAACGTCATCCTGCACTGTCACACTGCTTGATGCGCTTACCAAGGTAAGTGGTAATTACCTAATAAGTTAGCTAGCTTGGACTTGGGTTCGGGTTAGGGGTCAAACATCATTCGATGACGAACA
The DNA here is from genome assembly GCF_947650265.1 of Symphodus melops. Classification (NCBI taxonomy): domain Eukaryota; kingdom Metazoa; phylum Chordata; class Actinopteri; order Labriformes; family Labridae; genus Symphodus; species Symphodus melops. The sequence continues at coordinate 11,808,401 of NC_136710.1, read as the reverse complement.
CACACATTCACCGGACCGAGGTTATTTATACGTCCGCTAGAGGTTGCTTGCCTCTAAAACGTAAATATGGGTCATAATTTGACGCTTGCACAAATGATCATTGGAGTCGTGTAGGTTGGAGGACAGGCTCAGTTCAGAAGGTTGTTATAGGAGGGCTTTAGCACTTCCTGAATTCCTGAAAATACCTGATATTTGTAGGGTTGTATGTGTCAACGCAATCACACATTCTGACTTCACCCGGAGGGTCTCGTACCAGCCCCCTGGTATTTTTCTGGAGCATGTTAGAGTTGGCTGATGGGAAAACGCTGCAGGATTTTAACCAGAGAATTCACATCTAACCAATAGGAGAGGGTGGTGACGGTTATATCCTGTGACTGGTGCGTAGACTGTGTGCACGCGACCTCTTCGATCTCAACGTAATTAAACAGCAACGTTCAATTGATCTATTCGCATGTATATTCTCCATTCTTTTGTCGATACTGTTAAACTACACTAAGCACTGATTAAGAGGCAAATACTCTTATTTTAGCGTCGTATAGTGCAGTGGTTTCCAAAGTGAAGAAGGGAAACGTCTTATCATATTTTTAAGTTGACATTTTACTCACACATATTTAAACATTTAAGACGACAAAAGTAACGTTTCTGTCTTTCTAGTTATCAAGAGTTATTACTGAATGTGTTACTCATCGGCCACTTTAACTTTATAAATATTTAACATGAAACATCAAAAACACAAAGTTCGTTCATTGTCATTTCTTGAATCCAAGAGTAAGACATTTAAAAATAATTTTAATTTGATGCATACTTTAAAACAGTAAAGATGCTTAGTTGTGAAAATGTTTTTGCACTTTTATGTATTACTAAGTGATTATATATATGCATACGTTATGTATTAACGTTCATGGGACCATGTAATATGCTGAAATGGAAGTTGATGTATAAGGAAGAGGAAGCGTCTCATTTCTTATGGTAACTTTCTTGGTGCTTTTGTTGTTCTTGAATCGCAGCATGAGGATGCAACGTTTCTCACCTTAAGTACACTTCAGGTTACTCTGTGACAGGTAAGGTCAAGCACCCTATTTCCGTTCCTCTTATTTCCCTCTCTCTTTCCATTCGCCTTAGTCACACTGGCTTTGTCTCGCCTGTGTTCGTGCCTCACAGCCCTGGATGGAGTAAGGAATGGTAAACTAGCCTATCGCTGCCAGAGCTTACTTCAGAGAGCAGGAAGGCTTTGGCTGTCATAGGTTCTCAGGATCAGAGCCGAGAGCGGGGGACACTTCATTTGCAGGTGCTGAGGAGGAGAAGAAGGTGGAGAAGTGAGGGAGGGGGAAAGGGTGTATGTGCCAGGGTCAAGTGCTGTGGAAAAAGCCAGGCAGTTATCCAATAGAGCTTTGCTCTCCTGTCTGCTCTCTGTTAGTGTCTTCTGCAGCCCACTCTGTCCTGAGGCTTTCTCAGCTTTACCCGTTCTGTTGTGGCAAGGGCATCCTGGATCAGCATTTGAAAGGCATTACAACTGGGAGAACTGGAGCTGGTCTGTTAAACCTGCAAAACATCAGCAATTCATGAGGTGTCAGAGGTCTGTCTGTAGAAGCAAAGCATGTAGATCAGATTCATGTGACCTTTCTTTTGTAGAAATGAGCAGGGGAATTATGCTAATGCCAGTATTAAAGCATGGCTGTATTATATCATTATAGAATATCAAAAATTACCATTTGCAATGAATTTCCTTCATATTATTCTTGTTGAATTGTATTAAATTGTCAGTTTTATTGTTAGCAGCAAGCTTATCCATAGTTTATGACCTCAATATATTGGATAATGTTGGCATTCAGCCACATTCTAGTTGATATTAGTGTTAACTAGGTTGTATATTTGAGTGCAAACATTAACACTCAACAGTGTAATACAGCGATAGAAAATGAAGGAGCAGTTGTAACTCTGACACAGCGTATAGAGCTTGTTCACGGAGAAGCCAACACTTCAACATAGCATGTTTCCTTAATGTTTGATGATAAAGTAAGGTCATGTAGGATTTCATCCAGTAGATATTGTACATAGTGCTCCTTTGAATTCAAAGAGCTGGAAAGAAGTGATCATGGCCATTATCTTTTAAGTTGCTGATAAATTACAAAATGACAGTGACCAGTCATATTTCATACTTTGATTGATTTCCAACATGAAATTCAGCAGAAAAAGTTCAATATTAGTGTTTCATTTTGTCACCTGTACAAACTGTTGTATTAATAATGTGAACAGGGCATGTGTCTTAAAATGTAACTATGGTAAATGTCAGGGAATATTACAAAATGTTGTATGCCATGATTACTTCCTCATGTTTGGGAGCTGAGTAATTCAGCAATAGAACACGGGGAAGAATGAAAAGAGCGACATGGCAGAATCTGATATTTCCTCTGTTTGACTCCCTGCGTAAATGTTGAGCAACTGAATTGATTGGACACCTTCTATATATCAATATGTCTGTTATGGAAGCCCCTAGTGGAAGTGATTGACAATGCAGAAGAGTCTTTGTGAGAAGCTAATCCCTCCTCAACAACTGCATACAAGCTATCTGTCAGATTCCACTTCCCGTACTGACCGACATGACCCAGGCAGGAAGCAAAAAGTTCAGTAGTAGAAGGAGAAGGATAAAGAGAAGATCAGAGAGGGGAAAACTGAGAGGAAACAGGCCAGAGAGGAGGAGGAGGAGGAAGGAAAGTATTATCAGTAGGTAGGATGGTGGGGGGGGGGAAGGGGATAACACATAACGCCTCACTGAGCCATACAGAGGCACAGGATGTGGTCATCTGACAAACTAGAAGCCCACCCATCTGCCACATCTACAAGCCAGCCTGACATTAGCACCGTCAGGTGCCAAATGCTGATAAAAATGTGTCTTTGGTGGATAAGATATCAAAGTCACCTGTCAAAGATACCTGTAACTTTTAGAGGTATTAACATTGGACTGACTCTGCTAGCCTTCACTTGTTGTTTGTCCCTTCTGGCTGCACTAAAAAGTAACTTCAGTTCTGAGTCGGTGGCTTCAAGGGAAAACAAATGGCTCTGAGTCATTGCCAATTACACCACTTCATCCTGTATATGACACAGAAGCATCTGAACGCCTAAATGGCTCAAAGGCAAATTCTACTGAGACATTATTCCCATGTGACGAGTAATTTATTAAGGAACTCTTCAAGCCACTGTTTCTCTTATCACTGGACTAAATATTATATGCTGTTGAAATACAAATTTCAAGTACCATTGGACAATTCTGACAAGATTAATGCCTTCTAGCAAGCAAATCCGAGGTCTAAAATCCTTTCGTGAAAGCAATGACATGATGTAAAAATGACATGATGTAAAAAGTTTTAAAATTTAAAAAATGTTCTCATGCTTCCCAAAACTTTAAGATTCATACCATCCGTTTGTGTGATGTTTTTGGTCAATGTTAGTGATTCAATTAGAAATAATGAAGCACCAATCAACCAAAGCTGCAACTCAAGCACACAAAATTGTCCTTTGATTGACCTGCATTACTGTGTTAGCAAGCTAATGTTAGCTCAATTTGGTTAACTTGTAGCTTCATATTACACACATAAACTGACACAGAATAACCGTGACACACCTAAACACACAATGCAATGCTTTCTTGTTTCAAAGAAACTATTGCTCCAGGAAGCTTGTTGAATAGTATCTCTTAACTTTAGCTAAAGACAAGCTACCTGTTAAAGCCTGGCAACTGCATTTGAGTTATGCTAATCTAACATACCTTTTGGTTCTAACTTAATCTCATGTAACTCTTTTCAAAAAGTATGAATATGATTCTTAACACAAAATAGCACATTGGTATTAACAGTACAGTAAATGATTAACGGAAAATTTCACATCGCACAACATTAGCACCTTCATTTTGTTCCTGTTTGATTTAAAGTGATAAAACAAAAATGTCGGCCTTTTGTCATTCCCTCCCCCCCTTTTTATTGCCATGTTTTCCATAAGCAATACATAAACCATCATCATCCTTTCTCCATCTAATCACAGAGCATACGCGACGCAAGCCTGTTCACCCATTGAGCCTTCACAACATCCTGATGAAGGTCAAAACTTCAATGTCAGGAGTGCGTCTTGGGGCTTCATGCGAACAGACTGCATACCCGCTGGAAATCCCTGCTCCTATTCCCAACCAGCCAAAGCCCACGCTCACTGCACCCCAATCCCCAAGAAGTATTCCAGGAATCTGTTCTCTTTTTAATTAGCTTTGTAGAGTAAAAGCATCTTTTTTTTTTTTAAGTCTAGGGTTGTAGTTTCTCACTAAGCGACAGCAAACAGGCCAGTTGGGGAAAGGCAGAAAAACTGATAGAAGTTACTGTTTTATTTGCTACACTGAAAGGAGTGCAGCAAATGTTATAAGTAACAGTGAAATTGTAAATAAGAAACACAACCACTGTTTTCTTTTCTACAGCAGTATAAAGTCAATTTTTTTAAAGATTTTAAATGAATTAAACAAAAAGTGAACACTGATTTGTTTTAGCTATAGTTCATTTTAACTGGCCTCCATTTCTGAACTTTATGACATTATGATCACAAGCGATGTATAACAAAGCAGCTTCCAGTGTGTCCGTTTTTGTGCTGTTTTATTTCAGCATTTTAAATGCTTACCCTCCTAACCAGAAACAGAAATGGTAAATGGACTTCAAATTGTATTGTGCTCATAGCATTCATGTGTAGGAATAGGATTAGTTTCTTCTGATGGTCTCCCTATATAGCAACCTCTGCCATCAGTGTTTGAATGGGTAGGTGTGACCTGCGGTGTAAAAGCACTTTGACTTGTTAGAAGGCTATAGAAAAGCGCTATACAAGCTACAAGTCCATTTACCATAAGTCAAGACACATAACCACTGTGACTTTACCTATTGTTTTTAGGACCACCCTCTCCCAGTTTTGAAGCCTCCAGATGGCCATAGTAGCTGTTGCCATATAGTTTTTTTTTTTATGTTTAGTGGATTTGGAAGTAGCTTTAATTTAACACTTAGCCACATCTATAAAACATTCATTGTTTGATTTGTTTTCACAATTATTCTTTTGAAATTGACACCAATTTAACGAAGAAAAAAAACCCAAAAAACCATCATGCTGCATTGTAGAAGACTTGACATTGGCAGTTTAACATAAACTCATCAGGAAAATGTCAACTGAGACGACAAACCAAATGGGAAGTTGAATAATTTTGCCATTTGGTTTCATATAATCAGGCATTGTTTTTACAACACTGAAGTCGCCACCCTGCTTGTCAGTCCTAATGTCCAAACACTGTAGAGAGCGTAAGTATGCTGACCATAGTAGAAAAATATGATTATGGACTTTTTTACATTATGTATATAATATATGTTGTTAGCGCTGAGTGCAACAGCTGATTAAAAAGGCCTTAAAACAAACAAACAAAAAAAGTGTAAAAAGTTATATTAGTTAGTGGTTATGATTGAGGAGATATACTTTACTTTATTTAGAAGAAGAAGCCAAAGTTCTTTGGTTGCACATGTTCTCACTTTCAGTGCACAGATGTGTGAAGTAATTTTACTGATCTTTTTCTTTTAGATGTAAACAGGCAACACTTTCTACCTTTCAACATTGAGTGGAGATTTGAGTGAATTACTCTGTGTCGGTGGGGGAGCAGGAAAAACAACAAATTGCCACCATGGTTTTGCTTATTTAAGGGATGAGTGTTTAATAGCTTATTTTTGCTCTGAAATCAACGCTAATCTCGGTTCCCTTTCTATCATTTAAAGTGGCTTCTGATAAAAGTAGATAATCTGCGTCTTCATAAAGAATGCAGGTGTGGAAAAATTATTGACTCACAGTATGCAGTTATAAAATCCAAATTAACAACACAAGCAATTGTTAAAGAGCATTTCTCAGCATGAACGTATAATGGTTTGAAATTGCTTCCGTTATCTACAAACTCGGCAGGTAGATTAAACAGCCCAGGGGGAACGGCTTCCTGTGTGTAAATGCTGATGCTGTTCGGCTTTTATCACATAAGGAAAATGAGATCGGCGCCTGCAGGAATATGCAGTGCGAGCACGCTTCAGGCAGGTGCAGGAGAAATCAAGCATGCACTTAGATGATCAAGGGATGGACGGCTGCTGATTTACAGACAGATTATAGTTTCAGATCTTTGCACATTATAGATATCACAGGAATTAGTGCAACATAAATATATGTCTGCCTAATCACCCATTGAAGCAGAATACTGAAAATGAACACTGACAGGAACATCTGAACGTGATCTGTATATTTCTCTTGGATGAAACTTAAACAGGAAGTACCTTAAATTCATGTCAAGTTGTTTTTGAACCCAGGTGTGAACATATCAATCTTTAAACTAATGTGCTTTTAAATAAAACATTACTTTTCTTAAATTCATACCGTAATTTAATTTAATCAGAGGTATTTATGGCAATACAAACATCTAGAGTGATTTCATTCAATGTGTTCTTTGTATGATTGAGAAATGTCACCCCCAGTTCCCACATGTGCACGCCATTTCTGGAACGTGATTGCAGCAATGACCTGGAATTTCCCTCGGGATCAATAAAGTCCGTCCGTCCATCCACTTGACTTGACTCACAAGGGTCCACTAGGTTGGGCTTAAATAGCGTGACTCACACTCATTAGGCAGTTGCCTGAAGCCTTCTGTATGATTTACCCCGTATAGAGCGTATTTGCTAACGTAGGCTTCAGGGTGCAAATCTTCACAAATTAATTATAAAAGTTTTATATGATCTTTTGAGCCCATTTAGAAGTTAAGGAACCTTGAACTTTAAAGTGTTATACTGTGCTGGTTGGGTCAGCAGAAACAAATAAGCTGTGGACCAAGCGTAGCTCTTCTTGCTAGCAACTTGTCATAGTGTATGTAGATAGAGGTTGGTGTTGTTGCTGGAGTATTTTATATTGTTTTTGACATAGCTTGCATATTGCATTTTGTCCAACTCCCGACTTTCTTGTGTTTAAAAATTCAAAATGCTCCCATAGTCTTTGCGTTCAATTGGCTGGGGATGCATAATGTCTCGGTCCATGCTTGTTTGATTCTCATATTGTATTTTATTTAAGTACTTGCACCGAGAGCATAAAACACTATACAAACATTTACAAGATAGCACAACAGAATGAAAGCACATAAAAGACACTAAAGCATCAAATGACTAAAAGGGGGATTTAAATAGCAAGTTAAATAAAGTGCTGAGTGCCAATAGATTCTGTATAATCAGAGCTTGTTAAGCAGCTGGATGCTGTGGGTACAAACAATGGAACGTCTCTTTTAGTCCTCATCCTGGGCATTCTCACCACTGCCCTGAAGTCAAGAGTTTATACTCCGACCAAAGGCGGTGCAGAGGGTCAGCTGTGACCTTGATGGTCAAGTTCAATGTGTCAGGTCAGAAAGGCAGCACATTTGCTTCCCGGTTATCTTGCTGCCTAGTTTAACAACCTTGTCCAGTTTGTTTTCCAGTTAGTAAGTGATAAGACAGTGGTAGAGCCAGAATTTGGGAAGAGACAGAGTGGAGAATGGCATGCAGGAAAGGAGCCACAGGACAAATTCGAAAGCCGTGTGCTCTGAGGACCTCTGTACATTCATTAAACACAATACTCTGAAACACTGTTTGTGTTAAGGCAGCCATTTTAACATATTAGTCTATTGATGTATGCAGAAAATAATCAAATTAAATGTATTCTTCATACTGAGAAGTTGTGAGTAACACCCAAAAAATCCCCACTCTTAAAAGTTGATTGTTTCTATCCCCATTCACACAACAAAGCTTCAGCACATGAATCCAAAGTTCATTATAAACACGAGTAGTGCAAAAAAAGAGGAAAAACAGGCTCCACTAATGGCTACGAAACTGCAACTATAAGCCTGAATGTGTTTAATGCCTCCTCACTAACAAGCACATCATTTTCAAAAGTGCACAATGGTGTCAAGTCGCCTGGGATGATCCCCCCTTCAACGAGTGCCGGGATTACTGTAAGCTGATTTTCCATAATTTACCCTCACCAAGTGGAAAAGCACAATCCGGATTCGCCTTTTAACTCCCTCTCCTTATCTTGTTCCCCTCACGTCATTGTTGTCCCAAGAACAAATATGAGTTATGTCTGCGAGCCTCCAGCCGTAAATGGGTTAGTTTTGAAGTTTGCAAATTTGCATTGTAGGTCAAATCCTTCTATTAGGCATGCGGGTTGGTGCTCTAATAGCATGCAGTGTTTTTTCTCTCTTTTTGTGGTCTTGTCTTTTTAGAAATGACATACTGTAACTGTACAACATTTTCACCCACTGTTAAACGTCTCCAGGACGACGGCTTGCAATCCCTATTATTTTCTTGCTGAGTGGATCCTTCTCTGAATCTAGACCCATCTCACATGTGCTAATAAGACAGGTGACACCACAGGTTTGGGGAGGGAAAGAGGGGGGGCTGTATGAGGGAAAAGGGGGACTGTGATGAAAATGGAGCAGCAATTCCTCATATTCGCAAACAACCACCTGCAGTCAGAGCTGTGTTGGAAAAATACAGTACTTTCAGGAAATGCTGAGCTCCACATTGTTCCAGCTATTACTAACACTTTGTCTGGCTGACAATAACATGGTGTCAGAGAAAGAAAAAGTTACTTCCAGGTATATAATGACTCTGTTGAGTCCACATAACAGTTTAACTGTCTGGATGTACTGGGGTTGGTTGTAGTTAAAATAAGTAAAATACCAGTGCTTATACCAGTACCCTTTAAGAGATAAAATATTATATCTGTCCTTGCCTCAGGAATGTATTTAAGTCAAACCTAAATTGTTTGATTTTACCGGTCGGTGCCTTATGGACAATTTATTATTATTTTTTTTTTTTAAGTTTTTGCTCTCATTAATTCATATTCTCATTTGCAGTTACGAGGTTAACCACCTCATTAAACTATTTGTCTTCTAGACTTGGAATTACAACTCATTCGATGATAGAAATGATCCGTTCCTTTTCTAACTATTTGAGTTTGCCTTAAGGTGACTTTATAACCATATTTCCCAATATCCATTTACAATGGGAATGTTTAAGAAGGCAAACACTTTGACTGCCTAGTTTTTGTAGATTCAACCACCACAGCAGCCACAATCTATGCATCTGTCAGACCACCGACTAACAAACAATATGTACTGTCTTTTAACTTACCATTTGAAGATTTACTCTCCTGATCATAATACCCCACCCAAAACAGGTCCCCACGGTTCAAATCCAGAAAAAGATTTAATCCAAATACATCATATCCATGAAGATGCACAGATGCTTCAAATTCACCAGTATCAGTATATCCTATTTGAAAGCCTGGCCGTCATATTACCAAGACACAAAGTGACCACAGTGAACTGGCTACATGTTCAAAAACTTCTTTATAAATTCATGTACTGATTAAAAAAGTAATTTGTCAATTGTTTTGAGGTTTACATTAACATTGTCACTACCCTTGGTGTAAGCATTGAAAGGAAGTGTAAGCATGCTAACAGATTAGTTGACCAAGATGGTGAATATGGGGGAAATTACTTTTAGAATTAGCAATGTAATAAACCAGTGTTACTATAATGGCGAGCAACACTAAAGTCAAAACAGTACATGTTAGCATAGTTATCTTAACTCAACTTACAGGTGTTCAGCCAGAGCTGCTAGCATAGTTGCAGACTCCTTTCTCGTTTCTTTGATATGAACAGTGGAAGGTGGAATATGATAGCTGTCTCTTGTGCTGTTCTCTTATCTCTTCCCTTGTACTGGAGAGAGAAGTCAAACAACACTCATTACTGAACAAGCTAACCATATTTGCTGCTAACTGAGGACACGTAAAAACATCAAATTCTGGCAGAAAGTTTGATATGATTTTCTCTCCTAAACAGACACAGAAAGCAAAATTGGCTTAAAGACCAGCCAGGCCCTAGAGCAAATACTGGAGGTTGGCTGACAGTGCAGTCTGCAGCACCTTCCAACATTTGTTATTCTTCCTTATTACTGCCCATATTTTTCATCGACTCCCTCCATGCTGTCTCTCTTTATCTCTGTTTTCTTCCCCAACCATACCGTGTAAGGCATTGTTTTGTCAATGTCTGGATCAGGCCGGTTCTGACTGAATGACAGGCTGTTTGGGTTGCATCGAGGCACGGCTCAGCTTTGGTTAGTTTCCCAGATTGCACAGTTGAAAGAAGGTTCAGATGAATCAATGGGCTGTTAAATCATGCATGGATGAAAGGTATTTTGTTATAAATTTATGAAACTGTGAATGCTGAGAAAACACTTCCAAGCAAATTGGTCAGTGCTCTTCAGGCTTGTTCAATTTACCATCATGCTCTTCTCTATTGACCACTGAAGCAAAGGTAAAATGTACTGGTTCAGTTGTATTTTTATTTTATCAAGGCAAAATGCTATCATCCCTGCCTTCTGATACCCTTATATTAACGTATTTGCTTTTGTCAGCTTAACTCCTGAGTCTTCCTTTATGCCCATTAGTCTGATCCTAACCAATGGAAACATCTAGAGTAGAATTCAATTCCGGCAACTAATCAAGCAATTACAAACCAGCATGTCTTTACAAGGAAACTCTTGGTCCAGTTAAAGGTTTAGTGACCATGAGCTTGATGAATTGGGGAAATAAGCCGTCATACATTTGCAGTGCCAGCAGTTATTTTAGTATTCGATCAATCTCTGAATGATTGCTTTATGTGGGAGTGAAACAAAAGCACATCCTTCAGTTTTATTCCTCTTGGGTGCAGTAGAGGCGCTGGTTGTGAGTTCATGTTTCAGCTGGGTAATGTCCTTGTTTCTTTATAATACCAAACATCCAATTATTTTAAAATAATAGGGCTACTTGAACTGGTCGTGCACTGCAAAGTATTTTCATTGTCCGAATATTACACAAATAGTAATTTGTGATAGCAGGAACAATCATTTAAAGGAGTCTGGACAAAGCACTGCAGCTGAGTGGCAGTCAAAAAGAAGGAGAGTTTTGTTGTCTTAGGTGCAGGGAAGTATTTCAATATTTTCTTGGAAGTACGCCCACAGACGTTTAATGTAGGGTGGAATGTAATTCAATTCAATTCAAAAAACTTTTTGTTCCCTGGGGGTCAATTCAAGGACACACAGAGCAGTAAATGAACGAATGAATGCTAAAACATTCAACCAAGATAAGAGTCAACAAAGAATAAAGTGTCAAAGAAGAATAGTGTCAAGAGTGTTAGAATAACATAAATAATAGAACAAAGTTAGAATACAAAATTACAAAGTTAGATACAAGGAACAGCTGAGTAAAGTAATGTATGGCCATATTTAAATACTAATGCTTTATAGTTTAAAGTTCATAATGAATGTAATATGTATTTGTTCTTTAGGCCAATTGGGCGTAGTTAAAACAAGTGAAAAACAAATTGACATATTATAAAGTTGTAATTAGGTCTGCTAAAACACATAAAACAATCGCCTAAAGCACAGCTGGAGTGCAGAGACAAAGGAATTCCAAAGTGACATGGTTCAACCTGTTTAAGGTCACGTTTTTTGTTTTAGTATTCATTATCCTGGTCACGTTGTGTTTTACTTAGCCTTGTCTCTGTGTTTCAGATCCTCCTCTCGTCCCTGCCTTGTGTGTCAAGCCCCGCCCTGATTACCCGCACCTGTGTGTTGTTGCTCCCATGTTGGCAGTTTGTAGTGTTTCCCTCATGTTGCCTCGTCCTCATGTTTGTTTCATGTCCTTGTGTATGGCTTCTGCCTGCCTTTTCAACCCTGCTTTTTGCCTGCTGCTTTGGAATAGTTACCTCTCTGATTCCTCGTGTATCGAACCTGATCGTATTAAAGGACTATCTTTTGAACAAACCTCAGAGTCTGCGTTTGTGCCAATACATTGTCTGTCAAAAAGGAAGTTCTTTTACCAATTTTTTGTAAAGTGCCTTGAGATAAACATTTGGCGCCATCAAGTAAGGATTGATTGATGATCCCCATTTGAGTAATTTAAGCACAATTTAAGCTTACATTTTTAGTCTCCGAATGTAAGTGTAATGTAACTTTGACTTGCCTAAAACAAGGTTAGAAACAACAACAAATACAACAACATGACAGCTTAAACATCAATTAAAGTTGTATCAGGCCAGCTTTGCCTCAATGCCATTAATTGCCAGTAAAGTCCGGGGGAGAGCATGTAATTGGCATTTAACGCTATTGATAGCAGCATGTGTTGGTATTTAGCTGTCGGGCCACAGAAGGGCCATGTGGAGTCAAAAATTGTCGGGGTGATGGCGAGCCAAATCCTGCAGGAGCTGAGGCATGGCTCAGTGTGATTAGACAGGATTCTCATCTCTGTGCCAAGCAGAGAGGACACTAAGGTCAGTCGTGTTGAACCAGATGAACAGGCTTGAACAAGGAAGCTGCAAAAAGGGACGTGTTCAGATGTATGTTCTAATGTATATACACTTACAGACACAGGCTTTCCACTAAGACTTTCATTGAAGTCATAGCAGGGTTTGTCTTTGGAGATTTCACCTGTGTAGAACTAATTGACTTTCTCTATAACTGCCTCATTATTTGCTGTACCTGGCCCGAGCCATCTGTTAATCAAATACAGGTACATTTCTAGGGCATATGTCATGTTGAGTTCATAAGAATGTGTACAGTGCATTTCAAAAACGTTGCATGAATAATGTATTAACGCGCTAATGTAAGCGCCTATTAAACTTGGACTCAATTCCTGGCAGGAGGAGTATAAAAAGAGGGAATGGAGTGAGGAATTGGGTTTGACTGACTTCGCAGAATAACTTCTGAACCACTGAATTTCCTTTCTCTCAATTGGATCAAAGAGCTGTATTCATAATGAAATAAAATCAAAAGTGAAAACAGTCCATTTCTTTTTTTCCTCTTTAAGTGGTGACAGAGCTGTAAGAGTAATAGCATCGTTAGTTGACTTGCTGCCAAGGCACTTTTGGGGAAATCAATAGAGAAAAAGTAAACCCTTAATGCAACAAATGTTAAGTATGTTTTTGTGAAAGTCATTCAAATTAAATCTTCATACTCAAATATATTGAATTGCTCTTATTATTTCAAAACTTGAGACCGAAGGGAGAGTACAAGTTGGTTTCCACGGAGCTCAGTGTATTAAATTAAAAGTCAAACACCTGGGCTGATGGAAGCTGCAAATACGGGGCAGCCAACACCAAGGCCAATATAAAGACATAAAAAACTATTTTTCCTTTTTCTTTTCTCTATCTTTGGGCTTAAACGGGAAGTTGGTGCCATCTGCAAAATGCTACTCTTTGACTTCTTTCCAATTTCTTTTTTTCCCCATCTGGTTCTGAAAATGTCTCTACTTTTGTTGTGAGATCACTGAGAATATGGTGTATTGGAGGAGTTAAACATTTTATTGAAGCTTTAAAAACACATTTTGGCCACTTTCTGCATTCCCCAAAAAACCACGAGGTAGCTGTCAGTCTTTACAAGCCAGTGGAATTGAGGCTCATACGACTTTCAGTACTCGTGCCAGTGCTCCCTATGTCACTATTACAGCAGGTGTGTAGATGGTAGTTGACACACCAGAAAAACAACTAATATGGTAATCGAAGTTGTGAAAAAGGTAAGCTAAATGTCTGCATGTTAAGTTGCTAAGCAGAGAGTGATTACGTTTTAGTTTGGGACGTTATCGAGCTAATTCTAATACATTAGCACTAAACGTACTAAAAGTACTGTTCACACCATTTGAGAGTCCTTTAGCTTTGCAGATATTAGGCAAACAACCAAAGCATTGGATGGTAAATGTTTAAACCTGATGACCCCAAAATTGGTAACAAATCATTTTCAGAGGAAGATAAATGTTGGGACCAAATGTCATGGCAATAAAGCCAGGAAATGCTGTCAACCTGCTGGTGGCAATAAGTAAAAAAAGAAAATAAAAGAAAAATTTGAATGTCAGTCTGGACAAAAGTGACGCAACAACAAACAAAAGGTGAAACGGTGCTATTTATGCTTCTAATATTCCTTAAAGGGTAAATAAATCATAAGAAATGCCAGTAAGGAACGTTTTTGTGTACCACTGACATAATTTAAAGCCACTGAACAACTTCTCTTTAACAGCTCTTTCGATGTATGGCTTCTTTCTCCTTTTTTCTCTTCCACTTTTAGGTTAGGAAGTAGTCACACAGCCAGTATTGTAGGACACAGTTTTATTGATGTAATCTTGCCCACCAAGGCTATTGAATCTCTCACTTTTGAGAATTTGAGTTGCTGTGCACAAACCTCAAATCAGAGCAGAAATAAAACCGGACAGATAAAAGAGGAGAGGCTGAAAGCCTTGACTGATGAGTCTGTGCCTTGTTTCTCTGCTAGTCTTTTCTTTCCTCTTGCTCGAACAATTCTTGTCTAAAAAAGAAAAATAGTCCCGATGTGATTTTCTAGCTACCCAATTGAGTTGAACTTCCTGAAGTCTTTCCAGGAAATGTGACAAGTAAAGCAAAGTTCATCCAAGGACATCATAAATAACTTAAGAGGTCCCAGGCGTCACAGAAGTCTTAATTGATCAATGCTCATTAAACCTGCCCACCTCAACCTTTTGTACCTCCACCTGAGAGATGGAACCAAGAACTGGATCAGGCAAAATAAGCACATATAAGCTTATAGGCATATAGTCACTCATCTGACCCATCTGCACTCCATATTCGCTTCAGTGACCCATCGGTGGTTGATTTAAGTGACTTTGTTGAAGTTGGGTTTCTTGATAAAAAGCAGGGATCTCCAACACGTTGCACATGCTTCCAGTAGCTTAGAAATCCTAACTCCAGTTCCACTTCAATAGGCAAAAGAAGAATTATGTAAAAAAAAATAAAAAAAGAAGCAATTTCAACAGCTTCACCAACCAAGAATGCCTGCAGGACATCATTTAAAGTGGCGCACACCCTAAGATAGCAGAAGAAGCCAATCACTGATGGAAGGGGGCTGAGGGAAGTGATAGCCTGGGTGTCTGAGACATTATTAAGGGGTCATAGAGTAAAACTGTCTGCTTATGCTATACTGGACAGTTTGAACCTGAGAAACACAGATTGTTTGCATTTTGTACACATTGGATGTTAACTGTAGGTATCTTAAAACAGTTTTGGTACATTATGTGACTAAATGAAGGGGATGTGATACAAGTAGTTCTTGGGCACTTTTTAAAGGTCTCATATTCAGCTTTTTTCTGATTTTATATGCTCTTCAGTGTGTTTCCAGGTGTCTTGTGCATGTTTAGGCTCATCGATGTGCACAAATTCAAAGTCTACAGAAATGCGACTTCTCCTACGTCTTCCTGTTAGCATGAAATGATCGGTCACGAGCCCCCCTCATTGAAAATGTGTGGTGTGACATCACAAGACAAAGACTTCACTGATCCAAGCCCATTGGCTCGTTGTAGCAAGCACAAGCTCCCTTCTGACTGACTGTAGCATTCGCAATATGGTAAAAAAAAAAAAAAGTGGGACATATTCAAGAACAGAGACCAACGACTGACCAATAACGAGAGAGCAGATCGGACTTGACAAAAGTGGCGAGCCTTTTTTTTGTTTGTTTTTTTTCCTCATTGTGGAGGATTCTGAGCATTAAAAATCTGTCAGATGAGAGAGCCTGCATGGAGCGCAGAACATGAAAACAGACACTTTTTTCGAGCATAAGCGATTGTAAACGTACTTTAGGAGACGCATAAATTAGATACATGAACCCCAACAAGGGCATAATATGGGACCTTTAAAGTAGTTCTCAGATGACATAAGGTTTGAGACTCAAGGTTCAGTATGAAGAGTGCAATAGCCTTGTGCTTAATCAATAAACTATATATATATATATTTTAATTTCCCTGCCTGACTGACTTTATTTTATATGTTAAAAACTTTTCTCTGGTTGTTGGGCATTAAAAAGCTTGACATGTGTAAAAAAAATGTGACATGTGTCTGTTTTCCAAAGTGGCTATTTAATTTTCAAAGTTTAAAATGACATTGCAGATTTAGGATTTAGTATACTGTGCATTTCTTAACCTGCCTGGGCTACAAATAAAATGGACACATTTGAAGAAATAAGAGTGAGAACTTGCTGGAAGAAACTATCCACAACTTTCATGGTCTGTCACGATGATGTCCTCTCCTGCCTCTGCTCCCTTTATACCAGCAGATTACTGCCGACTTCTCTGAGCTCCCCTTTTTTTCTTCCAGTTCATCTTCTGAGCGCGCAGCTCTGATGGAGAATGAGGCTCGTAGATCCTTGTGATTCTTCACCATTGATTTGCTTTCCATGGCAATTTGAATTGAAGGTTCCTAGATTCAAATTCTGCTTCTTCAAGTTCAACGTGCATTTTTCAGGATAATCAAGGTAAGCAACATGATGAAAAAAGAAGTTAAAAAACCCCAAAACAAAACATGTGTCTCTTTAAACAGACACCATTACTCTTCAAACACAAAGATGTGAAACAATTTTTTTTCCCTTTCTTCTTGTCTTGTGAGTTCAATTGTGGCTTATGTGTGCTCTTTCTCTCTCTTTCCCATCCTGCATTCCACATTAGTTTCTCTGGGACCTCTGTTCAGAACATTGTGTTCCTCTGACTAGTCATGGTTTTAGGTAGGAAACAGAGAGACGACTTGTCACAGATGGCACATTTGTGCTGATAGCTGCAACCCCTGTGGTCTACAGTCATGGTTTGCAGTTGCAAAGGAGGGGGGGGGGGGGAGTGATTGTGGTGTATGAATAAAAGCGTATCCTAATCTTCCATCCAATCTGCAGAAAATCAAGATCAGAGCCAGTGAACCAAATCTTTGTTTTCTCTGCTCCCCTCAGTGCTCCTGAGGAGCGGAGCTGTCAATGACGAACACAGAGACGGGGTGAAAAAAGAGCGGAGCGCAGGAGGCAGAGGAACACTGAGGGAGAGGCATGCCGAGAAATTATAGAGAAGGAACTAGGAGAGAGAGGAGATGGACGAGGAGCCACACTGTGAGAGCTGTCTGAGGATGTTTATGAATTGACCAGGGAGGAAACTCTTAGACAATGGTAAAAGGAATGAGCAGGAGGTAAGCTGAGAGCCCGAATTAAGAGACTCCTCCACAGCCAGATGGTGCCACTGGGCAGGAAATGGTGTCATCTGTGCTCTGGTGAACTTTTGTTGTGATTAAAAAAAAAAAGAAGCAAAGTTGCATTATGCAGGCATGTAAAAAAAAAAAAAAAATTGTGCGTCAAACAGCAAAACCTCTGCTGAGGCAAGTGCCAAAAATTAGCTGACGACCAGAAAATGCTTCAAATTAGCACAGAGGCAAATTAAATGCTCATTTTGAAAACAAGTTTTCCAGCTGAGAGGAAACTTTTTTGCTCATAATGGGGGTAAATGTATCATTTTATGACCTTTTATCCTTATAATTAGCTTTCAGATTGTAAATATAATGGCAGCCATGTGTCTTTGATTTTGTTTTTCTTTTTCGAAGCTTATCCAGAGTTTCCTTTTCCTGCATCTTTGTCTTATTGCGGTCGTATTTGTTTGTGTTTTTTGACAAATGAAATCAAAATCAGTCACGTTATAAAAAGTAAGGTTTAGAGTTGGTGGGTTACCTTGACTTGGTCTTTGTCCCCATAAAAAAACAATAAGAAGCTGTTGCGAGGATATATCAGCTGGGATTTGATTGATCCCATATCGTATTACCTATTTAAGGCTACAGGATGCAATCATTTTACCTGAAGACAAGAATCGGCCTTCTTATGCAAGAGTTGGCCAAAGTTCTGCCCCAACCGCTGTCACTCATCTTGATGAGGTTTCTGTTTGAAGACAGCATATGTGGTAGTCTAAGGCAGAAGAAACTGGCATCTGTAAGCGGGCATTCTTGCTTTAATTTATTTCTTCAGAGACTGAGAACTCACAACTTAGCTCATAATAAGTTGGTTGGTCTGTCAGTTTCTTTAAATGAAGCAAACTGATGTGGTAGTATAACTTCAAAAACTGTAAACAAGCTTAACGTTCCAATCTTGTAAAATATCATAGCCGCTGCAGTTTAATTGGCACATTCCGCCTGTCAGAGTTTTTAAATGAAACGATATTTTTACGACTGAACCCCTGCCAATGAAAGGAAAGTCAACAAAAAAAAAAAACGACATAAAGTGTAAAAGGTTTGGAAAAAAAACAACCTTGGTGTGTGCCACCACGGCAGAAAATCAACTGTCGAGTGGCCGCTCCTTTTTCACCTCCCTACAGACGTCATTTCTCAAGTTTGTCATGTGAATCTGTACTGCTTGCTGTTTTCATCTTCTCCGTTTCTCTCGGCCCAAATCAGACTTTCATGAATAGTGACAGCTACTGTGTTCAAGTCAAGGCTTCCTGCTGGCTGAGAATGGCTATTTTTTTTCACTTATACCTCAGTGCTCCACAAGTAAAGTGCCACTAACTCAATTTCATACATGGTACCCAGCAGAAACTCTGAGATTTATACACATTCACTGCTCCAGCAGAGTTGAATGGGTTGCTTTTAGATCAACACCTGAACACTTTTCACCTGAGCCTCTATATGGTACACTTTAAATATGGATGCTCTTATTTGGAGTCTCTGCTGCAAAGGGGAGGATGACCGAACGTCAGTTTGGTACATTTTTTTGATAATATATTTATGGGATGATAAACTAGCAATAAACAGACTATGAGACTACGTGACCCATCATGCAAAATAACACAGAGTTGCACATGAATACATTCCTATTAACAAACAGTGAGCTATCCTTCTACACCGTGGGTCTCCTAAAGCCCAGTTTCCACCAAGCTGTTCAGTTCGGTTCCTCTCGGTATGGCGCACATTTTGTGGCGTTTCCATAGACTAAAGCCTGGAAAGGTTCCCTAATTACCAACTCGTACTGTCCTGCCTTTTGGCACCCTTCTGTTGGGGTGCCAAGTATATCGATCTGACCCTAAAAGGTGGAGCTAAACACTGCAGTCCGCTGATTGGTTGAACTAATTGTCACTTCCCGTGTGACAGCAGCAAACACAACCCCGCCATGTTTAAATACCCTTTTTTTTCCAGCTGTATTTCTAAAGGCACACAGCCTGTGAAACAAAGCTTGATTGTGATTTTGTAACAAAGAGCCACATGTCAGTGACAAAGTCGATGAATTGCTGGATGTCTACCATCGTTGGTCTGTGTTTTCTGTGCTGTATTTTTCTTCTATGATGTGACACTATTACGTAGCGGTCGGCATCTGGCTTACACACTGCCTACCACCTCGGGCACGGTTGGGTGTGGAAATGCAAACAGGATCAGGCTTTACCGAACCAAACCATACCAAACTGTACTGATCAATACTGGACCCCTGTGTGGAAATAGAGCTCCAAAGGTTGCTCTGGAGTTGTTGGGTTTTCAGTGGCTCACCAAGAAGTTCACAGACTGTGTCTACAAATAGGTCGATTAACTGTGAATGAAAGAGTGACACTCCTGTCACGAACCTGAACCTAACCAATCCCAGTTATTTTTGCAGCAACCTCCGTTGGCATTTCAGGTTACTTAAGCTGGACAGATTTATGATGGCCAATGAAGGTGACCATGCCAAGAAAAAGCTGAAAGCATAGTGTTTCCATTTGGAGTTGGAAAGCGGTGTCTTTTTTCACAAATGTGATGGACAAGTGTGTGTGCCTTTCGTTGGTGCAAGCCTTTCACTTGGCAAAAGGTGCCTTTACAAGGGAATTCCCTGAGAGCAGCGTGCTGTTAACTTAAGATCTGAACAAGCTGAGAGAAATACTAAAAAAAATAGCAATCTCTATTCTCGCCCCAACCAAGGAAGGTGCCTGATTTGGCAACGGACACATCCTTTTAAGTGGAGCACATCCTGCTAATCACAGATGGGGTGGTGAAGAAAGTTAAGACCGACTGCTTTTTTTCCAGTCTTTCAAAGACTGGACATTCCTTTTTTACATTATGTATGCAATCATTTAAAGATTCATCATAGATAATGCTGTACAGTGCTATCATTGATCAACTAAAGCTTGTTGTTCTATTTTGAAACCTAAAAGTCACAGACAAAGGCGGCTGTGGTTCAGTTGGTGGAGTCGTTAGAAAAAATGATAAATAAATGCAGAAATACCAATAAACTCTTCCCTGCAGTAAAAAAAAAAGCCTATACAGCTTTTAATTTGATCAAACCTGAATTACCTGACACATGTCAGATAAATTTCGATCCATCATAAAGAACAAACCAACACAGACATACCAACACTCTCCACATACAGTATCTTTCAACCTGCATTAGTTTTCTTTCAGCCTGATCAGTTTGCCTTTGTACCATGAATCATATTCATTTGATTATTCACTTTTCTCTTTCTATTCAGTACTCCACAATCACTTCTATCACTTACACAAAGCCAGCTCTACAACTGTTGTGAACACAATTGCGCCTGTAAGGTAACCTCAATGGCTTATTGTATACAAGAATCACAAACAGATCACATGCATTTGCATTCAGGTACTTGAAGCAAAACAAGTCTAAAGCATATTTCTTATCTATAGTAGCTGGCTGCAGCCACAGCTAAAGGACAAGCACACTTTACACCACAAAGAGTAAATGCACTTTACCAACTACATTTACTTTTGTGTTTGTCTGTGTGTGACTGTGTGGTCTGGACAGCAGTTAAATGGGTTGCGGTGTGCCAACGTTGTGCAAGTGTGTGTCCTACAGAGAGGTTAAATGCTTCGAGGAACACCACCACCTCCTATGCATTTATGTGTGTGTGTGTGTGTGTGTGTGGGGTGTGTGCTGAAGTTGGCGTGTGTGTTGCTGTTGACAGATGCGTTTTTCTGCTGACAGCCATGATCAGCAGTGAGCACCCCTGGCTTGGCACCAAGCTATTACTTAATTCATTGACATTTTGTGTAATTGCCTCAGGGCAGTTTGCAGAGGAGGCACAGGGTTCTAATGGGATTAGATTAGAGAAATACAATTACCATTCCACATATAAAGAGAATAATCTTTGAGCAGCTTTACAACTCTGGGGAGGTGGGAGACAACGAGAGCTCTGTGTCTTTATATATATGTGTGTGTGTGTGCAAGACAATATCTTCATTTTTTTTCTACTTACATGCCCCTTATGCTTCCACATTGTGTGCATTAAAATGGGTGAAAGACTATGTGAAAAAGACTCTTTCACTCTGGCTTTGGGTTTTTCTTTTCCTCTGTCTCATCTGTGGGTTTATCATAGTGGCTTTGCCATGGCAGCTTCAGAAATGGCCTGTCAGGGCTCTTGGAAATGTCGATGTGCAGATAATGACATGTTGAAAGCCCTGAACCACCAGCTTGTCACCTGCTGGTAATTGGTTCTTCTACCAGTTTATTGTCTCCAGCTGCACTGCTCATCACTGATATTCCTATTTTAGAAACAGAACAAGAGTGAGGGAGAAAGAGACGGTGATAAATATGAACATTTTTTATGTGCACGTCTGCACCGCCGTGCATGCATATGGTTTGAAGAGGCTGCAGGTGCAAATTAGCTAATCAGTATATATGTGTGTTTGCACTCATTTATGATTATCCTCCACGTCCTTTGGGGATGCTGAAGTGTGCAATGAAAAAAGAAAACTGAGAAAGAAGCAGATTACCACATTAAAATAGTTGAAGAAAACACATGGGGCACTTTTATTTATCTTATCTTGCCAGTGATGTTTCCAAATATGCCAGTGCTGAGCAAGATAACCCAAGCAATCCTCGAGCTGTTTCAATATTTTAAAGCATAATCAAACGTCTTTTGGCATTGAGAAGATTGCATTGAGTCCAGGCTAAGCATCAACACTACTAAAGTTTAATCTGCTGTGAACGCAGAGGCTCTGTGTGGAGGTTTTTTCTATGTGAGATAGGAGAATCACATGTTACACCGCAGATATTGAGCTTCAGTGCTGGACATTGCCCTCCAGCTCCTATTGCATGGAACCTAACTTGCCTTTTGTGATGAAGGACACATTCCCTCACTACCTGAATTGAAGCATCCGGCACGCAAGACCAAAGCACATCTGTGTGTATAAAACCTGTGTTTACATTTCCTATTACTTTTCTGCATCAGCTGTAGAACCAGTGCTAAATATTATAGACAACCTTGCTTCTGTTTTCATTACAGCCTATCCAGAAGAAAAACATGCAACATAATGGAATTTAGCTTTTTCCAAGTCAATTAGCATAAAGCTTTTACATTTTCTGCTTGGAATAAGTGCAACTAGCATTAGAAGCAATTGCCAATATTGCTAAAACCTCACATTACAAGAACTCATTACTGTTATGTGAAGATAACACCAACAACTAAAAAGTGGAAATTACAATGAGATCCTTATACTTTAAAGGGTTGCTTTTCCCGTGAATGCTTCAGGGCACCGAGAAATGAAAGTTGATCAATTAGCAAGGAACGGTATCGATATCCAGTAGACATGACTGACATGATCACAATATTTTTTTTTCCATGTGTTGCCTTTTAGCCACCAGCCATCAGCTGCTCGTTTTACTTTACTTTCCAAATGTTGACTTTTTAGCTTGAACCAGCTAGCGGGAAGCAAAGTTCATGATGCTGGGGAGAATGAACAGAAACAGAAACTGTGACAGTTAGCTAACATATGCGTAAGTTCACACATTTTGAAAGTGAATCTGCACAGTTGGACGATCATTTTCACTGGAACAGAAAGAGTCAACAGTGCCACATTAGTTTGCAGAGTGGCACACGTTAGCAGTGCTAGCACCTGCCGTCGGCCCTTCACAGGTAAACGACCACATGCGTTAGTGTGATCTACATTGAAGTTTAAGCTGACACAGCCTTCTTAACACATTATATCTATTTTCTTTAGTAAAACACTGCTAAGACACACTGAACCTTGAGGATGCTTGACTCCATTTAGGCTACTGTATTTGTTTACATCCAGGCAGTAAAGCCAGAGAAGCAGGCCTGTTAACACAGCTAGTCTGTGGCTAGTGATCATGGTGGTATGGCCTTGACTTTTAGTGGCCATATCACAGCTTTTTCTCAGAATGTAATTGACATTAAGGTGAACACAAAAAATATATATATAATTTCTTGAAGAGAGTAGTATTCTGGAGTCAACATGTCAGTGTGACTTTTTAGTGTGATAGCCGAGTACATCTAGAAATTCAACAGACTAAAAACAATAAAAATCCTACAAATAATATCCTACACAAACATGAAATGTTTCAACTGGAGGCCAGATAGACATATATTAGTGTTTCCTTCCCATTAAAAGTTTCAATTTCAAGGTTTCTTTGCCAATAGACCTATATCTTTGCCAAGGGACCTTCAAAATATGGCTCTTTTAAACAAGTGTTTGTGTATTTTATAAAAACTCTATTACTAATCCTTTGTAAGTATTAATCATATTTACACACACAATATCACACACTAGTTTCAAAAGGTTAGCAGACATTGTCTTACTTTATTTTGCTTTTTTCTATCATCATTTAACTAGCAATATTGGTATTTTTTTAGAGTTAATTTCACTTTTGTGACCTTGAAAGAGGCAACAAATGTATTCAAAAATAAAATGTGTTTTTGTTCTTCGATTTCAGGGCGGTCCGGGATATTTCATTTACAAAAAGTTTAACAATATTTTAAAAACTTTATCTATATATTGTCTCTGGCAAAATACAAGAATAGCTCATAAGTTGAGTTAATTAGTTCAGTGTTGGCACCACGCTATTTACTTTGGCTCATAATTTCATTTCATAAATGTACTCGAGATATGTCAGCCTGTATTGATAACTTTACAGGTAAAGGGAGATTTAGTCAGTTTAACATCCAAAGCAAAGCACCTAGGATCCTGTTTATAAATGTTTAGATTGTGGCCCACTCTAACCTTAATAATTCTAGTGTCAGAAAGGAGTTACATATATTTTTTGTCTTTGTCCTGTACGAAGGATGTATAAGAGTACACATTTATACTTTTCCTCAAGGTCCAACTCAAGAGAGCCCTATTCAAATCGGCAACAAGTAGCTGATATTAAATGTCATTATTGAGCGATTCACACACCACCTTGTCTGCGTCCTCTTTTCACTGAGAAGTGCTGAAGTTTCTCTCATTCATCTTGACCTTGCAGTCAGCATGTGTCAACTTTCAAAAGGACGCAGGAGATTATGGCAGTTCAGTGATTTTGTCAAAGGATGGTCTGGGTGATGATTTATCAGGCAGCCTCTATTAATTTTTCAAACACAAATGATGGCCATGAATCATGCTTTACGCTGACCGCCCCCTTCCTGACCAATGTTGACCTTTGCATTCATCTTGAATGGCTAATTTGCTAATGTTTCAAAGTTGCCAACAAGCTTCACCTCAGTTAGCATGGTGACTTTGATGAGTTTAGATTTTGAGGATGGCGGGGTTTATAGAATGGACACAAGTACTAGAAACTCCTCAACAGTGGATGGTGGATTACAGTGTAGAGTATTGTTGGCTAGCCGTTACCTCCCCCCCTTTTTTCATGGCTGCAATTTCTAAATGACACTGATGATTGGATTTCAAACCGTCCTTGACCTTTCTGAGCAAGACCATGTCGTTCTCCTTTAACAAGCATCATAATACCAGTGGTTTGATAGAAAAAGGATAAAAAAATTGAGGACTTTACAGGGGTCAAAAGCTCCTCAAAATGGTTGTTTGTTCAAGACTAACCCATGATAGAATGTGCTAACAGGGTTATGACAGCGTGAAGCGGCCGTATTTCACACCATTTCATCTGTCATGTAAGGATATCAGAAGTTTAATGGCGACTGCTCCTGGCCGGTGACGTCTAACCAGCTCCCATTATTAGAACTGTTTCACTCTCTGATTTATCTCTTCATTTTGACCGTTGGATTTCTTTTTTTCCTCGCCCCACCAATTTCTCCCGCAGGGGATCGAAAGTGGTGAATCTTTGAGTCGTGGTCTTGTCAGGTGTTGTGAAAATCCACTCGGGCCAAGCAATTCATCAGTATCCAACATTCTGCGCACACATCCCTTCATCTATCTCTCCGGTACCATAAAAATCAATTGATCTGCCCTGCAAAGTGCCAGGTTTCTTTTTTATCACAGTTTCTTATGGTTTCCGTTGAACTGGCTGCTGGAGGTCGATAAACGCTGTAACAATACCGCTGCTGCAGGTGTCAAAATGATCATGATTCATTGCTCAGAATGGTTGTTAATAATCTTGGACTAATTATTTGCTTGAAAATAAACAGAGTACGACTCCCTCGAAAGACTTCCAACATATAGAGTTGTGACAAAAACCAAAACAACACATTTCATAAATAATATGTGGCAGTATAAACTCCCTGGTGTTTCCTTAGTATTGCACTTTGTGTTTCAATAACTACAATAAAATGTTGTTCAATGAGTGTCAACAGCAACAGGATATTTCTTTTTTCAAATTAGTGATAATTAGTGATATAAAATTATTGTAAAGCTACAATGCGGTTCCCGCAATTTTCAAAAATTGTATTTTCCAAACACAACAGAATATTAAAACTTCAAATCCACAACTAGCTATGTGCAACTTTGATTGCACAACGCCGAACATACTCTAAACATTTTGACTATTTAATAGAAAGTAAGTTAGTTTAATGAAAAAAATTTGAAACACACTAAAGCAGAGAAATATTTTTTGACCTACCTTGATTAAATATAAAAGATACCTGGTCATTCTAACTATTTTCTTTCCCACTATACACATTATTACATTTTCTTTGGCTGTAAAAATACACTTCTTAACTCACTTCACTTCTTAACATCACTTGATGATGTTACCTATAGTGATGGAGTTGGTTACCTATAACCGGGAGGTTAATGGTTGGCTCCTCAGCTTCTGCAACCACATGCAGTGGTGATCCCAACATCTGTGACAGTCATGGGCAAAAAAAACAACATTTACCAACCATCCCCATTATGTTTGCAAGTGTCCCAACAACGCTTACCCATGTCCTCTTTGTTCCTCTCTCTTTTCACTCCCAGACAGAGAATCCAAATAATGTTCCTTTGATGATTTTCATTAACAAACAGCAATAATGCATTTGACGTTTGGCACAGCAAGAAGAGTGAGTGCTGTAAGATGGTTGCCTCCCAATGAGGTTTCAATTGTCATTGCAAAATGTGCCCATATTGTTCTAGGGCCCCCAAGTAGTTTGCTCTGCATATTGACAGGCAGCGCCTATTACCGCATGTCCAATGTATCCAAGTTGCTCCTGCTGCTTTGTTGGCAGCATATACGTGTGTATGAATGGGATTAGCAAATAGTGATGAACACTTTACATGGCACTGCTTTACAAGTGTGTGAATGGGTTTGAATTTGTAGAAATGACCTGCAGCGTAAGAGCACTTTGAGTAGTCAAACACGCAAAACAAGCTCCAGCCCATTTACTAAACATTTAATCCAATTTCTTGGTTACTTGCAGGTAGCATGAGAAAAAAACGTTGATGTATTATTGTGTTTAAGTGTTTAAGAATGAAATGCGAGTGTGCAGCTGTGTTAACAAATCTACCAGGTGAGGGTTTATGGTGACTTTTATATGGATTGTGTCAATTAATAGGTGAAATATGAGGCGTCTGGACATGTTTTTTTTTTTTTTTTTTTTTTTGCAAGACACTGACAATGTTGTGTCCAAAGGAATAATTCAACAATGTCCTAAATATAGAGAAATTATTTTGACATTTTTAGAGTTTATTTGATTTTACTAGCACTTTGTAACAACAGCCAAAGACAACACAAGCCAGAGAATACTGTACAAGTACAAACATATGCTCAAAGGTTCTTTCTTTTATGATAATTACCTCTGAAAAGCAAGACAGTATGTTCACAGCTGCTCTGCTCATTAAGAGCTGCCCAGAGATACCCATCATTTGAGTCCAGCGTCATTGTCTAGTGTCTTAAATAGAATGGTCACCTTGCAATTAGGGTTTGGTGACACAGCGATCTAAATGACGCCTTAAGAGAGGCCCACTGTCTCAGACTTGTCCAAGTCGATGCTTATTCTTAGCTGAGGACAATTACTGAAATACTGACTCATTAGTTTCCTTCACATCCTTTTCAACAAAGTGTAATCTATCTCCCTTGTAACCACATCCTGTCTGGGATGTTTTCAATTACTCACTGTGTCCTGTTCCCTGCTTTACCGTCTCAGCGAAATTCTCCTCCTGGCTGTAGCCGTACGTAGACAGCCTGTCTGTGCACGTTAGGCCTTTTAGACCATTTCTCAATCTGCACAGAGACTTGTCCCCTTGAAGAACATTAGTTACATCAGTAGGTTGATTTAAGAGGCTTTGCTGAACTGTGCCAATTCAACATGGATAAATAGCTCACATTGACTAGCCAGTAATACTGTAATGTATTTTCAATCTGTCAATGTATATACAAACTCTGTAGGTCTATTATTAAGATAGCCTTAGCATTAATGTACACCGTAAGCACTTTGTTGCAGTGAAGAAACTTTTGACAGATATAAACAAAGAAAGTGAGATAGAGAGAGATATGCAGAGAGGTGGATAGACAGAGAAAAACAGAGAGATGGACAGAGAGACAGTACGACTGTAAAACAGGGAAAGAAAAGGATAGATAGGCTGACACAAAGATGGACAAACAAAGAGGAAGTCAGCAAATAGAAGGAGACAGACAGGTGCATACAGAGATGGTGAAACAGGCAGAGAGAGAGAGAGAGAGAGAGAGAGAGAGAGAGAGGATAAAGTCTGTAAGGCTAAATGTATGGAAGACAGACAAAAAGAAGTAATAGACATACAGACACACACACAAGAAGACAAGTGGACAAACAGAGAGATATGACATAGACAGACGAGAGAGTGAGAAAGTCAGGTAGGTAGACTGACAAGAAAACAAAGAGACAACAGGTGTAGAGGGAAAGACAGGGCAGAGAGAATAGTGGACAAAGACAGTAGAATTAGATTCAAGGACGGACGGATGGACAAGGAAAAAGACAGGCAGAAGATTGACAGATGGGTATACAGACAGGGACAGAGCAAGAGAGAGAGACAGGGAGGACAAACAGAGAGACACAAAGAGACAATAGATAGATGTACAGACGGACGGAAAGATGAGAGGTCAGACAAAGGTCAACTGAATAAAGTGAAGACAGATGAAGAGACGGAGAACAAAGAGACAGACAGAGAGAGAGAGAGAGAGAGAGAGAGAGAGAGAGAGAATGAGTAAAAAAAGTGAAAATATAAGTGAAGTAAAAATCAAGGAACATAATTGAAGATGATTTGTCTTCCAGAAACTGAAGGCAAACTATCCATGTATATCTTCTGTTGACCATATTTCAGAGTCCTGTGACCTTGGTTTATTTTTACACCCCTTCAGTCATGCATTTTCACAGGATTGCCCGTGTCATTATCTG
This sequence comes from Symphodus melops, assembly GCF_947650265.1. Taxonomy (NCBI): domain Eukaryota; kingdom Metazoa; phylum Chordata; class Actinopteri; order Labriformes; family Labridae; genus Symphodus; species Symphodus melops. The sequence continues at coordinate 11,780,018 of NC_136710.1, read as the reverse complement.
CCCGGCTGCGAAGTCCCTTGTATTTTTCTGACGCGGATGTATGTATTTGTGATTGTGGGAGCTGCGGGGTGCGGTGATATCTGCCACTCTCAGCAGCGCTCGAGGGGCTTTTGTGTGACGCTTCAGAAAAAGGTGTTGTGTCCCCGAGACTCTACACCTTACTGAGCACGGCGGATTTCCAGCCAGCCTGAGTCCTGATAAGCCTCTGTGAAATCCAGACTGGGGGGGGGGGATTCGATTAAAATAATCGTCAAGAAGGTGAGAATATCTTTGCATTTGTTTTTCCTTCGACACACAGAGGTTTTTCAGGGGGTAAATGGCACTTGGATTTATAGTGGTTTGAATCCTTAAAGTTCTCCCAGTTGCCCTTTTTACCTCTGCAACTGTCTGTTCGTGGATGTCTCAGTGTAAACGCGACACACACACTTGCTGATAACTTGTTGGAGGAGTCAGAGGAAGTTGTGCGCGCTGCCAAAAAGCGTCTCATTATCACGTTCAGAGTCGAGTTTGACAGCTTCCAATCCCTGAGATTTATCCCTCCTAAAAGTGCCACTTCAAAGCGTGGAGTCATCCACAATGTGTCCGTCAGCTGGAGCAGACTTTCAACGTATTGCATATATACAACAGAAACCCGGAGCTGCTATACGAAACAATATCTGCTGTAATAATCAATACTGCATCCTTCAGATGATTGAATACATTACCTAAACCCATATAGTACATCCTGCTCCATTATTCATTGTATCTCTTCTTGTTTAACTCGTAGAGAGATGCACACATACACAACTAAATATACTCAAGCATACAGGACACATTTCTCCCAGAAACCTGCTTTTGTTTGTCGATTGTGATGATTTATGTAAATCCTTTTTCTATTCTTTTTATCGATCTCTTTGTTTTTTACTTGCATTGGGATTAAGGTCTGACCGATATGGGATTGGTGGCACAGATGCCAAACAGACATCGATATCGGGGAGAGATAAAGAAACAATACCGATCTATTCGAATGTGTAGAGATCTCATTTATTGCGTTGATCCCTCAAATGCAGTGATCAAACGCCTGTGAAAAAGATATACAACAAAGGCAAGATGGTCACTCAACTGGAAAGTAGCTGCGCATGCAGAGTATGCTTAACACTCCAGAGAGAGACAATACTTGTTGTAGTCCTTATAGGGCACTCAGAGAACTGCCACTGTTATATAATGATACTTAAAATCAAAATTGTCTAGTGAGTATAATCTACTGATGACGGCACATATCAACAATTAAAGCAGGCGTTAACTTTGGTTTAAGTGTCTTGCCTAAGGATGCTTTGGATGTGGACACACACACACACACACACACACACACACACACACACACAATGTCCGACTCACTGTAGGTGGGAATTCACCTTGGATCATATAAGCATATCTTTGTTTTTGTTTGATCCTTTTATATCTCTGTGATAATCAACTGGAATAAAGTGTAAAAAAAAAGAAAAAGGGACAGGTTGGTTGGAGGCACAAAAGGCGTAACCCCGAGGTAAATATCTCCTCCTTTACCAATCTCATGGCAATGCTCTGAGTAGCTGTAAAATTCATGACTTACAGTGAGGAAAAAAAGGAGACAGATCAATACTATACATTAGCATTTCCTACAAAGTGCACCTTCTCTACAAGCAAGGAAGAGTGTTCCTAAAATAGATATAGATAAACCAACCTGGCAACATGCAAATTAAGGTAGAAATTCATCACGCCTTGAAATTATAATACTCACATTAAGGCGCTGCATAATGACTGCCAGTGCTGTAATTCCTTAAATATATCTATCAGGTGCAAATGTGCAGTGCTACTACTGTACATGTTAAAGTTACAGACAGAGATCAGGTAAAGAAAACAGGCGAGTGCCCATCTCCATCTGTTTCATGTTGATTTATCGTTTTACTGCCTTTTTCAAATTGCTCTCCGAGGCCCAAGGCAGAGGAAACATTATTTGTATGACATGCAGAATATCTCAGAAAAAAACATCTTCTGTTCATATGCCATTGGGGGGGGCGGGGGCGGGGGGTAATTTTCGATTCAAGGATTTTTTTAAATTTCCTGCGTGTAGTCAATCTAAAGGGAATATGAGGTAACACATCCATGCTTGTTACTCTTCAATACTTTTGCATGATTCATAGGGACAGCCTGTTTACTTGATTCTTCGGGCAATATTATCAAAAATATCCTTACACACTGATTTGACACGGGAAGGAATTAAAACAAACCTGTTGTAAAGGAATGGCTCCTATAATATGGTCCAATGAGCTAAATCAGCCAAAACTAAAACACATAGATGTGAATACGATACACATTGTGTTATGTACTGTACTGATTCGAATAAAAGTCGATCATGATTAGAAGATGACCTCGCTTTTCATCCAGCACTTATTTATGGAATAAGAAGTTTTAAAAGGCATAATTGTTATCATGAAGATACAAACACAGTGAAGTTTAGAGGAAATTATCACATGTAATTAAATCTTTCACTCATTTCCAGAAGACATCACGGTGACTGTTTTTTTTTTTTATCTTTCTTGTGTCAATGACAGTTGTCGAGATATAAATAAACAGGTGTTTGATAACTGTTACCCATCTTATTAAGGTGATAAAAGTGCTTTTTCCTTTATGATCACATATTAAAATCATTTTCCCCTTCGTGTTGACAGTATATGAAACCTATAGGGTAGCTTCACACCTCAAGAACCTCTTTATTTATCGTATACTGGTCTCTAAAAATTCCATAATTTCAGCCGCTGATACAGTTGGTGTCAGTTCGCTGTCTCTTTAAGGCCCCCCTCCCCATATGCCCACTTTTTTCTGATTGGCCAGCTCGCTGAAAGCTTTACAGGGGGCAGAACCATAGACTGTAAATGATGGATGAAGCCTGAATGACGTAAGCCATCTGTTCCTGCACAGATTTCAGGAGGCTCTATCGGCCATGCTGGAAATGCTGACTAAAACTAACTTTCAGTCAATCTAATGACAGGCTGAGAGCTGAAGCTGAGGTGAGTCTTAAGCCACTTGACGAATCGTTACATCATGCCCCCCCTGTGAGGGTCAAAAATAAAACCGGAGCCGTTTACAAAACATTCATCCCTGTAAAAACAGCTTGTTTGCCAGTCATATGAATGTCACTTCCTGTGTTTCTGGAGCCAACCTCAACCTTTTGCACTTCCACATTGGCTTCAATTTTTAAGACCGGAGGTTGCCGCTTGGATAACACAATCATATTGATACTTTTTCAGCTTGTAACACATCTACAGTAAAGCAGGTAATTTAGAACAGCCTCAAGGATTTTGTTCTATTAAAGGTCAACAGCGCAGCAGCGAGTAAATCCTCCTTCTAAGAGTCCGCCGAGGAATAATTTGTTTTTGTTTAGTTCAGAGAAGTAGGTGGGACCCCCACATCACCGGTTTGTCCCTTGACCTTCTGTTTGCCAGACAAAAAGCAAACCAACAGCTGTTGCAGCAATGAAAGTGGGCAAGCACCTGGTTTGGATATAACTGATTCTACCTTACCTAAAATGCCTCAACATTTTTCTAATTGGTTCCACAAACAGACACTGGGTAAAACAAGGATAAATATTGGATTGATGTTTTTTAAAAACCAAGAGAGGTTAGAACACAGAAAGTTTTCAAGACCGATGCAGAGCTGGCTAAACACTGAAGCTTCATTGTCTGCAACATGGCAACATGCATGCATTGGCTCAATGGAGGAGGGGGCAGCTTTTCCAATGTTTTAAATTTGGACTGTACCACACCTTTTGAACACTAGGTGTCAGAGTTACATATTGCTCCTTTTAAAGTCTGTGATCCAATAATTGCTCAATTATTGTCTGTAGGTCCCTTGTTGGCTTGCAAAACAAACCAAATACACCAGCCTCAAATTTCCTGAATAACACGATCGAACAGTCCAGATGTGACCTCAATCAATGATCATGACTTGGCCTAATACAAGCCACTACAATAAAGAAGAATCAACCAGTGGATGCTACATGATACGCCGAAAGACAAATGCAAAGAGACAGGGAAACAGCAGGAAGAAAGATGGATGACAAGAAAAGATAGGGATCTTTTCTTGCACAGATGTTTTCACACAAGTGTTGTGCAGATGATCAGAGTTTTTGGTACGTTCCAGTGATCGCCTTGGACACAAGGAGGTCAACTGCAGCCTGGAGCAGCACTCGTTGTTGCAACAATATGCACAAAAAGTTGTTGATAGCCTCTCTTCTGCAGCTGTCGTGCTTTATCTAAACAGGATAAATAGACATGGTGGAAAATGCTGAAATACAAGCACACCTATAGCATTGGCTGCCCTGCTTTTCTTCTCCTGCCGCTGTGATCTATGCCGGGCAATATTTCAAACACCACAGAATATGACTGCCATAAATAAAACAGTATTAATCATCCCAGCTCCCATTTGAGGCCTTTCTCACATTTATCAGGCTTTTAATATTAACATAGATTAAGGGCATGTCTCACAACTTCAGTCACTGTATGTAATCTTGCTCCAGAAAAAAGCTGTGTTGCACCTGGGATGTGAAACCTAACAAGCAGGCAGAATCGATGTAACTGTAAGTGTGTAAAAAATAATTAAATCTATATCCTAAATGAGTTAGTAGTTTTATTAATAAATAATAAAACAAGGGTTTACTACCCTAGCTCTTGAAATTTATACGATACGATTACTCATACTGAACTTAGTTATGGATTTTAGATTATACAGAAAAACTGATGAAGAAATTGTCGATGATTGCTTTTTATGCTGAAGAAGAAGTTGTGAACTTCTCTAACCCAGATATAACTACACTTGAAAGTTATATTCAAAGCGTGACTTATAGGACAAGGTCTTAAAAAAGTCACTGAGATGTTTCACTTCTCAGAATATTCAGACCAGACACCAAATATGAATCACACATTGACAAAAGAAACTGCTCAGTTATGGAGTCTGCAAATCGTCCTTTCAAAATAAAGATATTATCCACCCCTAGAAATGAGTTAAAGAGGACATATTAGCCACCTTTTTTCATATTTAAATCAGTCCCCATGTTCAAAATGAAACATCTGTGCTGTGCTTTGTTTAAAATATAGCATAATTAAATACCAGAGGATGTTTGTGACCCTGTAAAAAAACAGCTTTCTCAGAGCGCTCTGTTTTTGGTGTGTGTGTCTCTTTAAATGGAATGAGCCTTCCAGGGCTCTTGGGGCCAGCTTCAAGCGAACCCTCAACAAACTCTGAAAGATACCCAAGTACTCAATGAATTTCTTTGTGGTTACCACCATCTTTTTTATTATAACCCAATAATATTAACCTTCACACAGTATATGCCTAAATAAAAGCTGGTCATGTTATGATCATGAATTTCTCTATAATGAAGGACAGGGATTGATTATACTTCATGTCCATGTTGTGTACCCGTACCCCCTTTAACCAGGCTAGGGCCAAATGAAGCGTCAAATGAACTGGACTGGTACACATTTACCAGTGTTAGGAAGCCTTAGTTTAACCTTCAAAGGGTTAGAATTCATTTATTAATTACAAGTACAGTTTGAATACCTTTACTGTTTTTAAAAATGTATTGGAATCCTCTCAAATTATCTGATTAAATGAATCACTTTTTGTTTGACTCCATTTCCCCATCCAATTTAATTTCCTATTTCCCTCCTTAAGTATGGAACAAATTCTCCAGTCACACACCTATTGCAGTCATTACTGCTGGCAGGCCTCTTTTAAGCTGCAAAGTGTGCTTTTTCACACCAGTGCTTAACACTTTGTTCTTGCACACCTAAAGTGGTTCCATTTAGATTAAGTCCATGTGTTAATATCGCTGATTGCCATTTTTATCACAATAGTCCTTCATTACGTTGTTACAGTATAAGTTTGGTTTTAGTGTGTCAAGTTGTTGTTTCAGTGAAGCTTCCAATTTCCCAAAAGTGAAAGCTATTTAACAAGCCTGCTAATTCAAGATGGGGATTTCTGTAAAAAGGAAAATTATTATCTCACAAGTTTTTTTAATTGATTCATAACTTCCCCATCTTTATTTTTATTTTTTTGCCTTATTGGTCACTCCCTGCTTAGTGCTATGGCTAACTCTTCAAATCAAGTAGAGTGGCAAGTGGAGCAGGACATTCTGTCTCAAAGTTGACTGGAGTAGATCCGGAAGTGTGAACTCCTTAAAAATGGACACTGAATCACGAATTAAAAATAGATTCTCAATGAAATCGTGAATCGAAATTGAATGAAATCATAAGACACCCAAAGCCTCCAAGCCCTACTGCTAATATGGCTAAAATGGTATATAATTCACCCAGTGGTATATCGTGCTAATCAAAGAAACTTACAAAGTCAGGGCTCTTCCAAAGTTGTTTGAAATTCATCTCTTTCTGCATAAAAAAACTTTACATAACTAACTGAATTTTTGGTCTCTTTGGGTGATCAATCAGTTGATAATTATTATTATGACGAGAGAAGGCCAGTCTTTTTCTCACAGCTCTGACGCAAGCTCTGTGAACCATGTCTCTGAACACCTGCTTTACAAAACAGCTCAACATCCACTAAAAGAGAAAGTATAGGGAAAGTACAGAATCAAGCTACATTTCCTTTAAGATTCAATTCCATCCACCTCCTTTTCAGCTCATTTCAGTGTTGCAATTTCTCGCCAAAATACACACACTTAAGAAACAGCCACCTACAAAAGTCAGCCCACACACACACATGCTGCAGAAACCTTTTGTTTTCTGATGTAAATAAGATGAAAAAGCTATTACCTCAAATTATAAATATCGACTTGTTTTGCTTATCTGTGCCTCTGGTGAAGACTTTTTAACTGAGGTGAAGACGTGTCAAATACAAATTGACCTTCTGTTCTATTGCATGTACAAGATTGTGTTCACGAGTCTACAAATATATGGGAAAAAATAGCAAAATACTACACTGCTGAAAAAAAGGGAACACTTGAACAACACAATGTAATTCCAAGTCAATCACACTTCTGTGAAATCAAACCACTTCGGAAGCATCACTGATTGACAACTAATTTCACATGCTGTTGTGCAAATGGATTAGACAACAGGTGGAAATTATAGGCAACTTGCAAGACACCCCCAATAAAGGAGTGATTCTGCAGGTGGTGACCCCAAACCACTTCTCAGTTCTGATGCTTTCTGGCTGATGTGTTGGTCACTTTTGAATGCGAGCGATGCTTTCACTCTCGTGGTAGCATGAGACGGAGTCTACAACCGACACAAGTGGCTCAGGTAGTGCAGCTCATCCAGGTCTGCTGTGTCTGTCAGCGTAGTGTCCAGAGCATGGGTCGCTACCAGGAGACAGTCCAGTACATCAGGAGACGTAGAGGAGGCCGTAACAACCCAGCAGCAGGGTCGCTACCTCCACCTTTGGGCAAGGAGGAACAGCAGGAGCACTGCCAGAGCCCTGCAAAACGACTTCCAGCAGGGCACGGTCAGAAACAGACTCCATGAGGGTGGTATGAGGGCCTGACGTCCACAGATGGGGGTTGTGCTTACAGCCCAACACCGTGCAAGACGTTTGGCATTTGCCAGAGAACGCCAAGATTGGCAAATTTGCCACTGGCGCCCTGTGCTCTTCACAGATGAAAGCAGGTTCACACCGAGCACATGTGACAGACGTGACAGAGTCTGGAGACGTTGTGGAGAATGTTCAGCTGCCTACAACATCCTCTAAAATGATTGGTTTGGCGGTGGGTCTGTGATGGTGTGGGGTGGCATTTCTTTGGGGGGGGGGGCCGCACAGCCCTCCATGTGCTCACTAGAGGTGCCATGACTGCCATTAGGTACTGAGTAGTGTTTTAAGGACATTACATCAAAGTTGGATCTGCCTGCAGTGTGTTTTTCCACTTTACTTTTGAGTGTTACTCCAAATCTAGACCTCCATTGGTTAATAAATTTGATTTCCATTGATCATTTTTGTAAGTATTTAAGTATTTAATAAGAATACTTCACTCGTTTATTTTTTTGAGCAGTGTATTTTTGCAGCAGCTATAACACATTAATCTTTCAGCACAACACAATTACATTATTTCACCTTTTAAGGGAAATGTTTAAAAAGTAAACTTCCAAAGTTCAATACAAAATCTGAAACATTTCCTGCAAAAAGAGGCCTTTCAACCCTGTACATCCAATTCCAAAAATATGGTGTAATAGCAAAGAGCTTACGCCACCTAGATCAATAGCACCAGTTTCATTGTTTAAGTCATCTGTAGTGAGGTTTTTGTCGCACCTCTGCTCCCCCCAGGCTCCGCACTTCCTTCACCGTGGCCTTTGCACAACATGCACTCTGAGCCTCCTGGTGGCTAATGGGGAATTCTCCGAAAGGTCACATTAGGATGGCAAGCCAAACAGAATGGCTGAGGAGGATAATCCCTCTCAAGCAATACAAACTTCAGCCAAAGCCATGTAATCGCATGATGCACTCATACACAGCCTTGTACCTGTGCATAGGTTAAGCCCTAAAACCAACTAATTGTTGTTAAAGGCCATCAAACATTTTGAAATGTGACAAATTTGAATACAGCATCCAAATGTAGAAAAAAATGATTGAGCTTGATTTACAAAAAGACTTACTAACACAAGCACAGGACAAAATAAGCAAATACAGCTTTGTCCACCAGGGGGTGCCAAAATTGACATAAAGCCAAAGTTCCTCACAGGAGCTTTAATAAACTTTGGATATGTTTTACAGTAGCAGCAGTTGGAGAACTTATTTCTACTCTTTGCTGTTTAAGTCCTTTTCACGTGTGTCTTATATTAAAGCTTAACCCAACTCAGAGGCTGAATTTAAGCCAAATGCTGAGTTGAATTCTACCCCAGTCTCTTGATTGCTTAAATAACCGAACCTCCAGAGTAAATGTAATTTAAAAATTAGGAGGGGTTAATTGCCTGCCTAGTATCTCGGTCCCATGAAGACAACAATATTCCTTTCAGACCTTTTTTTTCCAACTAGTTTGAATCTCTCATAGACAGTTCTGTTATACTAAAATAATAAAAAAAGAAAAACTTGCAAGTAGTGTTTGCATAACCTTTTAATACACATACCTCATTGTTACATACTTTAACATAGCGTGGACTAAAAGGTGTAGAATTACACTGACACAAAATAAAACCTAAAGTGATAATGATATAACCTCAGAAAACCCAACTCTAACTATCTGCATTTCACAATTTTTGTCTTCTGGAGTCTTCCCCCAGAACATGTAAGATATGCAGTGTGTTAAGTGAGAATTGGAACACAAAGACCTTTCTCTCAGCGAGAAAATAGAGCACCCTTGAGACAGGGGTCCTTGATGCATAGAGATTCACTGATCGGCTGCGGGTCCCAAAGGCTCACTTTTAAGTCCTTATTCTTGCAAAAGATATGACTCCATGCCCGAAGTTACTTGGAAATGTCAGGAGAGACCTATTAGCTTATGATAATGGCTGCCTCTATGCAGTGTGTCATTTCTTGCCTTATTCCTGTACTAGGTGCTAATGAGACAACTTGGGAGAGAAGCACCTCTTGATCTTCAGGTGAGAAAATCATGCAGATGCAACAAAAGTACTGGTGTTAATTTAGAGCACGGCAGTTGTTCATCAAACAAAGTAACATTCAAGTTTAAATAGATACATGGCCATTAAAATGTACTGATATCACAGAGTACAATTAACAGGGATCACCATATTTGCGGCAATGTATTTGAGCAGGGGGTGCTGAGAAACAAAGAAGGACGGGGATAGCGATGAGTTTAGCCAGGATTGACGTTGTCTGTAGCCTATAGTTTAAGTAAATCTCACAAACTGATGCACGGTGGTGCCTGGCCTTACTTTATATAGGCTCAGTGACCATGGTGCTGAACATCAACCCTCATTTATGCATAACACATTTAACTCCCTCACCACACAAGTGCAGACTGCTTGGCGGCAGCATAAAGAACGACATACAGTATGTATGCCTCAACACAATCTCCAAAACACTCCTCCAAGCTGCACGGCGGCAGCATATTAAGAGGTGCTGCTACTGCTTGTAGGATTAGTCTATTCGGCTCCAGGTCCGCTGCCTCCTCCTCTGCTGAAAAAGAGATTTATCCTTGAGTAAGTGGATCAATCTTTTGTTGTCTTTTTGGGGTTTACCATAAAAGTCTGCAATGTGTTTTTGCGCCATTTGGACTGGTGTTCAGACCGTAGAATGTATTAGATTCTCGACTGAGTGTTAGTGTCTCTAATGTATGAATTCAATAAAGAAATCACGGACGAACAGACTGTGGATTACCTTACAGTTTATTTCGGCCGAGGTCAGACACAAAGCAACGCAAACATTGACAATTACGAACTGAAAAAGTTTATTCTCTCAACGCACTTGCTTATATGCTGTTTAAAGGTACATCCCACAAATTCCTTTCCACTTCGGGTACATTTGTATAAGGCTTGAAGGAGACATCACCTTGACTTGTAAAAATCAAACATTCATTCTTAGCAAATCTTTTATTACAACAGGCAACTGGCTCCAATCCAAATATAACTTTGCTGCTATGATAGTATCTCTTGCACATGCAGTATCTATTACAGCCTCACAAACCTAAGAAGAATTATTCTTTAGATGGTTGACACGATTAAAAGATATGTCCACAAAATTATTAAGATAAATGAATCCCTGAAAATACGTACTAACACTGAGTGATGCTGCTGTGAGACAATTGCTGATTTTTGTCATTGTGGCTTTGGCGACTTACTTTTACAGTCAAGTGTTAAACGCACAGGGGAGACTCATCGGTCTGCTCCAGAGGCCGAAGTTGCAGCTCTCAACTCCAGGGCTAACCCCCATTACTTTAACTGGGGTGTAGCAAGTTGTAATCAGACACAGGGAGTCCGGCCTGTTACTTGCGGTGTTGGGTCGTTTATTACGCACACAGAGATCGAACTGTACACTTGCAGATGCAGACTAGTTTCCTCTTGCACACACCTGCCGACGCACACACTCACCTCGTTCTCGCTCTCTCACCTCACTCGCTCCACCACCCACACACATCTGCACTGAGCCACTACATATGAAACATATGCCACTCGTTATGACACAAGTCATTAATCTTTCCAAGGCATTTTAATGAAGAGACGAATGAATAAAATCAATTTATTGTTTTCTCATCATTTTCTTTGGGTTTATTTTTTACCCGTCAAAAAATAATTCTTGGGCTCCACACCAGAGGGTGCTGCAGCACCCTTAGCACCCCAACTTCCCGCAGGCTTGGGCATCACAAGTAGCACAAGTATAAAAAACACAACCTATTTTAGGTTACCCCAAGGTGCCTGAAACAAAATTGTTTTCAATACAGAATCTGCTCAGTAGCTTAGCTGCAGGGTCTCCTCTAGGACTAAGCAGGGGCTTTACTCATGACCAAACAAGCTTTATTAGGCTACTCTATGCTAACGCTAACCTTAAATGAATAGCTTGGTATTTCTTAAGTAGGGTTGTACGAGGTACTTGTCAATCGTAAGTGTATTAGTCACAGGAGATGCCGTTTATTGCGACCTCCTTTTAAGGGAGAGAGCCATCAGTGTGCAGGCACAGGGGCTTAAAGCTAAACAGATGGGTTGATTGCTTGACATCCTTTAGGTATTTTTTAATTAAAACAGAGCTATAAAACAAAGTCGTGATACACCATATGTACTTTTCTGCCTAAAGTGACCTAAACCTAGTTTGGGTTTGCAGGTTCATGAAAGAGACAACTTACATACCAAAATAAAAATAAAAAAACCCAAATTGCACAGCAAATAATGTTTGATACAGCATTTACTAAGCATACAAGAGGATACATTTATGAAAGATAGAGCAGAGAAACCTTGACAAAAGCTGGAGGATTGGAGAGATACTAATTTCTCTGGTGATGCACGTGAACCTGTAGAGCAATCAGGAGGAAACCAGCGGCTCACACAGCGGCCTGAAGTTTGCATTACCATCCCGAGTTGATGTAATGAACACTGATGTTTTCACAGACCTACTTCAAAAATTACACAAACTAAACGTGTCTGTTGTTCAAGAGAGAAACTGGGACTAACAGCCATCACTGGGTTGTGTTTGCCTAATAATCTGAACACATTGGTTGCTTCATAATATGTTATTGGAATCTAATCAGCAGAATATGTGCTGAATTGTTACATGATAGACCCAAACGGCTCATTAGTAAACTACAGGTTGAAGAGCACAAATGTAGTTCTAAAACAAAGTAAAAAGCACTGTGAATTCTTTAAATATAGCATATACGTATTTACCTCAGGGCAGCAATACCTTCACTACTCTCTGCTAAACTTTAAATATTGTCTTTACAGTCTTTACACGTTAAAAAGTGTCTACAGCCAGGAATCCAGTTTAACAAAAAAAATATTCAGATGACATAATTTACATAAGCAAAACTACATTTCTGTTGGGCAGTGGGCCCATCAGAGAATAAACCTTCAGAGGCCAGTTTAAGATACCTGAAAAATTAGTCATACAATCAAATAAATTCTGTTGAGAATTTTTGTTCATGTTATCTGAAGTCAAACAAGGGACATTTGTTAATTTTGCCATGTTGAGAGGGTGAGGCAGAAGCAATCGATCTCAGACTGACAGATTAAAGACGCCTCAAGGATCACAGGTCAACTCTGGTGTGGTTTAAATCCAACAATCGAAAAAGAAGTACAAATTTTAGCATAATCTTGCAGTCTTTACTTGTAACATATTATGAGTTTATTATAATATTTATCACAGTTGAAATTGCAGGCACATGCTACTTGTTTTAAAGATGATTTATCACAGGCCTGGAATGGCCCATGATGTCATAAAAAACACTGTAAACGCTGGCTATCTCCTCCACCAGCCAAAACAAAGATTAAAGCCAAGGTGTAATCTCTCACTGTCACTCAGTCGTATTGTTTCATTTTCGCCAAGAGGCTACAGACAGTAAAAAAGTGTGTTGGGTTCACAGACGTGGCACTCATAATTGTTGGCAAGAGTGGCAGAGTGATTTCTGTTGCCACTAAACCCTCCTGTGAGATTCACAGCTTGGGCCTTGGGACCACCGCCAAACTAGTTTAAGGTCACCTTGCTGAACAAGCTGGCAGGAAGCAGAAAGCTCCTGTACAGCTGCTCATCCAACATGCTTCTCTCGCGAACATTCAGCTTGAGAAGAGGAGGAGGGGGACAACGGGTGCTGGCAATCATCTGTCTCGCATCACTACCTGCTCGTCGGCTGCATCAACCACACTCCCACGCCTTTGCAAAAGCAGTTTCATTTTTCACCTTCCCAGAGTGGCAGCTGTGGCCTACCAGCTCTGCCCCTTCTTTGAACCTTACAAGCCATTTCCCATCGCTGTTATGTCAAGCCCGAGTTTCACCTAACAAGGTCCTGCTGACCTCGAGCTTGTGTCCTCTTCAGTTCTGGCCTTGGAAGCCCGTCCCCGCCGCAGGGTTTGCAAGTTTAATTAACCCCAAACCTGGATCAAGCCTGTTTCGACAGCTTTCTAGCATCTGGGCTGCCTGCGAGTGGTGGACCAATAACGCTACGTCTGTGGCCTTACACCTGTCTGTCTTCACTCAGCAGCATAAAGAGGACAAAGTAAGAGTAACAAGCTCATAAATACATGCCACTATATGTCAAAGTGATTTTTGGAAAATGCACTTTTTTCCAGATCCAAGATTTCACACCATATTTCTATTTGAACACACTGCTCCAAGTGTCAGCCTGATCCATGAAAGTTGTTTAGAGATGTTTGAACCACTAGCTTGGACTGTTGTTTTGTCAAGATGTTCTGCTTTGTCAAAAAATGCGATCATACAAGAATCGAGGGTAGAGGCTTGATGTTACCCCAATGCTCAGCATGTTACCCTAATTTTCAACCCATATTATCCCAATGTTGAATCCATATCAGCCCGATGTTCAACTGAAAACATCCTGATGTTCAATTGATATTATCCCAAAGTTCAACCCATATAATCTCAATGTTGAGCAAATATTACTCCAACGTTCAACTGATATTATCCAGATACTGAACCAAATTCTATCCCTGATGTTCAAGCCATATTATCCCAATGTCCTATTCAAATTATTTCAATGTTCAACTTGTTTGAGTTTAAAAGGTTATTACTCTCGATGTTTAAGATTTCCATGTGTTTATGTGTTCAGAAAAACAGCTCCTACAATCTCTCATCTTGATATACATTTCTGAAAGCCTATTCATTTGGCTAATTTAACTATTTCAGAAAAGATCCAATGCTTTGACTTGTCTTAAAGTTTTGAGTTATCCTTTCCTTAATCTAGACTAAAGCTAAAATTGGAAAAAATGACTAAAATGTGGCCTAGACTAATAAAGGTTTTCGTCTAAAGACTAAAACTTCATCTAAAATAGCTAAAATGTACACTGGGGCAAGAAAGACTAAAAGAAACAGAGAGAATGATAAAGTAGTATAGAGTATCAATTACCCCAAAATAATTATCATAACTAGCTTGCTAGCTCGCACTAACTCATTTGACAGAAGTCATTTGTCTTTGTCAGTAAAAGGTAAAATTCAGTTCCCATCAGCATTTTAGTAAACTAATGACATTATTCTGGTACTTTTTTTTTTTTTTTAAACTTGAAAGAACTCCCTGAAGAGCAACAGAAGACACTATAAAACGGCTTTCACAGGCTGAGAAGTACTTACCATGACAACCCTTGTGTGTAGCATTGTTGAAGTGCTCCTTTAATTTCCATAAATCGTTGAAATAGTTCTTCTTAAAAGTGCCACTACACGTGTGACCTGATTTGAACTGCCCTCCTGTTTAAATTTAAGAACAGGTGGGATGGACACACCCATTGAACAAAGCAATCTTCAATTCCCTTTTAACTACCGCCCAACTTTTCAAACTAATACAGCTTTTTAATTTGGTGAACACATTCCAAAACATCATCAAATAGCCTAGAATCTCTAGGGCAAACCAGCTGCACTCTCATAGCTCAGCAGTTAAATGAACAGATAAGCGATAGCTTATTTCCCTCCTTCCCAGCATGTATCAAATGGGCTGTCATTTGCATGCATGAGGGTTAAAAGGAAACATATTGAAGGAATATAAAACCCCCGACCCCTCTCCACAGATATGGGTCAGCTATACTTCAGACATCAATAAGATTTTCTTATTTCAGGACATGTGCAAGGGCAAGGCTATGGGGGGGAGGAAGTTGGCGCAATTGCAGACAGTTTTTGTATCGACCCCTTTCGCAGCCCGATACTGTATTCAAGTCACAGCATGAGGACCGAAGTGGAGCTAATCACCAGCAGACATAGCCAATTCAAAGCTGACTTTGGAGGGAAAATCTAATTAACATAATAACGAATGAAATGGAGCGAGAAGAGAAGGAGGATTGTTTTCACCTGCCGGTTAGTCGGTGTCAAGACGACGGAGAGAAAGAGAATAAGCCTTGAAGTCAGGCTGTGGAGGGTCAAATGTCAGGAAGTTCTACACTGAAGAAAGCACTCCAATGTGCTTTTTTTATTCTACTAATGATTGCTGACTTATGTCTCTATATTGATAGCAGAGGTGTCAGAGAATATGAAATTGGTAGATCTGTGTTTTGCATACTAGAAGGAATATCGAGCACTTATTAGACAACAAAACTGATGGAAGCAGAGGATGGTTTTATAAATCCTGCCGTGTTTCTCTCCCAAAAAACCTCTGTTGACAAGTGGAATCTCATTTGGGAAGAGAAATAGAGGGGACAAAAGCGAAACATTTCAACAGCTCTGTCAGCACTGCTCGATGAATACCTGGGCAGTGCGGCACCTTGGAGTTCTTGTCACTGCTGTCACGCATCACTGTCTCATGAAATTGGAAACACAGAGAAATACAAATCTTGACATTGCTGGATATCTGTATGACATTGGGCACGTTAAACTAACTGTCGCAGTCTGCATATGCAAGCACTTACTGGTGTGCATACCAAACAATGGGCTTTCTGTCACACCACAACAACAAAAAAGAAGCAGCAGGGAAAGTAAGTTTTTGTCCTTCTTAGAATCGTATCTAATAATCCATCTGCATCTACTGCCGCTCATCTGTGACTGTAAAGAGCGAGCTATGTATTAATTATAGCCTCTTTGCCAGGTCATTGCCAAGGCCAGAGGACACTGGGAATTATTCATTGTGTCAGCGGATCCCTCGGACCCCAGCGGATAAGGAAACCTGTTGATGAGGGCACAGGGCACAAAATTCTCCTCCCAAAACACTCCCGTTGACACTCAGAAAGCTGGCTCCCTTCTTTTGCCCTTCTCCCCCTCAAGCTAGCTCTTCTACTTCCTTCACTCCTGGATGTCAAGGGGTATGAAGAAGAGGGAAACGTGTCTTTCTTCTTCCTTACTCTCAGCGGGAAGCCCTCGTAAGACACAGCAGAGTCTTGCGATTATTATTCTGTCCCTATACCTCCCCGAGGCCTCTTTAGTGGGGAACGTCTATCCGAGCTTTTCTCGAGGAAAGTCACCTCGTTCCCTTGGTCTGAGGGGAGTGAAGAAGACTCATCCAAAAGAGCTGGGGAAAGGAAACAAACAGGAAAGGAGTTGAAACTCACCAGATTTCTTCTCAGCAACTCCCATGTTGCCGTGCAGCTGTCTTAATGAGACCCGCAAGAATGTTAGCGCTGAGGTTAATTTGCCCCTTACTGCGCCCACACAACACATGTCTCTCAACTCACATTCCAGTTCCTTAAAAAAATAAGAAAGTTGCAGGTTTGACCATTTCAAATTGGCAGGATGAATTACCCTGCTTAGATTTTAGTTGTACATATAGAGAATCTGCAAAAGGTATTGAGCACCTGGTGGAACAAAAGATTTGAGTGAAAACACAGAGACGACCGCTAGCTTGGTCTAATCAGGGAGCTCAGCTAATGACAAGAGTGCCAGGTGTATCGCCAGGTGTGGTTGATTAGAGGGAATGAAATGCACAGTGAAGGTGACAACTGGCACTGTGTTCCAACTGAGAGTAGAAGGGAATATTCTGATCAAAGTGGATCAGAGGACATACTTTTTAGAACTATCTACAAGCAGACGTTGATGAAAAAACAAACCTTTTGCCTTGTGTGAGGAGGTTTTTTTTTACATGTTGGATATTGATTTGAAGCAAGACTTTGCTTTAATGAATACTAAAAAAGAGACAAAACATTTTAATTTTGTCAATAATTTTAGTTGTCTTGATGGTGTTATTAATGTCACCCAAGCAGAAATTTGAATCAAAATTTGGCCCAAAAAGCAGCATTTAAAATGGCCATGTTTTGTGTTAAAATCAGTTATTTTCGTCGTCATCCTGAGTATCCCTATGAACAACTGCTAACTCTGCTGTCCATTTAGCAAACGTTGTCTGCTGCCCTATTAGCCAAAATATGTCAGTTATGGCTTGGTCTGTAAAATAAAAACTGGACTGGCCCATCGATCAATCGATAGATAGATAGATATCTAGATACTTCATTGATCCAGAGGCAAATTCAAGCTTTGTGAAGAAGGCCCGAGACAAGGGATGGTAAATGCTAAATGGACTTGAACTTTTATAGCTCTTTTCTATCTCTGAGCGTTTTTACACCACATTCACACATTGATTTTTAATTTTTTTTAAAAATGTTATATATTTTATTAATCACAGAGGGGGAAATTCTGGTTCACACTCTGTTATTGTAGAGACATGCTACTTACACACACAGGCCTGAATCACACACTGTTCCATATTTTGGTCCACATTGGGACCAAAGCATGGGTTTTTCAGGGTTGGTTATCTTACCTAAGATCACATAACAAATGTTGCTGCAGGAGTTGGTAATCAAACCTCCAATCTTCTGGTCGGTAGACGCCCAACTCAACCAACTGAACCACAGTGGGCCGAGGAGCTGTATTCACAAAGTTTCCTCAGTACAAAAAAGTTGCTCATAGAGTTGAAAAAAAATCTAAAACATCTCTTCAAAGAATTTCCTTTTAAAGTTAGGACTAAATCCTTGGAAAGACAAAAGGTATTCATGAGGCATCCTAGCCCTTAAGAGAGCTCCGAAGGTGAAAAACTGCTAGGAGGAGCGAGGAGGCCTTTTAAGAGGCTTTAGAGTCCAAACCGAGCGGAAAATGTTCTCCAAACACATAATGAAACTCCCTTTGGCTAACAGGTTCGGAATTTGTAACAATGAAGATAAAAATGTCGAAAAAGACTGGGCCTTCAGTGGTTGAAAAGAGAACAATGACTGGTTTTGGACATGAAATTTAAGGTTAAGGATCCTACTTGGGCTTCATCTGCATTTTGTACTACTTGACCTGAAACCTCTGTAATAAAACATGGCTTTGGATTGCTGAACAGTATCTCCATAACTGAGTGACTCAAAGTACTTCGTGAGCATCAAGGGCAGAGGTGAATAGTCTAATCCAGTCCACAAGTCCACATGGTGCTCTTAATATTTAATTAAAGTTCATGATGAAATCTCAAAAACTGTTGAACAGGCCATACTTTAACGTTCATATCTACATTGCATTAATACTAATGACTTATCTATCAGTAAGTCTCAATCTGTGTTTTGTCTAGTCTAGTTTCAGTAAAGAGTCAGAGGTCTTAAGTGTATTGTAGGGCAATGGCTTTAATAACAGTGTTCAGTGATTTCCTCCCAGTTTGCAACACATGCAGTAATGGCCCTCATTCATCAGGATATTGTATTTCCAAACTGGGTCTCAAAAGTGGTTCTGCATTCACTTTCATTTAGGTCGATATTTCTCAATAACTACTTTGTTGGAGCAATCTCACATCAGCTCAGGAAATATTTATACTCCTTTCAAAAGATAAATGTGTATTTCTCATGAAAACTGGAGCCTCTTTTCAGCATTGTGATAAAACTAAATGGACTTGGGGATATTTTACGTTTAGTTTTAATACTATATTGACCCAGATTGGAATGTTTATTGTTAAAGCATTTTGAGGACATGAAAAGCCTTGAGATTCAAAGAAGATCTTAATGTTGATCTTCTTATTACAAGTGTTGCTGAAGCTTGTTAACCTCTTCAAACCTTTCTCTCTTCATGCACCATGGTAGTTGACGAAGTAGTTCCAGCACATTCCACTCAGCCGGTTAATGTTGTCTGCATGATTAGGTTGTAGCTTTAGGGTGATTGTGCCTTTTTAAGCAAATTATTTTAAGTATTGGGGTATAGTTAAGGCACAAGGCAAATAACATCAACAGAAATGAAGGCTTTAGAGGTTCAACAAATAAAGAGTATATAAAAGGTCTTATAACCACCATCATTAGTATGTGTATTGTAATTGTCTTTTAGAAGTGTTTAACAAAGAAATACCCACTTGCAAAAGCTAGTTTAAAGAAATGTTGTCCCTAAAATTGCCTGGAACTACAATTGTTTGAGTGTAAAGGAGTTTTCATTTTGTTCTTCTTACGAATGTCCAAGAAACAATGTAAACTATAAACCTTTATTAACAGAAACAATAACAGACTTTTTTTTTAGCCAATCTCTGTTTTAGCTTTCTCCCAAAGGACGGCCCATGTTATCTCCTGACTCCTTAGATATACCATACACACACACACACACACACACACGCACACACACACATTATGCTCCAATCCAATGGTTTGATGTGAACAGTCGACATAATATCAGGAAATATTGTGAAACCAAGAGTTTTCAACAAATCCTCTTTGCTATGAAGCAATTATGTCAAATTGGCCTCCAGCATTTAAAATCACCTGGGATGGATTTATATAATTTATTTCCCCTTATTTACTTTTTACAGTTGAAGTACAACACAATCTAGTATGTAGAAAGGAGGAAACATCAGTTAGTGCAAATGTACAGCTTTAAGTCCGATTTAACTCTGGTGCTGATAGGCAGTGCACACAGGTAATTTATACAAAGGTAATATATTGTCATGAACAACATCGAAAGCTGTTCTTGAGAGTTCTAAGCAGCATAACAACCATCTTAAATATCGTCATCATCAGTATCATTAAGTGTGTAGATGACAGAGCTGGGTCTTTAGCTTTTTTTTTAAACGTGCAAAGCGGACTCTGCAGGTCAAATAGAGTTTTTTTAGATTGTTCCACCACCGGGGGGCGACAGAGGAGAAGAGTCTAGTTAGAGAGTTGGGCACTGTTGTGGAGGTTGGATTGTTCGCCTTTCATCGGCAGAGGGTTGTGGGTGGGAGAAAGTGTAGACTAGGATTATAGAATTGAGGTAACTTTTCTTATTTATGACTCATCTTGCTTTCAGTAGGCAGTGACACATTAAGCAACATTGTACAAGTAAAAAACACTATTCATATTTAAATCTTGGCACATACTCTTGAAGAAGTCTTCAGTAATTGGACCTCGATGAACTACAATTCTTTCTTTAATGACGTTTCTTTAAACTGCAAAGCAACTGAATCCACACAGATGTCTTTTTGTTTTGTTTTTTGCATCAAAGTGAAATGTAGACAGTCAAGCCTCGCCTCCAGTAAATACCTTTTTCCTTTTATTCAAAGCGTCATCTTTGACAGGTGTAAATGTGTTTGAGTCTAATCTGCAGTCAAGCATCAAGACTTTAAGTTCACATCAGGTCAAGAGTTACTTTGCACATAAAATAAACTAAACTGTTCATTTTTGTACCTGAGTTTTGAATTTTCATATGCACTAATAGTTGGCCGAGTTTCATTAACAATTCCTTTCCATCATCTCTGCTGTCTGACCTGGTTATAAATCATCAGACATCTTGTTCCAGTCAAACACCTAAAAGCTGCACTCCCACTTTTAGTTGTTATTTTGGCAGCTAACAGGCTGGGCGATGCAGAGTGTGGAGGCATACATAGGTGTCTGCCTCAGGCAGTGTGCAGTCAAGTACAAGTGGAAATGCACATTTCTCCTGCAGTCTCCCTGAGGGCATGGTATTGGTCAGTCCTAGGTCCCACTTTTCTGAGCAGCTTCTCTTAAAATCTGGTACCAGCTCCGCCTTACACCGCAAACTTTTTCTGACAGGCGTCTGGGGTGATGCAAGGACGCTGCACGCTGAATGAGTTGGATGCAAACTGGGGAAGAAAAACAAGACCCATAAATGTCAGATTCCTGCAGATATCTGATATATCCCGGGCGCCAATCTGTTTTGCTGGTGCTGCCGTGTCACTCGGTAAAAATACTGTAGGTCGTCTTGAATGAAAGCGGCTTCACTTTGTGTGGGCTCTGAGATTGAGACACGGGGCCTTTGTGTTTGTGTGCTCACAAAAAAAGGAGGGAGAGTGGAAAAATAATAGAAGAAAGACTCTTGTCTTGGAGTTGCAGGGATGGCAACATTTATAATACTAGCGTTAAAAAAAGTTCTCTGACAAATAGTCAAGAAATCTTGTCAGCACTGGGGCATTCAAGGCTGCAAAGAAAACTCATTTCATCCCAACATCACAAAACACAGTAGCTATAGCCTCCTCTGACCTTTGAGCAGACTATTGTTCAAGGTCATAAACGTGTGCACAATACTTGGCGCTCCTGTTAGCTGCTAAAGCAGCGTTCCTCCCCATCAGCCAGTGTGTGAAATATTAAGCAGCAATGGAATTGGACAGAGGCTTTAAACTGCTCTGAGCAGATGCTCTTTGCTTTTAAGTGCTGAATAATACATTTTGGTTCAATGTCTCTGTCTCCATTAACGCTCCACCTAAACATTGACGGGATTTCACTACTGCGTTATTATTTCTCATAAACACTACTCACACCCTGACAATCAAGATGTGTTAGCACTCATGGTTGCACATGGATGCACACTGATGCACAAATGCACACACCCACACACACACACACACACACACACACACACACACACATATATCATTTATAGGCATGCATACATACATTCAGGTGTGCAAACATGGTAATGCTCAAGCCAGGCGGATGCCCTGATGGTCAAAACCACCTGCAGCCAAGAGGAACATTAAACCTCATTTTAAGAGTAATAGATCTCATCAGTCAGTGGACCTAAAGCATTATACTTTGACACACATGAGCGCACAGCCATTAATTCAGTCGTAGTAATACTCTGTCACAAGTACTGACTGCCTGTAATTACAGAGAGGACTATAGAATTTGATCCAAAAAAAAAAAAGAAACGTTTTTTAGTGTGGGTTTATCTTACTTAAAGCTATATTTTCTATTGATTGGAATACTTATTTTTTGCACCAGAACTGCAGCCTTAAATATTGAGGAGTCTCCTTATTTGTTGCTTTTATGGCAATCTTAAAATCTTTCTGGTATCTAATCTAACCAGAAGTGTCTTATGAGGGCGGAAAAGAGGGGGCTGAGTAGAGAAGTTACCACAAAAATAAAAGCATACTGGATTGTTACAGTATGAATTCCCTCAATCAAGAGGAAGCTATCCTCTGGGCGAAAATATCAATTTATAGTTCTTTTGGTGTAATCAGTGGATATCAAGATGAGCCAAACAGGATTTCTGCAACTTTTGCTAAATGTTGCCAAGAGCTGTGCTTGTGGTGGATTAATGTTCGGGCTTTGTAAATCATATAACAAAGAGTACGATCTAAACCCGTTCTTTTTGTAAAGTGTCTGCAGATCAGCGATCAATTGTTTATATGATGGATTGATTGACTTTGCGTAGACAGACCATTAATCGGACAGAGTGAAAGTTAAATGTATATGCAGATGACTGCTTTCTTAACATGAATCAAAAGATGTAATGTCTTCAGCTCATAGATGGGTTCTGGGACAAAACAAATGGACTACAAATGAAAACCAGAATGCTACCCAATTTTTCTGTCACTCGCCAAAAGATTTTGAATGGATATGCATAATCTGTTCAAATGCCAACTTTTGATACTAGAGGTAAACACACAAGGAGGACGCCAGTTTTAGTTCACAGGGTAAGATAATGTATATGTACTCTATCTTATTGCTTCTTGTCATTTTTGGTTTTAGTCATTCCTGTTAATCCTCGCCTTACAAGCTGTGTATTTGTTCTCATTGGTCACACTGTGCAGCACCTTTCAGCTTTACCCTCTAAAACCCTTTTTGTGTGAACCATTTATCATCTAAGTGGATTGACAGAGGAGGGAACACATCTCTCGAGCCTTGCTGATGTAGCCGCCTTACTGTTATTCAATTACGGCGCAGCCTGCTTCCTGGAGACAGCAAGGGCTAACAAGGCCCTATTCCAGGAAGTAGGGAGGAGATGATGTGCAGTTATGTCAAGGTTCACCGAGACGCCAACGCTGAAACAGTAACCTCCCCTAACGACATCTCTAATCCTTCAACAGCCAGGTTCGATTCGTGCCTTGCAGATCGATGGTCATTGACAGGTCTAATTGATTTCTGTGGGAAAGGAAAGCAGCCTCATCCAGCTAAAAGCCTGCAACCAGCACAAACACAAACAGCCACGTGCTGGTTTAGATATGTGCCTGCGGCAAGAGAGGGAGGCTGGGCATAGATCAGGAGAACCAGGATCCCTGACTTACTAATAGCTCTTCGTGCTGCTGATGAGGGTGTGCAAAAGTGTTCAAGCCTTACATTTCTCTTCTTTCACTGACGATGAAGATATAATTCAAGGCATGAATGCAAATAGCAGAAGATCAGATCCCCAGACATTACGCTGACATGTGATTTACAAATGAAGTATCTAATCAGAATTTTTCATGGTTGGTATATCATACATCACTACATAATTAATCCCGCTGTTAAGTGGAAAGGAACATCATTTTCTTATGTTACTCGTTACTCATATGTCTTATTGACATAACTGTCAAACAATATTGTGTTCCACCATGTTAAAGACATGTATGCCTCGACTGACATGGTTGTAAAACTTATCCCAAATAGGGATATTATCTAGCCTATGGACCTCTGAGAAATCCTCATCAGTGAGTTTTGACCTCACAGTACCGATGGTGTTTAATTTACATGGCCGAACTGACCTGCTAGCACACCCAGGGGCATAAAAGAGCTGCTGGGCCCTGATTAACCCACACTCATTTTGCCTCCCTCATCTTCGAGCTGCAGATTTGACCCTGGGGATGATTCCACTTTGGAAATCTTTGCAATCGAGTCTTGTTCAGTATTATTGTAGTGATAATGAGTAAACTCACTGAGCATCCACTTGAGATCGCTTTTGTTTCCAAAAAGTAGCAAATGTTTCTTTCTGACTATAGAAAGAAAGAAATTCTCAATAATCCAAATCTAAATTAGTCATCTTTCTTTGGGTATTCATATTTTACAGACCCTAAACTAGGCTCCTTATTCTTTACTATCCTTCTTAGTGCACTTAGTGGTTTTGGAACAGGACGGCCGAGACGACCGTGAGAGACCTGTCCCCTACCCGAAGGCGTAGGGACATGACCATCTTGTTCACCGGGGTGAACTCCAACACCTGGCGGCTGAGCTGTGGGGCTATGAGCATGCCCACACCAGCCCGCCGCCTCTCACCGCGGGCAACTCCAGAGAAGTAAAGAGTCCAGCCCCTCTTGAGGAGCTGGGTTCCAGAGCCCAAGCAGTGCATGGAGGTGAACCCGACTATATCTAGCCGGTACTTCTCAACCTCCTGCACAAGCACAGGCTCCTTCCCCCCAGTGAGGTGACGTTCCACATCCCGAATGCCAGAATCTGCATCCGGGGATCGGGTATTCGAGGCCCCTGCCGTCGACTGCCACCCAATCCACATTGCACCCGACCCCTACGTCTTCCTCTGTGGGTGGTGAGTCCACAGGAGGACGGGCCCGCGCCGTCCTTTCGGGCTGAACCCTGCCGGGCCCCACGGGCAAAGGCCCAGCCACCAGGCACTCTCCTGCGGGCCCCAACCCAGGCCTGGCTCCAGGGTGGGGCCCCGGCTCCGCCATGCGCCATTTCACGCCATTTCCTTGAATTTCCCTCGGGATCAATAAAGTATCTATCTATCTATCTATCTATCTATCTATCTATCTATGCCGGGCGACGTCATGGTCCTTGTTATTGTGTCCATCATAGGGGTTTTATGAACTGCTTTTGGCCTGACCCGTCACCTAGGACCTGTTTGCCTTGGGTGACCCTGCTGGGGGCTCAAAGCCCCCGACAACATAGCTCCTAGAGTCATTCGGGTGCTCAAACTCCCCCACCACAATAAGATAGCAGTTCATATAGATCCATACATATACACACAACTTATTTTACTAATGGCGTAAACACTGACAATTTAAGGAACTGGAACATTTCAGTGTTTGAGAGATAGAAACTTGTACCAGGACTGCCAAAATATCCTTAACACATCAAAAAGTAGCTAGGTAACAAGCTAAAATGAAATTAGTGAAACAATGGTTGCAGACATGGAGACAGCTGTAGTTGTAGAGCTTTCCTGATACACTTAAAGAACTAAACTTTAAAAATTGCTGCTATGACTGTTGGTTGTCATAAAAACCGACAAATTACATGTTTCTATCAATCATAACTAGCAACCTCTAGAGCAACTTCTGTGTAGATCGGAAAAGACTGAATAGTGGAGGTGGAATCGCAAAATACAAAGTCAATATTGAACGAAAATGGGCTATTTCATAAATGAATGGCAATAGCTTGATATGTTTTGGCTATCAAAAACGAGACGATCTGGCTGTTGATAAAGAAAAGATTGATTGTGGCAGTCAAGTGGATATTTTGCGGACGTGTTCAGACTTGGCAATGAGATGAACTTCATTGCACGTGTTTTCGCTTTGTTGACAGCTCATGTTACTTTGTCTTACATGGCGAGGGATACCCGTTGTCTGATCCAGCAGTGCAAGCCTTCAAAAGAGCTACTAGCTCACTGATCGAGACCCGATCCGTGCAGAAACACTCGAACATACTTGGCGTGTGTTAACATCAGCACATTGAAATGATTTCTTGGCACACTACGTCTTTGATTATTCCCTAAAAACTTGAGCACAGAAATGGCAGGACATGTTTTGATTGCTCGGTAGTTTGCTCGTTCCCTTAAATACCATTCCAATTTTTTATAGACCAATCAACAGCTTTGCACTGCCTAATTAATCTCCTTGAAGTTTCTTTTTTGTGATTCATCATTTCATATCTTATTGATGTCTTTGGTGTTCAATAATATGCAGATTTCTTGTTTTACCTCGGCGAACAGATGGCAGGGAGAGACAGGCTGTACGTTTTGGATGGCTGACAAAGCATTTGAAGAAATGGATTTTATATTAAATCAAAATCTGTGCAGCCCATCATAGGTGTGTGTGTGTGAAGGAGGGGTCATATGAGATTAGTTTCTTTACTTAAGTTTTAGCAAAGATAAGGACCTAAACTTGTCATTCTGTTGCTAAATAAAAACAACCTTTTTCCATTAACAGATGCTCACATGACTACAAGCATGTTAAAGGAGACAAAACCAGTGAAGAACGAGCATGCAATGCGGCATTTTTTCTGAGGATTATGGAGATTTCTGCAAACTTGGCTCATTGCTTTTGTGCTTGTTTGTCTTTAATGTTGGGGAACATCTCATCTCTTTTATAGTTTGGTTTTCTCTACAGCTAGAAGTGTTCATGAACACACAGCTCTCTAAATATCAACCTGGATACTATCCTTGGGTTTCCAACTGGCAAACAAAGTTACCAACAACCTGGTAAGAAAATATAGCAGTATAAGGGTGTATTCACACCTAACTTGTTTGGTTCGCTTGAAACAAACTAAAACCCTGGTGCGGACACAGAGCAAGTTGGACCAACACAATCCATAGGAAACAAAAATACAGGGAATATCACCGCCATGCCAGGAGTTGCTACTGGACGAAGCCATCATACTTCTCCATTGTTTTTGGTTGCCAACATAACAACTACCGGCAATTCAACCTCATAATTGGTTCGTTGAAAAAAAGCGCTCATGATGTCAGCAGCACCTTCTTGAAAAGTTAAACGATTTTTGACTTAAGCAGCTCAGAGCGACCGCACAAAAATGGCAGAGTGCTTTTTGAAAGGCGCTGGGCACAGTGATTTTTGTCCAGTCGGCTGCTTTCTGCTGAAAACGCTCTCTACCGATCGAAAACAACGGAAAGAAGACGCTGGCACTGAGAAAAAAAAACCGCTACGGAGACACAATGCCTTAGAAATAAGATAGCTTTGAAGGAATATCTCCTCATAGTTAAAACCTTTCCATCTGTTTGGTGGTTGCTAGCATTCCCCCCCTCCCCCCCATTTAAATGGAGTTATTTCAAAATTGGTTTGTAGGTTCACAGATGTAGTAAAAGAACAAACCTCCCAACAAGAAATCCCAGCAGAGCAACTGCACACTTACATTTACAGACACATATGAATTCTATATAAAATTAAACTGATTTAAAAGCAGTCCGCACCTTAAGAAAAGCTCCACCCTCCTGCTTGAGTTTGAATGTAAACAAAAGGCTCCCCCGTTATTTTCATCTCGGGTAAAGTAGGCTCTTGCAGCGGACATTTAATTTGCCTTTTGTAAATTGCATTAGGATTCATATGTTGCAAAGAGCTGCATACGATGTTGGTTATGAGAACACAAATTAGGGCATTTAATTCTTTATCATGAAGGATCCCTGAGGGTTTGAAATTCTTTAAATAAAATCAAACGTGCTGCTCTGTGATCTTTACTTTCTCCTGTAATCAAATAATGTAATCTAGTGTGCTCTCATGTAGTTTAATCAGAATAAAAACAGTTAAGCTTCTATCTTTAGCTTTTACTTGATAAAACTAATTAGTATTAATGATTTCATGTGTTTCAACCTAACAGGAAATTATCTGCTTTGCATTTCTAATCCTACTTGTCACCTTTGAGTGTGTGTCACTTAAACCTGTGCTTTTAAAAACTTAGTCTCAGCATAAATTACATAGAATCTCAGGGTGCTGAGTCTCAGTGGAAGTGTGTTCTGCCCCGCAGTTCATATTTCACAGCACACCCGCTAGCATTAATTGCATTTGCAAACCCACGTGTTCTGCCACAAACTGCTTTTAATACAAATTACTTGAGACGGCAAGTAATGGCTTTCCCCCCCCCTTTTCTTTTTTACAACAGTTGTAACCTAGTACATCTTTCTTTTTCGGGCCTCGTGATAAAACACACACACCTCCTTCTAATTACAGTTCGTCCACCTCTCCAAATGTCACCCGCCTCCTTGCAGGTCTAGGTTGTGTTAAAGATCAACTTCATTTCCCATCGTAAAGATTATCTGGGAAATGAAATGCAGATTCTTATCAATTTTCGGAAGATCTAAACATCAGGGCAGATTGACTGTCTTTAGTCTTTTAAAATGAATAATAGAGGAGCTATACGAGGGTTGGTCCCATGCTGCTTGCCCGTGGTCCTTTTCTAGCCTTTTTCCTTGATCTCCATCAACCTCAAACCCCTCCTAGACGAGCATCAAGCACCACTCTGGCACGGACATGCCCTCCCCTTTTCACCCACAGGTGAGGCCATCTGTTTGAAATTCTGTTGGAGTGAGGCTATGGCCTGGCCTTCCTCACCTGGCTACCCCTTTGTTCTACTCCTCCAAACTAGCTCAGTCTATTAAGGGCTATAAGGGGGGTTGGAATCATTGCTACTTTAACTTACAGCCACCATGTATAAAGAAGTTAGAAAGATGAAGCAATGGACAATCTAAATATTGTTTTATTTGATACACACAACATTTGGAGTACATGTATGTGCTAAATAATGGTCTCAGAATGTACACCCATATCAGGGAAACTTCTTCACATGGCACATAAGGATTCAAATTAGAGGAAAACATGGATGAATGAGTAAGGGTAACAAAACAGTTAAGTAAAAAAAAAAAACTTGAACATTTCAAGTTAATCGTGTGAGCAAGCTAACCTTAGCTCAAGCTAGCTAACGTTACCGTTTCACAGGATAACAAAGCATAAATCACTTGCTGAATTGGGGGTAACTTGCTGGATATGTGTTAGATTGGCCAACTAGCAAAACATTTACTTGTATAGCGTGTTGCAACTTAACTGTCAGTAACAAAACAATTAACAATTATACTGTTTGATGATGACATGTGGCCTAATGACCTTCCAAATTTCAAGCAACCATTGTTTATTGTTCATTTCCTTTTCACTGGTCAATAAAGACGTCAGTAAATGATCCATTTTGGTTTACTTGGCTTGGTTAGACCATGTACAGTGTTGTCCCTGAGCCTACATTTGAGCTTTAAGGAGTTGCTAGGAGTTTCACAGATGAATCAGTGCATTTGAAGAAAAACCTTCTGACATAGCGTGACTGCACTCAATGAGCATGGATTTGGTCATCTGTAGTTAAAGACTATAAGGAAAACCAGGCTTATATTTTAGACTTTTATGGTACATATACCTTTATCCAGAAGCATTTAAATGACTGTAAGCCTATGTCAGTGTTTTCTTGAAAGTGATCTATTTTGCTGATCCATATTTAAATACATACATAAGTGCATCTGTTGCTCAGTTGGTTGTGTTGTTGTCTCTCAGGTGGAAGGCTGGGGTTAGATCCCCAGCTCCTGCAACATGTCCAATGTGTTCTTGGGCATAACATTTAACCCTGATCCTCCCACTGCTTCGTTGGAGGTGTATGAATGGTTATTTCTGATGGTCTCACTACATAGCAACCGCTGCTATCAGGATGTGTGGATGGGTCGGTGTAATGAATGGGTCCTTATAGAAACAAAAAAACATTGCATTAACATACTCATGTTTTCAGACAAGCTACCTTAAATTTGCAACTTGATTTGACAAGTAAATGCCTCTTTGGGATTCTTACATTTTCAAATTAAAGTACGAGCCGCCTGTGAAAATCTAGCATAACAAGCTGATGATTCATTTTTTTTATGATAGGTCGTGTTAGGTCATTAAAGATTCTCCCAGCTTGTGAAATGTCTCACATGAAAGGCTATGATGCAGCAGGAGGTCCGTTTTCCTAATGGGAGTCTTTAAAAGGGGTAGAGGTCATTGGAAGTGCAGTGCCAACCTTTCCTTCCTAATGACACCTGAAAGTGAAAGCCCATCATTTCCCATAATTATTGTTGATTATGTCATGTCCTGATATCTTGAAGGCGCTGTTGGTGGTTTGAGCTAAATGGCAGCTATGGGTTCGCTTGTTTCTCAAAGCTAATTGGACGTCAGCTTTGAGAGGCAAACAGAGAGAAAAAAGGGTCTCTCATCAGCAGACTGTCCATTGGCGGATGTTTTTTTTATGAGCCAGCCGACCTCTGACTGAGCAGACAGAGAAGCCGAGGGTTGTGATGCGAGTGAGATGTCAAGAACCTCTTCCCAGAAATCCCCCAAGCTCTGTTTTAATGAAATTAACAAGGCTTTGCTAAGGAGTCTTATTAAAAAATCTGCTGCGCTGACATCCGACACAGCAGTGGACTACATTTCTCAAAGTTTAGACCGAGTAGCAGGAAGTTCATCAAAATATAAGTTAAAAGAACTGACATCATCATTACTGTTGCATTTAAAGAGCAATTCTATGTACTACTTTTCAACTATATTAAAATATAACAGCCAATAAATGTATCTGAAGTTACCAAGGGGAAATACTTTGTTTGCAGGTTGCATTTCCCCGAAAACAAACAAACAGGAAGAGATTAGAAAAGCACTCCGGGAGCTATTTAAAATCTCACAGATCAGCAATGAAGGGACGGCCAAGCTGGCAACAGAGATATGAAAGTACAATGGTGAATCACTCCCATGTGTTGCCCCACAATGCAAGAGAGGGCGACTGACTCACAAACTGATTCACCTATATGCCTACCTCCTCGTACGTATGCGCTCCCACACCTCACCACCATCCTCATAAGTATTTTGAACTTGTAGCCTATGTATTTTGCTGTCGATACGTCGAAGCACTCAATTACACCATGCTGCTGTTCCTATGTGTTGAGCGAGTTAGGAGTTTCAGAATCGGTCAGCAGGCACTATGTACAAGTGAAGAAAAGATATTCCCATTTTTCCTCCTCTGGTTTCCCTCATCAGCTCACTCCTCCAAAGAAATCTCCTCTGTCCCCTTAATACAGCTTTCTGCTTGTGTCTGCACGTAAAAGAGCTCAGGGCTCCTCTCTGTATTACTGAAAGTGAAGGGGAAATTGCAGGAGAAAGAAAAAGACGGAGGGAGAGGAGGAAAGAAGTGATCCACTTCTTAACTGCTTGTCTATCAGCAAACCCAACTCTTCTGATGCGTGTATTCACTTTCCAATAAATGCCTCGTAACAGCTTTCTGCACACCATGCAGCAAGGAAGCGTGGCAAAAAAGGTTGTGTAAACAGCTTTACAAAGCTTCCATGAATTTGAATTAGGAGTGTACAGTACAATAGCAGAATAACTTCCTAACAGCTATAACCTGTAGCTGCAAAAAAAGGTTGTTTTTAATTTGAAAAGCTTTTAAGGATACATCCTTCATTTATAATAAAGTGTTGACAGCTTTGTTCATGTGTGTGAGTGTTTCTTCATGTTTTTTTTTAAATGTACAACATGAAACATAAATGCAGCCATGTGATGCATTGTACCAGTTTACATCAGCAGTCCCTGGGAATGTCAAGTCTTTGTGCGTGTACCGGTTACTTGCTTTCAGGTTCTGACAGGGTCTGATCAGTTTTACTGTGAAAATCACATTATTATACTAACATTTTATGATTATTAATACTAAAACAAATACTTGAAACAGCAACACTAGCTTGCTTGTCTTGTTCTACACTTAAAGATATACATTTTGATACATGTTGTGTTGACTTTCTGGAATTTTATTTGTTCCACACAAATGTTGCTTTCAAACCATATTTCATGTAAGAAAGGCCCATAATGTGCTACACGAAATTGTTAAACTCACTATTTGATGCTTAAATTGAGACCAAATTACAATAAGTACATAGTATGGGATTGACATACTAAATCAATGTAAAATTCAAACATGCAAATGAGCCACCAGATGAGAAATTGATGTGGCAAAAGCCTTTTAAAAAGCGGGCTTTAAGCCTCCTGATAAACCACTGACACGCGCCCACCTGTCAATCATGTAAGCCACGTGCCTAACTATGGATAACTCGTATAGTTAACTGTTCAAATAGTTAATAATTCTCTCAGTCATTGAGAAGACTTTAAAATGACATGTTGACGAGATGTCCGCGACAATAAATTGAAAGCATCCTGTTCACAAATTATACCCAGGGGTGCTTCTTGGGTCTGTTGGGGCCCAAGGCAAACATTCATTGGGGGCCCCTCCAACCAGCATCCATTATTATTTTTACAGCAGTATTGCATGCAACACTTTGCAGGGCATTGAGAGTGAGTGCTGTCAGATGGGGCCCCATTAGGGAGGTTGACTACAGTGTTTGTTGAATAATGAAGACGTGTATCCAGTTTTTTTTTTTTGATGAAGAGATAAACTATCTTTTCGACCAGCTTGACGTTACATGTTCCAAAATCGAAACCTGAGTGCAGCAGTAATTTGCTTAGTGTTTTGCAGAACATGAAACTCAATGGCTCTTCCCACAGGTGGCCAGAGCTCGTCTGGTCTTACCTTGGGCTCTTTTAAAACCCAAACTCGCACATTTATAGAATCGATTCCTCAAGCGCTCATACAAACTGATATGCATGCTGCATTCCAATCTGCCTCATCATGTGACACCTGAGCGATGAAAATGTTGCTGCCAAAAATATTGAGCAGCGCTTCAACAAAACTGTCCAATATTAGAAAAAATGCCAGCATGTCGTTCCAGTGCTCTCGCAGATTCTCAGTGTGGTATATATATATTCTTCCACTGGACTCTGTGATACTCAGTGAGGGGGCCAATTTGAGGGAGATGGGTACTGACGGTGGCGCTCGTCGCCACATGGCACCTGTCAGGGCCTGTGCTGACATGCGGGACTGAGGTGCACCTCCTACCTCGGATGGAGAGAACGAGATATGGCAGGTAGCCTTTAAAAGTCTGCCACTTGGCAACGCTGTATCATTAATAGGCCTGCTGAAGGCCTCAGCTTGGTTTGCGTCCAAGAAAAAAAAACAACAGTGGGGTGGGGGGTGGGGGGACTTCAGCTGCACCCACCTCCCCTCCATGTACTCTCCTCTATCTTTGGAGCACTATGTACAGTCAGCACTCTCCAACAGTCTACCTTTAACACATCAAATGTGTGCCCGCCAGCCTCCTTTTCAAACTGAGTTTAAAACAGAACAACAGGAGAAGTGCAGAGGAAATGGCAGTTTAACCATTAGGAAAGACACCTGGTGGCTGACTCTGCTGCTCTCATTTGCCCTTTTTTCCCTTCCTGAATCTGTCCAATAGCACAGAAACGAACCAAAAACTCCAGTTCAATTTCCCATCTTGGGTTTAAATCAAGTGGCTTCCCACTAATACAATCCAATTTACTGTAAAATGCCAATTACTGGGCGAAGAAGGCCAATCCATTTAAAGTGAAAGTTGCGTTATTAGAGCTCTAAGTGGTGTCTTTATGAGAACGCAGACTTAGCAGGATTTAACAAGGGAGGCAAGCCAAAGACATCAAAGAGGCCTTTCTCAAAGAGTTGCAGCAGGGTGCTTAAATCACTTACAATAATTGACATTGCACCCATGGAGTGTATGATAAAGGATGAGGCCACTGTCATGTCTGAGGCTGCCTTTTTTGGAGCCTCCTCTTTCTATTTTAGTGGGAGGCATGACTCAGGCTTTACATCTTTAAAAAATAAAAAAAAGAGTTGTGAGGCAACAAATTGAAATGCACCCCCACATGATGTTTTGGTTGATAAAGGAGGTTTAACAAAGAAAAAAAAGAAAGAAAAAAAAGAAATGGCTGAAAGGCGCTAACAGGTCAGTGCACGATCTTCAAAATCTGAACTTCTTATCCTGATGACATGCAGCCAACATGGACAGACAAACAAACCTATAAAAGGCAGAGAAAAAAGATGGGGAGGAGGTGTTTGCTTTGGTCAGGCATGAGCCATGCCCTTAAACTCAGATTTACAGCGTCTTCAGATGAGCATCAGGGGAAAAGATGTGGTGGACAGGTTTGATGGGTTTTACGAGTGGCGTGGGCCTCCCAGTCAGTAACCATTACAGGATTGTTAGAGAGTAATCCATGAAGTGGACATCTCCCATAAAATATATTCTGACTCCGGCTAGTTGCACTTCAGCCACGTTAGTAAACCTCTTTAATTTCAATATCAGCCTCAGTTTGTGAATAAATGTTTACATACTCGGGGTACATGCGGCATTGTAGTTCAATTTGTGTCTTGTTCCATTTAACACCAACTACACATAGAGGGATGAACGATACACCATGTTCACTGTCAGAAGAATTCACAGGTTATTCTGGCAGAGACTACAATTTAAGTAATGAATAAGTTAGTATTTGAATGTGTGCATACAATATTTGGATGTCCCGAAACATGCGCATGCATCTTTCGTTGTTCCTCTGAATAATAATGTAAACAATTAATGAAGTTTGCCAGATTGGACATTAAAAAGAGAGAGTGTTCTGTAGATTGCTGCAGGCTCTCACATTTGAAAAAACACCAAATTTAGTCTGAACTAGATCTTGGCTGATTGGAAGCTCTTTCGTTCATGTGTTAGCTGCTCAACATTAATGTTTCAAGCTAAAAATGTGGTAGAGATAAGGAGACATGTTGCTTTTGTGTTTACTCTCGTTGTCACTCTTCATATGCTGTTTCTTATCCTGTTGAATCTTCTGGCTGATAATAATGACTTAAAGCTTAGAATCTCCGGAGCAGTCCTCCCACAATTATTTAGATGTTATCCTGAGTGCATGTGTGAATGGCTATTCTCTGTTGATTACATGCAAATGATCGTAGCTGACATTGTGGCCATGTCTTTGGATTAAGTCAGAAAAGAACTGCAACCATTCTGTGCCTTGGAACAAGTGATCTGTGACCCATCTCATTTTAGAAGTTACTTTCTAAACACTGAGTATTACCTAATGATGATAAGAAACAAACTCATATATCCATGGTTAAGTGTTAATGGGTTTTCATACCTTTAAGGCCTGGCTCTAGTCTGACTGATCTAATAAGGAGCAGTGAGGAGGAGATGGAACAGTGTAGCAATAATACACTCTACCAATTATTTCATATTGCATCATGGGAAATTTTCCTGCAAGCGAAAGCATCCCCTCCAAAAGTTGGGGTTTCAGTCATTCTCCTCATCTTGCCTTGCCTGCTACGCATGGATTCTCCAGGCATTGATCAGTGTAGTGGAGTCATGCTAACATAGCTTTTGCCATGAGTTAAGGCTAAGAAGGTGAAAAGAAATGATAATGAGCAAACCCAAAGAAGAGAGCTCTTCTCTGACCTTGCTGCACTGTTGGCATAACTGCCGGAATGGAAAGTGTGGAAGGGCTATTTGTTAGCCGTGAGTTTTCAACGCCTGACCCTGCTGCTAAGGACAGAATTAAAGTACAGCTCTTGAAAATTATTGAAGTCTTTTTTGTGTATACTTCACAAAATGAATCATCACAGGCCGAGGGAAGAGGCTGAAATAGCTAACACAGAAAATGGCAGGTGAACTGAACCATCAGCATATGGTGGCCCATGTCCACACTTGTCTCTCTCTGTTGTATTCGTTACCCGAAACACTGTGAAGAGCTTTTGGCATGTCAGCAAAAGCTGTTGGAAGAGCAAATAGTCATTATCTCCCACCCAGGCAACTTTGAGCAGCTTGTTGCCTAGCATGAGACCGTCTGTTGATGATGTAAGCCTATATACTTCACAAGCACCTTCAAAAGCATATTATTCTGTCTCTCAAAGTAGCGCTCGATGAATCAGTTTCAGAACTTGGACTAAAACTGTATCAGACAAATGGATATGTAAGGACACATGGTGACCATACAGAATAAATTATAAAAACTCATTTCCTCAAGCAATCCAATTAATTTTGTCAAGCTGAAGTAGATTAGAAAAAGCTTTCAACAGTGCTACATGCAGAAATACTGACACGCTTTACATTATTATACGTTCTGTAAGAAATGTGCATAGCTAGTGCAAACGAATAGCGTTGAAATGTATTTCTAAATTGATAAGCTTTTTGGCTGACAAAAAAGTCGTGTCTTCTTGGACCCCCTTGAAGTCTATATGTTTGGCATGTTTTGGCATGAGCACTAAACTCAGAAACGTTTTACTTAAGCTAGCAGACAAAGAAAAAAACAACAACCTGTCTATCTTCAGGAATAAAATGAGTCTAACAACTGTACAGGTAGGCTATCCAGTGTTGGCAACTCCTAAATAAGGAAACTAGCTATTGGACGTCCTAAAAGTCGCTAAATGACATTATCGCTTAATTTACATAATTGGCAATAAGCATGCAATCGTAATGGATCCTGTAGCAGAGAAATAATGTTGTATGCATGACGTAAAGTGAGTAAATAACAACCCTAAAAAGTCGCAAGTTTTGTCGCTTGTAGGTTTTGAATAACAAAAGTCACCAAAAGTATATGGAAAGTCGCTAGAAATAGTGAAGAAGTTGCCAAGTTGGCAACAGGGCTATCTAAGAGCATTAAACACAGCAAACCGACTGCCAATTAAACGACATCATTAGAAAATTGCTAATGCTGGCTGCCATAAGTTAGCTACTGGTCATACTGTACCTCAAAAAGAAAGGCTGTAACAGTATCTCATGTTCATTTAATTTGAACAATTTCACTTTTAACGTTAAAAAGACTTTCAGCAAAGGATAATTTGAACCCCCGAACTATTACTTTAACCTTTGGAGGTGGCCACTTTACGGTCAACCATTAGATTAGCTTAAACAACTAGCTGCATTGGTGGTATCAGTTTGTATCATGTATAAATCCATCAAAGGGGCCTTTTTCTACACTCTACATGCATGATGTTTTATTGCGCCGGCCATTCAATTGTAATCCTTAAACTCTTTTTTAAATATGTGGAAATAATATGGTGATGTGAAAACAGATTTAAAACTTGAATCTGTAGATCCCATTAGCTTTCCAGAAATGTTTTACCTTTTTCCCACCACAACCTTATGGCTTCCAAAGCAGTCATCTCTGTTAACATTTTTATTACAAAGTTAACGGAGATGCTTTATTTAGGAAAAAACAAACAAAAAACGTCACATCATTCTATCTGTGCTGACCACAGGCTAATGTATGGAAAAAACTAGATTGGTAAGCTACATGCAACCGTATATCTATCTGAAGTTTTTGGGAAATTTAGCATGTTCTTTGATTCCATTTCTCATACAACACTCCCTGGAGCCTGTCAGAAAACCAAAACAGATTGCCTTTATACCGACTGCCATCAAGGAAAATTGAACTGATTAGTGACTCTATTTACTCCTAGTTTTAATTACACTGATATCAAGAGGGAACATCTTTTAGGATGGGAATAAACAAGGGTTGTAAAAGGCGCAAAACTACATCATTAAAATGTCATATTCCACAAGGGTGAATCTGGCATCTAATTCATTTAATCAGAAAATAACTCTGATTGAATGGATAGAGAGGAGAGGAGTGGAAAACAACTGTAAACTAAAGGTCATATATCAACAAACCAAAACTCGAGGGCTTTAATTCAGTGATCAGGCCTGTTTGTAAAGGATTTGGAAAAGATTGGCTCATGTCTATAGGGTGTCATATATCTCTCAAGACTGCACTGTCAAATAGGGCTAAAACTGACAAATATTTACAAGTTTTATTTAAGACAGCATTATGCCCTCTATGGCAGTGGAATTTTGAAAAATAGATCCGATGCTAGCAAAGACGCTGGGGATATGACAATCCATGATTAGAAATTGATTTTTTTCTTCAACCCCAGGTTCAATTATCGGGGTTTATGTTTGATGGAACCATAATGGTGCCTATCTGCAAATACAGCAGCTCATGCCATTTTGTTTTCTTTTCCATCAGGTCCGATCGAGCTGTAATTGATTCCCTAATTGCCTTTAATTATAAAGTAAATGACTTCTTTTTGCTGTGCAAGTTGGGTTATCTGTTGTGGCGGCTATCAAAGACAAAGTTAATAAACTGCATGATGGGGTTAATAATTACAATCAAGGGGTGTAATTCTCATTAGATCCAAATATGCATAAAAGAACACAATTAACTCATGAGCATTTGACTGCTTTGTATAACATCTCTTGCAATCTTTCTAACGATTACATCACATGGTTTGAAAATAAAACTGAAATCATCCATTTGTCTCTTTGAAGTCACAAGGGGTGTTGTATCTTGAGAAAAAAAAAAGTTCTCTAATCAACCCTTTTTGCAATTTCAAGCTTATTAGAACAAATGAATCACTATACAGACATTTTGTAGAATGTTTCTCCAGAGTTAAAGTTCCCCTCTCATCCTCAAAAAGAGAACTCTGAGATTTGTTGTTGTTGTGGTTGTTGGCGCGTTAAACACAACGCTTGCTTTGCCACCCCCGATAAATAAAACATTGTAGTGCTTCAGGAGAAAAGGAGGGGAGAACAGGGGGCTCTCCTCCCCTGCATGCATCACACTTTCCCTGAATGCACCTTGGACACCATGTCTCTGCTTTGACACAACAAACACACACAACAACACAGACACATGCACATTAGTTTTCACCCTTCGGCACTCTCTGGCTACCCCAATCCCACTCCATATTCACTCTGAAAATATTTATGCTTATGGCCTGTAAACTCCCACGAGTGTAAACAGTGTTACAGGACAACCCCCACATGTAAAAGGAGTCACTATTCACATGCATGTACATGACAAAAACACAAAAAACAAAGCTGAGGCTGAATATAGAAAAATCATTACGTCAACATGTGGTGCTTTTCCACCTGACATCATTCTGTAGAGGGGAAGGTCAAGTGCTGATGTATATTTCCAAAGATTTAATAAAATGTATTATGAGAATTCATTTTTGAAGGGTTTTAACAGTAATAATTATTTTACAGCTTCTTTATAAATGTGTTTTTGAGAATCCAATCGATATACAGTATTATTTCAAGGTGAAACAACATATTTTAAAACCCATTTACTTGTAGACAACAGCCAATGCTAGCAGTCAACTAACGAATACCTATATTTTTGTTAGCAAGAATTAGCTAGGAGTGTATGTCTGTCAATATCAACTTGTAATATCAGATTTAAGCCACTTCCTTACTAACGAGTTACATCATCTTGAAAGTGGCTTAACGTTGACATTAGCTGCTGTTTCAACGTTAGCTCATTGTCTATCAAATAGCCTAGGTTATTCAAATATAAAGATATGGTCAGAGTTCTCTCCTTGTTCTCACTCTTTGTTATTAGCTAGGAGTTATTTTGTTACCAAAGAGTTCAATCCTGTCTAATTTTACTGTGGAACACTATAACTCCCTAATGATAGCTTTCAGCTTCGTCCTTGCATTTGGTAGTATTTAGTTTGTGGCTGAATGTAAATGCGAAAAAGATATTATCTGCCTTTTTCTGGCAGTTATCCAACCAAATCTATCATCATATACAGTATGTTTTCACAATACAAATATAGGCTTTATCAAGTTTTCCCTCGTGGTTTAAGCTATCTGTAGCTGCTAATAATCGCCACATACTTTTAATGAATATCTTAGAAAATCATATTTTTAATGAATGATTCAGGATAAAACTCAAAGAAAAATGTAACTCTTACCATACACCTTATATACTGCATTGTCAGCAGCAGGCTCTCAGACCTTACCATGCTCCATACAAACACCCTTTGAGTGCTCTGTGCACAGTCAAACATCATTCATTCATAGATAAGAACCCCATGCATAATTGAAACCACACAGAGAGAATTTCATGACATGAAAGTGAAAAAAAGAAAATCAATGCAGCAACTTCTGGGCACCGCCTTTTACGGCCTCAAAAATAAACAAGAACATGAACAAAATGGAGGCCAGGAAAAGCCCTATGAAAATTTAATCGGTAGATATTATTTAGTTGGTAGTATAGCTTGGCTGAATGGCTGTTGAAGGGTAGAAATCATTTTTTGGTCCTGGGTGTACATTGTAGTATGTGAGCTGAATACGATCAAAGGGATTTGTTCAAGAGTCAAACAAGTTAAATGTGATGAACTACAGATGTAAGACTGAGAACGAAAAAACAAAACAAAAAAACAATTGTCTGTCGAAACATAAATGCTAAAAGATAAGGTGGGCAGGTCAACGAGATAGCAAATCTTGTGGGGATTATTTTGTGTTGGGTCTCAGCAGTGTTGGACTGGGTTGAAAATATCTGCCTTGGCATTTTAACCAACTCCAATCAATCAAACAACAACCATTGTTGCAGTCCTGTGTGTTTGTGTCTCAAGGGAATTAATGTAGTTTTACAATTTGACTCAAATTCTTTGAGTAATAGTATCTGACCAGCTGGCAGAAATGAACTTCAAATGTGAGTTGTAGGGTTTATTGGGAAATAAATTACAAAGCAATCTTTAAACTTATCAGCATTAAATTTTACAGAATTATGCATTTAGGGAATTCACTCTACAGCTATGTAAATTAGTTGAAGATGCATAAGATTAATACCCTTAGTTAATTGCAGCAGTTGACACGCAGCCCAAAGACTTGATTTAGAGGTCATCACTCTGACTTTTTGGGGTTTTGAACAGGAGTTGTCAAAAAAAGAGACCTGAAGGATGACTGGATTGTGGCAGCCAGGCGTTCACAGCAATTTTGCTTTTTGATCCTTTGAAGTCCGCTCTTCAAATCATTGTGAAGCAGGATTCGCCAAGCTTCAGCTACTCATAGGTTAACCCACTAATAGGGAACATGAACTGGGAGTAGACCGTTGGGAGAATGGACATGATCTTGAAAAGCCTAACCCCACTGATGATGTGTTCTTGCAATAGTAATCTGGCTAAAAGTAGTAGTGTTAAATCCACAGGCTCTAAACAGCTGCCTGCAGACTTTAGATTGAACACGACTGAATTTTCACTTGTTTCCAGTCTGTTAGCTTAGCAAAGCATTAGAAACACCAAATGCTTCCTTCAGCAACATCAATTACTTCATCCAATGCACTGGCAAGAAAACTAATAATTTTTATTTCCTAAAATGTGTGACTTGTTATACAAAGTCAATGAATGATAATCTACTTCATTCAGAATCTGTTCTAGTGTAGTTCTGCTTCCGATCTGCTTTGTCAGCTTCTATTGTTTGTTCCTCTGCAATATTAATGAACTTATAATTGCTGTGGTGAAATGCCGGTCACAAGCAAAGAGTATTGGAGAGATTATAAAGAAACCTCTTCATACTGGCAGCCACTTTCTCTTTGTTCTGCCACTCCCACGGTTTGGTCTCTCCTTGGTGGCAGGTTGTTTGTATCGAAGATGGCTACCATCTGTTCAGTAACCACAGAGGACAACCTCCTGCGTACCGACGTAGCTGACAGGATATAATGATTGATTACATTATTAGTGAATATAATGAGAGAATATTTAAGTCTTCACCTGATTCAAAAAGTATGGTAATTGTTGTTTCAGTTCTACAAGCGTGTTATATTTTTGAGCTTCTTTGTAAATATGAAATACTTCGTTTTTAGAACTGTTGATCATCATAGAACACTGATGAAAACTGATGACACGTTGAATGACTAACTAAAGGAAATACAAAATGTCAAAGTGATTAGCAATACATTATTCTTACTTTATTGTAATAGTGGTGAAAAAAACATAATTATCCCCAAATACGAGACTTTCCTTCTACATCCTTCAAATGTTTTACCATCTTTCAGCTCATTCTTTTGGTGTTGTTGCAAACAAATTTGCTGTTTCAGTTTAGATTCAACATTGTCATCCATTTTTTTTCCCCTGCTAGAATTCCCCGTTTGACCAGACCGAAATTTACCTTCCTGCTAAACAGACAAAGTGAGTCATTTTTTAAATAAAGCAGCATGAAGTCGCTAATCAGCTGGATGTTTTTGACGTTGGTGAAGTAAATGGTTTAAAGACTTATTCATTCATTTCAAGTTTTAAATCTTAATTTTCTTGCAAAACAGGTCGCTTCAGAATACAAAGTGCCAGATGTGGGTTGGCTTCTCCAACAGAACAATATATTCCAGCTTTGCATAGCATAGGCTGCAGCTGTATCTATGGTTTCTTCATTTTGGGTGGGTATAGTTGTAAATAATTTACAGCATCTGGAATTCCCATGCAGTCTCAAATCCAAGTTTAAATAATTATCGCCTAACCCTTTAAAAGAATGGGAGAATGAGTGTTAGTCAGTTTCTGGTTTTAACTTCATCCAGCCCTATTTGAACTCCCTCCATTGTGCTGGATGACACACAGAGCTGCTAAGTTATAGACCAAACAATCATTATTTATATTAATTTTGCAATTAATATATATATATATATATACATATATGCACTGTGTTCATACATTTTATACAGTTTATTTACTTACGTTTCTTGATGCATCTTTTTGTACATTTTTTCTTTTTGATAATGTTATTTTGCACTGTGTGATTTTCTTCTGCTATGCTGCTGTAACACTGTAAATATCTCTGAAGATGAATACAGGATTATCTTAAAGTTGAAATGATTCAGTTTTGATTTTGGCCCAATTATTGCATAAAAAGATTGTTAGCACTAGTGTATGTAAAACTTCCTTTAGTTCAGTGACTGAGAGGCAATGGAGTCCAAAGGCCAATACAAGGCTCATTGGTGACCCGAGTGGATCCAGAATAAACACTAAGCCACTGAAAGTGCAATGTGTCAAATTGAGTAAAACTATCATTCTTCAGGAAAAGATTAAAGAAAACATATCAGTCTAAAGGGTGTCTGTGTTTAAGTGCAAAAAACCGAATGCAAAGGTCTAAAATCTGAAGAAAAAAAAAAAAAAAGAAACAAGGCAAGAGAAAAAAAGACGTGTCCCAAAGAGAGTCAGGTGCAAAGAAATGCTTCCCCTTCTCTTTTTCTAGTCCTCAACTGTATCTTGCTGAGAATGTATTGTGAGGGAGAACATCTAATCCATCGAGAGGACGTCTTGGACTATTCCGGGAAAAAAAAATACCCCCCCAAAAAACGCTGTATCAGCAAATAGCAAAGTACAGGAGCAATGACAAGGTGCACCCCCCCCCCCCCCCCCCCTCCCCCCTCCTGCACTTTACATACAAATAGCTGTCAAAATAAAATTGCCTTTTCTGCATCAGAATATCCCTGAGACAAAAAACACAAATATATGAGAAGACAAAGCAGCCCACTGGAACAGACAGAGAGCATGAAATAAGATATTAATGTGTTCTAAATTGAAAGACATTGCATTATGACTTTGCAAATAAAGTGAACCCATGTCACTTTCATCACTGTTTTTTTTTTAATATATCTGTTATTAGTTTCGATACGATGTACCTGGAAGCCTCCTGTGATGGAACATGATGATGTTTTTCAATGAGGGAGATCACGGCCGTGCATTAATGAAGGTCAATTGAAGGGGAAAAAGCACAATGACTGTGTCCATAATTGATTCAGAAACAATGTGACTTTGATGGGATGCTGAGAAAAGACATTTTTATAGTAGTCATTCAATACATTATATTTTCATGTCAAGATTTGGTGTGTCTGTTTTAGTTAACAGTGTTTAATTGAGTGAGTCAAAATATCTTATCTAATCAAACTAGGGCACTTCCTTAACACAATGGTTCATAAGGTTGGATTAGAGAAACCTGGTTATTCATATTCCTGTATACATGATCAATAATAGTATCCCAGTTTCTGATACTGCGGAAAACAAAGGTAGTCGATTGATCACTGCTATACTTTTATTATCCAACATGTTTAAACCAAACAGACTATATGTACATAGGCTAGCAGCAGCTGCAGCAACCTTTTCCTGGTGCTTCACTTTTCGTTTTTTTCTCCCGTGGCATTCGGATTCTTCTCATTTTACACAGCACGACATCCCGGCCGTTCTAACCTCGGCCATATTCATTCAACACTGGATGATTGCCCACACACAGGCCTACATCATTCGTCTCAGGATTCATTCGGCCTAGGCTTTTAGGTTTTTTGTTTTTCTTTAAGGACATTGCATGCTGGATTGGGCCGTATTTATTTTGCCCATGTGTGGTTGATATTATAGCCTATTATAGCCTACTTTCAATTATATTAAATTTTTTATAAGCGAAACACAAAACTTATTCCACTCCCCAGAATAACATGCTTTTGTTGCCACCGTCAAGTTTGTTTTGCGTGTACGTCACTTGGCAGTGCTGTCAGAAATCGGGGTAAGGTGTATAAATGCCAAAGTATCCCGTTTTATTCTGGAGTTCTCCAGGCAGGAAAATCAGGTTCCTCAAAACCGGGATGAGGGCGTATTCCGGCATATGATGTTTACATAGACAAATACAACAACAGGATACTTAAAACCCACCAAAAACTTGTAAACTCAAATCCATGTAATCACACTCAAGTGTGTTAGAAGCCCAGTGAGGCCTTGTCCCGGCAGCAGAGGACAGGCACTTATGTAGACAGAGCTATAATAAAGAAGTAATACTGTAAGAGGCCATACTGATAATAAAGGGTCCTCCCTATTAATGTCAGTCTGTTTTGTGACCAGTTAAAAACTCCTCATAGGGGCCTTAATAAACTGAATAATGATGGGTAGATTTCCTAAAAGGTCACTGTCAAAATAATAACACACTTTTTTTTAAACAAATATGTTGTATTTTTAGGTCAAAGAAGAGAATTGTATATCTGGGCTTGATATCCATTTTAAATGAACCAACAACTCTCTGAAGTTGCTAATAACCCCAATCTTAATGTGTGTGACTATTAGCTTCGGTGTTTGGGAATTTGACCTTTTTTGCATTTATTGGTTCATTTGCATAGAAAGGGACTACT
Organism: Symphodus melops; assembly: GCF_947650265.1. Taxonomy (NCBI): domain Eukaryota; kingdom Metazoa; phylum Chordata; class Actinopteri; order Labriformes; family Labridae; genus Symphodus; species Symphodus melops. The sequence continues at coordinate 11,735,239 of NC_136710.1, read as the reverse complement.
TTGCTCCTAATGTATACATATTATCTCATTGAAACACATGCACATCGTACCAGAGTACAGAGACGCTATTTGCTTGTCTGCACATTTGATGTTTTATATCCATTGTAGGTGTCTTGAGAATAACATGGTTTCCTTATTGTCTTTTTCCTCGAGCTTTGAAAATCACAAAACATAAGGCAGAATGTATACTTTTTAGCGTTTTCCTCAACTCCATGTCCATGTAGTTTGTCAACAGAATCGTAAAATAGGCATAATATCGCAAATAAATCCTATTTTGGTGTACCTGTATACTTACAAATGAGTAAGTCCTTTACAGTGCTTCAACGTTTTAATTTGTACAGTTTAATGTTAATATAAATTTGTCATCAACAGTTCTTTTAATACAAAGAAAAGTGTTCAACGTTTCCTTCCTAAAATGAGCCAACATAGTGCCCTGACAGTATTTCCAAGTTCGGATACATTTTATTGTCTTTTTTAGTTTGCTTTAATAGAGTTTGGATGTACGTATTCATGCTTTTGAATTTTTAAAAACAGAAATTAAAGAAAATTTGGATTCCAGTGTTACCAACCAAAATCGATCTTACCAGGATGGATTTAGAGCTGATCGCACATTTGTGGCCGTCAGTATAAATCTAGCAGCTAAATTAGATCAGAGCGAAGCCAGTGAGGTCAAAGTTCAAATTGCACTACAGGCTCCATAAGCTCTCACTTAATTTGGCTCTTGGAGAGTCATAATCACCAACCATTATTAGTGTCATCACATAATCCAAGATGTATGAGGCGAGAAAGACAGAGGCATTATGTTTGTGAAATTCGTTTTGATTTTAAGCAACAGCCATATAGATAGAATAATCAAGAAAAATGAGACGATTATCCATCAAGGGCATTACATGAGGCAGTGGCCAATTTATCCCCCAACGAGAAGGCTCTGAATGGGCTTGATAAATCATCAGGAGAGGGGATATCATTTGGCCTCACAGCGAAAAAACTGTAGCGCAAGCATATCTCAAACCATTAAGGGCTAAAGTTAGCTCTCGCCCACCCTCCCGCCAATCTATCAAAGGGTTGTGCAGACTTTAGTGTGAGCCTCACAGCGGGGACGGGCTGTGTGCCTCTGAGCTGCCCTGAAGAACAAATGTTTCATTTTCATTAGTTACCAGGTAGTGTGTGCCCCAGGGCCAGGACAGGCTTTTCTCAGTGTAAATCTCTCCTGGGAAGATGAGGGATGAAGAAAAGTTTTCAACCACTTTTCAGCTTGCACAATGATGGAAGTGTCACGGAAGAAACACTGAATATCATAAATGCTCATTCATCTTACTCATAGTATTTTTTTTTACACCCTTTAGAGTATTACACATATGTCTTGGCTCCCTACTGCAATGATTACTGCTGTACCTCGATTTTAATCTTTGATATAGTATATTGGAAGGTAAATGACGACACAGTTAATCCACCTTGGTGGTTTAATTGCCTTATTTTTCCTAAGAATCCCTTTACAACGTTCGAAGTGGTTCATACTATAAATATATTTTTATCCATATGGTCACTACTTAATAACTGTCAGGCCCGCCCAAAGAAATGGCTGAGTGAATGGGCCCAATGAACATGCTATGTAATCATATGTGTATTCAACCAGCAGCAATAGCGCTAGCCATTGATGCCTTGTGGTGTAATTAATTTTGTGCAGGTATGGGTTTACAAAGTCAGACATTAACCCTAACTAAAAGGTTTAAGATTTAAAGAAAGGGAAGGAATACAAAATGTATACACCTTGGGTTAGTAAGTATGCTGAGTATTTAGGTGTAAATCACAATTGTGTTATCAATGCTTACATTTAGGATGAATTGTGACTTACCCCTGAAAAACTGTCCCCTTTTTCCTCCCTTATGGTCGACCTTGACTGCAGTAAGAGATAACGATGTAAAAAGACAGCAACATATTAACAAACCAAAAAGGTTGAGCTGAATAGGCTGTGCTTGCTTCTGATTGACTTTGTTCAATGAAAATGACTGGCAAAATAAAAAGTAAATGAATATAGAAGAGTGAAGATATTCTTGAACAGTTTAAAACTAAAATCGGGTGGGAATAAGTCTGTAAAGTAAGTTATTTATAGCGGTTTGTTTGTTTCAGCTTTAATTACATCAGAATCAGAATAAGATTGTCAATTGACAATCTGATTGTCAATGACATGGCACTGTTCGTGACATTCCCATTGGGAAATAAGTAAACTTATTGTGAAGTAAAAAAAAAAGTAATTATTTCATCATTATTAATTGTCATTTTTTATCAACAGATCCCCCCTCCCCCCCATCCCCCATTAACAGCTATTCAGTGCTTGTATTTGGTAGGAACCCTTCTATATACCAGTTTTCAACATTAGCAGCATGCCATTCCCATGTTGAATTAAACACGTCATCACATGAAATCACAAGTAAGAAGACCATCCTCATAAACTGGAAATCCAAAAACAATGCAAACACTACACAATGGAAAATCTTAACCCTCTGCACCCCCCTTCTCCACCGATGACACCGGAATATATATATTACACACACTCTTATATACTCATATATATACTCTTTCTTTTTTTCCTCTCTAATACATTAATACATAAAACAAAACATCTACTGATAATAGTAGTGGTACGTACACACACACACACACACACACATATATATATTTCTTAAATACATTTTTCAATGATTGTTTTATTATTACTAAATTTTTTTGTGTTATATTAATTTATTATCATTATTGATACATTTATTTTCTCTCTTTCTTCTCTCCTTACTCTCTCTTCACCTTTCACAGCACTCTTTTACTCTCTCCTGCATTTACTCTCCTCTTCTGCTCTTTTCCTTCTCTCTCCTTACTCATCACTCTCTGAACACTCTGATATTCTACAACAGGGCAACATAAAGTGATATTATTGTCATTTCACCAACAACACCAGTGATAGTTTGGCGCTTACCTTAGAGCGGTCTCTCAACTGCATTGCCTTGGATTTAGCATCAGGGACAGCAAGTAAACAGTTATCCCGGGTTGAACATCAGAACGTCAATAGTAATGCTGCCCTCTCGTTTGTTTTGTTTTTCGAAGGTCCGCTCTCGTATTGGTTGAAATGTACACAGTCCGAGATAGAAGTAGAGAAAAAGAGTTGCAACCAAGCAACAAATATGGTGACTTATATGCAACTTTTTTTTCTCTCCTATCTAACCTAATCGAGGACTGTCCCCAGAAATCGGGGACGTCTGGTCATCCTAATGTACACCCAAAACATACACACATACACAAACACAGCCCTACAAAATAGGTAGTCATGTCTTCCTGCTGGTTTTCATTTTGTCTTGTTTGTAATGTCCTAAATGTTAACAAATATTTTTTCACATCCTCATATTTATGTCTCACTTGTATTGTATTGTCCTACGTCACTAACAATAATAATAATAATAATAATAATAATAAAGGAAATCACAAGTAACAATATATCTAGCTCATTGTTAAATTAGCTACCATAGTTTTTACTGCTGCTGATACTTTAGATTAAACTTATTTGACTTGATAAAAAAAATCAATCGGCTTTTTTTGCATCTCATTAAAGAGGTCTCCTATATCATGTATTGTAAATTATCACCAAACATATGGTCAATTGAAATTGTCTTCTACTTTGAACAAGTTAATATAAATTGATCAATTAATTTTATTTGTCTTTTCTAAAAACTGTAATGGTCCATTTTATTATATATTTTTTCATAACCATGAAAAAACCCCTGCAGATAGGGTTGTGCAGAATCTGAAAAATGAATAGAGAGCACTTGTTGCTCTAAAACTACTTACATACTGAGAGTTGTGAATCTCTCAAGTTAGAACTAAAACAAGCGAGACCTCTTTCTCCTGCTCTTCATCTCTGCTTTAGGCTAAAAAATGAAGTCTATATTAGCTGCTGCTAGCATGACTCATCAACATTTCTGACTAAAACTTTAGGAGTTGATTTGGACTGTTGATAATGAAAATTCCTGTTTTAAGAAGAAAGAAGACAAAATAATGTCATATCAAAGGTTTGGTGTTCATAGTCCATCAATTATGTAAAATTAGGCTAATGATACGCTAACGGTAGAGTTCTACGACAGAGTTGCTAGCATATCAGAAGAGATCTGTTATCGTGCTGCACAAGTTGAGACGAGCCTTGTTGTCTTTTTCCTTTCACGGACAATAAAGGTCTGAACTGAACATTTTGTATTTAACAAATCTTTTGTAGTAAAGGCAAAACAATCCCCAGCTTTTTTATTTTACCAAATTAACTCTTGACACCAGGTTGACCAGATAATCCCAAATCAATCACTCGTCCTATTCCTCCTCTTACTCCTTCTGTCTTTTATCTGAACGTGTCTTTAGGGCTCAGTCACACAAACTGTATAGCTTCAGGGCCACATTTAGATGAAACAAATAGAAGGAATTTAGACAAATGCTCAGTTGAGACAAACAACTCCTTACTGCCTGCAGGCTCTGTGTTTTCTTCTTCCTTTTTCTGTTACTGTAGTTCCCTTCCAAAAAGTAATAACTTTATCTCAGGGAGGCTTACGAAGAAGAGAAACCTCCGTCAGTGGATGCTGACAGGTCTGGTGGAACGGGGCTTTATGTGTCCGTTTCATTTTCACACTGCTTGTCCTTGCGAGTGCCACTTGATTTGTTGTCCTGCAAATGTGCCACGTGGGCGGCGCTCAGACAGATCCTGAGTGTCAATCTTCCCCATGAGATTTGCTGGAACTTTCTAAAGCTATTGTGATTTTTTAACACCCTGAAGGTTCACATAATGTTTTTCATCCAAGATATATAGGCCAGCCTGGTTTATTTTGAAGGAAAAATCACTATCACAACCTTTCAGGCCAGGATTTTTTTTTTTTTATTGTTTTTGTGAATTCAAAGAGGCAGTTTGCATTTTCATGAGAACTGACAAGATAAAAACAAGGTAGCGTTCAAAAGAGAAAACTATCAAGCTGAGAGGCTTATACGCATGTGAGTATTTGTTTATGAAATTGCAGGTTTTGGTCAAATAATGATCAATCAGGGTAGCCTGTGGTGTCAAAGCAAGCCTGTTTTGCTTTTGTTGCCAAATTATAATACAGCGACACCGTTGATTGGGTTTTTTAAACTGACAAGTGAACCTGAAATGACAGGTGTGAGGAGACAATTTACAAATCCAAATCAAGTGACAGCCTTGCAATCATTGCACCCCTGATTTATTTGCAGCCTTTGGAGGGCTTCTGTGTCGGAAAATGAAAAGAGCAAAACAAATATATGGTTGTGTAATTGTTTTCACTCTATAAGGTGATTGGTAAATAAGGGAGGCTCATTGCCGTATTGACACACCTTCAATAATTATCGATTGCCTGTAATTACAGTAGATTGTCAAATCCCCTTTTTGTTGTGTGCACACTGACAAAGCTAACACAAAGCAGAACATAAACAGACAGATGCTTAACCCAGGAGGACCATTCATAAATGTGCACTGTGGACAGACTAGTTGTCACCGTGTTGTTTACATCAATAATCTGTTACAAGTTTGAAACCAATAGTCAGATTTTTTCATTAGGTAGAGTATTAAAGACACACTTTTAAAGGTCACATGTGTGCATCATTGTGTGCATGTCTTCTGTGTGGTTAAAATACATTTGCTCAGATGAGACCTTCTCACACAAATGCAAATGTATACATTTCTTCTTGGAAAAAAATGAATTAAAGAGTTTTATTTAATGGTGGAAGATTTATTTGAAACCTCAGTATGAGATGCAATTAGACAGATCTACAGCAATTAAGTCGCCCCGAGTCGTATTTGTCTAAGAACTCCGATTTCTATACATTAGTGTTGGCTCACAGGAGCACAAAAAACCCAGAGTTCTAGTGGTCTTTTTCTCTCCTTGATGGGAGTCAAAGAGAACAGCTGTCAATGAGAGTGACCCCAATGATAGATAGCCTCCTGTGCGAGGTCAGCGAGACCATTTGAACACGGGGACTTTCACTAAGGAAGCCCCCCCCCCGGTTCTCCAGTAGAATGTATAGCCTCCATCCTTTCTTGAGTCAAAAGCTGTCAATGTCAGTCTCATTTCCACACAGTCTCTAGCAGGAATTGCAAGAGGTGCGAGGCAGATTCTTTCTGGAAAACAAATAAGCAGCACAAAACAACAGAACCTCCCTATGGGGAAGCCTTGAAATGGATTATCTGTCTTTAAACACCCACACTCCTTCTTCTGTTTCTCTCCTCTACATTTCCTGTTCTGTGATCCAAATTATAAATCTCAACTGGAGGGTGAGAGATAAAAAGTTCCCACAGGAAAACGGCTTTTATGTAAAGGGGATGCTGCTGTGTGATGTAATAATAGCATGCAGACATGCCTGCAAATACAGACTGACTGACAGATCAAACACGTTATCACTTTTACCTTATATGATATTGAGTGCCATGGCTTTCAATTACAATGAAGCTGCAAAAAAACACCACTGTCCACTTGACAGGCTGCAAAAGGCCCTGAGGTCCCATACACACCCATTCAAAGGGGTCTGTTTTTACATTACAAATAAATGTGTTTACTGCCTGGTTCTAAAACAGAAGTTGGTTTGAGTAGCTAATTTTTTTTATTGGCACAAACTGTTGGGTGATAAATGTTTTAAATAACTTGTCCTTTATGATTTTATGAAGGATTAAAGTTATCCATAATTAGGGGTGTGACTGATCTGGATGCAATTGGTCTAACGAATCGCCACTTACCGCGTGACAACGGTAAACAAAACCTCACGTGTTTAAATACACAGCCGATTGTTTACGTCTGTTTATTTCTCTTCGCCGCATACAGCTTTCTCTGAAATAAAGCTGGATTGAGTTTAGTAATAAAGAGCCACATGTCAGTGACAGAGTAGATGAACTGTTGGCTGTCTTTATCATTGGTTTTGTTTGTGTCAAGTAAGCTGTTAGCGGTTAGCTGGTATTCTGTGATGCTGTTACGTAGCTGGATGGCATCCGGCTTGCACGCCACCTACCGAATAGGGCAAGGGTGGCTGTGGAAACAGAAACGGGATCAGGCTTAAAAACTGTACTGATCCGTACCGGACTGCGTTGTGGAAATGGGGTTCTACTGTCTTCCCTCAGTTTATCCAAACCACAAAGGAATTTATTTACTTCTAAATATTACCAAGATATTACTGAAAAACGTGTTTTCCAGCAATAATTTCTGAGCAAACAAATTAAAAAATACTCAGAAAACACTCTCCATCCCTCTATTATTGTTTCCTCCTGGGGAGTTTTCTCCATTGGTATAGATTGGCTTCCATGGCAACAGGCATAGAAACACATGAACCAAAGCTTTGCTTCGTTCACCTCAGTTATGCACCTGACAAGGACACAGGGTACAACAGTCAAAACATGATGTTCCTTATACTAGCTTGTTTTCTGAAATAACTATATTGTCAAGGACACTTTTCTTGTCCAAACACTATAAATATGCATCTTTTTTAAGACACAACTGATGTGTCTCTTTTATCCCTCTTACTGAAGAGGGAAAATTCTGTAGCTATTGGGCAGGTTTCTATTTTTAAAAACTGATTTTAAATGAATTTGTGGGACAGCCATCTTCTCTGTGTTGAGTTATTATTAACTAAAGGCTATAATATTGTTAGGTGTTCAATCTGTGGATAAGATTAAAACCTCAGCCTTGATTAATCTCCAACTAGTTTAAAACAATAAAACAATGAATTGTAAAGAGAAACATACAAGGACTGTTCACAGTAACACATGGAACTTGTGATGTAACATACAAAGTAGAATTGTTAGTAAGTAACACAATAAAGTATTCTATAAGGTATCATAGAAGCTAGCTTACAAGTTATGATACAAGGTAGCATGTAAGGTAGCATTCAATGTGCCATGCAAGGAAACAAGTATGCATACACAGTAGCATAAAATGTTGTGTACAAGGTAGAATACAGGCAAACAAGGTAGCATTCTAAGTAATGTTCAATGCTATGTTCAAGTAACATAACATTTATGTTTGAAGTAAGAAGTGTAGTATATTACTTTATTAGGTATGGATACTGCATAACATAACAATATACATCTGGGGTGTCTGGAGTAACCTTGGAACTTAGCAGGACAAATAAATGCAAAAACCTTACTTTAGTTTATGGTAAATTGTGAGTTTTAGGAAAACCCACTTTCAAAGCATTGTATCAGATAAACATAAAGGGAGTGGTGAGATCACAGTGAAACATCACAGATATCATTTTTAGCCCCAAATGTTTGGCTACAATTTGTTTTATATATTATCAAAAAAAACAACAACAACAAAAAAACAACAGACATTTAATTCCTCATGAGATTCTGCAAGAAATAAATACAAAAAATACATTTCCTCTTCGTAAAACTGATTTCCATTTAATTTGGACTCATATTTAATGAGCAACTTACTTAGTTTATCAAGTTTTTCAACTTTAAAATAGGTGGTGAAGCATGTTGGCTAAATAACTGGTACTTTATTTCCAGCCTTGATATAAGAAGATAATGGGCCTGATGAAAAACCTGTTTCTGTTGGCTCTATGTTTGGAGTGCCTTTTATCCAGCTTTGGCTAGTAACACAGGTTGTTTTATTTTCCTCTCATAGTGCCCTTGTTTAAAAATCTGTTTATGCCTGTTTGTTTCCTTCAAGACCTCTATTAACTCTTGGCAACTGAAACACCTTCACTACTCATAACCTCTGACTCAAAGTGACTAGCCACAAGCTAGCCAACTAACATATATCACCTGGCTTCGGCAGCCACATTTTGCTGACTTACATCCATCCATAAACGCTAAAGGAGCAAAATAGTTCCAAGTGTTGTCGAAGTGGAATGAAACATCTCTATAGAGCTTTACTATATCCAAGTTTCATTCCAATAAAGACTAATTTGCTGGCACCCTAGCAGTCATGCACCAGGTGACCTAGCTTAATTGAGCAGTTTGGACTCAGGTTGATTTACCTTCTTTTTATCCTTGGGTTCTGAAAACACATTTAATTGAATTGATTAAGCCACAGGAATGGCTCTGTATTAAAATGCTTATTTGAATGGCAACCCACTCAGCAATTAACAGCCAAATTCCTATTTTGATAACAAATTATAATTGTCATGCTTGACTAATGCTCTTATTTAGACATGGTGAAGCATAAGCTTTTAGATCTATAAAACAAACTGCAGAAGAAAGGTAAATGGTAAATGGACTTCAGCTTGTATAGTGCTTTTTATAGTCTTCTGACTACTCAGTGTGCTTTTACATTACAGGTCACACCTACCCATTCACACACTGGCAGAGTGTGTAAAGTTATCACCAGAATTAACTAATCCTATTCTTACACATCGGACATATGCCTGCAGGAGCTGGGGATTGAACCCCAACCTTCCAGCTGAGAGACGACCGATTTAGACACAGTCAACACACAGTCATGTGAATTATCTTTGTTGAACAGATAAACTTTGTTCAATAAAGGTTTATGACTTTGTGCTGAGATTTGGATGAAGTCTGTGAGCTGTGGAGCATCCAGTAGCAGCAGAATGTTTGCTCTCTGCCAGCATAAACCTCTCCATCTCATGCTTTCATAGCTCTGTGGGAGTTGATTAATGAAGCAAGATTTCCAGCTATCAAGCTGGGTGCAAACTGTTCAATTATGCATCTTGGACTCTCTTTATATCATGTTTTAGTATCTTCTATATCTCTGTGGGGCCGATGTATGTGTGGGAGGCCAAGCCGGGGACGAGCTATATTTGTCTGAGTGATGACCTTTGCCATTGCGACAAATTAAAGTGGAGTGATTGGTGCGGTACTGTCAATTTGCTCTTTCATGAGGTCTTCGCTGGGGTTGTCACAGCGATGCTGGCAGGACTCAATTCACATTTGGAGTTAATCAAAATGCAATACTGGGGCAGGCAAGGAGGCAGAAGGCTCTTGCTGTAAACAGTAAAGAAGACGTTTACAACCCGACGCAGACATCTGTCCTCATCAGGCACAGCTGCTCTGAGACGGCCTTATGATTGTTTGATTTCTTTTGCAGACACTCGTAGCACTTTAATTTTTTATATTGGAGTATGCTGCTTGTTATACAGCAGCCTTTTTAGCTGCTTTAATTCAGGTAGGATAAAAAGCCTTGGATGATATGCTGGTGGGGCTTTGAGAAACAAAACATTCTCAGCTCAGCAGGTGAAAATTAAGATTATTATAAATCTTGTTAACACAAGGATTTTTTTAATTCTTATACTTCATTCAAAGTTCATTTCCATTGATTTAAGCTTCAGACAAAAACCAACATGGTTGGCCTTAAACATTTTTTAATATTTACATACTTTAATATTATAATATTTAATATTATTTTTTTCTGTTTTGTAAGTCTTACTATGTGGCTTACTTGAAGGGCCATTAGCTGTTCACAGAAGTGTTCTGAGAAATGTTGGATGACTCCTATATCCAAATAATGAGAATATTACAGTACATCTGAAATAGAGCTGCAGCATGACAGAAAACTTGGAGCGTTAGTGCCCAACATGACCAATGTTTAATTGAGTGAACCACTTATTAGTCAGAAACATCTTCACAACTAGAGAATGAAGACCTCAAATAAATTGGTTCAGATATTTCTTAGATTTGAAGGATCCTCAAACATTTCATTAAGTTCATTATGTTTTATTATGACAAAAGATTAATGACAATTTATATTGTTGGATTTTCTTTGAAAAAAATTAGCTGCGATTACAGGTAACAATGTAGAAAATAGTGTGGGTTTAGCTAAATATGTGACACTGTGACATTTATGAAGTCTGATATTTACAGTCGTAGTTACATTATGCTTGTAGACATACACGCTTCAAATGAAATGCTCATAAAACAACTGCTAGTAACAATACAAAAAATAAATGATTTACTGAATAGTTGACAGAATGTTTCCATCCATGATAACAATACATTATTTACTAATGTTAAAAAAAGGAAATTGCATATAGCATATAGCATTGCAGTTAGGTAACTAGCTACAATACAGCTACAATTGTAGTGTGGGTAGGTGGGTAGGTGGGTAGGTAGGTAGGTAGGTAGGTAGGTAGAAGTCTTAAAACCAATGACATCAATGGCTGCATCTGAACAATGACATTATATTACAAAGTTTAAAAATCTGAAGGAATCAATTGTAGTTTGTAACAAACTTTAGGTTTGTGTATGGGTGTACATACATTTGTATATTTTTTTTACCATGAAATATAAATACCATCAGGCCAGTTAATGCTGTTGCATTGCATTGGCAATAAACTGAAGCAAATGAATTCATATGTCAAGAGATGTTGGAAAAGGGAAGTTTCTTTCATTGTACAATCACCACTTCTCTCTCTCTGGACGTCTGTGTTTGTGTTTTGTGATGAATCCCCGGCGAGCAATGTAACAGGTGGGTGGATGGACGAAAAAAAGAAAAAAAAAAAGATCAAATCAATAGTTTCAGCCACCGCTTAATTGCACATCGGGAGCCAAAGGTTTTTTATTACAGGCTCTGGTCAAACTTTTAATATACCTTGAGCCTCTGGAGTATGGTTTTCCCGTGCACGTAGCTTTGTCCAAGAAACAAACGCTGCCCATTTTTCTTTTTTTTTTTACAACCTGTCTTCCAGTCAACCCTCAGCAACTTACAGTTTTCAACAGTTTACCAACAGCAGAGAATGTAATGAAGTCACAGTATCTGAATTAAGCCGCTTATGAGATTAAAGTATTCAACCCACCTTCTCTGGTGTGGAAATTATTAGAAAACAAAGGGGTTTACCAGGCGAAGAGATTTAAACTGAACTGGAGATTTTCCTCCTCACTTCAAACTATTGAAATGTGTGTGCAGATAAAATTAGCAATGCAGCTACAATTTTAATCAAACATGTGACTCCAGGAAAAGCCATGTACCTCCAAAAAAATAAGAAACACCAGGTTTACTATTCTCCCTTGTAAGCTTGACATTTTTGTGCTATGGTTTCATGAGATTTTGAACCTTGATATGAAACAAAAACAACCAAAAATTAGAATTTCATGGGAAGGTTTTGAAGGTGCTTAGTGAGGCAATCCGAATTTCAATGTGAAGCACCAGAATGCAATATGCCCTAAATATGACGCAAATGAGCCCAGATCTATGATCAAAGATTACACACAGTTAACACACCTTCACAAGTCTCACACAGCTATCACGATGAAGAATTTAGAGCGTGACCCATCAATTTATATAATCACGCTTCCTCTGACATATTAATATACTCTCATTAGCTTTAGGAATCAGTCATAGGGAAAGCTTTGTAGACGTACCTGTGCTTGATAAATCACATCTCTTTTTGTATAAACAGCTTGTTTCTTCAGACAGATGTATTTACAGTGCTACAGATCTGAGGGGTTACATGTAAATAATGCATAAGTGTAAAGCATGAGTGGCAGAACGTGTCATGAACCATGCAACATCCCCAAAACCAGTGTCCTGGGATTTTTGCTGCCTGCAAAACATTCAGAGTGGAACAAGAACAGTTCCAAAAATAAAAAGCATCCTGGTTGTTTCGGTCCTGAGGACATTACTTGGAAGAGTGTACAGCTGTGGTTGCAGATCTGTCAGGCTGTACCAAGGCATTGAGAATGTTAACAGGATGACATTCTCAAATGACAATGTAAATATGCTAATTTTTTTTGCTTGAAAATGTTATCACAATTTTACAATTTTGGAGTGTTAGCATGCATTTCGGTAAGCTATAAAACAAGGTAGGTTTTAGTCAAGTAAATTTTGAACTCCATAATTGCACTAAAGACAAAACTAGAAAAAGAAACAATTCTCCTTCAGAGTACATATACATACATACATAAACAGTTCAATGGCAATGAATTGTTGTCATGAGATTTGGCATAAACCATTAATGTTAACCTCATGGTAGCACTTAGGGCAAGGTAAAAAGTCACCTTAGTCATTAGAATTCATCCTCTGGGTACCACATGTATCTGTTCCAAATGTAGGGCCAATCAGTCAAGTATTTGTGACATTTTTCCCTTTATAATCAAATGTTTTTTGACTTTCTGGTGGTGCTTCGCAAAAATCTACCAACAGAAGTTCTAGGAGTCACCTTGGGTAAACAGGGATACATCTTTACCAGATCTCGTCTCTCCAAAACTTGGGGAAAATATGATAACCTTAGATAGCCCTAGAGAAGAAAATGAAGTGATCACCTTAGTTTGTACGTTTTTCTAGGGATGGATAGGTTTTAATGCCAATCCTTTTAATAGTATTTAAATTTAAAATAACTAAACCAAGCCAGTTTATTATATTCATTTGATTTTAATCATTAAGCTGTATCCACATTGATCAGTAAAAAGGATGAACTATTATCACCCAAGAAATATAGCATATTAGCTTATTTAACTCAAATAATGAAAGAGTAGTTGCCAGTTTGGCCTCGTACAGTATATATCATGCACACCATGTGCAGCCGTTACTGTCTTCATGACTGTATAGCTTCAAGTCCAGCCCTTGACATTTGCTTTATGTCATCCCCCACTCTCCTCTAACAACATTTTTGCTACTTACCACTGTCCTATCGAATATTTTTGGGGTACGAATAACCCCAAAAATATTCTTGGAAAGGTTGAAATGCTAAAAACACATGGCTTCTCCTTCAAAGAGACATGCACAGTTAAACAAAAACATTATACAGACTTCAAAAATGTGAAAACATGTCTTCCTTACAAATTGAAAGAGGCTCGCATGTAACTGTTTAAATCCAGCCCACACAGTAGAAGAAATGAGTTCAGAAAAGGACAGAAAGCTTAGTCCCTTATCAACCTTGTTTACATAACTACACTTTGGTGTTTGATTTGGATCTGTTTCGGGCCAGCCGCTAGCTGGTTAATGTTAGCTTCAGAGGTCCTCACTGTCCAAGCCTTTTCCCCTTCAGCAAACAGATGTGTGGGCAATGCACAAACAAGCTCACAAAGCTTTGCTCAGTCCATAAATAACTGGTTTGTCTTAATCCATCAAGTTTGTGGATGTAGAAAGCGGTACCTCTGTAGCATGTGGGGGCTGAGTATTAGCTGGATGTCTGCTATATCATGATGTATAAGCTTGCTCTTTGAACAGGGGTCTGGTCCACTATGGGGCTATTATGCCAAGCTAGTGCCAGCAATCCATCACGCTTAAGCACTGTACAGCCTATTTCACTTGGCAGCGAGCCATTGTCACCCTTGGTTCACTCATTTCCATACTGAAATCTATGGATGTGACTCATTCATAGGGCTGAGGCGGACATGGAACTGGTCAGAAGCACATGGGGATAGACAGGATCTGACCATTCATCTGAGCGTAAAAGTGGGAATACTGTACCCAGGAGACACTCATATATTTTATCTTTCTATCGTTTATTAAAAGCTGTACAAAAAATTTCCTGGAAAGAGTCTTCGGGGAGAAAATCTAATAAAAAAAAACACCTTGCAGAAAATTGGTTTATGACTAACATTCTGTAAAAAAAGTGGAACTAGATACAACATGTAGGCCCTGCCATGCTGGGCTGTTGTTTAGGACCAGGAAAGAGTGTTTGTTTACCCCATTTCTGACCATCGTTGCCTCACCAAAGTTCATACTTTGGTCCATGTGCTCCTTTTTTCTCTCGAGATTGTTGGTTATTCAACATTTGTGCTATACCGTGTTTCTTCTGCTGATTTTTTAAAAACCACAATTCCATCCCTGAAGCTCTCGACCTGTTAACCTTCCTTCAGAAACAACAATTTAAAATAGACTGGTAGTTATACCTTCCCAGAGCTTTTAAAAAAATCTTTTTCTAACTAACAACAAAAAAAAAGAAGACATTTTAGTCCATCTTATGGTCAGGTCAATCCTGCCGTCAGTCCCATACAGATTTTGATTCCAGACCAACACATTTTTGGGGCAGCTTTGGAACAGTCTTCATGACTGAGATATTTTTTAACTTGGATATGGTATTATGATACCATAATCTAAACTGGGGCTTGTAGGGCACTAAATACTAACATCTCATTGGGCACCGAAATGGCTGGAGGTGATGGAGGCTCCATTAACTCCTGTTGCCCAAAGATGAATGATTAGAGATTGTAGGATACATTGTTAAGGGTTAGGGTAATGTGTACTTTTTGAGTTTTGAGGGTTTTTGTTGTTAAAACTGTGTCTTGCTATTCTCTCCCTTGAAAAAGAGATCTCTGGTCCCAGTTGGACTAACCTGGATTAATAAAGGTTAGAAATCACAACAAAAGGAACATGCCAAAGATACAGTAATTGTTGTTCATAATAAGACTCGATTGTATTTCATGAACTTATCCCAGATTTTACCTAAAACTACTATCTGGCTACTATCTGGCATGAAAGATGCAAAAAGGTGATGTATTTGCCTAAGATGTTTTAGAGGGTTATGTAAAATGGAAAGAGCTAAATAGAAAACTGAAACATTAAACTTAGATAAAGAGAAATTCAACTTCATTTTTATTGTGCCTTTTATGATCATAGCGACAAATTAGCCTGATTGATTGACTGATTGAAAGTGAAGTCTTGTCCCATTAAAAGCAATAAAACCTAGATATATATTTCAGCAAAATATAGCACATAAAGGGAACATCTGGCTCCTTCCTGCGCCAACATTGCTTGAAGGTGTATTTTTTTTTTGGCCCACTTAGGTTTCCAAGGCATGCTGCCCTCGTCCCCAAAAAAGTCCCCTCAGCATTCATTTTACACTCTGAGCAGGAGTGTTATTTTTCTACTCTAATTATATCCCTTTATCAGGCCACCCTGTGATTGGTTTTAGGTGATAAGCAGGGAGTCAGACTGGAAAAACAAGCAATTGCAGTGTTAAGAATTAGAGGTAGAAAACTGCTTTTTTGTTATCTCAGCAGGGAGTAAAATGGAAAGTACAAGTCGATTTTAAAATGTTTCGTGAGTGTAACTGAAAGGTGACAAGGTGTAGCATGAAAATCAGCTAATCCCTTTGTCTTCGAGGAACTTGTTTTTTTCACCAATCTCTGCAAAATATTTTTCATGGAGAGACTTTTGTTTTACGTTCTTGTTGAACTTAGTTGAAAAAGGGTCGCCTACTCAAAAACTCTGAAGTTTGCTCACTTTTCATGGCAACCACATTCCTGATTATCCTGCTGAAGGATCAAGATGAGCAGAGTATTTCTGTGTGAACACCCTCTCCCAAGGGGGCCCATTTAGGCATAACTACTCTTTTATTGTAGACAGTTGGTGGAAGTGGGTGGGAGGATGTAAGCATAGGTATATAATTTAAGTGATTCCTGTGTCACTTAAGACATTACTTGGGTTAGCATTAGTATTCTTAAGTGATGGTTGGAAGGGATGGTGATTTAGAGGTTACATTTAAAAAGTAGGTACAAGGGCCTGGAAGACCATGTCTGCATGACATGCACTTGTGGAAAAAAAACATTAAAGAACATTGCTGGACTTATTATATGCAGTGATGTCTTCATAATTAGCAAGCGGCAACCTCTAATGTTAAAAAATAAAGTCAATCCAGAAGTTCAAAAAAAAAAACTGCAGTTCCATGGTGTGTCCAGTTGAGGCTGGTTGCGATAAGCCAGAAAGTCACACACCCATTTTTCAATATCCATTTAAAGAGGTTTACAGCCTGGTACAGATTTTTTGTTTGTTTGAATAGTTCATGGTTTTTTATCAGCAAGCACTGGAGGAGGGCTGACTTTTACATAATTCTTGCTTGATATTATGAAGACTAATGTCTAATTTGGGGTTTGACTAACAGACAGACAGGTGCGTTGTAGCTGTTTTCCAGGAGCCACGGTTGCAAGGTTGACTGAACATTAGGCGGAGATAACATTTTTCAATCGTTGGGCTTTAAAATTCTCTTTTAGTACCCTATGCTTGACTCATCCAACATCCAAGTTTTATACTGTCCGTGGGCTTGAATGGTCTCACTCCCAACACCAGCGTGGTTAGGGGCCATTGGTTTCAAGAAGTGGAGATGTAGGCAACAATTTGTTTCTTAAAGTTGTTCAAGTAAACTGTGACATAAAAAAGAACAGTTAAAGTAGGTTCAAATGAATTTATTCATTCATACATAATATTGCAGGAAAGGTTAACAATTGTGTCATGACTCTACCACTATACGGTTTATTCGGAATATGTTGATTAACATGTAAACGGGCAAATTCCAGTAGCACAGCACTCTGCAGAGCATATAAACAGCTTTTTCGGAATAATGCCTTAACCAAAATCTTAATAGGAATGTGGTGTGCAGGTAAATGTAGTCTTTGACATGTGTCAGACCCTTTTACTATAAAGTTTGATGGCATGAAATGAACCTAAAGACAAGTACCCAGAGCTTTGTGTTTTGATGCATCAGGCCGCTGAACAAGCTCCCGTACTTTAATAATAGGGAGAAAGAAAAAGAAGGGAGACAGCTCTCCAGTATGAGACCTGCTGAAACTCACAGTCTATTTGCTTTTGAATGCTCCAGATGCTAAGAACAGAATGAAACACAAAACAGCAGATGCTTTTTTTTTTTTTTTTAATTTTTGTTATTTTCTCCCTGCTCCGAAATAGCTGAAATGTTGTTGTTTTTTGTTGCCAAGGCCCATTGTTAGAATGCTGATGGATTCCAACTGCTTTAAAAATTGGCGACGAAATGGCTAAAGCAAAAAAAAACATCTGAAGCAGCGTCTGTAACAAGGCTGCTAGTGTATCAAAGATCTCCATTTAAGTATAATGAGAACAAAATGGACATTAAAATGTAATCCCTCCGCTTGTATTCATGTGGGTTTGTTGTTGCACACTTTCTGTCCACTTTGGGCTTTTATATCTTGTTATCCAGTCTCTGAAACGAGCAGAATGTGGAGACAAATGCATACGCTGCAGGCAGGTTTCCTATATAAAATCCAATAAACTCACTTCTTCAAATATATGGTCTCACAGGGTGTTCTCCAGCATATAACACTATTAATATTCAAGTAAATCCCACAACAGCAACCAATGCACAGCCCAGCAGTTTTCTATTTATTAGCCGGGGTTATTGTTTGACATTGTAATCGATCTTTAACAGTCAGGGGTAATACATTCCTTCCTGCTTCCCATTGTATTTGACTGGAATCAAAGTCTGCTTTGTTTAACAGTTTCATTTTTATATCACGGTCCGACCTTTAGGGTCAATAGACACTCAAGAATTCAAAACAAGCAAAGATGAAACACAAAAAAACAAACAAATGAAGAGTGTAAATGATTGCTAGAAACTGAGTCCCTCTTAATGACAAAGCATGTAAAGTCCTGGTATTTCTTTGTTGTAAGGTATGCTACGAGTGATTCAATCTGCTGGTCAAGGCTGTACTCGTTTCAAAACTTCAATACTAAACATGATGATACGTTCTTTTTTTTTGGGGGGGGGGGGGGGGGGGGGATCCTTTGTTGATTGTCCTGTTAACGAAAACAATAGCCTAATAGGGACCAAACTAACTGACAGAGGCAAACAACTGCACCAAATCAATTTTTACTTCTATCCACTTCATCTACTTTGTACTTTGAGTCTAAAAAGTCACAAACTGTGACTGCCTGTTCTTCCTTCCTGTTGTCTGCCAGATGTGTTTACTCTAACTTTGGGGTTTAACTGTGAGAGATTTCGCATGATGTCCATTATTGAGAGACAGGACTCTGTCTGTTGAGGAATGGAATGTGTTTGCGTGTGGCGTGCTGTGAATGTTGGTCAAATCGTTTCTCCCAAATACTTCAGGACCAAAACAGTTAAAACTATCATTATTTCTCATCAGATTAAAAAAAAAAGGAACAAAACTTAAGTTGTAATTTTAGTGTACAGTTATATAAGGTGAGCAGCAGCTGCTTGTACAAAAACAAGGAAGGTCAAGCAACTTTTGAATGAGTAATACTTTAATATGGGTTTCAAGAATAAGGAAACAATCAATTCAACAATTCAATCTTTTAGCAAAAAAAGTATCAACACCCTGACTTTGAGGAAATAGGCTCTTTTTCGGTAAATAATTTGTCATGGTTTGGTTTTGATTCTGTTATAATTCCTGAATGTTGCCTGTTTTCTCTTGTAAGCTTTCTTCGTTCAGTCTTCAGTATTTATGTTTTTATTTTGTGGTTCTGTTCCTCTGTGTTATCTGGTTTCCTGCTCCTCTGTGTTTTCCTGAGTCCTGATTGTCCTCAGCTGTCTCATTAGTCTCACCTGTGTTTGATTACTCCATGTCTATTTAGTCTCAGTGTTTCTTATTCTCTGTGTCAGTTCATTGTCTTCTGTTGTTTGTCAGTGGTGGGTGTTTGGTCATGTTCTCCGTGTTTCCTCGTGGCTCCCAGTTTTTCCTTATTTTTTCCGTTTTTGTTTCTGCACTTTGGTCTTCCTCCTCTCTGTTCGTCGCACCCATCTTGATAGAAATCGCTTGTTTGCGCAGGCGGTTTGTTTCTCTTCTCATACAACGTTTCAGGATTAAAATTTCAATAGCCATAGCCTAACTTAAATCTATTGAAAATATAATATTGTAAGCTAACGACTTTATTCTTCTAAATGTGCAAC
This sequence comes from Symphodus melops, assembly GCF_947650265.1. Taxonomy (NCBI): domain Eukaryota; kingdom Metazoa; phylum Chordata; class Actinopteri; order Labriformes; family Labridae; genus Symphodus; species Symphodus melops. The sequence continues at coordinate 11,715,652 of NC_136710.1, read as the reverse complement.
CTTAATATCGAGACTTTAAATGTTTTTTTGTTTTTGTTTTTAACGTGGCCATCCTCTGTCGTAAAGAAAAAAACGAAACAAAAACACAGCGCCCAAAAACATTGTGGGCAAGGGTGAGCTCAAACTAAAATTTCTAGAAAAAGCATTGAGTTCCCCCCCAAAAATAAGTGCTTACTTGAACCGAATAATCTGATAAAATGTCTCAGAAAACTTAAAAAAAAAAAAAAGACTGTTCATAAATATTAAGGTCCTTGAGCTTCTACATCTCCATTATTGTAACAGAAATCATGTACTTGTACACAGAACATAATTTCATCATGGATGCAATTTGCAGTGAAACTGACAGAAAACATGCAATTACGCAAAAAAAGATGTAAGAATTGACTCTTTAAGGGTAATTAAAAAATACACTGCAGGCTTCTAATTGGCTTAGCAACTGCACAACTGACACCTGAATCTAATTATACAAAGACAATCCTGCTTTTTTTTATTGGAGTACTTTTTTTTTTTTCCTGTAATTTCTAATTGGTTGTCTATACTTTGTCTGTCTGTTAATATTGTTTTTGGGATACACTTCATGATGTCTTTAACACATCACATCCTTTATTATGCATACATGATACATAATTCAATTTCTGAAGGTCAGCTATGAACCCAGTGCAGCATGTGACAAAGACTGTAGCCTCCAAGGATACATGGGGCGTTAACTTTAACCACTGAGGGTGCGCCAACATTTGTAAATGCGTAAATTGTCTTGCTTTCTCTGAAAAGTAAAGAATAAAAGCCCCACAGATGTTTGAACGTGTGAAAACCAGACTTGTGTGCCTCTGCGTCATGAAAGGAATAAATCAAAAGTTTGGAACTGTTTTGAACTTCACAACAGTTTTTCTTGTTTCTAGTTCTCACGGTTTCAAGGTTTTTTAAATAGCAGTTGTAGTTAAAAACACAATAACAGAGAACGAGAGATACCAAAGACCAAGACGAAGGCAAAGTGAGGTCTTGGTCTTGAATAAAAATTCAAAGTCTGTCCATTCTGACGCCGAGACAAGGAGAAAAAAAAAAAGAGTGGTTTATTAATACAACACTACAGCAGGTCTGATTCAATGCAAAAGTCTGTCTTATTTGTTTTTACCTCTATAGATATATAATTATTTTCCTATCATTACATAAGAGTAAAAAAAGCATCAAAGTGTGAATAAAACTTGACTGTATTAGTGTACTTACTCTACTGTAAATATTGAACAACTTTCTTTTCAAGGAGAAATATTCCAAGGAATCTTTTCATAATGTACAATATGATGAATATTTATGTTGGGTTCCTGCTCCCGTCGAAAACATGAAAGCAAATTTTCCACCCAATGTCTTTGCAACATCAAACAAATAACGAATCCCTAAAGAAAAAAGATGCCTTACTGCACTCGTCAGTGGCCTACTGTAGAATAAATATGCAGTTCTTTGTCTTAAACAATGGTAGGTTTGTTGGATAAGCAGCTCTTGTGTTTTTTAACAGCCTTTTTGAAAAACTCCCAAGAACACGGCTGTTCAACGTTTGATTGTTGAAGTAATTCACAGTGATTGTTTGGAGGATTTTACTCAGAAAACTGAGCCGAAATGAAGACCATTCGTTCACCGTATTAGAAGAAAAAGCAGTACTAAGAACGCCCAAGGACAGGTTATAATGTCCCTGCTATTGGGTAGATTGATAGCTGTAAAATCCTGGATCTTGCTTACAGCACAATCATCGTGGGAGCTCGTTTACTCAAACATATCTGAAAACAGCATCTGAGAATATACTAATGGCTCAGGCTTGTGAGGCCCACACAGGTCAAATCGATGGGATGCTTTGGCTTTCAACACTCTTCTAATGTATTGCCAAGGGTTTTCCCATGTCACCCAATTTACAAGTTGGGAGATTTGTATACACCGATGAGCCAGAGCTCAAACTTTTATTTATCTTCTTGCTCTTGCTCGCTCCAAAACCTCCCTTAATGGAACGGAAAAGGCAAAAACAGCATTGAAATGTGTGTGTTTTAAGTGGGGCGAATGCAACCTTGGATGTATCATTGACCTACCTTACTCCATCTCTTTGAAATATGAAAATGCAAGTTCACAATCATGCTAAATGTATAAATCTGTACACCCCAGGGCTCACTATTTTTTTTTTTTTTTTTACATTTGAACTATGAGAGTTGTCCAAGGTTCCTACTTGCTGCTCTTGCGCCCTTTGCGAACGGTAAAACATTTTCTACTTTCACGCAGCTTGCCCTGGTGGCTAACAGGAGGGTACCTCAGATCACAACAAATGATGTCACACTTTCTTGATTTTTAGATTTAAACACCTACCAAGGCAACGGCAAGAAAAGCTCAGGGCTATTTTCCCGACTATGTTGTTTTTGCCGTCGAATCAAGTTAATTACAGTAGTTGTCTTTCACTGTTACAGAGCTTCTCATTGGTCGGTTGTCACACTGTTACAGATCTGTCCTTATCATGAAACACAGTTACAGAGTGGCTCATTGGTCAGTTGTTATGTCACACTGTGACAGGGCTGCTCATTTGTCGGTTATATTGTTACTTACTGGTACAGAGCTGCTCATCTGTCGGTTTTTATGTAACACTGTTAAAAAGCACTGTTCATTGGTCCTTATCATGTCCAAATGCTACAGAGCTTCTCATTGGTCGGTTATCATGTCACACTGTTACAGAGGTGCTCATTGGTGCCTATCATGTCCCAATGTAACAGAGCCTCTCATTGGTCGGTTGTCATGTCAAATTATTACAGAGCTTCTCATTGCAATCACTATTACAGAGGTTCTCATTTGTTGATTGTCATGTTACGCTGTTACAGAGCTTATCGTTGGTAGGTTGTCATGTCCGAATGTTACATAGGGGCTCATTGGTCGATTGTCATGTCACACTGGTCCAGAGCTTCTCATTGGTAGGTTGTCATGTCCTTTCGTCACTGCAAGATCGCCATCTATGGTTTCATAAACAGAAATGGCCCCCATCATTAGAGGTTTGAATGAGTTATAAGAGGGCTGCAGGAATCTAATCTAAAAAGCCTGTTCTGGATAACATCTATTCAAAGTCTTTTACATTGACAGTGTTGCTTATTTCTTTTCCTTTCCTTTGTCTTAGAATGCCAGTCCAGGCTTGCTAGTTTGGAAGTTGTTGTCAATTTAGTGACATTAGCACAGCACTAAATGCACTGTTTATGGCTCTTAAATGCAGTGTGTGAAACTAAAAGTGTTGCCACTATAATAAGAAGCATTAATCTGACACTTTATGGCATGTCTAATTATTATAATTAAACACACAGTAGATTGTTACAGGAGAGTTGCTTATTTTAACATTATATTATAACTTCTTACATATGCCAAAATGGAAGAAAAAAACCTTCAGGATGATGTATATGTCCAATATAATGAAGTGTATTAGTAGTAAGTAAGTGGTTTCAGCTGGTAATGTCATCAGTGTTGCCCACCCCCTGTTCTTCCTTCAAGAGGAACATTTGCTCAGTTATGAAATATTCATAGAAATGTTAAGGATCAGACTTATGAAGTCATTTTTAAACTTCATTTCAAGTGTGTCTTCAATTTCCAGCTGCTTTGATCTGAGTGCTTTTTTTTTTTTCTATTTGTGTGTGTGTGTTGTGAGAGCGACAGCGCACACATGCACACATGGTCCTTGAGGGTCTCTCAATGGCCCCCATCGGTGTCACTCATTTCCCTCGCTCTGCAAAGTTTCTCTTCCCTTGTGGACCCTCGAGGATCTAACAAACCTGTGGTTTATGTACACTTCATATCTCAGCTGCAATCGTCTGAGGGGGAGAACCTGGACTGTTATCCCAGCAGAGAACAACACATCATTTTCTCTTGTCAAGCCTTCTGTTAGGCCTCATCACAGAGAGCAAGCACTCAGGATGCGTATTATTAGTCTCCCAGGGAAGGTTCTTCATTCAGTTTTCCTCACATTGCAATGTAGCAAGGTCCTTCAAACTAGAGAGGAAAAAGGGAGAAATGGGAGGTAGTGTTTTAAAAGCACAGTTTGTGTTAATCTGGTCATTGTGGTGACAGGAGTATCTTGGTAAACAAGGTAATCCAATATGGAGGATCTGCACGGCCATTCTGTGCAAGCTGTAAGGAATGTTGAGTCTCATGAGAGTCTCATATCTGCTGAACAGATACGAGACTGTTTGTTCTTGGTATAGTGTAGCTTCACTTTAAGGCTCCACTCCACTATGCGATCAATGGGAGCTCCTTCGTCTGGGAGATTCATCATTTTGATGCTTGATGTAAATATTTGAACCTCAGTAGACGACCAAATAATGCTTGCAAGAAACCTCAACACAGAGGTATTCTTCAACATGATGTCTGGTCCAATCTGAGGAATCTACACAGTCCAGAAAAAAATGCAACTGCTGTATTTTCACCAAGTCTGCACAGTTCCATCCTACTCTCGCTTTCAAAGCCCGAGGCTTAATCCCCTCACCGGTGAAGGCATTTGTTTGAGGATCACCCTAACTCCTGGTGCCTGCCTCTCCATCCTTGCTGTGCCCTAGAAAGATGGACTGGCAGATCTTCACTTGGGACTCCATTGAAAAAGAACTACATATCCCCCCCCATCCTCTACTTTACTCTCTATAACAGATTGAAATCTATTTTTCTGATCACCAACACATGATCTCCAATGAGACATAAGAGACATGAGAAATAAATCTGGATTTTACCCTTAATTTCACTGACTTTACAAAGACCCAAACTGGAAGAAGTACTGATTTAGTTTGAAATGGCAGAAACATTTCCATTCTGTTGATGAGAAGTTAATACAGTAGGTGCTTTGATAAACTTGTGGCCTTTAGAACAACGTATAAGCTTTTATCAAAGGTCAATGTCCAATAAAAAGGTGCTACACTTCTAAACTGTTATAGGTTATTTATTAGAAGCAAAGCAAATGTCAATTGTGTTGACCTTTCATTTTTGTAAGATACCACCAAGGACATGCAAGGAGAATATAGATACGTACGTTCAGGTCTTTAGGATTTCTTTTTAGTCTAAAAACCCCAGGAAATATATGGTTTGTAAAAGAGCCTGATCGATATAAGCTTTTTTGGGGGCTGAGCAAAAATAGGGAGAAAAAAAAAAAATCTTACCGACATATTAGCCAATGGTTTGAATCCCCATCAGACGGGGCCACTTGGTGTGGAGTTTGCATGTCCTCCCACAGTCCAAAAACATGCCCTTTAAATCAATTGGTGAATGTGACAGTGGCTTTCCGTGTCAGCCCTGTGATCGACTGGCGGACAGTCCAGGGTGTACCCCACTTCTCGCCCAGCAACCCCGAATAGCAAAAAGCCACATAGATTCTTAATAACAATAATAGATTTCATTTGATGACGCCTTTCAAGTCACCCAAGGTCACCTTACATAGGATAAAAGCATAAAATAATAACATCACAGAATATTAAAACCAAACAACAACAACAAAGATCTGTCTTGGATCCAACTTTGATTTTTAGCTATAGATAAATGTAGATATAGATGTGGAAACAAAATCTAATGAAGACAAGATGGTCACTCAACTGGAAAGTAATTGGGCATCACTACTTGACTCCCTGGAGGTTGATACAACTTGTTGTAATCCATATAGCACACACTGCTGTTGGCAGCCAGAAAGAGAACTGATATTTTAAGAAGATCAAATTCGCCGATGCAGATAGGAACAGGACTTGTTAATACGGGCTAATATGATCTACAGACCAGTTAATCCGTCAGACTGTACACAAGTCAACCATTTTTTCTCGACCTTAAATAAGATCCCACTATCATGAAGAAAAACTGAATAACCACCATTATTCAATCTAAAATTCACGGCGTCTGGGTCCAGACTTTACATCTATCAAGGTTACAAGTGGTCGAGAGCTCAACTATCGTACTAAGAGCTAGCATGATTGGAAATTTCCACATGGTGAAAACAAATGGTACTAGAATCAGCGACAGAGTTGCACAGTAACTACATGTTGTGGACTTCGCTGAACACAATGGAAATTTATGTCAATTTAAAACATTTTTTCCCTTTCAGAGTCTACCAAAAAAAAAGATAGTACATCTTATGTACTGGTGTGACTTATATTCCCCAATTACAGCATGTGGCAGAGGAGGTGATGGAAAAATGGCAGTACTAGTATTTTCATTTATTACAAGTATTTTAGATCTGTTTTTCCCTTTTCTGTTAAATTTCAAGTCTGTACTGATGCTATCTCTATGCTAAGTGTTATCCCAGTTTCCTTGATCACAAGGCAGCCTTTCTTGTTCAATGTGCATCATCAGTGACTTCATTACCAGTGCTTAGTAAAGTGTGTGCAGTTATAAATCTCATCTGAGCTGGCTGACGATCCCAGCAGCCGGATATGATTGTTATCCTTGGAGAAATTTCCCCGATGCTTAACGAGGCATTTAAGCTGCTCCGGTCACCCTCAGAAAGAAAGTAAGGCTCAGGAAGAGGAATAATGTCCTCATTCAAATCTGACACACTCGAAGTAAAATGCTGACCATTTGAAGTCATGAAAGTGAGAAGAGGGTGAGGGAGGCATAGTCTTACAAATGATTTTCCCTCCTATTCAGCAGTTTCAGCCCAATCGGGTATTAGACGGGGGACTTCTCTATTAGATTTAAGTCTAGCTTCTCAGCAGACAGAAATCCTCCAACGGCCTTGTGGAATCAAGGAAAAATAATCTCAATCCTTGCATCATTTTTCATCACATTCCAATATCATTTTTTCAAACCATGCATATGAAATAAGAAACAATCTAAAAGTAAATTAAAGTATCCAAATGCAGATCTCTGCCCATTGCTGATAATGACTCAAAAAGATGCAAACACAGCTGTTTGGTCCACTTCTAAAAGTTGATCACTTTCTCTAAGGGTTTTTTTTTTTTCTAAAGTAAGCAGTGAAGGCAAAGTAAACATTTTCTGTGTCGACAGCCCAGATAATATGAGTTTCTAATTCTCGAAAATCTGGGTTGACTCACACACACTATAGAGGGATAAAGAAGGGGAGGAAGGAGGAGAGCTGCCAGTGATTGATCGCTGAGCTGTCGAGCGGCACTGAGGAAAGGGGATTGGAAAAGCTCAGATTTGAAAATATGCCAATAACTCATTTCCAAAGAAATAAACATCAGATGCATTTACAGCAAATCAGAGATGCAATGGAAAGGGAAAACATGTTCATTTTCATCTTAAAATGCCTGACAACTCCTTCACTGCACAAGCAAATCAAGTCATTAAGTCACTATTTCTGTCTTGGTATGTTAGAGTGGTCACAGCCCTAGAATGTAGGTGGACATTTGATTGTTCATCCTCTACTGTTTGTTTAAAATATCAGGATTATGCTAATGTTACAATTCAGATGGAACACATATGACTCCTGTATAACATGATATAAATTAAACATTAAATTCAGCTTGCACATACAAGAGTGATGTTGATTTGACAGCTTCACAGTGTGACAGTAATAGAGGCCTCTGGGGTTGTAATATTTATTCATATTAAAGCAGGAAGCACTCTGCTGCAGGAGGTATACATTATTCTCGATACCAGAGGGCTTTCAGCAGAACCATGAAAATACCTGCTTCACTTTCCCCATGGGACAGGAAGTGCCACTCGGACTATATTCAAATAAAAAATCTTCACATAGTTCTATTAAAGGTACGTTTGAGTGCTCATAAGATCAATGAAAGGACATAAATGTGCACACATCGCCACAAATCGTCAATGCATGCCAGTGTGAAATGTGTGACACTGTGTCCCAACCCCTTTCCCAAACACAAGCAGTTTGTTTGGCATGTTGCGTCTTGACAAAGTGCAATAGTTACTTTAACTAACAAATCTGGATCATGTATCATCAGTTTGTAGGGACTTGGGTGGAAAAGGGGGACACTGGTTCAAGTCAAGCTCGGGCCCAATAGTATGGAAGTTGGTGTGGTTGCTTGAGAGCTGCCAGGTCACTCACCGAAGACTTCCGATGTGCCCTTGAGCAAGGCACTGATCTAGCATGCTCCTTGTAAAGCAATCCATTTATGCATCTACATAGTTCCTGTTTGTGTGTATTCTGGGTCTATGTGTAAGAAGCATGTCAATGACAGAGTACAAATACGTAATAACTTTAGTTAATAGAAATACAGGAGATAGGTCAGTTATTTACAGCCATACAGTATAACTGTAATCAACAATTCAATCAAGACATGGTCTCTTGAGAAGACAGTGAAAAATGAAATGGAAAAAAAACAGTTCAACACAGGGAGTGCCATCCTTATTTGAATGTATTGTTCATATTGACACTAAAGCTTCACATTCCTATTTATCTTCCTATTTGTATTAGATACTTTACATTTGTATTAGTGTTTGACATTGGTCTGTTGGCCCTTTCTTTTTTTAAATACTTGGATAGGTACAAAAAAATAAGTTGTGTGAAACCAACCCCAAAAACTTGAATGATCACTCTGTTGAACTTGGTTATGTCAAGCAAGTCAAAAAATGTGCTTTTCTTCTTGTGAACCAAACGTTAAGTAAGCAGTTTTTGTAGGCAATACTTTGTTATTTCATCCCATTATCAATATAATAAAGAGGCATGAAGTTACTCGTAGGGGTAGTACAATATTTTCCATATGCATTTTTTTTAAAAACAAACAAACAAAAAAAAAGTATCCTTGCTCATCTTAAGGGTAACAAAACGCACTTACTGGCAGCTCTTAAGTTGAATAATTTAAACTATAAAAACATTTGTTTCAGTTCGCTAAATTATGTTATATTTGGTAAATAGGTTTAGATGGGCAGCAGTTTAGACAGTGCTTTGTTTGTGTTTTTCAGTCTTTATGAAGAAACTAATAAAATGCAAAAAAGAAAAAAAAAACAATTGTGCTACTCTATGTTTATGTTTCGGGTTAGGTTTAGGGTAAAAGGCTGGGTTTATGGGTTAGAGCGAGGTTAGCTCTTTTCCGATTGGCTGTTGGATAAAGCAACCTTCAAAACACACCTCAAACGGTGGCTTAAAGAACACGAAGTCTGTGACCACTTTTAACCTTTTCCCTCTATTATTGTCTTGTGTTACTTGTACCCTTTGTATTTGAATTTCATTTGTAATGTGTCTTTCTCTGTTACCTGCCAAGGGACAACTGATGGAAACTAGCACTTCTGCTATAATCTCTCATTTTTCACAGCTGTATTTGTTACAGCTGTTCATTATTATCCACTGTCCCTAACAAATAATATTTTTAAAAAAAGCTTATCGGTATCAGTCTTTTTAAAAAAAATAACATCTATTGCCACACACTTGTCTTTCAGTGTATCTACTTGGTTGGTTTTCTTGGAGTTTACTTGCCCCAAAACTCTCAGCATTTAACTGTTCCAGCATGAGTACAAGTCAACGCTTCAGAAGTTGGACCTTGGGATTTCTTTTTTCCTTATTTTATTCATCCCTGTATTTCGCTCTCTCTTTCCGCTGATCCCACTGACTTCTGGGTTGTTTGTCTTGCAGAAATATGAGAATTCAAGCTGGTGCTCAGTGAAGCAGCTCTCAGTTTGCCCAGAATCAGAGGCAGCCATGTGTCTCTGAGAAGCCTCTTCTCACACAACAACAGTTTTGTTTATGCTTGAGTAGAGTCTCGACACTTTTCTGTAGAATGGGATTATGCGATCATACAGGTAATGAGGAATGTTTTACCATCTGGTGACCTCAAATGCATCATCAAATTCTGATTTGTAGTTTCAAGAACTGAATTTTGTACCAAGAAAACTCTGTTGAATCCCATTGTACTTGGTGGTGTGCTAACTTCAACTTAAGCAAAAAAAAAGATTGTTTAAGTCAATGACTTAGTATCTCAATATAATGAGATAGCATCTCAATATCACAACTTACTATTTCAATATAATGAGATAACATCTCAATATAATGAGATAGCATCTCAATATCACAACTTACTATTTCAATATAATGAGATAACATCTCAATATAATGAGATAGCATCTCAATATCACAACTTAGCATCTCAATATCACAACTTAGTATCTCAATATAATGAGATAGCATCTCAATATCACAACTTAGCATCTCAATATCACAACTGAGCATCTCAATATCACAACTTAGTATCTCAATATAATGACTTAGTATCTCAATATAAAGAGATAACATCTCAATATAAACTTAGTACTGTATCTCAGTATAATGACTTGGCATCTCAATTTAACAATTTAGTATCTCAATATAATGAGATAACATCTCAATATCACAACTTAGTATTTCAATATAATGACTTAGTATTTCAATATAATGACTTAGTATTTCAATATACTGGGTGAATGTACTTGTCAAGGTGCAGCACCAATGTTTAATCCTTTAATTGCCAGTGCTTGGACCAAAAGTGGCACCTTTTCTCTTCCTCACTGTTGTGCAGAAATGTTGCATCACTGCAATGTGGGTCTATTCAGTACTGACTTTTTTGTGGACAGCCTCTGTTTTCGGTCACAGCATCTATAAAATCACCTGAAATAATTCAAGGATCATTGTTGGTTTTGTAGGCTTCTAGCCATATCATTTTTCTTCAGAAGCCATTTATGATACCACTTATCCATATGCCATACGGCTTTAATTTATCATACTCATCTAAATGCCACACATAGTTCGACCCATGACTGACATACGGCATCTCAAACAGTTGCATGCACGCAGATCCACCCTATTCCCGTCCATCAGTTGCATTATTGACACACAGTTTCTCTGTAAGTAATTATTCTGGCTATCCAATATTTCTGGTGCATCCATATAGACGTGCTGTTTGCCAGATGTTTGCTCTGCTGGTGAATGAAAGATGCCACGACAGCTTCATCTGTTTTATATCATCATTCTTCTGTAGCTTTCTCTCTCGGGTCCGGAGGCTTATTTTAATATTATGCAAGTCCTCCAAAAAGCAGTCCAATTTCACAATTTGTGAATTCACATCTAAAGTAGTCTTCAATGATGGCATCCATTACTGTCTGCTAAGCTTTGTCTCACCCGCTTGCTTCTGTTGTTTTGATGTAGGCTATATGAGGAAACATCACAGGCCTTTCACAAGTTTATCATTATGTTGAGATACTAAGTCATTATATCGACTTACAGGATCTTTTTTTTTTCATCATCAGTGGCGGAAATTGGCTTCCATAATAACCTAATAGAGGAAAAAAAGCAGCTGAAAAATGATGCCGAACGCTATCTGCACCAACGCAGCTGTTAACCATACACAGTGAATGGGTGCAAGTTTTCTGTCATGTAAGGTCACTTTCATTATGTGACAGTGGCGGCAGCACTTGCAGTCATAGCGGTTAATGTCCTTGATGAAGCTTAAGATAATAACAGCACCAGAAAATACTTCTCTCAGCACTTTATACTGGTGTATTGGTTGAATTGATATCAAGGACGCAGAACACTTTTTACATGAATACAAAGGTATAAAAGAGTTGAGGCGGCTGTGGCTCAGTTGGTCGGCTCTCAACTGGAAGGTTGGGGGATTCAATCCCCAGCTCCTGCAGTCATATGTCCTACGTGTCCATGGGCAAGACACTTGACCTTGAGATCCTCCTGCTTCTTTGTCCGAGGCAAATGAATGGGATTAGTTTCTTCTGGTGTTCAATTTACAGAGCAACCTCTACCATCAGTGTGTGAATGGGTGTTAATGGGTAGGTGTGACCTGCAGTGGAAAGTAAAGTGACTAGTCCGAAGACTAGAAATGGCTCTATACAAGCCATGTACAAGTCCATTTACCATTTAAAGGTTAACCGATATGTACTTAGGGTCTACATCAAAGAAACAAAATGAAAATCTGATGATGGTAATACATAAAATAGGTGTCAAATCTGTTTGATTACATTGAGAAAAACAAAGGTACAGAACTGACAACAAACGCACTTATGTGTGAATTTTCTTTTCTATTTGCACAAGTACACAGGCGCAGCCAATATTTACTTTCACAGGGACTGTATGTATGACACAGGTAAAGATGAAACCTGGCAACAAGAAGGAGACAAACAAACTTGGCTTACTGCTACAGCAAGCAAATAACAGTCCGATAATATTTATCACTGCATCCTTGAAATGTGTGCCATATTTACAGTATCTGTAGAGGAAACATTTGCTGTGGCACCGAGTTCATGTTTTCCTCTCGCAGTGAAAGACTCACATGATGCAAGGAGTCAGTTTCTGGCTCAATGTGAGACAGCTGAAATACACTGTAGTGTAGTTGAAGGGAAACTAAACTTGAAACATTATGTCCGGACCCATTTCAAAAGTATGTCTATTTCCATTTGTGGCGTGTTTTTGCAGAATGATCCTGACGAAACAATCAAACAAAGTGTGAATGTAATACAATTTTAAAAAATGTAAAAAAGATATCTTTTATAAATACAGAAATGAGAAAAGAGAATGTAAATCAAACAGATGTTAATGGCGCCTGTTCATTTTGTTCTTTTTTTGTTCTGTTATTCTTAATAGCTCGATTGAAGTAATATTTAATTGTATTATGCATTTAGTTTATTTTATTGGATTTTCCATTTGTTAATGATGAATAATGGGTAGGATTTGACAAGCCTAGGCGTCTTTCTATGCCTTTTCAAACAATTCAAATGTCTCTTATATTGAAATTGCCTTTTATATTTTATAGAGATTTCTGTTTTTTTTTTTTCCTGATTTGTTGATTCATTTTCATCTATTTTTAATCATTCAAATAAATACATACATAAAAGAAAAGAAAAGATGGCGAAAACACAATAAGTTGGGATGATGATTTCCTTTTTATTGCGCTTTCAATGCAGTAAAAACAGGCAAGAAAAGCACAATGACACTGACGCACGGGTCAGTGTAGTTTCTGAAATTCCCTCAAATAGAATGAATAAAATCAGAACGGAAATAGATTGCATTTGACTTGAAAGAGGAGAGATCTGAGCTTTTAATTCCTCAGAGGAAATAAATATCTGTATTTTTATCCGTTTTGTTTTTTCCTTAAAAAGGCACTTTCCATTTTCCTCTGGAAGAAGAACAAAACTTGTCAAATATGATTTGTTGACGCGTTCCTTCATTTCCGCCTTTCAACTTTCACCGTTTATATCTTTGATGCTTTCCAAAGGGTTATTTGAATTGACGACCCTGTTAGCGTTCCCAAATAAAGAGAGACGTCTAAATGAAAGCAACTTGTTGAGTGATGCTGGTTTAATCACTTGGCTTTGATTTTCCTGGAGTGCAAACAGAGGGCATGATGTAATAAGAATGTCACATTCAGCTCTCATACAGTATATTTGATTGAGTCCCGTTTACTCAGTCGGCTTTGTTACTGTATCTCCCTCACACCCACACAACATAGCTGCATAAACCCGATAGTCCTGTGAGTCAGAGTTGATGTAAACAACAAGAGAGCTTCTTGTCCAGCCGGAGCCTCGTCAGAGAATGGATATAAACCTAGCGACATGTGATTTGCATAGACAGCACAGAGGGATTAGACTGTGATCTGCAGCATCTCAGTGAAAGCAAAGCTACAAAAAAAAAAGGTTGCTGTAATTCGTGAGCACCCCAAGCCCTCAGATTTGTTTTCATGTGATTCCAACCAGCAAATCCCGATCAGACAGTTATCCCGATAGGAGAAAAACACCCTGCATTCGCATTTAAATATCTGAGGTCCCAACTTTTATCAACGACAGACAGACAACGGCACGTCAGGGGAGCATCATTTGGCATTATGTTCTCCTCCGCATCGTATCTGTGAAGGCCGCATCACCAAACAAAGAACAGGTCTCTCGATTTCTCTGACATACGTCTTTTTCTGCCTGCTTTTTTTCCCTCTTTCTTTTTTGAAAATATAGTGTTGTTGCCCTCTGACAGGCCTGTGGGGAAGTCATTTTTTTAAGGAGGAAGATGTAGTGTCAATCCGCCCGAGTGTATTTTTAAAGGCGCAGGCGAGGCCGACATCATACCTGATCCCGCTGCGCTAGCTGAAGGGGATTCCCCAGTGGCACCTTGTCGAGCAGCCATGTCAATTGTTTGTTTGCATACTGAATGGCTCCAGGCGCTGTTTTGGCTAGCTCGAAGAATACACAGCTGATCACATCCCATGGACCAACAGGAATATACATGGGGGGGAAATTCAACAATTATGTGGCTGTCATTACAGGTAAGGAATAACATCTCCTTGGTAACTGAGGTAAAGTGACAGAGAAGGGCTGAAAGCAAATCAGTGAAGAGAACAATCTCAGTATTGTCTTATAGATGTATGTTAGTGTGCAGATACATCACTTATTTTATCAATTTATTTCGAAGCTTTTGTAAATTAAAGTATAGAATGGATACTTCATCTCACAAAGAGTTTATTATAAGGTCTCCAGTACACTGGAGACAGTTATTGCGCCACTTGCAAAACAACATTATCGCTCTTCATCTTCACTGAAATAGGTGCTAGCAAAGATGAAAAGCAACTTGTCATCGAGTGTTTTACTTTCTTGTTTCTGCTAAGGTCAGAGATTAAGAAACCTCCAGAAGAAAGACAATTTGCTTCCTTTATTATGATAATAAACTCTTTTCAATTAGAGTTTACCCTGAAGTTGAAGGCTAAAAGGGTAAAAAGAAAAAGACAAGTAACATTAGTTGCAAAGATAATATTAGCTTAGAAAGCTAGCAACAAGGACTCTGGAAAATGCGAGTCACCAAATCAATCAGTGATTTGTTTTCGTGGTTTGAAATGAAAAGGCTTTTGAGAATTAGTCATAAAAAAGGAGATAGTGCAGTTTCTGTTTTAGCCTTTTCTGGAGCTTTAGAAGAAGTTTGAATTGAGCTCAGTGTGAATTTAATGAAAACTTGAATCTGCCAGTTTTCAATTTCACGACACGACAAGAGGAAAAAAAAATGTTTTATCCGTCCAACTACTCTACATTCTTTTGCTTTTCTGGTACTAAATGGAGTCACATAATACCACTCATTCAAACAAATAGTCAGTGGTTCTTCAGCACTTTAATTATTTGCCAAAGATTACCTCAATGACCCCTTTTCGTCTTATTTTCCTTGTTGTAAAGGAAGTCTCCTGGGTTGCCTGGATGCATTCAGGTCACTTATAGCGAAGTGCATGGGATTTATTCCCTTGAGAGATACATACATTATTCTCCCATGACACTAGTAGTACAACTAGGGTTTAGCATGCTTACGAAATGCACAAAATTATCATGCTGTGTACACCAACACCTGTGAAAATTGCCATCAAATTCTGTAAAATTTACTACACGCTAAGACCCAGATACACATGTAAGCTCCCATGAATTATGGCACATCTGTGTGATACATGACAACCTGTCTAAGATTTTTTTTGAGCAGTTTGTTGTAAATACACCCTGCTATGCTGTAAGTAAACCAATTTAAATCGGTTGCACGGCTCTTGCTATCCCCCCCCCCCCGCTTCCCCCGCACAGCTCAAGGAAAAAGTGCAGTATACGGTGGGTCCACTGGGCTGCCAGCTACCTTTTCCCTCGGGATAAATCCTAGTGCAGCTCGTCTCAGAACGCTCCTTAGATAGGCCCTGTGGGATGTGAGCCTCTGAGGGCCTCTGTCTGCCGGAGGAAACACCCGCTTCTCTTTTTGCTTGGCTGCTTTGAGAAAAATGACAACTTGAACCCTGTGTTGCTCTAACAGTATTTCTGTTTAACAAACAGGATTAAAGCATTTATTTTTATATTGAATGTCATTTTTAACGTTATATACTTGGACTGCATGGTAGTGCAGCGGTTAGTGCGGTTTCCTCACAGCGAGGGGGTTCCTGGTTCAAATCCCTGTCGGACAGGGACTCTTGGTTGTGGAGTTTGCATTCTCTCTCCGGGCTTCCTCTCACAGTCCCAAGACATGCTTGTTAGGTTAATTGGCGACTCTAAATTGGACGTGAGTCAGTGAGTGTGGTTGGTTGTTTGTTTCTCTATGTAGTGACAGCTGTGACCGGCTCCCGATTGGGAAAAGCAGTACAGATGATGGATGGATGTATTTTGCTTACTTTATTAATCCTGAATATTTTTTACACTGTCAGAAATAAAGAGATATCTCACACACACAGGCCTGCATTACACGTGCACATTAGCTTTGGACTAATGTCTGTGCGGGAATGATGCACACGGCTTCACATGGAGCCCGCCAAAGTTGTTTGGGGTTCGATGGCTTGCTTTAGGACATGGGTGTCAAACTCCAGTCCTGGAGGGCCGGCTTCCTCAGACTTTTAGATGTCTCCCTGCTCTAACACACCTGCTTTAAACCAATGTGTTGTGATCAAGCTCTGCAGAAGCCTGATAACGAGTCGCTCATCAGATTCAGCTGCGTCCAAGCAGGGAGACATCTGACAGTCTGAGGAAGCCGGCCCTCCAGGACTGGAGTTTGACACCCCTAACCCCAAACATAGATAGTAGAAATAAACCAACTCTAAGGCGATAAAGGCCAGCATGACTCTGATGAAAAAAAACTTAAAATTAGCAGTAATATAAGTAAGTAATACACTACTAAAACCTTCACATTAAACTGACCAAATGATATATAGTTTTACAAATCCAAATAAAACAACTCAAAACATGAAACACTTTGTTCCCGATTCCAGCTAGGTGCTTAATTTTCACAATAGTTTGTTTCCATCTTTCGCTCTCTGATCAAATCACCTTGTGTATGTCAAGTTGAATACTTTCATAGAGATAGAATATCTACTTCTGCCAAGTGATTACCAAAATAAAAGACCTTTGTAATTAAAAAAATGAAATAAAATAACACCTTACAGGAAGTAGCTATTCAAAGAAAGTTTTTAAGTAATTTACAGTTTGTCCTTCTTTTAGACATTTTGATATGATCTATTGAAATAAAACATATCTATTAAAGCCCATATAATGCCTTCATTCAAAATAAAAATGTAGGATGATGCATAAACTAAAAAAGAGAGGAGCAGGAAAACAGTGAGAGCCATTTTTCACTTCTGTAATCTTTTAATCAATGTTTTCTTTTCATAGCAGCAAGTAGCTGAGATTATTCAACGCATCATCTCTCCCTCTCCTTGTCTACTGACGCTCAGCACTCCCCTCTGCAGTTCAGCAGCTTGAAATCTCCCGGGATAATTTGATGGGAAATTTATTTCCTTTACACATCATACCACACTGGCTGTAATTAATTGTTCTGCTGTTCTGTGTTCAAAAGTTCAGTGACTCCTTTGTGTCACTATACCGGCTCATTGCCGTTCTGTGATACGTGGTGTCATGCTAACAGATGCTGCTGTCACCCTAAACAGCGGTTCTTAAACTTTTTTAAGACATGGCACTCTGTCAGGTGAGAAAAGCATAATACCATGTATTAATGTATGAAGGAGTACTTTGCAACCTTAGGCTACATTTGTACTTTACAAGTAATTCATTTTATAAACTTTGAGAAAATGTTTTTCTGTTTTTTTCTGCTGTTTGTTTTTGTTTTTATCATTGCTCGCTATGAAGTGACAGACAATCACAAATGTCACAATCATATAAGAGTTAATGTACTAGCACTACAGTGGGCGAGAGTATTGGACAAGATCGCTGATTTCATTGGTGCAGGAGGTCCAACTTTGTAGATAGGCTTTTTTCAATGATACAGCACACTTTACAATTATTTGTAAATTAGTCCTGGGACCCCAGTCACTGCCTTAAAAGGTCCCCCTATTTGAATCCAAACCAAGGGATTCAAACAGCCTATTTTAACACAAATATATCTACTCAAATCTACTTTTAATTTGATCACTTAAATATTTTAATTTCATTGATAATATGAAGACTTTTTCTTTGGTTTTTCAGTTTTTTTTATTGTGAAACAATATGTGGCTATCATTTCATTTGGTTTTGAAATACGATATTACAGCTGTGAAATAAAATAAAGGAAGTCATCAAAACAAAGTCAAGCGAGTGGTTTGAGACCAAGCAGCAACCTCTGGTGTTAAAAAATGGAAAAGTGAAGCAAATGCTAAAGTGCAAAAAACCCCCCAAAAAACTGCAGGTCTTTAAGGGCTGCTTGAGGGTTGGACCAAGAACACCAGAAGCCACATCACATCACATTTAGAAATGCCAGTTTATAAATTAGAAATGATCATGATGATTAGTTAATGTCCTGATGGGCACAAACTGTAGGCTACTGGGGGTCAATGTTTTTGGCTCGGACCCATTTTAAATGTGTGGACAACAAGTCCTTTTCAGAGTTCATATATGTTCTTAGTTAATCCATTGATATTCAAAGTCTAGGGTTGACACCTTCTTCCCATACTTTGCATTCCTCTGTATTTCTGCACATTTCCTAGAAGCTTACAGATATGGACCAAATGTTGCACCTGGGTATCACTGGACATTGTGGGGGCAGTGTTGTGTAGCCAACAGTTTAAGACAGACCAGCAAAACACCTAAAAAAAAGGAGTCCTTAGGATAATTATTTGAGGAACAATTGTGGTGGAGCCAAACATATTCAAGATGTCCAGGCAGAGAGACAGACAAACAGCTGGGTATGATATCTGACGACACATCAGTTGGACATCTGCACAGGCGAAGACGTTTTCTAACCTCCTGCAACCTTCTACCTACCTTTCCAGTTAAGCAAACTCTTATCTTTGCTGGGATATTTCCCTCGTATCTTCTCCAATCTTTTATTGTTCGTCCTTCACCTTCTTTTTTCTCATTTCATTGACATGTGAAACAGCAGTGCTTCCACATGTCACATTTAAAAGCCGCTGGAGTCTTCACAATTTCAAAACTGTCTCACTGTACTCCTTCCCAAATAATGCCTTTGTCCGCCACTTTCGCTGTGCTGAGTCAAACAATATAATATCTACAAAAAAGTAAAATATGAACCTACAAATGCTTGGTTTTCAGTATTTGTCTTCCATGTGTCTCCATATCTTTGAGCAAATGTGAAGAAACTAATTTGAATTTTTGTGAATGTTCAAGGTTTCATCAACTTCATTCCTTCAAATCTCTGTTCTTTCTTTTTGTGTCTGACTTCAAATCTTTTCACTGCATTCTGTGGTTTTTCTGAACTGAGACAGCATGAGAACAAAAGTCACAGCGCCCTTGGGCAGACATCTAAAGGGACTCTGTCACTGCCAGCTCCGAGCTCTAGATTCATTGTTCATTGAAGCAAATTTGACAAAAAGAGTGGAGGTCAATGGAAAGACAAGCTGATGTGCAGATGAAGCATTATCTAAAGTCTGTTAATAAAAAAATAAATAAAAAAAACTTCATATGACTGAGGTGACACAAATTATTAAAAGAGGGCCGTCACATCCAATGTTGGCAAAGTTCACAACATGGGTTTTGGTCCCTTGCCATTATCGACCGCCAATGGAGCACGGATGACGAGAAGGGACGTCGCTAATTAGCCCGTGTCAGCCAAATGACATTCTAATCACGTGTGTCTAGTAATTACTTCACTTTGACAATCACTCCGCTCATCTTAGGTTGACATGATAGCGCTTGCTACTGAAATGAACCTCTTTAAATGTGTTTGGAGCTTACTGGCGAAAAAGGAGATTTAAAAAAGGAGGGAATAGCTGCCTCCATCCTCCACTTTCAAGCCCCGAGGCACCCTAATGTTTAAAAAAAGAAATCTTCACATTTTATCATCTCTAGTGCATAAAATTGGGAGGTGTGTGCTGTATTTACGCGGACTAACAGAGTCTCGACACTGGCAAGTCTGTACTTATCTGTGTGCACACCTTTTAGGCGGCTTTGCTCGATAGCCCTGCCTTCCTGAACTTCTACCAGCTGAGCTGGTTATATGTGAAATTAAAAAGGGGAATTATTAAACAGCCGGCTGAAGCTCAACACAGTTCCTGGACAGAGGGAGTTTGAGAGGGCTTCTTTTTTTTTACATCCCGTCCCATGCCTTCAAAATTGATTTAAGCATTTACATGTTAACATATTTCAGAGAACATATCTTTATGTACAGTAGGTAGAGTGGAGCGTTAAAAGTGAGAAACGTGGCTGGGAGACATTTTAAAAACTTCCAAAGGCTAAACAATCGTGGGTAATACTTATTTTTACCAGAAAATTAAGAAAAGGCATATTCTAACATTTTGCTTTTTTAAAATTGTTCTTTAGCGTTCAGCTGTACTTAATGTTATTGTAAGGACATGTCTGTTGTTACAGTTGTTTGTGTTGTTACAGTTGTTTGTGCTGTTCCTGTGCCTGTTGTTTCAGACAGGCTTCTCAGAGGTCTATGATCATGATTTATTATGCCTCAATGGTGCAAATGTAACTTCTGTAATGAAATCAAATGAAATATGTAACTATCTGTAACAAAATAATAGCTCTCTTTTCAAGTAAAATATGAACTCTTTGTGTTAGAAAATCCAGCTTTTAACATATCCCTTTTCGAGGTAACAAGATAAATAATAAATTAATTTGTAATAAATATAGAAATAAAGAAAAAATGCTCACAAAAATACTAACTTAACAAACAAAAATGATCTACTTTTAATCATTTTTTTGTCTTATTCATCCTGCTTTTCTTCTTCATCCTCCTTGTCTGCCCATCCATATTTTCTGCAGAACTGGTCTTTCCCAGCAGTTTCCAGTTGCTCAACAAATAAGCATAAACGTCTTTGCAAGACATCTCTTTGCTGTTGCTGTGTAGCTGCTGTAGTGTTTTACAGTGTTTTTGTAGTTCATCTGTGAAGCTGCACTTACGCTTCGGCATTTTGTGTGCAATCAATGCTGCTCCGCTGTCAGCTCTGTTGCCGCTGTCTGCTGTTCCCTGTGAATGTGCACGTCGCAGAGCCGCCCACAAAGCAGCCTCTCAAGAATTACGTCACGCAACGAAGTAGCTACCGTCGTATTTTGCGCCGGTCAATTTAAGTACAAATTTGATGGTTCTATGAAAGACAGTGAACCCCGGACATTTTCATGATTTTATAAAACCCCCCCCGGACGCCCCGGACCGGACGTAAAAAGAGGACGTTTGGTCACCCTATGTTACAGATAGTACATAGTGGTACCACTACTAGCCAGTTAGCTAGTCCCTCTAGTTAGTAGTACTTAGCTTTTTTTAATTTCTGTTGCATTCTTTCCTTAAGCTCTGTTTTAATGTGTTTTGGTTTTTATGTCTGTAAAGCACTGTGAATTGCCTTGTGTCTGAACAGCGCATATAAATAAACTTGCCTTGCCATTAGTAGTAGTATTATCTTAGGCTGGTGATGGCTTGTCAGCTCAAACCTCTCTTCCAAATATGGTCACAAATAACAAGATGGCTAAGGCTTGAATGTTGAACCCCAGAGTTCACTGCAGAGCATATTAGGTATTCCAGTAATATAATATAATATATATATATATATATATATATATATATATATATATATATATATATATATATATATATAAAGCCCTACATTCTCTTGTCTGTTTCTGCTCAGACCTTCCGTGCTTAAAGTTGCCACAATTTTTAAAACCTCTCCCTACAGGGAATCATTAGTTGCGACATGTGTGTCATCATTTGAGTCTGTGACCTTGCAAGCCTTGTGGGACCACTGGATCGGTAGACACATCATTGAAAAATACACAGCTCTTTTGCTGTGTGAAGCACATGGGGATGGCAAAGGGTGGGGGGGGGGGGGGGGGGGAGCAGCAGAGCATTATGCTAAAATATGTACCATTTCCATCGTGGTCCGCTGGGCCTCTGCGACTATTGTTTGTGCCGTGGTGGCTGTCTTGGCTTCTTGGTTCGCTCTGGCCTCATTATGTGTGACAGCGCTCTGAAGGAAGCAGGTAGAGGCAGCGACGGAAGGAAGAAAAAGAGGGAGGGAGGAGGCTCGCTGTACAGTCATAGGCCCTCTCCTCCTCCTGTTATCGTGGATGAATCAATTGATGCTGTTTTGTGCACTTTTTCTGCTGACCAAGCGAGAAAAGGCAGAGGGGTATTCGGCCAGTTGCCTATGGCATGGCAGCTAGAATCTGAGTTTAGCTCACTCTGTCACCAATATACCCCCCATCTCCATGCATCTTGCTACTGCAAGCACTGAAAAACGCCTCACACACACCCGCCTCTTACTGGAATGCGTGAGGCGTCAAGCCTGTGGTGTTATGGCACTGGATTGTCTGCTAGATATTAAGGTTGTGGGGGTAAATCTAGATGATGGATGATTTCTCTTGCGCTGTCAAATGCAGTGTTTGATAAAAGAACAACCCAGGGTGGACGCACAAGGCAAACGAAGGGTGGAAGGAAAGAAAATCACTCACATCACTATCTGCACTTGCGAAATGCACAGCATCGAAGCAAATTCAGTCTGCACCGACATGTGGCATCGTGAGGTTTTCCCCGTCGTGAGTGGCTGTTTGTTTACAGTTCCAAAAGTGTCATATATTCTTTACAACCACACACAACATTAGGCTCAAGGCTCACAGTTGCACTTGCGAGGTAAACATTATTAGAGGTCTTCAATCAAGTGTTTTCCCCTTGCACGTTGTGTCAAATCACCACGCGTCTTTAGCTGACTGTGGGCAGAACAAACGCTCTGCTGTCTTGTCTGTAAGAGGAATAAATATTGATATGCTCCAGTGGCCTAGTATGTTAATTAAATACATGCTTATTGAAATTCAATGACAGCTGGAATTTCACAGTGAGCAGGGGATCTTGCCTCTCCCCAAGAGTGTAAAACATAATTGGTTGACAGCAAAAAGTAACACACAATTAGTTAGGGAGGTTTAATTAATATTATTCAGACGAGGTCCTTGCTTTCGATGCGTCCTACAGCGTGCTACCACTCTGTTGTACAGACACAGCAGATGTGGCACTGGGAGCTTTAGGCGATTGGTTAATGCGTACAACAGGGGTCCGTGGTTGGAGCTGCAACCCTCAGTGGTAACAGATGAAAAAGAGGACAAAAACATGTCCCTTTGGCATATCTGTGCTTAGAATGTCATGTCGATGTGTTTTTTAATCAGTTGTGTTGACTCTTTGTTCTTTTTGCAATTACTGTTTGGAAAACAGTTTGATGAAAAGTGTCCCAAAGTGGCTCATATCGGAGTCTGTAGCGACTATTCGTGATGCAATACTTAGTTCACATTGGTTCAAGCTGAAGACTCAGCAATTTAATGTGCAATGTGTACATCATCTTTGCTTAGCATGCTAGCATACTGGGATGAATAAAGAAACCAAACTCTTCAAGAAGTTGAAGTTTTGACCTTCTGTTGGTACCAAATAAGACGCCCTCAATACCTTAACGGAACATCATTAAGGGGCCCCTTGAATGTCAGAACAATAAAACTGCCATTCAAGATCGGGTGAAGATGTGAACGTGTTTGCTTTGAGATGCTCGTCTGAAGAATCAGGAATCATCATTTCAAAATTGACAATTTCCTTGGGACTATGAATGTGTGTATAAATTCTTTTATCGACAATCCTATTAAGTGAAGAAATGTTTACTGTAACTCAAAACCATAGAGTCATCCTCTGTGGAACAGAACTGTTTTGAAATAAAGTGAGGACCATCCAGCAAGAATACAGAGCGAGTTCATGTCAAGGGAAATATCACTGGTTCAAAGAAGTTTTTTAGCAATCGTCCTCTGGGGAGCACAAAGTGGTGTGTACCAAATTGAAAAGCAGTCCATTTAATTGAGGAACTTCTTTCACAACATAAGATGTTGACCCCATGCTTGAGCTACAGTAAATAAAATGTCTCTACCAAATGTTGTGGTGGTCCATGGGAAGGTTCATCTAACTTTTCTGGCAATGTAGCCAAAATGTGCGAAGACACATTTTACTGAGAGAGTGTTAACTCAACAGTGGTCGATGGATCTGGAGGATTCATTCTCCGGGTTAAATAAAGTCTTTAAAACTTTTTCTGGTGTTCCATCCAATATCTGGAGAAAAAAATATTACCATAAAAGTAATATGTGAACTTTGTGGTGCTTTATAAGAAAGTCAGGGGATCACCGGATTTACAAGGATTCATCCTCATGGGACCACAAAAGACCGTACCAAATTATGGTAATCCATTCAATACTTTACGTAACATTTCACTGAAAAGCAAAAATTTTAATCTTGAGGCAATGCTAAAGAAAATGTCTGGGGATGACCAAGCTGATAAGATTTATTCTCTCGAGAGCATGTAAAATGAGATGAAAATCAATTTGATAGTAGTTAAGATATAACAGTCTGGGGCAATGTGAAAGCAGGCACCCTGCAACTCTGGCAAAATCAAATCTCATGCAGACACACTTATGCCACTGGAAAGCAACGGCTACACTTATGAGACTGACTATGGTCTAATTTGACTCAGAATGTTTTTCACAAGTCTCAGCAAAGCCTCAGTTCAAGAACCTTTTTTTTTTTTATCAGTGCAGCTGCTCCCTCAGCGTTTATCCAGCAGTCAGCCAATTTAACAGAAAGATACTGAAAACTCATACACTTAATTCATCCTCACCTTCCCCTATCTCTGTGCTTGTCTCCTCTTTCTTCCCACAGTGGCGATGACACCTGAAGTCCTCTGTGAGCCATGTATCACACTCACTTAAATGGCCTCACACGGCTTATGGACAACAATCCACCTTGTTTTGGGCGATTGTGGAAAACATTAAAAAGCAATTTGCTGGCAAACCTATTGAGCGGACTTGCAATTGGTCCCCCAACATCACTCCCCTGGTGGATTGTTATTGTCATTGAGTGGTTATGAGGGAGACCTCTGACAGTAGGAGGTTGGGAAATTTTCAGACTTTATTGTGCTGGGCTTCACAAAAGGTAAATAGAGTGAATTTAAAGTGAGTGTACCTGTGATGACATTACGTGTGTGTGAACACAACACAGTGTAAAGTTGTAAATGTCGACATTGTTTATTATCTCAGAGGATCATGACAGTTCAAAGAATCGCCTGATAATAATAAGTTAAGTGACGCTTCTGTTGTGAATTAAAAGTAATTTTCCATATAAAGACAAACACCATTTTTCTGAGTATGATAAAAGAGAAGGACAGATTAGCATGTCAGAGCGTTGCCCCAATCATCCTGACTGTGGTCATTGTGAAAGTAATAATCTTGGCTACCAATATAACAGAGTGAGCATCTACTAAAATTATAGTCACAGGCACTTTAGACTTGAACTTGTTGATTACTTACTATCATAATGACTTATGCACATGGACATGAACATAGACTCTAAAAACTATTGGGTTCAAAATGTACTCAATGTTGATCAATCTTGATGGATTGTTCTCATGTCGGTCTGTGTTAATGACTGATTCTAGTTTTTTTGATTCAGTTTCTAAATAAGGTATTTTTGATTCACCACCATTGCTGTTCTTTTTTTCTTTAATTAAAGGAGCTATATGTAACTTTCACACATAATTAAATCGTGCTTTATCGCCCATTAGTAAGAGAACAGCTAACTAATGTTAAAAATAACACATTCACTGTCTATCTGCTTTTATTTTTTGAGGAACCTGGGTCTGATTTTCCACAAAAACTGCAAGAAGTGACGTTCTAAGCGAGTTCTCGACTGGATGGAGAATAAAACTAAGTTGGAATCTTTTATTACAAATAAACGACCGGCCTCAAGCACAACACAGACTCCAAGTAAGCGCCAGAAACCAAAAAAGGTTTTATCTGCAAAAGTCCATAAACCAGACAGCACAAAATAAGCCACCATGTTGGAACAAACAGTAATGCTACTGTATATCACAAATATCAGTTTGAATTAAACAATGGAAAACAATTACCCAAAAGTAATGAAAGCTTTCTGAGAGTTGTCTTAAAACATCAATATACCTAAAAACAGAGCTCATCCGTAGGACTCTGAAAAGGCAGCATATGAAGCTACTGTCACATCATAAAGCTATATTATACATTAATTGTTTTAAACTCCCACATACTCCACTTTTATGATCCCCCCTCCCTGTCCCTTGTTCCAAAGGACACAATCTTAACAGTATCCCAGCCCAAAGGGAATTCAGTGCGTCTTGTGTGGGTTGAAACTGGATCAGTGACTGAGCCTCTATCAACACACACATCTTGGCTCGTTGTTTATTTCCCCATACAGAGGAGATCAAACAAACATGACCTGCAGTCTGTCATAACTTCCGACCACAACTATCCATCAGATATTAAATCAAACAAAAAGTGAAATGGGACGTTTCAGCATCTTCACTGTACACCATACATATATCTCTCCTTTAAGCACTACACAGACAGTTATCCAAGTAACAAATCACAGACGAGGGGATGACTGCAGGGTAAAGAAGTACTAAACAAGGCTTGTTCAGACTTAAGCGCTCTTCATTCGTCAAGCCTTGTTGCAGACGAATGCTCACCACAGGCAGGTGAAACAATCAGTCAATGACACTGTTCACGCGTATGCCCAGACATTGACGAATAAACCAATGTGTCCTTTTCATGAATGAGCTCATGCTTCAAAACATTAGCAGCAATTCTTTAAAGAAATCACTCCTTATGTTTATTTTTGTAAGCCATTCTAATCTACGAGTCATGTGTCTTCATCAAACTCAAATTTCTGGTCTGAGCTATGTTGGTTAAGGTAGCACCAAGCTAGCAAGACATACAGTGTAAATAGGATTCATTAACAAAAAACATGTTTATTTTAGAGTTAGGCAGTTGCTTTAATATTATTTGAAAACATATAACAGTTTGGTTACTTCTGACTGGACACCATTGGTTTGCTGGCTGGTGAGCTCCACTATTGGATAAGTTTTAAGTCGCAGTGCATTTTGGGGCAGTAAGAAAGACCTGTGTGTTCCTCCATCATACTTTGATGTATGAAGTATGGTCGATCTACACATTAAGGATTTTTTTGCATGCACAAAATTATTTATGTCGTTAAAATTATGATATTGCTCATTGTCATGCCTGTCATATAAGTAAAATTAATATTTATTGTCAATAAACGAAATTCTATCAAACAATTCCCAAGGCTTTTTTTTAATCATAGGATATATGATGATATATTAAACGCAAAAGATAAGTTAGCTTTAGCAGGCAAGCTAGAAAGCAATTTCAAGCCATGAAGATTTAGATGTTAGATTTATTCACTGGCTACCTTCATTAAATATCTGGTGAGGACATTTGGCATTTTGTCCAACAGTTGGTCGCTTGTAGAACATTCCATTGTTTTCAATCTTGATAATCTCTGGTAAGTTAATTTCCAATTCCTTAATTTTTGTAAATTTCACGAGATGAGACTCAATATTGGCATGCCTACCACCACAACATTAAACTGGATAACCATTCCAAAATTATTTCCCATGAATGCTGTATTCACAAATGAACACAAGCACAAAACCTTCCTCATATAAAGTCCCTGCTGTTACATTTATCATGTCAGAAGAGCACATTTCCCTGCATTAAGAAAAATACAACCATGCGAGATCCGTGACCAATGACTTGATGTCTTTATATTATGATTAATTCACATCTGGTCACAGGAGTGATTATATTATTGATGTAGTCAATGTCAATTTGCTATGGATATCATGACTATGGTGCTTGGCAACTGATTGCATTATTAACCATAGATGGAAGACTGAAAGATTAGTTTATGTCAAGGCTGCTCGCCACTATACATGTGAATAGCTCTAAAAATCGTGTGACCTGTGTGATTCTCTTTGACACGCTTCAGTATCCTTCATTCTTTAAGTTTCATCATTGATCATCTGCAGTCTTATATTTTGCTTTATAGTCAGTCCCATGATCACACTGCCTCTTGAGAGGAGCCACACAGTCACCGCAAGGCTGCAGACACAATATCCTGAGGCTTTTTTTAAAAATATATATTTCAGGTATTATTTCACGATTTTCAATATCACCCTGGACTCTTCTCTGGCTGCATTTTACCAGTTTGTGAACTGTCCCAAAAGAAACAACAGGGCAATTGACCCCCTGTATGCTAATGTAAGGAATGCATACAGGGTCACCCTCCTCCCACCACTTGAGAAGTCACACCACAACCTGGTTTACCTGCAGCCACAGTACACCCCAGTCTGTTACCACAGACGGGAGTGTGCTACAGAGCCCACACAGTGAGTACATAGAGGGGCTGTATATGTGTGCTGTTCTATCCTTTGGTTCTACCTGCTGCTGGAATCTTAATTTCCCCGTGGGACCTTTCCCAAGGGATTAATAAAGTTCCTTATCTATCTATCTTTATGTTCATTTGTTTCAATGGAGCCTATAGACCCTGTCAAAACGGGATGCAGTATGATATGATTTTTCCACATTTTGAACATGATGATAGAGACGCTTTGCCCCCGGCAAAGCATAAGACACCGCCGGCTCATAGTACACCAATTACCCCGAAATTTCCTCCAGCTTGGCACTTTATGTCTCGGACAAAGTCATCACAGCCTGAACAGAATAAATTAAGACAAACTTTGAGCCTTGCTTTTCCCAGCACAGATGATCATTTTCCAGGCAATTAAGATGAGCTGCGCTTTAGAAGGTGGGGTCAATGCATGCTCATGGGAAACTAGTGTGATAAAACCAGCGCAGCACTGTTGTGGACGATGTAAAATGCTGCTTGTCAGCTGTCCTACAAGCTTGGGTAATTGACCCAGCTTTGAGACAGATCACTGACATCGAAGAGTCATTAAGTTCTTCAAAATTAGATTCCCCAATGCATCCTAAAAGCTGCATTTTAAAAACATTGTCTGTAACATTCTTATCTATTTCAAGCCAATGGCTCTTGTAAGCACACATTCTAAACCAAATTCAACATTAACTTATGCCTGTAAGAGGAGACTTGGCATATTGGAATGGATCTAGTCACTTATAAGAAATTCTTTGACACAAAAAAATATTTTTTCTTGGCAATACTGAACATTTTGTCGATTCAATCATGAATTAAAGTTTTACTTTGAAGTCTTAAATTGCAGCTTTGCTTCGTTCAACATGCACAGAGTTTACTAGCTAATGGTGGCTAATGTTAGCTTGCTTTAGCATCTTTACTGTGGTTTCTGTGAGTCTGTTAGTTTAAGTCCAAGCAAAAACACTGGATGCTCTGTTTGCAAGGGGAAACTGATATTCACAGAGAAAAGAAGTAAGTATTTAACGGACGCAGTGTTGACAGCAAGCGTGTGATCAGGCGATGTCATGCCCCAATGAACTCCGATGAACCAAACAATCATGTCTTTGGACTGTGTGAGGAAGTCAGGGGACCCATAGAGAACCCATGCATGCACAAGGAGAACATGCAAACTCCACACAGAGAGGCTCCTGTCTGACAGGGATTCAAACCAGAAACCCACTCGCTGTGATGCAACAGCGGTAACCACTGCACCACTGTGCAGACCACTTCAACAAAATGATAGTAAATTAAATAAGAAAAGGAATTATTCAGTTTTGTGTTTTCAAATTTTCAAACCTGTAACCCAACTGTTGGAGCATGCTCTGTTGACAAATCAATATCAGTAATTCAAGACATGAAACAGTGGCCATTGTCAGTCTGATTTGTGCATTTTAGCACTTCAAAGATGCTTCCTTTGGAACATAAATGGATGAGTAATAAATGGAACATTTATTTCATGCCTGGATGTGATGCCTGAAACAAAGAACCTGCCAATATGTATCAGAGGAAACATAAAAGTGTAACAACCTTCATCGAGGCTGGCTCATACAACATTCACCATCTGTGTAGATAGAATTCTATTGGCAAACTCCCCCTGGCCATAACCCAGCCAACGTAGTCATCTCATACCCAGAATGCAACACAGTCTAAGTTTGATGTTTTGGTTTTAATAGTATGGGCCTCCCTACTGTGTGCTTGTGTGTGTGTGTGTGTGTGTGTGTGTTTGGGGAGGTCATTCCTACTGGGTTTTCAAAAAAAGCAATATGATATCCCATTTGGCCCTAGTTAGCA
Organism: Symphodus melops; assembly: GCF_947650265.1. Taxonomy (NCBI): domain Eukaryota; kingdom Metazoa; phylum Chordata; class Actinopteri; order Labriformes; family Labridae; genus Symphodus; species Symphodus melops. Next base: position 11,685,759 of record NC_136710.1, on the reverse strand, counting down.
TACATTTCCATTTGTAGAATTTTGGATCAATGAATGCATTTAATATCTGATTTATTCAGCCATTTCTGAATTACAAGCTTGGCTCTGTGATAGATAATGCCAGTTGAGTGACCTGTTTGCTACACATTTAATTCTGTGCTATGAAGGAACAGAACAAAGTTGTACTTATGAGTCAGTCCTTATAGCATTGTTTCATTTCATTCTGCCCAGTCTTTCAATGCGGTCTTACATCAACTTTTAATATTCTACTCCAGTCCAGTAGGTAGATGTAGTTCCTCTTTGACAAGGTGTGTAAACCTAAAAAAAAGAGAACAAAAGAAGAAGAGCATAACCTTTTACTTTACAACTCTTTATTATTAGCTGGGCTTTTGTCCAAAGTGGCGTAAATCAGAGAGTAAGTACAACACAGGGAAGTCTCTTGAGAAAACATTGCCAGTGTGTGCAAATCTAACAGCTTCAAGTTTGATTGGAGAGAGGTGCTGATGGGCAGTGCACACAGGAGGCGACCTTAAAAAAAAAAGAAAAATTCATTGTTAACAGCTGTTTTTGAGGGCTCAAAGACCATCAAACCCATCCTAAATATCAACATAATCATCCTCATTAGGTGCCAAGGTGTTCATGAAAGACCTGTGTCTTTACATTTTTTCTTAAAGGTGCAAAAGGATTCTGCAGATGGAATGAACTTTGGTAGTTCGTACCACCACTGGTTGGGGGGAGTCCAACAATGGCCCTCAGGACTTGAGTTTGTTTGACACCTGTGCTTTTTCCTCAAAGCATAACTGCTTCTTAGTACAGGCAGGTGGGAAAACGGCTTATTTGTAACCGAGTATTTGAGGGAGAAAGCTTTTGTGGCCTTTTGATAGAGCTTCCCTCTTGCAGATGTCTATACATCACAGAAATGACAAGTGTGTAGTTCAAGCTTTAACAAATATGAAATACAGTAAAATCCTTTCATTAAAGTTAAAGACAAAATACAAAGTAATGACCTTTTGTACCTCAGCGTATCCCAACTCAAATCAAAACTGGGCACCTTGGTTTAACTTTAGCTACAAAAGAGGCTTTGTACACTGAAACACAAAGCCAATCATTAAACTCATGCATATATTTGAACAGTTTAAATGACCTCTGAATTTGTCCTTCTGGTGATTTCATGTGGAGGACACTGTTAACAGGAAGAGTTAGATACATCCGAGTGAAAAAGAGGGGCCGGGACACTTCTAATATTGCAAAAAAAAAAAAAAAAGCTTTCATGGGGAGAAAACGTTTTCAAAATTTTAAGCACTTTGCATATTTCATAGTGTTTTCAGTATTTGTTATCATAACCAAAATCTACAATTATAAGTGTAGAAAATGGAAGTTCTTCTGCAGTAAATATCCCCAGAAACAGTCAACACTCTGCTCTCCTTTTTTATATTCCTGAAGGTTGTCAAGAGTTCAGAGGCACGCAGATTCAAAACAAGAAACTGAAACACTTTCATCCTTTCATTGTGCATAGGAGGATGTTCCAATTCGGTAGTGTCACTTTTGAAGGACGGGTTCATGCATATATTGAGCACACAGCAGGGAGGCATCTATAGGTGAAAATCTCGAAAAATGCTGCTTTCTCCAAGGGAGGTTTCTATAATAGACTAGAGCTTTAAACTGTAAAGTTCCTCACAGATGAGAAGAGGAAACAGGCCTACCATTATCTTACTAGCTTTCATATGGGCTTCCTTTGGTTTGTATTCATAACCCCACACGTTTCACTCATCTTCCATGTTAAATAATTAAGGAGCACAAACCACATTAATGGGGGTGATCCATCCCTGGTAAATGAGAGGAGGAGAGTGGTTATTTGTGTGCAGCACCAACTGGGGAATCATGTATTGTGTCTCACATTTAGGCAGGCTGAGAGGTAAAAAAAAAACCCAAAAAACATGGGAACTGGAGTTTTTTGGCCCTCAGGCCTCACATGTTCAAAATAAACGTGGGAACATATGAACAGATTATGAACAGATTGTAATACATTTCTGTTCAAGGCCTCTTGGGAAAACAGGCATCTTCAACCCGCCAAATCACAGGGAAAGTATTTCTGTGTTTATTTTGGCCCTGACTGTGTCACTCCCCTCTGGTAAACAAAGAAAATAATGGGAGGGATATGAATAGCCCCCCTTTAACCCTTCAAAATGTTACCTTCTTCAAAAAGTTTCAGAAAGGCTCATTTTTAAGGTCCTATTCATCACAAACTAAACTGACAGTGGTAAAATAAGATAAGATCATTTATTGTCCGTTTGCACAGAAATGTGTCTCGCATTACAAGCTCAGGAATCATCACATCACAATCAAATCACATCACACTCTAAAGACAGAGCGTAAAAGCACCCTTGCATTTTGAACAATGTTAGGAGATTGTCACTGAAAATGTTCAAATGCTCACAGACCATGTGCACCCCAGGTTTGAAATATGTTTGGCCTACCTCCACTCTACTGTTTGTTCAGCAGTGACATGGGGGTGAGGAATGACACGAGTGTTTGTATTTGTTCCTCTTACAGTTTGGCAGCCTAAACTGCTTCCCAGAGGCCAGGAGCTGCTACTCCTCATGTAGGACATGTAAAGGGTCTGAGGCAATCTTCCCAGCCAGTCTGAGGCTGTGCTAAATGCCGCAAACCAGGAAAGTTAGCTTAATACAGTGACCCACCATCATTGAGCAGATACTTAAGAGTCTTAAGCTTCGTTTCCACCAAGCTGGATCAGTGCAGTTTGGTATGGTTTGGTTTGGTTTGGTAAAGCCTGATCCTGCTACGTAATAGCGTCACATCATAAAAGCTAATAGCTAACAGCTACCACACTGATAAATTCAACAAAGGAGAAAAATGAAACGCAGTAAACCAAGCCAATGATGGAAGACGTCCAGCAATTCATCTTCTTTGTCACTGACATGTGGCTCTTTGATAAAAAACACAATCCAGCTTTGTTTCAGAGAAGGCTGTGTGCCGTGAGGAGAAATACAGCTGAAAAAACAATCGATTGAGTATTTAAACACGGCGAGGTTTCTTTTGCCGCTGGCGCACAGAAAGGGATGATTCGTTCAACCAATCAACAGACTGCAGTGTTTAGCTCCACCTTTAGGGTCGGATCAATATACTTGGCACCCCAACAGAAGAATACCAAAAAGTAGGTCATTTGGTGATCTGTCTCAGCTTTTGCCTATGGAATCGCCGCAAAATGTGTGCCGCACCGAGACGAACTGAACTGCTTGGTGGAAACGGACTTTAGTATCCTCAGTAAATGGTAAATGGACGTGAGCTTGTATAGCGCTTTTCTAGTCCTCTAATCACTCAAAGCACTTTTACACTGTCGGTCACACTTATCTATTCACACCCATTCACACACTGATGGCAGATGCTATTTTGTAAAGAGGCCATTAGTATAAACTAATCCCATTCATACGCCATTGACGAACCAGTGGGAGCCACTTGGGGTTAAGTATATGGCCCAAGGACACTTGGGATATTAGCTTCTGGTGTTTGGCTCTTAAATGATCCCACATGACAATGATTGAAAAGAAAATATACAGAGATTTCCTTCTCTTTGCAGTATCAAGTTAGTCCTTCTGACTTTGCTTGTATGTTGATGTTATTATATTGCAGTGGAAGACATTGTGAAAACGGGTTACGGTCGGGAGCATTTCGGCAAAAGGAGCTCTTTTAGCATAATCCTGCTCAAAAAGATGAAGCGCAAAAAAGATAATAGCTTGAGCATATCTTATACAACTCAAATGACCCTTTGCCTTTATAGATTTGGAAGATTGATACTCAAAGGAAGTCCAACAACACCAATGTTTGCATAGGAAATCTCATTTCCATTGCAAAAGTCAAGGGTTAAAAAAAACACGAGAAGCACTTTCGAAGTAAAATATATTGTTCAAATGTATTAACCTTTATTGATCTTTGAAACAAAATATATAAACCTGTACAGGGTATATACTATGTATTGAAGTGAAAATAAATGACTCATTACCCCCTAAACTGCTTGCTTTTAGACAACAATTTTAGCGCTGACTTAAATACACTAAACCTACAATTATTCATGCCTCGCAGGCTTGTAAAATGTCATGTGGCAGTGATGAGCAAGAACTCCAAATTAACCCGGATACAAATACTGCACGAAGATGGATGACAGCAGCCCAACGACAGAAATTAGCATCCAGCTAACTCTATGATGTTGCCCACATGCAGAGCAATAAAACAGCCAGCAGCCACAGCATCCTCATAGCTCTTCGGTATTGCCTCGGCAAACAAACCAGCAAGCGTTTGCAGCGGTTTCACATTCATTCACTGATGAGTTTCCGTTGAGCATTCAACAAAAGCTTCAAAGGCACATGATGGAGAAAAAAAAGGAGAAAAAAAGTCAATCTAACATGGCTCAATGGACCAGAAGTTAACATTTGTCAGAGGACTGCAACTTGTCTTCAGTCTACTGCCTAACACCACTTCCAAGTACACTTACAAATGCCCTACAGAGGCATTGAGGAGGTCCCCTTATTAGACTCTTCATCTGTAATTAACCTAAGATCCATCCTCCACCCATCATCATGCTAATGAGCAATCTAATACTCTTGAGTGATTTGTAATGTGCACAGGGCATCAATCATAGAGCATGAATAGTGTCTGCTTCCAATCATTGATGTTCCATTGACGATCCATTAGAGTACTGATGGTATTTGAAAGGTTTCGGTCTTTGTTTTCCAGTGAACGTATACCATTTATCATGTAACCATTCAAAAGACACAACTCTTTATAACAAGCTTGAGGAATGTTGTGGTTTGGATGGGAAAAGTGGAGAAAACCTAATAAAGCCAAGGTGACAGTGTTATTTCTCTAAGTTGTCCATAAGTTTGTGAGCTCACTCACTCTTTCGGCTCTGTGATAGTGGTGAGAGAATCAACTCACTGCAGTCAGGTGTGTGTTGCACTGATTGGCATTGATTCTGCCCAGCTGTGGGGAGCATACACCCTGAATCTCCAGTGCTCTGTGTTGACTTATATCTCACCTTCAGAGGTACTGAGAGGTTCTCCCTGTGTTTTCACAGGACACAAAACAAAAATGTTATGTTGGAGTGTTCCATTGATATCAAGATCAGGCTCAACTAACATGCCTTTAAACACATTGATAGTGATAAAAACAGCATTATGAGGTTGTGGAAAGTACTCAGCCCTATTTGACATTGCGGCAGCATAGCTTTTATTTCTTTGGCTGCAATAACTTCCCTATAGTTGCATTCTTATTAGCACACGCTACATTTCAGTAATTGAAATTTGTAACCAGAGACAGTTAAGTAAAACAACCTCTCTAGCTCAAGGCAGAAGGATTTCCCTGAAATGTAAATAGAGCTCAAAGAAGGTTGGGAGTGATTTAAGAGTCAGTGACATCCACACAGTTGTGTTAAGTCATTGAAAGTGCTGAGTGCAGGGCTCCAGGTCTGACTTCGCTCCCTTATACTCTCTCTTTACTCACTCCATCACTGTCTCCCTTTTTCTTTCCCACCCTTTCCATTTCCCTCTTAAGGCAGCTGCCGTAACTCAGACTGTATCTTAATCCTTTCTGAGTGCACAAACACATACACATGGCACACACAGGAAATCACAGAAGACATTTGCTAGAAGTATGATCCTGTTAATTGTCTCTTGGACTCAATGGAGGAGTTCAGACAGGGAGTTAAGCAAAGACCAAGTAGGAGGGAACGTAGGAAGACAGCGTTATTAGAAGGGCATTTAGTTCTTCTACTGTATTAATTACATCAGCATAATGAGACCCGATAACCTGACTTGAAAATTATCACTTCAAGTTTCAACAAAAACGAAACAAAAACATAATATGATTTATGGTCTATCATACAAGTTATTTCCCCTGTTAAATACTGTAGGTTGTCAAGGGTCTGCTTGAGGTTGGCTTCAAGAACCTAGTTAGAGCACAAAATGTAACAACCGAAATGTTAGAAAAAAATAATGTAACAAAACCTAAAATGTAATAATTGGTTGATAATGTAACAAAAATGCTGAGCTAAAACAAAGCAATTTTTTGTCCAACTTTGAAGCAAGTCGTAACAAGCCCCGGATTGAACCCCTATAACTCAACTAACTATTCAATAAGGTGAGATATTCTGCACTTCCAAAAAAGTCAGCTATATCTTATGCTAAGCTAGGCTCAATGTCTCAAGTTCCAATGGTATGCTTGAGAACTGGAAATTTAATTTGTAGCATTTTCTTTTCCAACTCTTTGAAAGAAGGTAATTTAAAATCCCAATAATTGGCCAATGTGTGGGTGGGACTGTCTTTTAGTCCGTTTAACTGTAATTATTCAAGCGAACATCTCCTATTAAGGGAGATTCCGCCAATGTATCGAAATGTATGTCTACTTTCTTTACACATAGTTTACACCACAGTCAGATTTTCCTGATTTGTTATAATTACTTAATGGGAAACGCACAAAACGTTTTTTAAAAACATCTTTACCCAATCTAAACCCTCATTGGAGTTTACCCAATGCCTTGGTTACATTGTGCCTGTAGCAAATGGAGCCATATGTTGTGTAGGTGCACCTCTTACAATACCAAGCTGGTGTTGAATCTTATCGAGGCTACAAGTGAGATATTGCAGATTGCAGGAATTCATCCTCCCTAGTTAAAACTCTTTTATGTTTGTGTGTGATTTTTCTCCGAGTTGGCGCACCAATGAGAGATAAATGACGTGATTTAGAATAGCAGTCAGAGATAATAAGGGTTTCACTTGGGAGCCATAGCCTTCATATCTGTGTATTGTAAGATGCAAACACAGTAATAAAAGATAAAAATAGATAATGTCTCATATGTGATGAGGGGAGGATGGTTGGGGAGATGACGCGAGGCAAATGCTGTAAAGAGAAACTCAGCTCTTGTTCACCTAAAATATGCTGAATGTTTCATTCTTCAAACAAACTCACTCCTTTGATCATTTTGAGGTCCTTGGAAGTACACACCAACAACAGCAAACATGCTAATTTATTCCAAAGAAAGGTTGAAGCATGTATTTACAATTAAATGTGTATTACCATGGGGAATACCAGCCTGGGCTAACACAATTCCTTCCCTCACGCAGACAAAATTATTATGTCCTCTGTGGCGGTTAAACAGAACCCAGCCAAATCTGAAATAAGCTTGTGTTCCCGTAATGGAACAAACAGACAAAAAGCCCAATTGGTTTGCCTTTGTGGCCTTATCTGGCTTGGGCCAGCTCAAGGCGCATCATGGGAGAGCGTGGGTTAGCAAGATCCAGTGTATCACATCTCTGTGACTATGGGGAGTCAGTATCGCACCAGATCTCCAGGTCATTTACCAGGGTGGTTGGTTTCATTAGTCTTCTTTGCAACAATACCCGCTGATTGCCATCTTGTTTCACGGTGATTTATAATTCCAGCCCCTTGGAGTTTGCAGAAATACCTAAAGCAACTGCTCAAATAAGATAAGAAGGGTTCTTTATGTATGGTGTTGTCTGAGGTGTACATCAGAAAAGGAGGGAGAGAGAAAGAAAGAGAAGCCTTGAGGCTTTTTTTTTTTTTTGCAAGCGTTTACAGTTTTTTTTTGTTTTTTTCCCCCAGAGATGCAATAATGCAAGAGGCTGTTGTTTTCTAACTTCTGGAACAAACATTGGCTGCAAATGAATGAGACAGCTGTCAGGTTCAATTTGGTGAACACATGACGTTATGCCACCTTTAGAGGATCGCAGAGCAGCTCGGAGAATAAAGCAAATCCGCAGACAAAAGGGTGGAATCATGGCAGTTTTGTCATTTCAGACGGAAAAGATTCTGTCGTTTTATCACGGCGGCATTTACATAAAACTGTACAACCCCTGGAATAATAACAAACGCTGAGAGGAAGATAGGAAGCAGAAAAAGACGGTAAAACAGAACAATTAGGTGGACAGAAATAGGAAGCATCATTCCCAGGTGGTGTGACGGTGTTAATTGGATACAGAAAATGTGATGTTTAATCAAGGAGCACTTTTTTTCCCAGATACATTATCAATAAGCAATTTTCACCTTTGATGCAGTTCAGTTAGCGTGTAGCAACAAAAAACACGGGGGGTTCAAAAGACGAGACGAATCAATCTCTGCTGTAAGGTTGTTTTAATAGCTTATTTTAAATTTGATATGCAGTTAACTTCAAGCTGCTCTGCCTCCACACCATGACAGTCGCTGAGAGCACAGAGCCATGAATTATGCACGGGAGTTTTATTACTGCCGCAAAACAGCTAATGGGCCATGCATTGGCTCAGATTAACACTGGCTCGACACAGTGCTAGTGTGCGTTTGGATGAGTGCAGACCCATTCAATTCAACTTCAGATAAAGGTCCATAAAACAGCCAATGTATAAACTAAATATTACATGCAGAACAAACAAAACAATATAAAATAACATAAAGGTAAAATGCATCATGGTGTCCAGTCACATAATGCAATTGGAAGCTTAGTTTTTGATTGATTTGAATGCCAATTTCTTAAAGTCACTGGATATTTTGCTTTAAGAAGTTAAGGTCAGTAAATACTATTTAAGTTAAGACTCTTTTAAAGAAGTCATTCAACTTGATTTAAAGAGCCCTAACAGCTAGTTTTTTGGTTAATATCTGTGTGGGCTCGGTTGGAGATATTTGTTCATGTGCACTGCAGACAGTCTGATTCAAAAAACACAAGAGGACGCAGAAGGACTGTCATTTTAAATTATTCATTTAAACTGGTCACTGAATAGTTAGTAATAATACTTATTAATATTTGATGTAATATATGCTGTATAAAAAAAGGAACATGATGGGAGTAAATGTGATTTTTGGAGGGGTTTAAACTAACTTCTAGACTGATAAGATTTAAAAGAAAATATTTGATGGGGAGGCTGACAAGTGGTGGGTTTGCCCAACTCATGTACAGAGGCCAAAGAGGGTTTCCCAAGTTCGAATCCAACGCGTAACTCATTTCCTGTATGTCTTTGTTTGTGATCTGTTTAAGTCTTAGCTCACAGAGAAAATGCTCTGTTTCAAATTTTCTCAGTTTGTGACATCACAAGTTGGATTCTGGTAAAAAAAAAAAAAAATCCCCTCCTGTGGTAGCTCCACACAAGGAATTCACCTCCAGCCTAGAGCAGAACTTTTTCACAGGTCCAACAGTTTTATTGTCTCACCAGAGGAGTGATGTCTGGAAAACTATGGGGTCTTATTGCATTTAAAGAGACACACACACCAAAACAGAGCGTTCTGAGAGAGCAGGTTTATACAGGTGCACAAAGCTCGTCTGGTGCTTGATTCATGTTATATTTGGACCAAAGCACAGCACAAACATTTCATATAGAGCACAGGGGACTGTCTGAAAAGATGAAAAAAGAGCATAATTTGATCATAAGATAATTTTGATGTCTGGTTAAACTGAAATCTATTTTTTGACGTTTACTAATATGTTCCTTTTCCATTCAATAGTAAGAATGTTGACATCGATTGAGGTCAGTGGCTTAAAATGTACCCTATAAGCAAATTACTTCTTCACAGTGAGATTTTTGTTTTGAGTTTGTAAGGATGTGATGCAGGTGTGGCCTGGGCACTATTACCTTTATGCAAAATGAAAGTCAAATGAATCTGTCTTTTGTCATTTTTCTATTGTTTGATCCGAATACAATGATTCATGACTAAAATCTATAATCTGACCAATGAAACGCATCATATAACAACAATGTTAAGAAAAACGTGAATGGCAAAAAACTGAATTTGGGAAAAAAATACAAAGGAATCTGAAAAAAATAAAAAAATAAAATAGATTTCCCAAGGTACTAATTATTACCCTCAGGGGCACTAAATCTCCCCCCATTCTTTCACTGTCAGACCCTTCAAAGAAGATTAGCTCATCATTATCCCATCACACGCCACTCCCACATCCCCAGGTTTGTGCCTGGGTAACGCTGCCTCCTCTATTGAGGTAGTCACATGTCTTGCTGCGTTAGCTGGCTACCTAAGTGAACGGCTCAGCTCATTATGGCTATGTAGGCCAGAGCGTCTCTGCCCAATCAGAAGGGACAGGGCAGAAATTGTTCAGGCCCTCAGCTGTGTGCAGAGTCTGTCTAGATGAAGAGCATAGCCCCAGGCTCCTCTATGGAGAGGATTTCATGTCTGCCTCAGCCTGTGCTGATGACTAAAGAATAGACTGGGCATAATGTGTACAGCGACTGGAGTGGACACTAACTTCTTTGTAACCCAGAATGTGGGCATGGTCAGACTTTGCCCCCGAGACATAAAATTATCCTTTGAAGACAAACCAATGGACATAGAAGTCCCCGGCATTCAGAGACTTTACATTAACTGTAATTTGTGTCTTTCTCATCTCATCACAAACAGTTAAATGCAGGATAGAACATAGTAATATGAAAAGGTCAGTGCTTAAAGAAGAAAGAAATGCAGTACAGAATGAAAAAACGAAAGCTCTCAGACAGTCTGAAAGAACACTGAGGGGAGACTCCACTGATTTAATGAATCACAGCGGGTTTTATGGTCTCCTGAAATGTCAATTCAAATGGGAAAACGTCTTTTGTGGCTTTGAATGAAGGTGGGACTGATCTTATAAATAACTTCAAGCGATGTTGCCAGAGGACTGAGTTTAAATAAGCTTACCAGATCTATGAAGCCAGGCCAGCTTCTCCTGTCTGCTTTAGTGGTAAAGATCAAGGCTACAGAGCTGCAACTAGTAAACAACACCTGAATCTCAGACTTTACTCTCTGTGGCTGAGTTCCATTGTCAGGGGCGCTTCTAGGGTCTGTTGGGGCCCAAGGCAAACATTCATTGGGGGCCCCTCCAACCAGCGTCCATTACACATTACAACACTTTGCAGAGCATAGGTGCTGTCATACTGGGCCCCAATCAAGAGGTTTCCTACTGTCATTGCAAAACTTGTACATTTTGAGGCAATTCTGTGGTTCAAAGTTTTTCAGCCATTGGGGGGCCCCCTACTGGCCTGGGTTCCCAAGCAGTTGCCTGCCTAGCCTTTTGATAAACAGCGCCTCTGGGCATTGTGAGTATTGAAGTTACCAGGGTTTGACAAACAACATAAGTGTGGAGAGCAACAATGATGACATCCCCAGTTTTTGCACCAATGTAAAACAATGAATTGAAAGAAAAATATCCAAAGCCAATAAATTGTTTTATTGCACAACTTTTCTACTTCCCATCCCATATTTAGAAATGTCAGACTTTAAACACAAACTCAAATGCTTTAATAAAAATGAAAGAATGAATCAGTTATAGGAAATGCTCTGGCATGGTCCATAGATACACAAACCTACAGCCTCTGTCGTGTTGTGTCACATTAGTCTTAGTTGAGCATTATCACTTAGTTTGTGTTTAAGTAATAAATCTGTTACGATGCAAACACTGTATATAGTTTGGACCCAGACGCATGACTCAGAGACAAGGTACCATGATAACAAAGTTCTTTATTTAACGTCATGAGGAAAACCCCAGGTGAGGTGAAACGTGCCAAAAGTCTTTGCTCTCCAGCGAGCGTTGAGGTGAGTGAAATCCTGAAGTCCCACCACACATTATGTGAAGGCTGGTGTTGCAGAGCAGCAGGCAGGCAGGTGAGTGTTGTTGAGTGCTGACGAGCAGGGAGTGATAACACGAGGAAGATTAGTCCGGGTATAATCAGACGTCGAATAATCACTAGAGACAATACAAGGATCAAGATACTAGAACTTGGTACCACTGGTGAAGTCAATAATCCGGCGCAGACTGAGTGTTGAGACCTGGTTTATATACTGTCGTTAATGAGTTGATAGGAAGTACCTGGAAGCCACACCTGCCGCTGCTTACTGATCGGGGGTGGAGACAGACATGGGGAAATAGACAACACACACAAGTGGGAGGGCAATAACAGAACCAAATCATGACCAAATCCCTTTGTTTGATTTGGTTAAGGTGTAAGTGTGTTTTTAATGGTTTAATTTGTGGATTGTTGTTAGCCCCATAGAGCCTCCTTATGGTGGGCCATCCGGGATCGAACGTCAATAAGTTGCAATTATTGTGTTTTGCGTGACTTGTGGCCTTAGTTGAGTTTTCTTATTCTATCACTTTTGTGCTTCCTGGTGAGCATTAGTTCAGTATAGTGTCTTGAGGTCTTTGAACACTTTGTGAGTGATCTCGGTGGTTAGTGAGGGAGTTGGCCAGCTGGGCTGATTAATTAGTCCTTCCAACGGTCCACTATTCGTTACGTTGCCTTTTTTATTTTTG